>NC_058521.1:34626356-35251356 GCF_904849725.1 Hordeum vulgare subsp. vulgare | reverse complement strand
GAGAGCGGAGAAGAAGAAAGAAAAGGACCCCGACCCCCGACCCCCCGCCCACGACCCCCGAGGCCCGACACCACCAACCCCCGACCCTCGACCCCCGACGCCACTGACACCCGACTCCCGACCACCGACACCCGACACCACTGACCCCCAACACCCGACTCTCGACCCCCGACGCCCGACGCTACCAACCCTCGATGCCCGACGCCACCAACCCCCGACCCTCGACCCCTGACCCCCGACGCCACTGACACCCGACTCCCGACCCCCAACCCCCGACGCCCGACACCACTGACCCCCGACCCCCAACTCCCGATGCCCGACACCATTGACCCCCGACCCCCGACTCCCGACCCCCGACGCATGACACCACTGACCCCCGACCCCCGACGCCACTGACCCTCGACCCCCGACCCCCAACCCCCAACCCCCGACGCCACTAACCCCCAACCCCAGGCCCCCAACACCTCTTTGGCCACTTGTTGATCGAAAAGACCCCAACCCCCGACGATAGTGACCCTCGACCCCCGACGACACTGACCCCCGACCATCGACGCATTTAACCCGACTCCCGAACACCGACACCCGACACCACCGACCCTCGACAGCACTGACTCCCGACGCCACTAAGCCCCGACCCCTGACACCTCTTCTACCTTTTGTTGAACGAGAAGGTGCTTTTCGGCCTTCTAGAGGCCCACGGGGTCATAGTTTTGTAAATTATGAGTTAGGTCACATATTTTCCGATTATGTTAATTATAAAAACATCGTATTTGTGTTGATCGTGTGAATTTCAATGTGCAGTTGTTCGACGACCTCCACGTGCGTTGGATGAGCTCCGCCCTTGCGTTTGTTGGTGAGCACAAATGACTTCTCCTCCTACCCCCTTAATTTTCTCTATCCCGGTCTTCGTGCTGATGAAACTTGCTAGCTATAGGTTTCTTCAATCATGAGTATGCGTGACCAGTATGCGTCTCCCGTTTGAAAGGGCGACATCTATAAATATGCATTTCTTTGCATATTTATAACCGCCATCCTTTCAAATTGTCCAAAATTATCCATGGACAGCCCGAGTATGTGTAGATTGGGTTTGTTTTCCCGTATGTTGTGCTACGGATCCGATGAGGAATTTCGTCAATGCCTCCCCTGTTGTTCTTCGGGTACACATCCTCTCTGCTTATTGCCGAGACGTGTATCAGGTGAACAGCGGGGAGGTGCTGCCGAAATTTTGCATCGCATCTGGAGCAGAGCATGGGAAAACGAACCCAGTCTACACATACTCGGGTGGGATTAGGACCTATCTTTACCTATTAGCGTGTAGGTTTCATGGATGCAATAAAACTGACAAACTTGATTAGCGTTTGAATATAGATGATGAATTATATATTTATTTCTTGTGCCCCCATAGGTAGGTAGGCAACATGAGTGATCGTGCTTGGATGTACACTGGTCACCCTAGTCAGAAAGACATGACCCATGAATGGTTAACAAAAACCAGGGGGTTTGTGAGAGCCGCATTTGCAAATGGCCAGCAAAAAACATGGTGCCCCTATCCCAACTGCAACAACTGCAAAAAGCAGACAAAGTTTGAAATGGATAAACACCTGCAGAAGTGGGGTTTTATGCCTAATTATACGGTGTGGACTTTTCATGGTGAGTCTGACCAACGTGCCAGAGCTGAGATGATTCGTCGTCGCACCGACGAGCATGGTACCGGGATTGAAGACATGGTGCAACACTTTGATGATGCTCGGGATTCGGACGATGAGATGGAGGAATCTGCAAAGGCCTTCTATGAAATGTTGGAGTCTTCAAAACGTCCTCTCCACGAGTAACCTGAGCTTTGTCAGCTGGATGCCATCGCGCAAGTAATGGCTCTGAAGGCTCAATTCAACCTAGGCAGAGAATGCTACGACGCGGTGATGACGATATTTGGACGCTTTCTACCCAAAGGCCATGTACTGCCTGCAAACCTGTACCAGTCAGAGAAAATCCTCCGTGTACTTATGATGCCCTATGAGAAGATACATGCCTGTGAGAATAGATGTGCCTTATTTAGGCTTGAGTATGCGGCCTTGAACTATTGCCCCATCTGCAATTCTTCCAGGTATATTGTGGTAGACAACGGCATGGGTGAGAAGAATCAGACCAAAATCCCCATTAGTGTTCTTTGGTATCTGCCAATCGTACCAAGACTTCAACGTATTTTCATGGTCGAAGAGATGGCCAGACAGATGACATGGCACAAATTGGGCAAAAGAACCGAACTAGATGCGGATGGGAACAAGATGTTGGTACACACTTCAGATGGTTTTGCGTGGAGGCACTTCGATGCATTACATAAGGATAAATCGGAAGGTCCAAGGCAACCTAGAGTTGCCATCTGCACGGATGGGTTCAATGTGTATGGTATGACGGCAGCACAATATAGTTGTTGGCCTGTATTTGTCATTCCACTAAATTTACCACCCAGAGAGATTATGAAAAGAAAGAACATTTTCCTGACGTTGATAATTCCAGGGCCCAACTATCTGGGGAAGAATATGAATGTATACATGCAGCCGCTTAAGGATGAGTTGCAAGAAGCCTTGGATAATGGGATCAAGACCTACGATGCGGCTACCAAAACAAATTTCAAAATGCATGTGTGGTACATGTACTCGACGCAGGATTATCCGGCGTTTGCGCTATTCGCTGGCTGGTGTGTGCATGGAAGGTTCCCGTGCACCACATGCAAGGCAGCTCTTCAGTTCCGTTGGTTGTAGATTGGTCACAAGTATTCTTGCTTTGACATGCATAGACAATTCCTGGATCCTGACCATAAGTTCAGAAAAGACAAGAAGAATTTCATCAAAGGTAGAGTTGTCAAAAACACTGCACCAGCTGCATTGACAGGCCAACAGACCCTTGATCAGTTAAACGCTCTCGAGCTTGATCCTTTGCGTCCAGGATACTTCAAAGGGTATAATACGGAACACGCCTGGACTCACAAGTCATGCTTAAGGGATCTGCCTTACTTCAAAGACCTCCTTTGCCCACACAACGTTGACGTGATGCACACTGAAAAGAATATTGCGGAGGCCATTTTTGGTACATTGTTCGGCATAGAGGGGAAGTCAAAAGATAATCCTAAGGCTAGAATCGACCTGGAGGCTCTATGTGATAGACCGTTGCAAAACTTGCGACAACGGAAAGGAAAGCAAAGCATAGCGAAGCCAAAGGCATGGTTCAATCTTGAAAGGCCAGCTATGAGGGAAATGCTATTGTTGGTGAAAATGCGATTGATGTTCCCCGATGGGTATGCTGCAAATCTAAAGAGGGGAGCGAGTCTTGAGAAATTAAAAATATTTGGGCTCAAGAGTCATGATTGGCACATATGGATTGAGCAGGTAATGCGTGTGATGTTGCGTGGCTTTATCCCCGAGGATGAATGGCTAGTACTGGCAGAGCTGAGCTATTTATTCCATTCTCTTTGTGCGAAAGAACTATCGCCTGGCGTGCTAGATGAAATGGAAGAGTTGGCGCCGGAGTTGATCTGCAAATTAGAAAAGATCTTTCCACCGGGCTTCTTTAATCCAATGCAACATTTGATTTTGCATCTCCCGACCGAGGCAAGAATGGGGGGGCCCGTTCAAAATCGATGGTGCTACTCAACTGAGAGGATGCAGAAGACGCTTCGAGCTAAGTGTAAAAATAAACGTAGAATTGAAGCATCGATAGCCGAGGCATTCATTAATGAGGAGGCGGCAAACTTCGTGACAGCACACTACGAAGCCAAAAATCATCATTTGCATAACCCGAAGCCTTGGTACAATGATGGCGATCGAAAAAAAGTTCGATCCAACCTCAGCCTATTCAAAGGTAAGCTCGCACCATCCGGTGCTTCGAAAGGGAAATCGTTGGATGTCGAAGAATGGCGGACCATTTCATTGTATATCTTCACCAACCTAACAGAAATGCGGCCATACATCGAGTAAGTTCTCGGTAATTTATTGTTCCGCAACTTCTAATTGCTTTGAACTACTCTTATTCCCGGATATTTGATATAGTCGATACGTCGCCGAATTCTCGGATGGAGCGGTCATCGAAAAGGATTCCGTCGAAGAGTATGAGCTTCTCGCAAAGCATGGAGGCGACTATCCCGGTTTCATCTCTTGGTTCGAACAAAGGGTAATTAATTACCATTAAGGGCTCATTTTATTTCTTGGTCTAATTTACGGCTAATGCATCCATTCTTTCGTATTAAACTTGTAGGCTGATACAGAGTCTATGGACGCCGAGTTGAGACAAGTCGCTAATGGCTTTGACTATAAGGTCCGTTCATTTGACAAATACAACATCAACGGGTATCACTTTCGTACCTTTGGCAAAGAGCTCTCTATGCCTGACCTAAAGTCTACAAATTTGTTTGTCTCTGCTATCGGCGAAGGGAGCTGGAGGAGAGGACGACTGCATTGGTGGAGGCGGAGAGGGCACGGAATGATGCGTCTAACAGGGCCATATACGACCTCTTCGTGGTAAGTTTCTTCTTCCTGTTATTTCAAATCTTGCATTTGAATGTCCGTTTCATTCATAAATGAAAAGTTTGACTTGTCGAAACCAAATGTACAGTATATGTGTGAGAAGAGCGGCCAAGTCCCTCCGTCGATGCCAGTCATTAACGTGGCGGGGACGGTGAGTTTCATTTCAGTGCAGTGATCTTAAGAGTGTTCTCATGCTAACTACGCGTTGCAAATGAAGTTTGGTGCAGAACATCTCCTGAAACGCATCGCACGACCCTTCTACAGTCGAGCCTACTCCAGGGCAGCCTTCTCCAGGTGAAACAAGCCAGAGCCACCGAGCTTCACCGCCGTGATAACGATAATGGTATGTTATTTCTAGTGTTTTAATAAAAAATAGCAAGACTTCCATCTAAATGACATAATTAGCTTAGTTAGCTCCAAGAAAGGCTAAATTGGCTAATTATCCTACGAAATGACATAATTAGCTTACTTAGCTCCAAAATGACCTATTTAATAAAAAATGACCTATAGTTAGCTAAGTTCTCTCCTAAATGACATAATAAGGCTTACATAGCTGCAAGATGACCTATTCCCCCTAACTTAAGTATTAAATGGCCTATAATTAGCCTAGCTAGATCCAAAATGGCTTAATAAGCATAGTTTACTCCAAAATGACCTATTTTACCCAAGTTAGCTCCGAAACGACGTATAGTTAGCTAGGGTTCCACCTAGATGACATAATTAGCTTAGTTAGCTCCTAAATGGTCTATTTAATAAAACATGACCTATCCTTAGCTAATTATCCTTGAAATGACATAATTAGCTCCAAAAAGGCATTCTAAGCCAATTTAGCCCGAAGAAGGGGACAGGAGGAGAAGAAAGAGGAAAAATGAAAGGAAGGAAGATGAAGAAGAGGAGAAGAAGAAGAAGGAGAGAGAGGAGGAGAAGAAGAAGGAGAGGGAGGAGAAGGAGCTCATCCTTCTCCTTCTTCTTCCTCCTTCTTCCTCCTTCTCCTTCTCATTCTTCTTTTCTTCTTCTTCTCCTCTTCCGTCTCCTTCTCCTCCTCCTCCTCCTCCTCCTTCTTTCACTTCTTCTGCTCTTTCTCTTCTTCTACGTAGCTTAGACTCATCCAAGAAAGGCTAAATTGGCAAATTATCCTACAAAATGACATAATTAGCTCAGTTAGCTCCAAAATGACCTATTTAATAAAAAATGACCTACAGTTAGCTAAGTTATCTCCTAAATGACATAATAAGGCTTACGTAGCTGCAAGATGACCTATTCCCCCTAACTTAGGTATTAAATGGCCTATAATTAGCCTAGCTAGATCGAAAATGGCTTAATAAGCATAGTTTGCTCCGGAATGACCTATTTTACCCAAGTTAGCTCCAAAATGACCTATAGTTAGCTAGGTTCCCACCTAGATGACATAATTAGCTTAGTTAGCTCCTAAATGGTCTGTTTAATAAAACATGACCAATACTTAGCTAATTATCATCGAAATGACATAATTAGCTCCAAAAAGGCATTCTTAGCCTATTTAGCCCGAAGAAGGGGACAAGAGGAGAAGAAAGAGGAAAAATGAAAGGAAGGAAGAAGAAGAAGAAGAGAAGAAGAAGAAGGAGAAGGAGGAGGATAAGAAGAAGGAGAAGAAGGAGGAGAATAAGGAGAAGGAGCTCCTCCTTCTCCTTCTTCTTCCTCCTTCTTCCTCCTTCTCCCTCTCCTTCTTCTTTTCTTCTTTTCTTCTTCTTCTCCTCTTCCTTCTCCTTCTCCTCATCCTCCTCCTCCTCCTCCTTCTTTTACTTCTTCTTCTCTTTCTCTTCTTCTACGTAGGTTAGACTCATCCAGGAAAGGCTAAATTGGCTAATTATCCTACGAAATGACATAATTAGCTTAGTTAGCTCCAAAATGACCTATTTAATAAAAAATGACCTATAGTTAGCTAAGTTATCTCCTAAATGACATAATAAGGCTTACGTAGCTGCAAGATGACCTATTCCCCCTAACTTAGGTATTAAATAGCCTATAATTAGCCTAGCTTGATCCAAAATGGCTTAATAAGCATAGTTTGCTCCGGAATGACCTATTTTACCCAAGTTAGGTCCGAAACGACGTATAGTTAGCTAGGGTTCCACCTAGATGACATAATTAGCTTAGTTAGCTCCTAAATGGTCTATTTAATAAAACATGACCTATACTTAGCTAATTATCCTCGAAATGACATAATTAGCTCCAAAAAGGCATTCTAAGCCAATTTAGCCCGAAGAAGGGGACAAGAGTAGAAGAAAGAGGAAAAATGAAAGGAAGGAAGAAGAAGAAGAGGAAAAGAAGAAGAAGGAGAGGGAGGAGGAGAAGAAGAAGGAGGAGAAGAAGGAGAAGGAGCTCCTCCTTCTCCTTCTTCTTCCTCCTTCTCCTTCTCCTTCCTCTTTTCTTCTTATTCTCCTCTTCCTTCTCCTTCTCCTCCTCCTCCTCCTCCTCCTTCTTTAGCTTCTTCTTCTCTTTCTATTCTTCTACGTAGCTTAGACTCATCCAAGAAAGGCTAAATTGGCTAATTATCCTACGAAATGACATAATTAGCTTAGTTAGCTCCAAAATGACCTATTTAATAAAAATGACCTATAGTTAGCTAAGTTCTCTCCTAAATGACATAATAAGGCTTAAGTAGCTTCAAGATGACCTATTCCCCCTAACTTAGGTAATAAATGGCCTATAATTAGCCTAGCTAGATCCAAAATGGCTTAATAAGCATAGTTTGCTCCGGAATGACCTATTTTACCCAAATTAGCTCCGAAACGACGTATAGTTAGCTAGGGTTCCACCTAGATGACATAATTAGCTTACTTAGCTCCTAAATGGTCTATTTAATAAAACATTACCTATACTTAGCTAATTATCCTCGAAATGACATAATTACCTCCAAAAAGGCATTCTAAGCCAATTTAGCCCGAAGAAGGGGACAAGAGGAGAAGAAAGAGGAAAAATGAAAGGACGGAAGAAGAAGAAGAGGAGAAGAAGAAGAAGGGGAGGGAGGAGGATAAGAAGAAGGAGAAGAAGGAGGAGAAGAAGGAGAAGGAGCTCCTCCTTCTCCTTCTTCTTCCTCCTTCTCTTTCTCCTTCTTCTTTTCCTCTTCTTCTCCTCTTCCTTCTCCTTCTCCTCCTCCTCCTCCTCCTCCTTCCTTTACTTATTCTTATCTTTCTCTTCTTCTACGTAGCTTAGACTCATCCAAGAAAGGCTAAATTGGCTAATTATCCTACGAAATTACATAATTAGCTTAGTTAGCTCCAAAATGACCTATTTAATAAAAAATGACCTATAGTTAGCTAAGTTCTCTCCTAAATGACATAATAAGGCTTACGTAGCTGCAAGATGACCTATTCCCCCTAACTTAGGTATTAAATGGCCTATAATTAGCCTAGCTAGATCCAAACTGGCTTAATAAGCATAGTTTGCTCCGGAATGACCTATTTTACCCAAGTTAGCTCCGAAACAACGTATAGTTAGCTAGGGTTCCACCTAGATGACATAATTATCTTAGTTAGCTCCTAAATGGTCTATTTAATAAAACATGACCTGTACTTAGCTAATTATCCTCGAAATGACATAATTAGCTCCAAAAAGGCATTCTTAGCCAATTTAGCCCGAAGAAGGGGACAAGAGGAGAAGAAAGAGGAAAAATGAAAGGAAGGAAGAAGAAGAAGAAGAGAAGAAGAAGAAGGAGAAGGAGGAGGATAAGGAGAAGGAGAAGAAGGAGGAGAAGAAGGAGAAGGAGCTCCTCCTTCTCCTTCTTCTTCCTCCTTCTCCTTCCCCTTCTTCTTTTCTTCTTATTCTCCTCTTCCTTCTCCTTCTCCTCCTCCTCCTCCTTCTTCTTTTACTTCTTCTTCTCTTTCTATTCTTCTACGTAGCTTAGACTCATCCAAGGAAGGCTAAATTGGCTAATTATCCTACGAAATGACATAATTAGCTTAGTAAGCTCCAAAATAACTTATTTAACAAAAAATGACCTACAGTTAGCTATGTTCTCTCCTAAATGACATAATAAGGCTTACGTAGCTGCAAGATGACCTATTCCCCCTAACTTAGGTATTAAATGGCCTATAATTAGCCAAGCTAGATCCAAAATGTCTTAATAAGCATATTCTGCTCCGGAATGACCTATTTTACCCAAGTTAGCTCCAAAACGACCTATAGTTAGCTAGGGTTCCACCTAAATGACATAATTAGCTTAGTTAGCTCCTAAATGGTCTATTTAATAAAACATGACCTATACTTAGCTAATTATCCTCGAAATGACATAATTAGCTCCAAAAATGCATTCTTAGCCAATTTAGCCCGAAGAAGGGGACAAGAGGAGAAGAAAGAGGAAAAATGAAAAGAATGAAGAAGAAGAAGAAGAGAAGAAGAAGAAGGAGAAGGAGGAGGATAAGAAGAAGGAGAAGAAGGAGGAGAAGAAGGAGAAGGAGCTCCTCCTTCTTCTTCCTCCTTCTTCCTCCTTCTCCTTCTTCTTCTTCTTTTCTTCTTCTTCTCCTCTTCCTTCTCCTTCTCCTCCTCCTCCTCCTTCTTTTACTTCTTCTTGTCTTCCTCTTCTTCTACGTAGCTTAGACTCATCCAAGAAAGGCTAAATTGGCTAATTATCCTACAAAATGACATAATTAGCTTAGTTAGCTCCAAAATGACCTATTTAATAAAAAATGACCTACAATTAGCTAAGTTCTCTCCTAAATGACATAATAAGGCTTACGTAGCTGCAAGATGACCTATTCCCCCTAACTTAGGTATTAAATGGCCATAATTAGCCTAGCTAGATCCAAAATGGCTTAATAAGCATAGTTTGCTCCGGAATGACCTATTTTACCCAAGTTAGCTCCGAAACGACCTATAGTTAGCTAGGGTTCCATATAAATGACAGAATTAGTTTAGTTAGCTCCTAAATGGTCTATACTTAGCTAATATCTCTCGAAATAACCTATATATACACTTCTTCATCTAGTATTATTCTTCTAACTTCCTTATTTGTCATTTTGCAGATTACCTTCACTTCACGGGAAGCTTGGATTATATTGATGGAATGCTTGAAGATGATTTCTTGTACCATGGCTTGTATTGAAACTATTGTAGTATATGGATATATATGAAACTTTGTATGCATGTGGATGAAACTGGTGTAATATATGGTTTGGTACGGATGCAACTTGCATAATATGTATGCACTATGGATGAGAGTTATTTTAATATGGTTATGAGTACAGAAAGAAATTTATTTATGTCAAATATATATATATATATATATATATATATATATATATATCCTGATTATTGTTAAAAATGCTGGATATAATAAAAAATAAATTAAAAAGGGGCTAGTTCCCTCCTTTGTCGTCTGCCCCCACAAGGCAAAGGGGTGTAGGCAGACGGCAAAGGGGGGAATGTGCCCCCTTTCTCTCCCCTCTTTGCCGTCTGCCCCCACATGGCAAAGGGTTGTAGGCACACGACAAAGGGGGAATCTTCCCCCTCTCTCTCCCCTCTTTGCCGTCTGCCCCCACATGGCAAAGGGGTGTAGGCAGACGGCAAAGGGGGGAATCTGCCCCCTCTCACTCCCCTCTTTGCCGTCTGCCCCCACATGGCAAAGGGGGGATGGCAGACGGCAAAGAGAGGAGGCATGCCGTTAACACTTAACGGGGCCGTTGCAGTATATGTCGTCCCAGTTAATTTGCCGTCTGCCCCCTCATGGCAAAGATTCTATGCCGTCCGTTTTACAAAAGCAGACGGCAAAGAACCTCTTCATCGGATTTTTTTACAGTCTAGTTTGTCGTTTGCTGACCGACGGCAAAGCCTTTGCCGTCCGTGGTTCCCCCTTTGCCGTCCGCCGTGGCAGACGGCAAATTTCTGAATTTCAGTAGTGATATACTATTCCCTTTGTGCTTCACTATGTTACTTGCCCGAGATTCGATCGTCACTATCTCTATACCTACTTCAATCTCGTTACCGGCAAGTCTCTTTACTCGTTCTGTAATACAAGATCCCGTGACTAACTACTTAGTCACATTGCTTGCAAGGCTTATTGTGATGTTGTATTACCGAGTGGGCCCTGAGATACCTCTCCGTCAAACGGAGTGACAAATCCCAGTCTTGATCCATGCCAACCCAACAGACACCTTTGGAGATACCTGTAGAGCACCTTTATAGTCACCAAGTTACATTGCGACGTTTGATAACCCACAAGGTATTCCTCCGGTCATAGGAACATATACACTGACATGCAGATAACAGCAACAATAAACTAACACGATCATATGTTATGTTTATAGTTTGTGTCTTGTCCATCACATCAAGTGACAACACTTGTCTATGGCCAGGAAACCTTGAACATCTTTGATCAACGAACTAGTCAACTAGAGGCTCACTAGGGACAGTGTGTTGTCTATGTATCCACATATGTATTTGAGTTTTCAATCAATAAAATTCTAGCATGGATAATAAACGATTATTATGAACAAGGAAATATAATAATAAATTAATTTATTATTGCCTCTAGGGCATATTTCCAACAGTCTCCCACTTGCACTAGAGTCCATAATCTAGTTCACATCCCTATTTGACTCTAATGAATCTAACAGCCATACAGTTATGGGGTTCGATCATGTCTTGCTTGTGAGAGAGGTTTTAGTCAACGGTTCTAAACCTTTCAGATCCATGTGTGCTTTACAAATCTTTATGTCATCTTATAGATGCTGCTAGTACGTGCTATTCGGAAATATTCCAAATATCTACTCTACTATACGAATCTGTTTTACTACTTATTCACATTAGTGTCAAAGCTTGCATCGATGTAACCCTTTACGACGAACTCTTTAACCACCTCCATAATCGAGAAAAATTCCTTAGTCCACTAGTTACTAAGGATAACTTTGACCGCTGTTCAGTGATTCAATCCTGTATCACTCTTTGTACGCCTTGACAGACTCATGGCAAGGCACACATCCGGTGCGATACATAGCTTGGCACACTTTAGAGCCTACGACTAAGGCATAGGGGATGACCTTCACCCTTTCTGTTTCTTCTGCTGTGGTCGGGCTTTTAATTCTTACTCAAATTCACACCTTACAACACAACCAAGAACTCCTTTGCTGATCTATTTTGAACTACTTCAAAAACTTGTCAAGGCATGCATTTCATTGAAAGTTCCATTAAGCGTTTTGATCTATCTCTATAGATCTTGATGCTCAATGTTCAAGTAGCTCTATCTAGTCTTTCCTTTGAAAAACTCCTTTCAAACAACCATTTATGCTTTACAGAAATTCTACATTACTTCCGATCAACAATATGTCAACCACATATACTTATCAGAAATTCTATAGTGCCCCCACTCACTTCTTTGGAAATACAAGTTTCTCATAAACCTTGTACAAACCCAAAAACTTTGATCATCTCATGAAAGCATATATTCAAACTCCGAGATGCTTCCACCAGTCCATAGAAGGATCGTTGGAGCTTGCATACTTGTTAGCATCCTTAGGATCGACAAAACCTTCTAGTTGTATCACATACAACCTTTCCTCAAGGAAACCGTCAAGGAAACAATGTTTTGACATCCTATGTGCAATATTTCATAAATAATGCAGCAACTGCTAACATAATTCCAAAAGACTTTTAGCATTTTTATGATTGAGAAAGTCTCATCATAGTCAACTCTGTTAACTTTGTCGGAAACATCTTTGCGACAAGTCGAGCTTTTCTTAATGGTGACTTTTCACCATCATCGTTTGTCTTCCTTTTAAAGATCCATCTTTACTTAATATATAGTCTTACGACCATCAAGTAGTTCTTACAAAGTCTACACTTTGTTTTCATACATGGATCCTCTCTCGGATTTCATGGCCTCCAGCCATTTGTCGGAATCCGGGCCCACCATCGCTTCTCCATAGCTCATAGGTTCATTGTTGTTCAAGAACATGACCTCCAAGACAGGGTTACCGTACCACCCTGTAGTAGTACGCAACCTTGTTGACCTATGAGGTTTGTAGTAACTCGATCCGAATCTTAATGATCACCATCATCAGTTTCCACTTCAATTGGTGTAGGTGCCACAAGAACAACTTCATGCACCCTGCTACACAATGGTTGAATTGACGGTTCAATAACCTCATCAAGTTCCACCACCCTCCCACTCATTTCTTTCAAGAGAAACCTTTCCTCGAGAAAGGACCTGTTTCTAGAAACAAACACTTTGCTTCCGGATCTGAGATAGGAGATGAACCCAACTGTTCTGGATATCCTATGAAGATGCATTTATCCGCTTTGGGTTCGAGCTTATCAGACTGAAACTTTTGCACATAAGCGTCACAACCCAAAACTTTCAAGAAACGACAGCTTAGGTTTCTCCAAACCATAGTTCATACTATGTCATCTCAACGGAAATACGCGGTGCCCTATTTAAAGTGAATGCGGTTGTCTCTAATGCATAACCCATAAACTCTAGTGGTAATTTGATAAGAGACATCATAGTATGCACCATATCAAATAGGGCGCGACTATGACGTTTGGACACACCATCACACTATGGTGTTCTAGGTGGCATGAATTGCAAAACAATTTCCACATTGTCTTAACTGTGTACCAAAACTCGCAACTCAGGTATTCATCTCTATGATCATATCATAGACAGTTTATCCTCTTGTCACGACGATCTTCACTCTGAAATAGCTTTGAACTTTTCAATATTTTAGACTTGTGATTCATCAATTAAATACTCCTGTATCTAGTCAAGTCGTCAGTGAAGTAAGAACATAACGATATCCACTGCGTGCCTCGGCACTCATTGGACTGCACACATAAAAAATGTATTACTTCCAACAAGTTACTCTCTTGTTTCATGTGGTATGTTTTGCATGTCTCAAGTGATTCAAAATCAAGTGAGTCCAAACAATCCATCCACATGGAGTTTCTTCATGTGTTTATACCAATAGGTATGGTTTGCATGTCTCAAACGTTTCAAAAATGAGTGAGTACAAAGATCCATCAGCATGGAGCTTCTTCATGCATTTTATACCGACATGACTCAAGCGGGAGTGCCACAAGTAAGTGGTACTATCATTACTACTTTGTATCTTTTGACATCAATATTATGAACATGTGTAGTACTACGATCGAGATTCAATAAACCATTGAAGGTAATTATTCAAGTAAATAGATTAACCATTATTCTCTTTAAATGAATAATCGTATTGCAATGAACACGATCCAATCATGTTTATGCTCAACGCAAACATCAAATAACAATTATTTTAGGTTTAACACCAATCCCGATGGCACAGGGAGCGTGCGATGTTTGATCACATCAACCTTGGAAACACTTCCAACACATATCGTCACCTTGCCTTTAGCTAGTCTCCATTTATTCCATAGCTTTTATTTTGAGTTACTAATCACTTAGCAACTGAACCAGTATCTAATACCCTCGTGCTACTAGGAGTACTAGTAAAGTACACATCAATATCATGTATATCAAATATACTTCTGTCGATTTTGCCAGCCTTCTTATCTACCAAGTATCTAGGGTAGCCCTACCTCAGTGACCGTTCCCCTCATAACAGAAGCACTTAGTCTCGGGTTTGGGTTCAATCTTGGGTTTCTTCATTAGAGCAGCAACTGGTTTGCCGTTTCATGAAGTATCCCTTCTAGCCCTTGCCCCTTTTTGAAACTAGTGGTTTTACTAACCATCAACAATTGATGCTCCTTCTTGATTTCTACTTTCGCAGTGTCAAACATTGCGAATTGCTCAAGGATCATCATATATATCCTTGATATGTTATAGTTCATCACGAAGCTCTAGCAGCTTGGTGGCAGTGACTTAGGAGAATCATCACTATCTCATCTGGATGATTAACCCCCACTTGATTCAAGCGATTGTTGTACTCACACAATCTGAGCACATGCTCAACGATTGAGCTTTTCTCCTTTACTTTGTACACAAAGAATCTTGTCGGAGGTCTCATACCTCTCAACAAGGGCATGAGCATGAAATCTCAATTTCATCTCTTAGAACATATCTTATGCTCCGTGATGTTTCAAAATGTCTTCGGCGCCTTGCTTCTGAGCCATTAAGTATTACGCACTAAACTATCACGTAGTCATCAAAAATGGTGTATGTCAGATGTTCGCAACATCCACAGATGACGCTCGAGGTGCAGCACACCGAGTGGTGCATTAAGGACATAAGCCTCCTGCGCAGCAATGAGGACAATCCTCAGTTTTACGGACTCGGTGTGCAAAGTTGCTACTATCATCTCTCAACTAAATTTTCTCTAGGAACATATAAAAAACAGTAGAGCTATAGCGCAAGCTACATCATAATTCGCAAAGACCTTTTGACTATATTCATGATAATTAGTTCAATTAATCATATAACTTAAGAACTCCCACTCAAAAAAATACGTCCCTCTAGTCATTTGAGTGGCGCATGATCCAAATCCACTAACTCAAGTCCGATCATCACGTGAGTTGAGTATAGTTTCAGTGGTAAGCATCTCTATGCTAATCATATCAACTATACAATTCATGCTCGACCTTTCGGTCTCTTGTGTTCTGAGGCCATCTCTACACATGTTAGGCTCGTCTAGTTTAACTTGAGTGTTCCGCGTGTGCAACTATTTTGCACCTGTTGTATGTGAACATTGAGTCTATCACACCCGATCATAATGTGGTGTCTCGAAACGACGAACTGTCGCAACGGTGCACAGTCGGGGAGAACACAATTTCAATTTGAAATTTTAGTGAGGGATCACCTTATAATGCTACCGTCGTTCTAAGCAGTATAAGGTGCATAAAAGGATTAACATCACATGCAATTCTTAAGTGACATGATATGGCCATGATCTTGTGCTTCTTGATCTCCATCACCAAAGCACCGACATGATCTTCTTGTCACCGGCGCCACACCATGATCTCCATCATCGTGCCACCATAGAGGTTGTCGTGCTATCTATGCTATTACTACTAAAGCTACAACCTAGCAATATAGTAAACGCATTTGCAAACACAAACGTTAGCTTAAAGATAACCCTATGGCTCCTGCCGGTTGCCGTAGCATCGACGTGCAAGTCAATATAAACTATTACAACATGATCATCTCATACATCCAATATATCACATCATGTCTTTGGCCATATCACATCACAAGCATACCCTGCAAAAACAAGTTAGACATCCTCTAATTTGTTGTTGCATGTTTTACGTGGCTGCTATGGGTATCTAGTATGATCGCATCTTACTTACGCAAAACTACAACGAAGATGTGCAAATTGCTATTTAACCTCTCTCCAAGGACCGCCTCAGTCAAATCCAATTCAACTAAAGTTGAAGAAACATGCACCCGCCAACCATCTTTATGCAACGAGTTGCATGTTAGTCGATGAAACAGGTCTCTCGTAAGAGTACGAGTAATGTTGGTCCGGGTCGCTTCAGTACAACAATACCGCCGAAACGAGAAAAGACTAAGGAGGGTAGAAAATCGAACATCAACGCCCACAAAACCTTTTGTGTCCTACTCGAGATAACATCTACGCATGAACCTAGCTCATGATGCCACTGTTGGGGAACGTTGCATGGGAAACAAAAAATTTCCTAGGCACACGAAGACCTATCATGGTGATGTTCATCTACGAGAGGGAGATCGGATCCACATACCCTTGTAGATCGCTAAGAGGAAGCATTAATAAACGCGGTTGATTTAGTGGTACGTCTTCACGATCTGTCCCATGAACCATCCCATGATCCGTCCCATGAACCGTCTCGTGATCCGTCCCACGACCCATCCCGATCAAGTACCGAACGGACGGCACCTCCGCGTCCCACACACGTACAGCTCGATGACGATCTTCGCCTTCTTGATTTAGCAAGAGGGGAGGGGAAGTAGATGAGTTCTCCGACAGCGTGACGGCGCACCGGTGATGGTGATGATCTATTCCTGCAGGGCTCCGCCCAAGCTCCGCAGAAAACCGATCTAGAGGTAGAATTACGAGGTATAGGTTTGAGTTGCACGTGGAAAAGTTATGTCTCAAAAAGTCCTAAACCTCTAGTATATATTGGAGGAGGGAGGTGGCAGCCTTGGTGCCATAAGGGAGGCTCCCTTGTGTCGGCCGAACTACAGGAGGGAGGAGTCCTCCTCCAACTCCACTTGGATTAGGACTCCTTCCTTAATTTCCCACCTCTTTTTGATTTTCCACTTTTTTATCACGGCTTTCCTTGGATGACTTTGTCAACCCATTATGAATTTTTTTCGCATCCAATAAACCCATGTGGACCCCTTGGGGCATGGTGGGCCCACCCACTGGGCCCCGAGAACCCATTCGTCATTCCCGATACACTGCCGGTAATACCCGAAAACCTTCCGGAATCCAAACACCAACTTCCTATATATCAATCTTCGTTTCTGGACCATTCTGGAAACCCTCGTGACGCCCGTGATCTCATCAGGGACTCCGAACAACCTTCAATCACCAACACATATAACTCAACTATACTAAAACGTCACTGAACCTGAAGTGTGGAGATCCTGTGGGTTCGACAACTATGCAGACATCACCTGAGACACTCTCCGGTCAATAAACAATAGCGGGACCTGGATGTCCATATTAACTCCCACATATTCTACGAAGATCTCTATCGGTTGAACCTCTATGTCAAGGATTCATATAATCCCGTATACTATTCCCTTTGTGCTTCGGTATGTTACTTGCGCGAGATTCGATCGTCAGTATCTCTATACCTAGTTCAATATCGTTACCGGAAAGTCTCTTTACTTGTTCCGTAATATAAGATCCCGTGACCAACTCCTTAGTCACATTGCTTGCAAGGTTTATTGTGATGTTTTATTATCGAGTGGGCCCCGAGATACCTGTCCATCATACGGAGTGACAAATCCTAGTCTCGATTCACGCCAACCCAACAGCCACCTTCGGAGATACCTGTAGAGCACCTTTATAGTCACCCAGTTATGTTGCTATGTTTGATACACACAAGGTATTCCTCTGATGTCCGGGAGTTGCATGATCTCATGGTCATAGGAACAGATATATTGACATGCAGAAAACAATAGTAATAAACTCACATGATCATATGCTACGTTCATACTTTGGGTCTTGTCCATCACATCATTCTCCTAATGATGTGATCCCGTTATCAAGTGACAACATTTGTCTATGGCCAAAAAACCTTGACCATCTTTGATCAACTAGCTAGTCAACTAGAGGCTTACTAGGGACAGTGTGTTGTCTATGTATCCACACATGTATCTGAGTTTCCATTCAATACAATTCTAACATGGATAATAAACTATTATCATGAACAAGGAAATATAATAATAACCAATTTATTATTGCCTCCAGGGCATATTTGCAACAATATATAGAAAGGCTTATGTGTGACAAAGCATATCATGACATAGAGTTTGGATGCACCGGCGAAGTTTGCACCGATCCTCGAGGTGAGAATGGGCAATGCACGGTATCGAAGAGGCTAGCAAAATATGAGGAGCTGATATTGCGTATGTCCATGGTTTCAACATTAGTCATAAAGAACTCATGTACTTATTGCAAAGTTTTATTAGTTTTAGCACAAATCAAAGCACTACTCTCATGCCCCGAGGGAGGGGATTGGGAGGAGTTAACCATCACGCGCCTCCGACCCGAAATAACACTAGGATTTTAACGAGGAATAGAAATGCTCACACATCCCCGCCATGACTTTTTAATATTCAGACAAACAAGAAATGAACACCTCTTAGTAACGGTACTTCTACGAATTAACAACGATGCACACACACCTTTTTCATATTACCACATCAATAGCATTAACCCACAATTACTCTTTATGTGTCACACGATGGTTTTGATTATATTCATTGAATACTTATTATTTTTGGGCTACCCTTATGGCCCACACAAATTACAGTTACTGTTCATTAACTCTCAAACAAATATAAGTGAAGAACGAGCGTGCAAATATTTCCACAAAATCTACATGCCACCGTGCTGAAAAAGATATAAGTGAAGTACTAGAGCAACTGCTAAGCTCAAAAGATATAAGTGAAGCACATAGAGTATTCTAACAAATCATGATGCATGTTTGTCTCTCTCAAGTTGGTGTGTACAGAAAATGATGATTGTGTAACACTAAAAATAAAAATAAAATAAAAGCAAACGACGCTCCAACCAAAACTCATATCATGTGACTAATAAAAATGTAGCTCCAAGTGACATACCGATGGATTGCGACGGAAGAGGGGATACCTTCCGGGACATCCCGATCGTTAGATGCTTGAGTCTTCCTATAATATTACCTTGGGGTGACTTGGCCATCCCCAATCTTAGGCTCTTGCCACTCCTTGATACGTCTCCAACATATCTATAATTTTTGATGGTTTCATGCTATTATCTTGACAAACTTTGGATGTTTTGTATACCTTTTATATATTTTTTGGGACTAACTTATTAACTCAGTGACAAGTGCCAGTTCCTGTTTTTTCCATGTTTTTGACCCCTTTAAGAGGAGGATTTTGAACGGAGTCCAAACGGAATGAAACTGCCAAAAAGATTTTTTCCGGAGCAGAAAAAGAACGGGAAGCCGGAGAATCAGGGCAAGGGGCCACCAGGGACCCCACAGGCCCTCATGGCGCGGCGAGGGGGGAGCCCGCGCCCCCTGGCTTGTGGGCTCCCTGAGGCTCCTTTGCCCTAGGTTTTGCGCCTATATATTCCCTAAAATTCCATAAAAATCAGGAGATCATCGAAAGTACTTTTCCACCGCCGCAAGCTTCTGTCTCCGCAAGATCCCATACGGGGCACGTTCCGGTGCCCTACCGGAGGGTGATTCGGATATGGAGGGCTTCTGCATCAACACCATGACCTCTCCGATGATGCGTGAGTAGTTCGCCATAGACCTACGGGTCCATAGCTAGTAGTTAGATGACTTCTTCTCTCTCTTGGATCTTCAATACAAAGTTCTCCATGATCTTCATGGAGATCTATCCGATGTAATATTCTTTTGCGGTGTGTTTGTCGAGATCCGACGAATTGTGGATTTATGATCAGATTATCTATGAATCTTATTTGAGTTTCTTCTGATCTCTCTTATGCATGATTTCATATCCTTGTAATTCTCTTCGAGTTGTGGGTTTTGTTTGGCCAACTAGATCTATGATTCTTGCAATGGGAGAAGTGCTTGGTTTTGGGTTCACACCGTGCGGTGACCTCACCCAGTGACAGAAGGGGTAGTGAGGCACGCATCGTGTTGTTGCCATCAAGGGTAAAAAGATGGGGTTTTCATCATTGGTTTGAGATTATCCCTCTACATCTTGTCATCTTGCTTAAGGCGTTACTCTGTTTGTCATGAACTCAATACACTAGATGCATGCTGGATAGCGGTCGATGTGTGGAGTAATAGTAGTAGATGCAGAAACTATCGGTCTACTTGCCTCGGACGTGATGCCTATATGTATGATCATTGCCTTAGATATCATCATGACTTTGCGCGGTTCTGTCAATTGCTCGACAGTAATTTGTTCACCCACCGTAATATTTGCTATTTGAGAGAAGCCTCTAGTGAACACTATGGCCCCCGGGTCTACTCCACACCATATTTTCAGCCTTACACTTTTTACTTCGTTGCACTTTCCGCCTTCAGATCTCACTTTGCAAACAATCTTGAAGGGATTGACAACCGCTTTATAGCATTGGGTGCAAGCACTTTTGTGTTTGTCTAGGTACTCTGGACTTGACGAGATTCTCCTACTAGATTGATACCTTGGTTCTCAAACTGAGGGAAATACTTATTGCTCCTGTGCTGCATCACCCTTTCCTCTTCAAGGGAAAAACCAGCGCAAACAAGTCTCCATCGACGTGTCAAATTTTGGCGCTGTTGTTTGAGAAGTAGCACTCCTTATTCCTTTATCCATCGTGATAACACCCAAAACTTGAAAACTTCAATCACACAAAACTCAACAAAACTTTGTGAGATCCGTTAGTATAAGCAACATATCAAATACTTAGGTACTGTTTTAAATTGACTCATATTTCATTATTGCGTACTAGGTACTGTATTCTAACTTCTTCATGGCTTATACCCCCTGAGACAATCCATAGCATCATCAAAACAAGCAAATGATGCAAGCAAAAACAGAGTTTGTCTAAACCAAAACAGTTTATAGTGATCTGTAAAGAACCTATACTTATGTAACTCCAAAAATTCTAAAACGATAGGCCGACCCGAGGAATTTGTACAACAATACTTTGTAAAACAGTAAGCTTAAAAAGGCGTTCCAGTAAAATCAAAGAAATTATGCACTGGACGTCAAAGTTTCTGTTTTTTCACCGTAACAATTATACTTATCATACAAGTCATGCAAAAGGCTTTACTTGGCACAAACACTAATTTAAACATAAAAACACAATCTTTACAGAGGCAATAAGCATGCCTTCACACTAAAACAGAAACTAAAAAGCAAAAATTAAGATATATTGGGTTGCCTCCGAGCAAGCGCTATTGATCAAGTGTTGGACCCCTTCATGTCCTTAAAAATTAAATCCTACAAAATTTTACTTAATAAATCACGTTCCTCAAACCTAGTTGATGATATCAAGTGTTCAAAAGGATTTATGATATCAAGTGTTCCAAAGGGTTTATAATATCAAGTGTTCAAAAGGATTTATAATATCATTACTCAAATCACTATCATCAAAGGGTCCTTCATATAAGACATGGATTTCATCACTAATAGGTTCCCTAATAATGTTTTCTTGCCAATATTCACTAAACCCTTTGTTAATCACTTTAGCAATCCATTCAAATTTATCACAAGTGTGGAGAAATAATAATTGTGTTAATTCTTCGGGAGGCACATTTCTTTTCATATTCATATCAAATCTGTGACAGTCATTGGATTCCAGCCTACGCATAGCATATTTGTTATGAAGGATTGCATCTATCGAAGGATGTTCAGATTTTATTCCATAGAAGGAAACAAAATTATTTCTCTATGCGCACAATATAACCAGATTCATGCATAAGGATAGTGATAGAAAACTTCTTAATCTTGGGATCATGCAAGTTAGGGAGTCCCAAAAATATCTTTTGAAACATAGGATGGAGATGCACACATTTTCTTTCCATTTTCAATATAAGCATGGTAATAGCATCCCATAACAATTTGTTTCATCAAGTATGGATCCTTTAAGAGGGTAAACTACCGATTACTCAAAAAATTCTTGGATGACACGATTTCCAATAATGTTCCTACTACCCACATGATAAATTTTAGAATTTAGAGTCATGGGAGTATTACTACTAGGGACTTTATTTATAGGAGGATCAAGAGTGGAACCAATAAATTTTAGACTTTCTTCATCCAAGTCACTAGTGCTATCTTCACTAGCGCTTTCAACTATAACTCTCTCACATTCAGACATGATAGAAACTTTCAAGCAAACGTGACAAGCAAATCTAGCAAAGGAGTAACAAGCAAAGATAAATATTTTTGTACATTTGATTTTTTTGAAGCAAGAAAAATATAACAACAAATAAAAATAAGAACAAGTGAATGATAGTTTGTGTGAATTTACTTTATAGTTGGTGATGATACTCCCCAACAACGGGGCTAGAAATCCTTCCTGATACTTGTGATCTGCGTTGGGTTTTCCGTGAAGATGAACGGTAATTGCAGCACAATACCGATAAGCATTTCCCTCAGTTAAGAAACAAAGGTTTATCGAACCAATAGGAATATCAATCCTCAACCGTCTTCAGCAACTGCACACAAAAGAGCAAACAACTTGCACCCAACGCGGGCAAGAGGGTTGTGAATCCCCTTGACACCGGTGCAGCGACGTGCTATACAAAAAGTTTTTAACCCCTTTCTGTGAAGACATTTTAAACCGTCGCCCAGTGAATGTGGTCAATACAGGAGGTCCTTCTCACACGACCCAGAAACCATTGGGGATAGGCCCTCCTATCATACACACTTCGCAAAATGAGCTCGTGTGCGATCTGGCTAGCTATCGTTTCCATTCGTAGGTACATCCCACACAATGATTCCCACAGAAGAGTCTGCCGTGTGCACAATTGATACGTCTCCAACGTATCGATAATTTATGAAGTATTCATGCGATGTTTGCCTATGATTACAATACTTTTATATGGTTTTGCTGCACTTTATATGATTTATTTAGAACTAACGAGACTGACGCTGTTTTCAACAGAACTACCATGGTGTTGTTTTTTGTGCAGAAATAAAAGTTCTCGAAATTCAACAAAACTTTTTGACAATTTTTTTGTCAGGAAAAGAGAAATATTGCAGCAAAGAACCACCAGGCCCCCTGATACGTCCCAAACGTATCTATGATCTCTGCTTGTTCCATGATCTTTTGGGTGACATTGTTATATGTTTTGCTACACTTTTATATCATTTTACACATATTTGGACTAACCTACTAACTCAGTGCATCCAGTGCCAGTTTCTGTCTGCTGATGTCTATTTTGCAGGGGCTTTTACCCAATTTTCCAAAGCCCGAAAAATTCCAAGAAAAATATATAAAAAATCAGCGTAACGGAAGCTTCCAGATCACCGACGTACCCCCTAGCCGCGCCAGGAGGCCACCTGGGTGGGTCCCACCTCCTCCGGTGCCCTCCTTTCGGCTATATTTACTCCTCCGCGTGATAACCCTTCCATCACATCCAGAATCACGAATTTCTCCATCATTCCGCCGCCGCAGTGCTTCTGAGATCGGGAGCGTTAGGACACCTCTTCCCGACACCCTGCCGGAGGGAGGATTTACCTCCGGGAGCTTCTCCACTGCCATGGACGCTTCCCCAACGTGTCGTGAATAGTCCTCCTTGGACCATGAGTCCATGACCAGTAGCTATGCAATGTCTTCTCTCCAATATTGTGCTTCAATGGTTAGTCCTTGTGAGCTGCCCTACATGATCAAGGCATCTATGTAATTCTCTTGCTATTGTTATGCTCGGTTTGTTGGGATCCGTTGGATTATGAGATTATGTTCAGATTGTTGTGAGTTATATATTTGATTATCCTTTTATATTATGTTCCTTAGTGATTCATGCATGTTCTCCGTTGCTATTTATTGCTTTGGTCGAGTCGTACATTGTAACTCCAAGAGGGAGCGTTATGCATGATTTTGGGTTCATGCCCCTCGATGTCTAGCTTGAGTGACAGAAACATGAGACTAAGGGATGTGCTATTGCCACCAGGGAGAAAACAACGGTGCTTGCGACCACGGTTGCAAGTATTGTTTACCTTATGCATAGTTCGTTAATGCAGTTGTCCGTTGCTTTGAGTTTATACTTTGGGTGGGGCTCGCAACTTAATACCGGAGAGATGTTCTGGATAGATATCTCAAGGTGGATGATTAGTAAGTAGATGTTGATGAATAAACAATCTAATTGTCTTGGCGTACTGCCCATTACTATTGAACCTCTAACTATCAAGTAGCATAATTAGCATTGTGGTGCGTTCATAATTCTGTCAGTTGCCCAACTGTGATTTGTTTACCCAAGCATAGTTGTTTATCGTCTTTTGGGAGAGAGAAATCACTAGTGAACATCATGTGACTCCGGTCCATATCACCATCATTGTTTACACCTTCATCATTTACCGCTTTCAACTACTTTTCCGTTGCAATCACTATTACCTTCCTGCTTGTGTTTTGATCCTTTGCAAACTACAAGGCTGGAGAGATTGACAACCTCTCTGTACTCGTTGGGAGCAAAGTTATTTGTTGTGTGTGCAGGTCCACGCCTTCTACTAGCGCCGGGGTGGGAGACACCTACTTGTTGAGCCTAGGAGTCCTCTTGGTTCGATAAACCTCATAGTCTCCACGTGAGGGAAAACTTGCTGCTGACTTCATCTCAACCTTCCACTTGGGGTAACCAACAAGGTGCGATAAGTACATACATCATCTCGTCATCAAGCAAAGTTTTCTGGCGCCGTTGCCGGGGACTGCAATCTTCAAGATATGGGAGTTGCACGCTAGCCTTTACCTTTGCTTTTTAGTCTTGTTAGTTTGCTTTTCAGTTTTTGCTTTAGAGTCTTATACCAAAAACCACAAAAAAATTAGTTGCTTTGCTCTTGCTTGTTGCCGATGCTATGGGTTCCACTGAGAACACCAAGTTGTGTGACTTCACTAGCCACAACAACCATGACTTTATCTGCACTCCTATTGCTCCTCCCGCCACTAGAGCCACGTCCTATGAGATTAAACTTGCTTTATTGAACCTTGTTATGAAAGATCAATTCTCCGGTGCTGGAGATGATGCTGCTTTGCACTTGAACAATTTTGTTGAGCTTTGTGAGATGCAAAAATATAAAGAAGTAGATGGTGATATTGTTAAACTTAAGCTTTTTTCCTTTCTCTTTGAGAGGAGGAGCTAAAGTATGGCTTCAATCTTTGCCTAAGAATAGCATAGATTCTTGGGATAAGTGCAAATATGCTTTTATCGGGAAGTATTACCCTCCTGCTAAGATTATCCAGTTGAGGAGTAACATTATGAATTTTAGACAATTGGAAATTGAACATGTTGCTTGATACGACTCCGTCGAATCTACTTTTCCGAACTCTTTTGCCCTTGTTTTGGACTCTAATTTGCATGATTTGAATGGAACTTACCCGGACTAACGTTGTTTTCAGCAGAATTGCCATGGTGTTGTTTTTGCGCAGAAATAAAAGTTCTCGGAATGACCTGAAAATTTACGGAGGATTTTTCTGGAATTTATGAAAAATCCTGGCGCAAGAATCAGGGGAGGATGTGGAGCGTGGAGCCCACCAGGCGCGGGCCCCCCTGGCCGCGCCTGGCAGGCTTGTGGAGCCCATGACGCTCCACCGCCTCCAAATCCACCTCTATTTAGTCCGTCTCGCCCGGAAAAAAATCAAGGAGAAGAGTTCATCGTGTTTTACGATACGAAGGCGCCGCCACCTCCTGTTCTTCATCTGGAGGGCAGATCTGGAGTCCGTTTTGGGCTCCGGAGAGGGGAGATCGTCGCCATCGTCATCATCAACCTTCCTTCATCGCCAATTCCATGGTGCTCTTCACCGTTCGTTAGTAATCTCATCGTAGGCTTGCTGGACGGTGATGGGTTGGATGAGATCTATCATGTAATCGAGTTAGTTTTGACGGGGATTGATCCCTAGTATCCACTATGTTCTGAGATTGATCTTGCTACTACTTTGCCATGCTTAATGCTTGTCACTAGGGCCCGAGTGCCATGGTTTCAGATCTGAACCTATTATGTTGTCGCCAATATATGTGTGATTTAGATCCTATCTTGCAAGTTGTAGTCACCTACTATGTGTTATGACCCGGCAACCCCGGAGTGACAATAGCCAGAACCACTCCCGGAGATGACCATAGTATGAGGAGTTCAGGTTTTCACCAAGTGTTAATGCGTTGGTCCGATTCTTTATTAAAAGGAGAACCTTAATATCCCGTAGTTTCCATTAGGACCCCGCTGCCATGGGAGGGATGGACAATAGATGTCATGCAAGTTCTTCTCCCTAAGCACGTATGACTACATAAGGAATACATGCCTACATTAGATTGACGAACTGGAGCTAGTTACTTATCTCTCCGTGTTATAATTGTTGCATGATGAATCACATCCGGCATAATCATCCATCACCGATCCAATGCCTACGAGTCTTTTACTACTGGTCCTTGCTACGTTACTTTGCTGCTACTGCTGTCACTGCTGCTACCGTTACTCTGTTGCTACTATTGTTACTCTCCTGCTACTCGTTACTGTTGCTACTGCTGCTATCACCCTACTTTGCTACTGATACTTTGCTGCAGATACTAAATCTTTCAGGTGTGGTTGAATTGACAACTCAACTACTAATACTTGAAATATTCTTTCGTTTCCCCTTGAGTCGAATCAATGAATTTGGGTTGAATACTCTACCCTCGAAAACTGTTGCGATCCACTATACTCGTGGGTTATCAAGACCTTTTTCTTGCGCCGTTGTCGGGGATGCACAGCTATATTCTCTGAGTCGCTTGGATTTACGTCTGCTGGTCACTATGAGGAATCCGATAGATCCAAGAACTAAAGTCTTGCCCTCAACTACGAGGACAGGTAAGGAACTGCCATCTAGCTCTGCACTTGATTCACCTTCACTTATGAGTAAGTTTGCGACACCACCTCCTGCTAGAAATCTTGATATGTCGCCTGTGCTTGATGATGCTACTTCTGTTGCCCATGATGCTTATGATGATGCTATGCTTGATACTGCTTTGCCTGATGATGTTATGCTTGATACTGCTTTGTCACTAGGTGCATTCCTTGATGCAGAAATTGCTAGAGTTGCTTCTAGATGTGATGATACTTCTAAAACAGCTGATACTATTGAAGTAGAACCTACTATTATGCCTGAATTGCCTGATATGCCTAAGCGTTATGTTATGGAGGGAGAGATAGCTGAGGATTTTCTTGCGTGTAAGGATAGCTATGATGTTGAGAAATTACTGCTCAAGTGGAAAGAAAAATCTCTGAACGCTAGGATGAAATACGACCCGAAGTTTGCCACTTCGCCTATCTTTGTGACCAATAAGGATTGTGAATTCTCTGTCGACCCTGAGTTAATCACTCTGGTCGAATCTGATCCTTTTCACGGTTATGAGTCTGAAACGGTTGTAGCCGATCTTACCAAACCGCACGATATAACCACCCTATTCACTAGTGAGGAAAAGATCCGCCACTACTATATCCTCAAGTTGTTTCCTTTCTTGCTAAAGGATGATGCTAAGACCTGGTTTACTTCTCTTGCTCCAGGTTGTGTGCGTAGCCCCCAGGATATGGTCTACTACTTCTCTGAAAAATATTTCCCTGCCCATAAGAAGCAAGCTGCCTTGCAGGAAATATACAACTTTGCTCAAGCTGAAGAAGAGAGTCTCCCACAATCTTGGGGGAGGCTTATCCAGCTGCTGAATGCTTTGCCTGATCACCCTCTTGAGAAGAATGAAATACTTGATATCTTCCATAATGGACTTACCGATGCTTCTAGAGACCACCTAGATAGTTGTGCCGATTGTGTTTTTAGGGAACGAACCGTAGAACAAGCTGAGATTCTATTGAATAACATCTTGTGCAATGAGAATGCTTGGACTATTCCCGAACCACCTCCCAAGCCAACTCCGAAGAAAAGAGGTATTCTATTCCTCAGTCCTGAAGATATGCAAGAAGCTAAGAAATCTATGCGAGAGAAAGGCATTAAATCTGAAGATGTCAAAAATCTACCACCTATCGAAGAGATCCATGGTCTTGATAACCCGATACAGGTAGTAGAAGTAAATTCTCTGCGTAGGTTTGATGAGAGTGATATTCCTTTTGATAAACCTGCTAGCTTATGCCTCGATGAATGTGATAACTTTGTTGCCAAACAACAGAGTTTCAATGATTATGTTAGCAGACAATTGGAACAGAATGCTCGTATGCTTAGTCATTTAAGTGCTTGTGTGGACAGAAATGTCAATGATCTTAAGCTCTTGAGTAAACATGCCTCCATGGTTACTACTCAGGTAGAACAAGTACTTAAAGCTCAGAATGACTTGCTCAATGAGTTGAATGACAATTCTGTCAGAGTCGTCACTAGAGGCGGTAGAATGACCCAGGAACCTTTGTATCCTGAGGGTCATCCAAAGAGAATTGAACAAGATTCTCAAGGAGTTAGCACTGATGTACCTAGTCATCCTAGGAAGAAGAAGAAAGATGATAGGAACTTGCACGCTAGCAACCCTGTTGCTGCTACACCTGAGAGTCCAAACGATGTCTCTGTCTCTGATGCTAAAACACAATCTGGTGAGGAACATGAGCCTAATGATAATACCAATAGTGATGTTCATGAAGATGCTCAACCTAGCAATGATAAGGATGTGGAGATTGAACCTGTTGATCTTGATAACCCACAACCTAGGAATAGAAGATACGATAAGAATGACTTCGCTGCTAGGAAGCATGGTAAAGAAAGGGAGCCATGGTTTCAGAAACCCATGCCCTTTCCTCCCAAACCATCCAGGAAAAAGAATGATGAGGATTTTGAGCGATTTGTTGAAATGATTAGACCTGTCTTTCTGCAAATGTGTTTGACAGATATGCTCGAAATGTCTCTGTATGCTAAGTACATGAAGGATATAGTGACTAATAAGAGGAGGATACCTGAGGTTGAGATTTCCACCATGCTTGCTAATTATACCTTCAAGGGTGGAACTCCTAAGAAACTAGGTGATCCCGGTGTGCCCACTATACCTTGCTCCATTAAAGGCAACTACGTTAGAACTACTTTATGCGATCTTGGAGCCGGTGTTAGTGTTATGCCTCTCTCTCTTTATCATAGACTTGAACTGGATAAGTTAAAACCCACTGAAATGTCTGTGCAAATGGCCGACAAATCAACTGCTTTCCCTATCGGCACTTGCGAGGATGTGCCTGTTGTGGTTGCTAACGTTACTATCTTAACGGACTTTGTTATTCTGGATATTCCCGAGGATGATGCCATGGTGTTCATCCTTGGTAGACCCTTTTAAACACTGCAGGGGTTGTTATAGATTGCAACAAAGGCAATGTCACTTTCCATGTCAATGGTAATGAGCATACGGTGCACTTTCCGAAGAAACAATATCGAGTACATTGCATCAATGCTATCGAAAAAAATTCATCGATTCTTATTGGGAGCTTTGAATGCCCTATTCCTCCTGTTAAGATGAAGTATGATTTTCTTGTTGGGGAAATTCACATCCCCATTGAGGTAACCTAGCAACTATTCGGAAATTCTCCGTCTTCTTTTGCGATTCGAAAAAGTTTGTCAAAGAGACTTGATCAACCTCATTGACGGATTTCTTTCGATGACCATGAGATGGATGAATCGAGGAGTCACAAACCTCTATTCCAAGGTTTCACCTTCGGTTGCTTAGAAAAAAATGATAGATTTAGTTTAGTTTTCTCTGTTTTCTGTTTTAGCGTCCCGTGGAAAAGTACCCCGAAAATAAAAGTTCTCCGAACGTCCTGAAAATCAAGTATGATTTTTTTCTGGATTTTTTGAAAAATACACAGACGAAGAGCTACTCTCGGGGTTGCACCAGTGGGCCACAAGACCTGGAGGCGCGGGCACCCCGCTGGCCGCGCCTACCTGGCTTGTGGGTCCCACGTGCACCCCCTCCACTCATTCTAGCTCCCATCTGCTTCTCCTAGCTCCAGAAAAAATCGTTTCGCAACTCAAACCCGTGTTCTTGCTCTTCTTGGTGGGATTTTTGATCTCCTTGCTCAAAGCACCATTCTCCGAACTATTTTGTGGAAATTACTCCTTGGTAAGTGACTCCTCCATTGGTCCAATTAGTTTTTGCTCTAGTGCCTTATACTTCGCGTATTTTTGCTGCCTTGGTGACCCTGTTCTTGAGCTTTGCATGCTAATCTTAGCTGGTCCCAAGTAGTTTTGATGCGTAATATGGCCTCGAGGCACTTGTGGGAGTAGTTGCTACGAGTTTTGTTGAGCCTTATTCACTTTTCCTAAGAATCACTAAAAATTTCAGAAATTTTCAGAGATAGGAAAAGGGAAAAGATGAGGAGGTTCTTAAGAGGCTCGTCAAGCCGTGACCCCAAGGATGATGGGAGTGAGAAAAAGCCGAAGTACCGGTCCCTCGAGTCGCAGAAGTTCGAGCGTGCGAGTGGCGAAGCGATGTGTTCTTACGCGCCGCCGGACTTTACGAGGACTTTTATTACTTGGTGGAGAACGCAGGCCTTACCGCCTTCGTTGAAGACAAGTGTCCGCAATACCTCCTCCTCACTAATATCTTCGTACAAAGATTTAACTTCTATCCGAGGAAGAATCCTCCTATGGTTGAGTTCAAACTTTATGATATCCCCCAGCGCATGTCACTCCAGGATTTTTGCAATGTTTGCAAATTACCTTATGTTGGGGATATTCATGAACCTCGTCCACGGGACTTGGAGGCTTTCATCGATACAATTGTTGTAGGAGAGGATAGAGGAGTGTCTTGCGCTAGAGCTGCTAGCATTCATTTTCCCGTACTTCGGTACTTCTCACTATTTGTGGGAAAATGTTTGATTGGCCATGGGAAAGCTGGGTCCCTTAGCTCCCCAGATCTTGCGGTCTTGCGCGAAGCCCTTTATAACGATAAAACTTATAGCTTGGGCGCTATAGTAGCTCAACGGTTGAACACGAACCGTTCTAAAGGCGTTGTCTATGGAGGTATCTATGCTACCCGTCTTGCCAGACACTTTGAGATACCTATTAGACTGGACGAGGAAGAGGAGATTCTTCTTCTTGAGAGATATCTAGATTATGATAGCATGGTTTGCCATGACTTTCCGGATAGAGATATAATAGAAGGATGATTTATAACCTCGTATTTAGTCAGGGTACTCGTGAGACTATTACTTTGCCTGCTCCTTCCTTGTTCAATCTTCACGCAGGCAGGTACATTATTATGCCCTCGGAAATCTACGCATATTGGGGCTTAGCCCAACCACAGGTGCCCGTGCCCGAGCCACCAGTCGAGTACCGCACGCCAGTTTATCAGTGGGAGCCAGAGGTGCTCACACAGCAGTGGCATCCTCAGTCCACTCTGGAGTACCCCCGGAGCTAGTTATTTCCCTCCTTGGGAGTAGACCAACTTAGGCCAAAAGCCTAAACTTGGGGGAGTACGTGTTCTCACCGACTTTACATTCTTGCTTATGCTTTCACTTTGTTCGTCGGTGTTCACACTTTGCCACTATATCATCCATGCTAGTTTATTTTCTTTTTCTCATTTTCTTTTCGTGTGTCTGTCTAGTCTGAGAAAACCCAAAAAGATTTTCTTTTTCTTCTTTTGCTTGTTGGGAGCTTTCCCATGTAAATAGTTTTCTCTTTCTTTGGGTCAAGGTAGAAGACCATGGTTACACTATTTAGTGGCTCTCGCATGCATACCTGTTTAGCTGTCATAGAGCCGTATTACTTTGCCTTCTCCTTTGTGTTTGCGTGCAGATTCCAGCTTTAGTCCAATGCATGAGCACTCTTATTATTGTTCACATCGTTCGGTCGTGCAAGTGAAAGGCAATAGTGACGATATATGATGAAGTGACTGAGCCTGGAAAAGCTGGCATGAACTCGATTTATTTTGTTTTTGTAAATATGACTAGCTCACTGTTCCTAGTTCAGCTTTGTTGTGAGAGAAATATGTTTGCAATGAAAACTTAGAGATCATAGTTGCTGATGCCATGCTTAATTAGCTAGGAGCTTATAATGGTTTGTCTTGGTTGCCCACATGAATTTTGAGATGACTATGATGTAGTATGATAGGATGGTATCCTCCTTTGAATGATTCAAGTGGCTTGACTTGGCGCATGTTCACGCATGTAGTTGAAACAAAATCAAGATAGCCTCTATGTTGTTCACGTTCATGGTGATTTATGTCCTACTCATGCTTGCACTCAATGTTAGTTAATCTCAATGCATTTTGATGACTGTTGTCGCTCTCTAGTTGGTCACTTCCCAGTCTTTTGCTACCCTTCACTTGTACTAAGCGAGAATACTCCTTGTGCATCCAGTTCCATAAACCCAAAGTTGTTCGATATGAGTCCACCATACCTACCTATATGCAGTATCTACCTGCCGTTCCAAGTAAATTTGCATGTGCCATTCTCTAAACCTTCAAGAAATAATCTGTTCTGCATGCCCGAAACGCTCATGTGGTGACAGGGGGCTATCAGTATGTTCCATGCTAGGCGTGTTATCCTCGATATGTGTTTATTCACTATCATTCACGAGAAAGGGGCCGGTAATTGGAATTCCCAGTTCCATGCTCAAATCGAAAAGATCATTGCAAACAAAACTCCCCCAGGATGGATGTTGGTATTGACGGTACCCGAGGATTCGGCTAGCCGTGGAGTGTGATTGATTGGTGTTGGGGAGTCAAAACTTTACTTTTCTGTTTGGGAACCGCCTATAGCATGTGTAGCGTGGAAGATGGTGAGAACTCTTAGTCATTGCGTTGATAATGAAAGCATGCCACCCAAAATTATTATCTATGTTTTCAAAGCTTGAGCTCTGGCACCTCTGCAAATCCATGCTTCCCTCTGCGAAGGGCCTGTCTATTTATGTTCCTGTTGAGTCATTCTGTTCTTATAAAAGCACCAATTAGAGATCACCACTGTCATTTTTATGCTTTGCTGTTAACTTTGTTGACTGTGACTGGATCTTCTTTGCCACGAATTACAATGTTTAGTCAGCCCTTGGTCTTTGAAGGTGCTCTGCATTTATGTTTTACAGTCTCACAAAGATCTAACGAGATACCATCTATTCGTACTGCTTCATGATTGTTTTGATTGAAGTGTTGACGTTTGAGACTTATTATTATTTGCTCACTAGTTGATTATGCCATTGATATGAGTTTACCGTGAGATCTAGATGTCATTTGCTTATGTGGTTTGCTTGTGATCTTGTTGAAACTCTGGATATGAGTTAGACATAGTTGCAACAACAAGATCAAACAGAGTTCGTCAAAGTTTTTCTTTTGTCTCTTTCAGTTTGTCAACTGAATTGCTTGAGGACAAGCAAGGCTTTAAGCTTGGGGGAGTTGATACGTCTCCGTCGTATCTACTTTTCCGAACTCTTTTGCCCTTGTTTTGGACTCTAATTTGCATGATTTGAATGGAACTAACCCGGACTAACGTTGTTTTCAGCAGAATTGCCATGGTGTTGTTTTTGCGCAGAAATAAAAATTCTCGGAATGACCTGAAAATTTATGGAGAATTTTTCTAGAATTTATGAAAAATACTAGCACAAGAATCAGCGGAGGATGTGGAGCGTGGAGTCCACAAGCCCACCAGGCGCGGCCCCCCTGGCCACGCCTGGTAGGCTTGTGGAGCCCACGACACTCCACCGCCTCCAAATCCAGCTCTATTTAGTCTGACTCGCCTGAAAAAAATCAAGGAGAAGAGTTCATCGTGTTTTACGATACGGAGGCGCCGCCACCTCCTGTTCTTCATCTGGAGGGCAGATCTGGAGTCCGTTTTGGGCTCCGGAGAGGGGAGATCGTCGCCATCATCATCATCAACCTTCCTTCATCGCCAATTCCACGATGCTCTTCACCGTTCATTAGTAATCTCATCGTAGGCTTGCTGGACGGTGATGGGTTGGATGAGATCTATCATGTAATCAAGTTAGTTTTGACGGGGATTGATCCCTAGTATCCACTATGTTCTGAGATTGATGTTGCTACTACTTTGCCATGCTTAATTCTTGTCACTAGGGCCCGAGTGCCATGATTTCAGATCTGAACCTATTATGTTGTCGCCAATATATATGTGTTTTAGATCCTATCTTGCAAGTTGTAGTCACCTACTATGTGTTATGACCCGGCAACCCCGGAGTGAAAATAGCCAGAACCACTCCTGGAGATGACCATAGTAGGAGGAGTTCATGTTTTCACCAAGTGTTAATGTGTTGGTCCGGTTCTTTATTAAAAGGAGAACCTTAATATCCCGTAGTTTCCATTAGGACCCCGCTGCCACGGGAGGGATGGACAATAGATGTCATGCAAGTTATTTTCCCTAAGCACGTAGGACTACATAAGGAGTACATGCCTACATTAGATTGACGAACTGGAGCTAGTTACTTATCTCTCTGTGTTATAATTGTTGCATGATGAATCACATCCGGCATAATCATCCATCACCGATCCAATGCCTACGAGTCTTTTACTACTGGTCCTTGCTACGTTACTTTGCTGCTACTGTTGTCACTGCTGCTACCATTACTCTGTTGCTACTGCTGTTACTCTGCTGCTACTCATTACTGTTGCTACTACTGCTATCACCCTACTTTGCTACTGATACTTTGCTGCAGATACTAAATCTTTCAGGTGTGGTTGAATTTACAACTCAACTGCTAATACTTGAGAATATTTTTTCGCTTCCCCTTGAGTCGAATCAATAAATTTGGGTTGAATACTCTACCCTCAGAAACTGTTGCGATCCCCTATACTTGCGGGTTATCATTGCTCAAGCTTGGGAACGTATGAAATGTCTTGTTAAGAATTTCCCTACACATGGTTTGACTACTTGGATGGTTATCCAAACCTTCTATGCAGGATTGAAATTTACCTCGCATAATTTGATAGACTTGGCCGCGGGAGGAACCTTTATGTCAACTACACTTGGTGCTGCCACAAAGCTATTGGATGAGATGATGACAAATTATTCTCAATGGCACACCGAGAGAGTTCCAACAAGTAGGAAGGTAAACTCTGTTGAGGAGATCTGCTCCGTTAATGAAAAGGTTGACATGATCATGACTCTACTTACTAAGAAAGCTCCTATTGATACTCATGACGTCCCTTCAAATTCTTTGGTTGCTCAAGAAAGAGAGCAAGTGGATGTTAACTTTATCTCTAGGAACAACTTTAATAACAATGCTTATAGGAGTAATTTTGGTAGCAATCCTAGACCGTTCCCATCCAACAACTATGGGAACAATAACAATTATTCTAGCACCAAAAACTCCACTTCTGAATTAGAGAGCATGCTTAAGGATTTTATCACTTCTCAAAAAGCCTTCAACAAGAATGTAGAAGAGAAACTAGAAAAAATAGATAGTCTCTCTTTGAAGGTGGACAACATAGCTCATGATGTAGAAATTCTTAAAATTAGAACTTCCCACTTGAGGAAAGGAACACCACACCCATGAATGCTATCCAAGTCCAAATTAATGAGACCATTAGAATGCTAGCCAAACTTAAAGACAGATGGGCTAGAGAAAAAGAAGAGGAAGAGAGAAGTAAGAGCCTTCCAACACACACTACCATTGCTACTATACAAGTTGTTGAGTATCTCAAAACTTTTAGCACCCATCGCACTCCTAGTCCCAATGGACCTATTAATGGTGATGCTAATACCTCAACTATAAGACAAGAAGTTCCTATGAATTTAGATACTACCAAAAGAATGAGCTTAGATGACATTACTACCACATTAATTAATGGTAGTAACCTTGATTTTGACAATTCTAATCTCTCCAAAGTTATCACCTTTTTGCAAAGAATGGCTAAAGACCCCCACATTAGTACACTCAATATTGCCTTCACCGAGCATATTACCAATGTTCTGATCAAAGCTAGGGAGGAGAAACTCAAGCTAGAGACTTCTATTCCTAGAAAACTAGAAGATGGTTGGGATCCTATGATCAAAATTAAATTGAATAATATGTCTTGCTTTGCATTGTGTGATGTTGGAGCTAGTGCTTCCGTTATGCCCAAAAGAATGTATGATATGCTTGATTGGAAACCTTATGATCCATGTTCTTTTGGTGTTCGTCTTGTGGATTCTTCCATAAAGAAACCTTTAGGGAGAATTGGTGTTGTTCTTATTATTGTCAATGATAATTCCGTGCCCGTTGATTTTCTTATTATGGACATTGAATGTGATCCTTCATGTCCAATTATTTTGGGACGTCCTTTTCTCCGCACTGTTGGTGCTATCATTGACATGAAAGAGGGAATTATTAAATCCCAATTTCCTATTAAAAAGGGAATGGAACACTTCCCTAGAAAGAAGATTAAGTTACCTTATGAGTCCATTACTCGGGCAAGTTATTCTTTTGGAGTTGATAACACTTGATCTTCTTGCACTATGCCTAGCTCAAAGGCATAAAAGAAAGAGCTTGTTGGGAGGCAACCCAATTTGTTTTTACTTTCTGTTTTAGTGGTCTTGATGTTTGTGACTACTATATAAACATCATTGTATCTTTATTTTTAAGCTTTGTGCGAAGTTATAGCCTCCGATTGCAAGAAAGTTCAAAAATTGTGACATGCTGTCCAGAAACAGATTTTGTCGGCTTAACGGAAAAATTCGCCAAAAATCACCAGATCATACTTTTTATCTGAATATTTTTTACAGCATGCTCTATATAATTTCCTTTCTGGAATATGTTTTGAGTTTCTTTATTTGAGTTGAAGAAGTGCCCCGAATAAATTATTTACTAACTGTTGTTCTGTTTTTCAGAGATTCTCCAACATTTTGCGTTTCCATTGTTTTGCGAATCCTAAGCTTAATTTTTATTTGCAAGAACCTTTTGGAAATCATGAAAATCAGTAGATTTTCATGAAAATATTTATTTCCAGCAGGTAATGAATTATTTTGTCAAGGGCACTAACCACTCTAATCAGCTTATGACGAGTTCTGTATGAAGGAAGTTTTCAAGTATGCGATGGGAGATGATGAAAGAAGATACAGGAGTGTCAAGCGCTCAAGCTTGGGGATGCCCACATGCACCCCAAGAAATATTCAAGGAGACTCAAGCGTCTAAGCTTGGGTATGCCCCCGTGCATCCCCTTCCCTATCAACGATCATCACTTCGTCCATCTCCATGCTATATTTTTAGCACTTCATATGTTATGTGCTATGCTTGGAGCGTCCCTCTATTTTCTTTTTATTGTCTTTTAGTTTTGCTTGCTTTTCATAACTAGTCGGAACCTAGCCTACCTTGTTTGGGAGACACATACGCTCCATTCCACTCTAGAACACAACATAGGTTTTCATGCTTATCTTTTTGTGTGTTCATCATCTTTTCATAGCTACTGTCATGCTTAGCGCTTAGTTTTCATGCTTATCTTTTTAAGAGCTTTTATTTAGGTTGATTTTGGAACTCTCTTGAGTTATCATGCTTATCTTGTTTAGAGATTTGGCTCGTTGCACTGAGTTGTGTGTCTTGCATGAGTAGGTAATTGAGGTTGCTATTTAAGTATAGTAGTAACTTCCAATAGTTTTGAGGTATTGATTTGATTAATGTTTGGACTATTGGTGCCAAGATCTTGAGCCTATTAGTGATAGGTGTCGTATTTTGGGAAATCCATGTGTTTTTGAAAAACTGAAAATTAGTTGAGTACTCTACCTACTAAATTGATCGCTAACCTCTGGAGGGGTTGAAATATATAGAGTACCCTCACGTTACCATGAGTCAAGGATGCGCAAGGATAACCAAATCCCCAAAAAATCATCCTCGCGGTACTTGTCTCTTTATGAATTTCCTAACTAGATAGAGAGTTATCGATAATAAGTGTATGTGTTCTTCGGACTAATGTGAGTATTCGATTGTTGGCAATTCCACAATCCATATTTTGCTAGCCTCTTCGGTACCGTGCATTGCCCATTCTCACATTGAGAGTTGGTGCAAACTCCGCCGGTGCATCCAAACCCATGACATGATACGCTCTGTCATACATAAGCCTCATTATATCTTTCCTCAAAACAGCCACCATACCTACCTATTAAGGCATTTCCATAGCCTTTTCGAGATACATTGCCATGCAACATCCACCATCTCATGACTTGATCTTCATGTCATACATGCTTTTGCTTGATCTTAGAGCCGCATAATAGTTGGGCCTTACCCCAATTATTGCTACATGACGCGCTAGTATCATTGCATATCCTGCTACATGAGGCATACATTTGCATACATCATGATAGTTCTCACTTGTCTTTATGTTGAGTACTTCTTATAAAGTGTGATGATCTTCTTTTTATTCATTTAAAACATAGAGTGTCGCCCTTAAGTGAGGAAAAGATCCCAAAGAGAACAAACAAAAGAGCCCAAAGAGGACAAATGAGAGATAAAAAGAAAGAGCCAAAGAGGCCACAAAAAATTAAAAGAAGAGAGAAAAGGAAAAAAAAGAAAAAAAAGAGAGAAGGGGGAAACACTACTATTGTTTTTTCCTCCGTTGGGTTATTCGGCATCGTGTCTGAAGGTTGAATTGGTTCGATGCGTGTAGTAGTTCAGATGCGCACGCCTAGCTCAGTGGCCAGGGCACCTCTTGTGATTTTGCAGGTGGTGAGTTCGAACCCCACTACTCCCACATATATTTTTATTTTCCTTGCTTGCTTAGTGCACCACTGACAAGTGGGCCATAGGGCCCATGTGTCATGATAGGGCACTGGGGTCTGTGACTAATGGGTCCCTGTTAGATAGGCTACTTGTTTTTTTATATATGGTGTGCTGAATACGATGTTGCCATTTTTGGAATATGTCCAAAAACGGACATGCCCAATCTGGACTTGCAATTTTGGGCTGGTGCATGAATAGCCTGAGTTTAAATTAGTACCTGTGGTTTGATTCTTTTCTGTCCTTAATCTAGTTGTTGTGGAGTTTTTCTATACACAAAGTTGGCACTATGATATATGCTTTTGGGGTAGAATCACCCCAAGAATCCATTGGTGCCATCAGATTTCACTTTAGAGCAACTTAATAAATCTGTTATTTTCTGATGTGATGCCATGTTTAGAGCTTTACATTAGGTGGTGCTTTTGTCCTTTGTAGATGATTCCTTGATGGAACGGTAGTGGGTGAACCCCTCTACATCATGGGACATTTATTTTGTTCTTAGGTTTTTGTATGCACCTATTGTGCGCTGTCAAAGTGGACACTTGGCTGAAACTGTCAGATTGTGAAACCCTGAGAATTTCACTAAGTTTGGGAATCTGGAGTTATTTTCTTCCCGTGTTGTCTTGTGTGAATTAATCTTGTGTTGGGAACTAGCCCATGCAACAAACTAATGTTTGTTAGCTGTTATGTTTTTCTAGATCCCTGTAAAATTTCATGCTTATACACCTCCTGTAGATATCATTTTGGAGGCTGTCAAAATGCTTCAGAGCATAAGCAGCTGGTGAAAATCTGTAATTTTCACTAAGTTCCTATCTGTGATATTTTGTCCAAGTTAGAGGCTATAGATCAGCTCATGGGTGATTCTTTTGCCTTAGATTTTTGTCCACGGTTGTAATGCTTTTGGATGGCTTCAGTTTCATGCCTTGGTTGATTTATTTAGAGGGCTGCAGCTGCTATAGATTTTGTAGACAAACTCCTATGTTGCTGTTAAAAGCAGATTGTATGCTTATGTGGTTCTAGAGCTTGTGTGGGTATTGGTTGTTGGTGTGGTGTGATCCCAAGCACCATTCCAGTTGTATTTTGTTGCTTGATCATGTGGCAGCCTGGTTACACAAGTGAGTGCCCATAAGTTTGTGTTTGTGGCTGTTTTGAACCCGTAGGCCTTTGTAACTTCTTTTGTAGTTTCCGGTTAATCTGTGACTCCGTTCATCACGTTCTTTATATGTTTTTGCATCATTTTCTTGTGATGCACATGTTCATGCCATGCTCATGCATGTCAAGATAACTTAATATGAGGTTCTGTCCAGAATTCAATTAACTCAACTAATGCATTTGAAAGGGACTAGAATAGTGATGCATGCTTCGTTCTTGACACATGCATCATATTGGTTGTTGCATTATGTTTTGCTGGTGTTCATTGGCTGTTATATTATATTGGGTAGCACCGGAACAGAGAGAGAGTACGTCGATTCTGGGGAGTACGTGCATGAAGAAAAAGAGCACTTCCAGGCTGAAGAAATCACACGCAAGATGACCGTGACCTTGACACCATTTCTAGCTTTGTTATGCTTAGAATCACATTTCCTTCGTTACAGGCTCGCTGCCTACCACTTGATATAAATGCCACCTATCTTTTCCACGAACCCCAAACACTTCCTCTCCTAGCAAATATTGTTTGGCTAAGTAGGTTTGCTCAACCCCTAATGGATAGCTTTGCTAGTTGCAGGTGCCAGCTGGCCCATGTGATAACATGGGAATTTTGATATCATTATGTTCAACTGTTATTTAATTAATGCACCTATATACTTGGTAAATAACGGAAGGCCCAACATTTTGTCAGGTGATTTGTTCCGTTGTTGTCGCCTTAGTTTCGGCTACCAGTGTTCGAGGTTGTTATGGGGACCTCCTTGATAAATCGTATAGTGTTAAGGCTTGTCCGGGAGGACCCAACTTTGGTTTTAATCTGCTAATAACTTAATAATTAAATGCATACGTAATAGCTACCCTGAGGTATTAATCAACAACCCGGGCCAGTGCTCCTCATGAGTGTTGGTACAAACTAGAGCACTGTGCGGGGCCAATCTGGGGCAACTCGGGTGATCTCTATCAGGCCACCGTACGCTTCACTTATCCGGCGTGTCCTCAGACTGAGATACGCGGCTCTTATCGGGGTCGTCGACACGTCGGGAGGTCCTGTTAGTTTTTTCTTACCTTAGCGATATATCTTGCGCATTGGGATTCCGATGAAACTTTGGGTCTCCTCAAAGTTGAGGTTTTCCTCTTAGGAATCCGACGAGATCACGAGTTTCGTGATAGAGGATTACTATGCGGATTGTGGTAATTTGTAATGGACTAGTTAGAGCACCCCTGGAGGGTTGAATATTTCGGAAAGCCGTGCCCGCGGTTATTTGGCAAATATGGATATTTTCTTAACATACTGTGCTAGACAACTTAAAGTAATCCTAATAAAACTGCCAAATGTGTGCGTCACCGTGACCGTCTCTTTCGGAGATTGTTCTCTGATCGAGAACACAGTGGGGTTATGCCTGACGTAAGTAGGTGTTCAGGATCACTTAGTGATCAACCTAGTCTTCGACCGCTTGCGTAGACCACCATATGTTACTCTGATCATCGTAAGGTAGCCACCATATATGATTAGGTTGTTGCAAACTCATACACTTAACCTTCCTCACCCATTAACTTGGCTAGATTCGATACCAAGGTCATTCGATTGCTGAGTCTACGTGACTCACAGATTACTACAAACACCAACAGGTACAGGTACGCCTGACGCAGGAGACCCTGATGACAGCCAGCTGAAGTGGGAGTTCGATGAGGACTCGGGAAGACTGTAAGTGACTTACCCGGAGGAATGAGGCCGTGGTCGTGATCGTGGGGCCAGCATGCGGGATTTCATAGTTTTACTTGTTTTCATGTTGTCCGTAGCTGGACTAAACTATGCTCTAAATAATGTGTGTGTAAACTATATGCTTTACTCTTAACAGATGGCAACAGTATGCCCTACTTGTCACTCTTTCAGTTATGTAATGTTACGATTATCTCGCTTGCGAAACGTTTAGATGCGCCCCTTTCCCTTTTGAGGCCTCGCCCCCAAAATAGGAAAGGGCCGCATCTTGGTCGTTACAATTTGCCATCCTAAGTGCCGACATATCTTGCTTACGCTCATCCATTGCATGAGTGCTCAAAGTCGAAAGGGAGAGGACCATTTTGACGTGTGCCTGACTACTGGTCTGGGGATGATTCAAAATAAGATTCCGAAGGAGACCAAGTGTGAAATTTTAGTAGATCTAGTTCTCAATTAAAAAATATATTTTATGATCTCAACCCGGCTCCCACCTCTTGCACGTCAACACCATTTGGATACATTCGAGTCATGGACAACGAGAGCTCTTGCTCCTTTATGTTCTTATTTTGCTAAACTCAATACTAGATATAGACTCTTGCTTGTTATTGTCTTGACTTGAATTGCATATCTTACTTTCTAAACTCAATACTAGATATAGACTCTTGCTTGTTATTTTGCTAAACTCAATACTAGATATAGCCTCTTGCTTGTTTGCATGTCACCACATAAATTATTGTGTTATCATTTATCTACGCGAGGACGAGCAGAAATTAAGCTTTGGGATGTTAATACGTCCCAAACGTATCTATAATTTCTGCTTGTTCCATCATCTTTTGGGTGATATTGTTATATGTTTTGCTACACTTTTATATAACTTTACACATATTTGTACTAACCTACTAACTCAGTGCACCCAGTAGTAGTTTCTGTCTGCTGATATCTATTTTGCAGGGGATTTTACACAATTTTCCGAAGCCCGGAAAATTCCAGGAAAAATATATAAAAAATCAGCGAAACATAAGCTTCTGGATCACCGAAGATGGGCCGGAGGGGGGCCACGGGCTGGCCAGGCGACCTGCTGGCGCGGCCAGGCCCTAGGCCGCACCAGGAGGCTGCCTGTATGGGCACCACCTCCTCTGGTGCCCTTCTTTGGCCTATATTTAGAGTCCCAAGAGGAAACCCTTCCCCAACTTTCAGAAAACCTTCCATAGTTCCTTTGTCGCAGCGCTTCCGAGATCGGGAGTGTCAGGAGACCTCTTACCGACACCTTGTCGGAGGGAGGATTGACCTCCGGGAGCTTATCCACCTCCATGGACGCTTCCCGGACGTGCCATGAGTAGTAATCCTTGGACCATGAGTCCATGACCAATAGCTATGTGATGTCTTCTCCCCAATCTTGTGTTTCAATGGTTAGTCCTTGTGAGCTGCCCTACATGATCGAGGCATCTATGTAATTCTCTTGCTATTGCTACGCTCGGTCTGTTAGGATCCGATGGATTATGAGATTATGTTCAGATTGTTATGAGTTATATATTTGATTATCCTTTTATATTATGTTCCTTAGTGATTCATGCATGTTCTCCGTTGCTATTTATTGCTTTGGTCGAGTAGTAGATTGTAACTCCAAGAGGGAGCGTTATGCATGATTGTGGGTTCATGCCCCTCGATGTCGAGCTTGAGTGACAGAAACATGAGACTAGGGGATGTGTTGTTGCCACCAGGGAGAAAACAACGGTGCTTGTTACCACGGTTGCAAGGATTGTTTACCTTACACGGTGCGAGACACATACTTGTTGAGCCTATGAGTCCTCTTGGTTCGATAAACCTCACAGTCTCCGTGTGAGGGAAAACATGCTGCTAACTACATCTCAACCTTCCACTTGGGGTAACCAATGAGGTGCGAGAAGTATATACATCATCTCGTCATCAACCCCCTTGAGCCCACTAGACATCCGGCCGCGCGAGGCCCCCTGGCGCACCCTGATGTCTAGTGGGCATCTCGTGGCCCACCTTGGTGTGATTCCAACGCCCAAAAATCCTATAAACATAGAAACCAGCAGAAATAACCGTAGACGAGAAGTTCTGCCGCCGCAAGCCTCTGTAGCCACGAAAAACAAATCGGGAGCCTATTCCGACACTGTTCGGGAGGGGGAGATCATCTCCGGTGGTTATGTTAATCATCCTGGCGGATTCCATGATGAGGAGGGAGTAGTCCACCCTCGGGGTTGAGAGTTTGTACCAGTAGCTATGTGTTTAATCTCTCTCTCTCTCTCTCACTCTCGTGTTCTTAAGATGCCATGATCTTGATATATCATGGGCTTTGTTAATATAGCTGGATCATATGGTGTTTGTTCCATGCCATTGTTGTGATAAATTGAATCTTTCACTTTAAGATCATGTTATGTTGGATTGAATATTCAGGTACGAGAACACATAATATATGTCTTGGATGCTGATACCCGCGGATTACCCAGGTGACAATGGGGTAATCTAGGCATAGGGGTTGATTGTTTGTTTTCATGCTATATTATCCGGTAGAAATATAGGTGTGCTCCTTGAAGTTCTTTGTGTTCGATTGAGTATTATGAATCTGAGTTTTTTATGGTGTTATTTTAGTATGAACTCTTGATAGATCAATCGGAAAGGATAACTTGTTATCTTAGTACGAACTCTTGGAAAGATTGATAGGAAAGAAGAACTTTGAGGTGGTTTTGTATCCTACAAACAATTTGTTCTTATGGTCTCCACTAGATAGGAACTTTGGAGTGATTCTTTATAGCACGTTGGGGGATTGTTAAATGTTAGCATTGTTGAGAAATTGCACTAGCGAAAGTACAGACCCTAGGCCTCATGTTCAAGCACTGCAATACCGTTTATGCTCACTTTTGTCACTTGCTACCTTGCTATTTTTAGATTTTCAGATTACAAAAATCAATATCTACTATCATTACTACACTTGTATCACCATCTCTTCACCGAACTAGTGCACCTATACAAATTACCATTGTATTTGGTGTGTTGGGGACACAAAAGACTTTTTATTATTTGGTTGTAGGATTCTTTGAGAGATACCATCTTCATCCTACACCTCCCACAGATTGATGAATCTTAGTTCATCCACTTGAGGGAAATTTGCTACTATCGTAGAAGACTCTGTGCTTCGAGGCCCAACACGAGTCTACAAGAACAAGTTGTGTAGTAGACGTCACTGAGCGGTCATTATATTCCATGCTAAGCGAGTTATTTTCTAGATGAGTGTTTATTCACTTGTAATTGCAAGTGAGAGGTTGGTAAAAAGTATTCCTAGTCCTGCATAATACAAAAATAAATAAACAAGAACTCCCCCTAGAAAGTTGATTGTTTGGAGGGCACCCGTGGATACGGCTAGCCATGAAATGTGATTGAATGGTGGAGGGGGGGTAAAATTTAAATTCTATTTGGGAACCGCCAATAATGTGATTATCATGGAAGATATTGAAAACTATATTGTGAAGTTGACATGAAAGGCACAGCACCCAAAATCACATATTCATCTCTGTTTTAAAACAATGAGCTCTAGCACCTCTGCAAATCCCTGCTTCCCTGTGTGAAGGAACAATCTATTTACTTTCATGTTACTTACTTTTCTTGTTGAGTCAGCTTCTTATTCCATCCTCGGCCTATTAGTTGGCAAGCACCATGTGGTGGGGAAAGATCCAAACATATATATCCACTCAAATATATTTGATCATGATTCATTATTGCTAACAATTATCTTTATGTTAAATATGTTGGGAGCCAAAATATTAAGCCCCTATGTTTCTCTGTGTTCGATGGATGTTATTTGTTCTAAAAATATGCTTCGAGTATTATCAATCATAGAAGACTATATGATAATTGAGTATGTGGAGCTCTTACTTAGACTTGATGATGCATTGAAATTGTTTGATGACTAAGAACATATGATGTTGAGTTTCAAGAGAATGCATTGTTTGAACCATGACATGTGAATTGATTGCTAGTCAACCATGATGATATTTATGAAAATGTTGCTGGTTATGATGCTCGAAAAAAGTGATTGGAATTATCAGTGATCATATTTATATACTATGCTAGCATTCACACTTCATAAATTGTTTCTTTCATCATTTACCTACTCAAGGACGAGTAGGAATTAAGCTTGGGGATGCTGACACATCTCCAACGTATCAATAATTTATGAAGTATTCATGCCATGTTTGCCTATGTTTACAATACTTTTATATGGTTTTGATGCACTTTATATGAATAATGTAGAACTAACCCGGACTGCCGCTGTTTTCAACAGAATTAGCATGGTGTTGTTTTTGTGTAGAAAATAAAAGTTCTCGGGATCGCCCCAAACTTTTTATAATTTTTCCGGAGGAAATAAGAAATATTGGAGCGAAGAACCACCGTAGGGGAGCCATCTGTGGGGCACAAGCAAATAGGGCGTGCCCCCATAGGTCGCACCCTGATGGCTTGTCGGGCCCACGTGGCTCCGTTCAGCGTGATTCCAACACTGAAAAATCCCATATATACCACAAACCTCAAAAAAAGAGAACTTCTTCTCCGCCGCTGCAACTCTTTGTATCAACCAACAAACCATCTGGAGCCTTTCCATTACCCTGCCGGAGAGGTGAAATCATCTCCATTGACCATCTTCATCATATCGGAGGAGGCCATGACGAGGAGGGAGTAGTTCACCCTCGGGGCTGAGGGTATATAGCAGTAGCTATGTGTTTGATCTCTCCCTCTTGCGTTCTTGAGATGACATGATCTTGATGTATCACAGTCCTTGTTAATCTAGTTGGATCATATGGTGTTATTCCCTTGCTACCTTGTGGTGGTGAATTGAAACTTTCCCATTAAGATCTCATTATGTTGGATTGATTATTTTGGTTTGAGAACACTTGATGTATGTCTTGCATGCGATACCTGTAGTGACATTGGGGTATTCAAGTGATTCACTTGATATATGTTATGGCATCAACTTGCGAATTTCGATGACCTTGGGGATCTATGCATAGGTATTGATTGCACGTTTTCATACTATGTTCTCCGATAGAAATCTTGGGGTGCTCCTTGAAGTTCTTTGTGTTGGATTGCATATGATGGATCTGAAATTGTTTGATGCATCTCGCATAATTTACACATGGATACTTGTGGTGACATTGGAGTATCTAGTTGACATTAGCATTGATTGATATGTATCATGCGTGTTATTCTAGTACAAACTCTAGGGCTGTTTGTGACACTTATAGGAATAGATCAAAGGATTGATCAGAAAGAATAACTTTGAGGTGGTTCTACTACCTACACCAATTTCATCTTATTTTTCTATGCTAGATAGGAACTTTGGAGTGATTCTTTGTTGCATGTTGAGGGATGATCATACGATTCGGCTATCTTAGCATTGTTGAGAGATTTCCCTAGTGAAAGTATGAACCCTAGGCCTTATTACCAAGCATCTTTGCAATGTTTTGCTCGCTGTTTTACACTTGCTCCGTTAGATAGGAACTTTGGAGTGATTCTTGTTGCATTGTTGAGAGATTACACTAGTGAAAGTATGAACCCTAAGCCTTATTACCAAGCATTTATACAACGTTTTTCCCGCTTTTTACACTTCTTACCTTGCTATTTTTTGTATTTTTAGATTACACAATCCTATATCTACTATACATAATACACTTGTATCGCCATCTCTTCGCCGACCTATTGCACCTATATTTGTTTTCATTATATTCGGTGTGTTGGGGACACAAGAGATTTTTTTTATTTGATTGCATGGTTGTTTGAGAGAGAAGAACTCACCACCACTCAAAAGAATCTTGTCCTGAGATTTAGAAATCATCGGGAAGAGCGCAAGGTACTCTAGTCGGAGGCGGTCGTCCCTTTCCAAGGTTGCTTCTTTTTCAGAATGATTTGACCACTGAACCTTGAGAAACTTGATGTTTCGACGTCGAGTGGCGCACTCAGCTTGATCAAGAATACGAACAGGGTATTCTCGTTATGAAAGTTTATCTTGGAGATCAAGCATTTTGTGGTCCACTTCATGGATAGGATCCGAGAAGCAACTCGTGAGTTGCGAGACATGGAAAACATCATGAACCTTGGAAAGGTGCGGAGGAAGTTCCAACTAGTAGGCAACCTCTCCTCGTTTGGCAAGAATGCGAAAAGGACCAATGTAACAAGGAGCCAATTTTCCCTTGATATCGAATCGATGGGTACCCTTCAAAGGTATAACCCGAAGGTAAGCCTTCTCATCAACTTCAAAGGTCACAACCTTATGACGGCGATCATATTGGCTCTTTTGGCAAGATTGGGTTGTTATCAACTTTTCACGAATAATGAGAACTTGCTCTTCTGCCTCTTGGATCGTATCCCAACCAAAGTTTTGCCTCTCTCCATTTTCTGACCAGTTAAGAGGTGTTCGACACCTTTGACCGTAGAGAACTTCAAAAGGAGCTTTGCCCAAGCTTGATTGATAACTATTGTTATAAGCAAATTCGGCGAACGGAAGGCATTTCTCCCAATTCATGCTGAAAGATATAACACAAGATTGATAACCCACAAGTATAGGGGACCAATTGTAGCCTTTCTCGATAAGTAAGAGTGTCGAACCCAACGAGGAGCTAAAGGTAGGACAAATATTCCCTCAAGTTCTATCGACCACCTATACAACTCTACACACACTTTATGTTCGCTTTACCTAGAACAAGTATGAAACTAGAAGTACTTTGTAGGTGTGATAGGATAGGCTTGCAAGAAAATAAAGAACACGTAAATAAAAACTAGTGGCTGGTTAGATAAAGAAACGATTACGTTAGTTTAACGAGTGTGGAAAAGTGGTGGTAGGAGTTGTGGAATTGTCCCTAAGCAATTGACTATGTTACTAGACCGATAGCAAGTTTTATGTGGGAGAGGCCACTGCTCGCATGTCATCCCTTACTTGGAATTCTATGCACTTATGATTAGAACTATTAGCAAGCATCCGCAACTACTAACGTTCATTAAGGTAAAACCCAACCATAGCAATAAGATATATTGGTCCCCCTTCAACCCCGTATGCATCAATTTCTATGCTAGGCTGAAGGTTATGTCACCCTTGCCCTCGAATACATTGTCCTATTAACAATCTACTAACCCTATGGTGTGATCCATGTGCGCGCTCATATGATGGGCACCAAAGGACAGAAACATAACCACAAGCAAATTAATCCAATCATAGCAATTCATCAATCACCGATAGGACAACGAAAACCTACTCAGACATCATAGGATGGGAACACATCATTGGATAATAATATGAGGCATAAAGCACCATGTTCAAGTAGAGGGTACAGCGGGTTGCGGGAGAGTGGACCGCTGAATATAGTTGGGCGAAGGTGATGGAGGTGTTGGTGAAGATGACGGAGGTGTTGGTGTAGATCGTCGTCACACGATGATGTCCCGGGCGGCGTTCTGGCGCCGCCGGGAGAGATGGGGAGAGAGCCCCCTTCTTCTTATTCTTCCTTGACCTCCTCCCTAGATGGGAGAAGGGTTTCCCCTCTGGTCCATGGTCTCCATGGTGGCGAAGGGGCGAGAGCCCCTCCGAGATTGCATCACTCTCTCTGTGTCCTTCTGTTTCTGCGCTCCCAGATTCTGCCTTTCACCGTTTCTTAAATTCTCGGAGATCCGTAACTCTGATTGGGCTGAAACTTTTACACGACTATCTTTCTTCCGGCGAAAGAAGGGCACCAACCGCCTTAGCGATTGGCCACAAGCCTGCCAGCCGCAACCTAGGGGGTCGCGCCTCCTGGGCTTGTGACCTCCTCGGGCATTGTTTCACGTAGATTCTTCTTCCCAAAAATCATAAATATTCCAAAAAAAATCCCCGTAGGTTTTTATTGCGTTTGGACTTCGTTTGGTAAGGATAATCTCCGAAACAAAAAACATGCAACAAACAGGAACAGGCACCTGGCAGTGGATCAATATGTTAGTCCCAAAAATAGTATAAAAAGTTGCCAAAAGTATATGAAAGTTGTAGAATATTGGCATGAAAAAAATCAAAAATTATAGATTCGATGGAGACGTATCAGCATCCCCAAGCTTAATTCCTGCTCGTCCTCGAGTAGGTAAATGATAAAAAGATAATTTTTGATGTGGAATGCTACCTAGCATAATCTTGATCATATAATCTAATCATGGCATGAATACTAAAACACGAGTGATTCGAAGCAATAGTCTATCATTTCACATAAAGACAATAATATTTCAAGCATACTAACAAAGCAATCATGTCTTCTCAAAATATCATGGCTAAATAAAGTTATCCCTAAAAAATCATATAGTCTGGCTATGCTCCATCTTCCCCACACAACGTATTTAAATCATGCACAACCCCGGTTTTAGCCAATTAATTGTTTCATACTTTAGTGTTCTCAAACTTTTTCAACTTTCACGCAATACATGAGCGTGAGCCATGGACATAGCACTATAGGTGGAATAGAATATGGTGGTTGTGGAGAAGATAAAAAGGAGGAGATAGTCTCACATCAACTAGGCGTATCAACGGGCTATGGAGATTCCCATCAATAGATATCAATGTGAGTAAGTAGGGATTGCCATGCAACAGATGCACAAGAGCTATAAGTGTATGAAAGCTCAAAAAGAAACTAGTGGGTGGGCATCCAACTCGCTTGCTCATGAAGACCTAGGGCAATTTGAGGAAGCCCATCATTGGAATATACAAGCCAAGTTCTATAATGAAAATTTCCCACTAGTATATGAAAGTGACAACATACGAGACTCTCTATCATGAAGATCATGGTGCTACTTAAAGCATAAGTGTGGTAAAGGATAGTAGCATTGTCCCTTCTCTCTTTTCTCTCATTTTTTTTAATTTTTTTCTCTCTCTTTTTTTTGGTGGGCTTCTTTGGCCTCTTTTTTTTGGGCTTCATTGGCCTCTTTTATTACTTCCTCACATGGGACAATGCTCTAATAATGATTATCGTCACACTTTTATTTACTTACAACTGGATATTTAGAACAAAATATGACTCTATATGAATGCCTCCGGCGGTGTACTAGGATGTGCAATGATCTAGCGTAGCAATGACATCAAAAAACGGACAAGCCATGAAAACATCATACTAGCTATCTTACGATCATGCAAAGCAATATAACAATGATGGTGTGTGTCATAATAAACGGAACAATGGAAGTTGCATGGCAATATATATCGGAATGGCTATTGAAATTCCATAATAGGTAGGTATGGTGGCTGTTTTGAGGAAGGGTATATGGTGGGTGTAATGCACCGGCAAAAGTTGCACGGTACTAGAGAGGGTAGCAATGGTGGAAGGGTGAGAGTGTGTATAATCCATGGACTCAACATTAGTCATTAAGAACTCACATACTTATTGCAAAAGTCTATTAGTCATCAAGACAAGGTACTACACGCATGCTCCTAAGGGAAGGGTGTTGGGGAACGTCGCATGGGAAACAAAAATTTTCCTACGCGCACGAAGACCTATCATGGTGATGTCCATCTACGAGAGGGGATGAGTGATCTACGTACCCTTGTAGATCGTACAGCAGAAGCGTTAGTGAACGCGGTTGATGTAGTGGAACGTCCTCACGTCCCTCGATCCGCCCCGCGAACAATCCCGTGATCAGTCCCACGATCTAGTACCGAACGGACGACACCTCCGCGTTCAGCACACGTACAGCTCGACGATGATCTCGGCCTTCTTGATCCAGCAAGAGAGACGGAGAGGTAGAAGAGTTCTCCGGCAGCGTGACGGCGCTCCGGAGGTTGGTGATGACCTTGTCTCAGCAGGGCTCCGCCCGAACTCCGCAGAAATGCGATCTAGAGGAAAAACCGTGGAGGTATGTGGTCGGGCTGCCGTGGAAAAGTCGTCTCAAATCAGCCCCAATACCTCTGTATATATAGGTGGGAGGGAGGGGACCTTGCCTTGGGGCTCAAGGAGCCCCAAGGGGGTCGGCTGAGTCCTAGGGGGGAAGGCCCCCCCCCCTAACCGAGTTGGACCTGGTTTGGTGGGTGGGAGTCCTTCCCTTCCTTCCCACCTCCCCTTTTTTTTCTCTTTGATTTTCCTTTGTATGGCGCATAGAGCCCTTTTGGGCTGTCCCACCAGCCCACTAAGGGCTGGTGCGCCACCCTTATGGCCTATGGGCTTCTCCGGGGTGGGTTGCCCCCCCCCCCCCAAGGTGAACTTCCGGAACCCATTCGTCATTCCCGGTACATTCCCGGTAACTCCGAAAACCTTACGGTAATCAAATGAGGTCATCCTATATATCAATCTTCGTTTCCGGACCACTCCGGAAACCCTCGTGACGTCCGTGATCTCATCCGGGACTCCGAACAACATTCGGTAACCAACCATATAACTCAAATACGCATAAAACAACGTCGAACCTGAAGTGTGCAGACCCTGCGGGTTCGAGAACTATGCAGACATGACCCGAGAGACTCCTCGGTCAATATCCAATAGCGGGACCTGGATGCCCATATTGGATCCTACATATTCTATGAAGATCTTATCGTTTGAACCTCAGTGCCAAGGATTCATATAATCCCGTATGTCATTCCCTTTGTCCTTCGGTATGTTACTTGCCCGAGATTCGATCGTCAGTATCCGCATACCTATTTCAATCTTGTTTACCGGCAAGTCTCTTTACTCGTTCCGTAATATAAGATCCCGCAACTTACACTAAGTTACATTGCTTGCAAGGCTTGTGTGTGATGTTGTATTACCGAGTGGGCCCCGAGATACCTCTCTGTCACACGGAGTGACAAATCCCAGTCTTGATTCATACTAACTCAATTAACACCTTCGGAGATACCTGTAGAGCATCTTTATAGTCACCCAGTTACGTTGCGACGTTTGATACATACAAAGCATTCCTCCGGTGTCAGTGAGTTATATGATCTCATGGTCATAGGAATAAATACTTGACACGCAGAAAACAATAGCAACAAAATGACACAATCAACATGCTAAGTCTATTAGTTTGGGTCTAGTCCATCATGTGATTCTCCTAATGACGTGATCTAGTTATCAAGCAACAACACCTTGTTCATAATCAGAAGACACTGACTATCTTTGATCAACTGGCTAGCCAACTAGAGGCTTGCTAGGGATGGTGTTTTGTCTATGTATCCACACATGTAAATGAGTCTTCATTCAATACAATTATAGCATGGATAATAAACGATTATCTTGATACAGGAATTATAATAATAACTATATTTATTATTGCCTCTAGGGCATAATTCCAACAAAGGGTTCGTAGGATTTAACCATCGCGCGATCCCGACTTCCACACAAAGGATGAAAATCAATAAATAAATCATGCTCCGACTTCGTCACATAACGGTTCACCATACGTGCATGCTACGGGAATCACAAATCTTAACACAAGTATTTCTACGAATACACAATTACTCACTAGCATGACTCTAATATCACATCTTCATGTCGCAAAACTATTGCAAGGAATCAAACATATCATATTCAGTGATCTACGAGTTTTATGTAGGATTTTATGACTAACCATGTGAATGACCAACTCCTGTTAACTCTCTAAATAGGTATAAGTGAAGCATGAGAGTTTAATTCTTTCTAGAAAAGATATTCCCCGCTCTAACAAATATAAGTGAAGCAAAATATAATTCTACAAATGGCGGTTTTCTATGTGTAGGGCAACAGGCAATCCAAACTTCAAATGATATAAGTGAAGCACATGAAGCATTCTATAAAGCCATACTCAAAAGATATAAGTGAAGTGCAAAGAGCACTCTATAAATCAACCAAGGACTATCTCATAACAGCATCGCTCATAAAAGGAATAGGAAAAATAAACACAAAAGACGCTCCAAGCATTTGCACATATCATGTGACGAATAAAAATATAGCTCCGAGTAAAATTACCGATAGATTGTAGACGAAAGAGGGGATGCCTTCGGGGGCATCCCCAAGCTTAGACGCTTGATTCTTCCTTGAATATTACCTTGGGGTGCCTTGGGCATCCCCAAGCTTAGGCTCTTGCCTCTCCTTATTCCTTCATCCATCGTGGTCTCACCCAAAACTTGAAAACTTCAATCACACAAAACTGAACAAAACCTTCGTGAGGTCCGTTAGTATAATAAAGTAAATCATCACTTTAAGTACTGTTGTTAACTCATTCCAAATTAATATTAGAATTATATCTACTTTAATCCAACTTCACCATGGTTTATACCCCCGATACTACCCATAGATTCATCAAAATAAGAGAACAATACATAGAAAACAGAATCTGTCAAAAACAGAACAGTCTGTAGTAATATGAACTTATACCATACTTGTGATACTCCAAAAATTCTGAACAATTACGAAAATTAGGGTAATTTTCATATCAATCAGAAGCAAAAAGAATCAACTCAAAATCTCTTTCTGGATAGGAATTAAAAATAATTTTGTGAGCACAAAGTTTCTGCCTTTTTCAGCATGATCAAACAACTATCACCCAAACTAATCATAAAGGCTTTACTTGGCAAATTATTTTTATAATACAATGGAATAGTACAAGAGTATAATTATTTTTGCGAGAAACTTCCATGAAAAATTCTACATTGTTTCCATGAGCATGCACACAAGTGTTCAAGGTCGACCCTCACTTCCGCAATGCATCACCTTTCAATCGCTTCTCTTTTTGAAAAAGTTTTAAGTTCCCCTCTATATTTTTTTTTGTTTTTAAACTAAATAAAAGCACTCAACATAAATAAATGACTCCCTAAAACATCCGGGTTGTCTCTGAGGCAGCGCTTTCTTTAAATCCATTAAGCTAGGCATAAAGTGCTCAAGTAATGGATCCACCCGGATCCCAAGGTATATCAAAGGCAATTTTAATTGGCAATGATTTGTGATTTAGTAGTGAGAACAAGGTAACATATATCATGCAATTATGAAGTCTAACTCTCTTCCTATGCATTGGCATGTCATAAAAGAACAATTGATGCACATCAAGTAAAGGCCAATGCATAGCATAAGCAGTTTCTTGCAATTTTATCGTATTGGAAACATAGAGAGGTGGAGATGTAGTTCCTCTCTCATAATAATTGCAAGTAGGAGCAGCAAGCACATGCATATTATATTCATCAAAATCATCATGTGTAATAGTAGAAGGCAACCCATCTATGTAATCCCTAATAAGAGCAAACTTCTCCGATATAGTGTAGTTGGGAGAGTTCAAAAAGATAATAGGACTAACATAAGTGGGTGCGATAGCAACAATTTCATGTTTAACATAAGGAACTATAGCAAGTTCATCTTCATAAGCATCATTCATATTGGCATCATGGCCACAAGCATAGCAAGCATCAAGTTCATCAAAAAGGGATATTTCAAACGAATCCAATGGATCGTAGCAATCAACATAGCATTCATCCTTCGGTAAGAACGAAGGGAAATTAAACAATGTATGAGTTGAAGAGTTACTCTCATTAGAAGGTGGGCACAGGTAGCTAGTCCACTCTTCCTCCTTTTGTTCTTTGCTCTCCTGGTCATCTTTTTCATCTAATGAGCTCATAGTTTCAGCATTTTCTTCTTCCATAGTTTCCTGCAAAATATTAGTCTCTTCTTGGGCAGCGTGGAATTTCTCCATAAATCGATAAATATGGGCATTATATTCATAATTAGTATAACAATAACGAAGCATAACCAAAATTTCAGATCGGTAAGCATCATCATCATTATCATCACGCCCTTTAAACAGAGCTTCAATTTCATAAGCACCCATAAAAGCAACAAACTCTTCTATTTGTTCCACTTCATAGTAATCATATAAACCATTAGCATAATAAGCCAAGGTTTCAGTAGCATTAAATTTACAAGAAAAGGGAAGGTGTTTAGCCTTCATCCTAGAGCAACAAGTAATATCATATCTCGAGCATAGCTCCCAAGCATACCATTTCAACATATGAATTTGATCCAATAATAGTTTCCCTTTTTGATTCAAGCGATAATACCTAAAGTATTCACGTTGATCCAACGTGTATCCCATTATATAATTTAATGGGGTTTTCTCAGGATTATTAAAGAAGTGCATAATATTTTCCACATAACGAGCATCGAGGGTTTTAGGAGGTTTCCCATATCCATGAGTAGCAAGTACACCTAATTTTTTTGGTATTTCGTGTTCCATATCCATAACTAAAGATAGAGAACAACTTAGAACAACAAAAAAATCTACTTAGTGATAAAGAAAACAAGCACACACGAGAATATTCACCCCACGCTATCTCTCCCCGGCAACGGCGCCAGAAAAAGATCTTGATAACCCACAAGTATAGGGGATCAATTGTAGCCTTTCTCGATAAGTAAGAGTGTCGAACCCAACGAGGAGATAAAGGTAGGACAAATATTCCCTCAAGTTCTATCGACCACCGATACAACTCTACACACACTTTACGTTCGCTTTACCTAGACCAAGTATGAAACTAGAAGTACTTTGTAGGTGTGATAGGATAGGCTTGCAAGAAAAGAAAGAACACGTAAATAAAAACTAGGGGCTGGTTAGATAAAGAAACAATTACGTTAGTTTAACGAGTGTGGAAAAGTGGTGATAGGAGTTGTGGAATTGTCCCTAAGCAATTGACTATGTTACTAGACCGATAGCAAGTTTTATGTGGGAGAGGCCACTGCTAGCATGTCATCCCTTACTTGGAATTCTATGCACTTATGAATGGAACTATTAGCAAGCATCCGCAACTACTAACGTACATTAAGGTAAAACTCAACCATAGCAATAAGATATATTGGTCCCCCTTCAATCCCGTATGCATCAATTTCTATGCTAGGCTGAAGCTTGTGTCACCCTTGCCCTCCAATACATAGTCCTATTAACATACTACTAACCCTATGGTGTGATGCACGCGCGCGCTCATATGATGGGCACAAAAGGACAACAACATAACCACAAGCAAATTAAACCAATCATAGCAATTCATCAATCACCGATAGGACAACGAAAATCTATTCAGACGTCCTAGGATGGAAACACATCATTGGATAATAATATGAAGAATAAAGCACCATGTTCAAGTAGAGGGTACAGTGGGTTGCGGGAGAGTGGACCGCTGAATATAGATGAGGGAAGGTGATGGAGGTGTTGGTGAAGATGACGGAGGTGTTGGTGTAGATCGCCGTCACACGATGATGTCCAGGGCGGCGTTCTGGCGCCGCCGAGAGAGAGGGGGAGAGAGCCCCCCTTCTTCTTCTTCTTCCTTGACCTCCTCCCTAGATGGGAGAAGGGTTTCCCCTCTGGTCCATGGTCTCCATGGCGGTGGAAGGGCGCGAGCCCCTCCGAGATTTGATCTCTCTCTCTGTGTCCTTCTATTTCTGCGCTCCCAGATTCTGCCTTTCACCGTTTCTTAAATTCCCAGAGATCTGTAAATCCAATTGGGCTGAAATTTTAACACGATTTTCTTCTGGATATTATCTTTCTTGCAGCGAAAGAAGGGTACCGACCGCCTTAGGGATTGGCCACAAGCCTGCCAGCCGCGGCCTAGGGGGTCGCGCCTCCTGGGCTTGTGACCTCCTCAGGCATCGTTTTGTGTAGATTCTTCTTCCCAAAAATCATAAATATTCCAAAAAAAACGTAGGTTTTTTATTGCGTTTGGACTTCATTTGGTAAGGATAATATGCGAAACTGAAAACACGCAACAAACAGGAACTGGCGCTGGGCACTCGATCAATATGTTAGTCCCAAAAATAGTATAAAAAGTTGCCAAAAGTATATGAAAGTTGTAGAATATTGGCATGAAAAAATCAAAAATTATAGATACGATGGAGATGTATCAAAGATCTAAGCATATCTTCCAAGATTTGATTGACTTGTTCTACCTGACCAGTCGTTGAGGTCGGAAAGCAGTACTAAAGGAGATGAGTCCCCTTGGCATTTTGGAAGCTTTCCCAGAAACGAGAAGTTAAAATATTTCCACGGTCTGAGTTAATCTCCAAAGGAACACCATGAACAAACACTATTCAAGAAATATATAACTCCGCTAGCTGGCTAGCTATTATACTCTATCAAACAGGAAGAAAATGAACCACTTCGGAAAGACGATCAGTGACCACAAAGATAGCATGATTCCCTTTCTTGGTCCTGGGAAACCCGGTGATAAAATCCGTACCTACTTTATCCCATTTCTATTTAGGAATAACTAAAGGTTGAAAGCTGCGAGCAGGCCTTTGATGTTCTGCTTTAACACGACGACAAACATCGGAGTTTGTAACGAACTCAACAATTTCTCTCTTCATCCTAGTCCACTAGAACCTTTGGCATAGGTCCTGATACATCTTGGTACTACCAGGATGAATTGTGAGAGGAGATTTATGAGACTCCTTAAGGATCAACTGTCGGAGACGTTTGCTCTTAGGAACCACCAAACGGTTCTGGAAGAACACAACACCTTGCTCGTCCATAGAGAAATCGTTAGTGTTTCCGCTAGCGATGTTCTCCTTGATTCGGGATATACCCTTATCATAACTATGCACAACTATGATTTGATCCTTAAGCACATATTTCGCCACCAAGGTGGAAAGGAATCCTTGAGGAACAATGTGAAGGTCTAGCTTCCGAAATTCCTCATGAATAAGTGGTTGACTTTGTTGTAACATCAGATTGTTACAATAAGACTTACGACTTAGTGCATCAACCATGACATTGGCTTTCCCCGGGGTGTAAGTTATCCCTAAGTCGTAATCTGTGATCAACTCGACCCATCGTCTTTTCCTGAGATTCAAATCCGGCTGGGTGTAGATGTCTTTCAGACTTTGGTGATCAGAGTAAATTTCACAATGATTACTGAGAAGGTAATGTCGCCAGGTTTTTAGTGCATGGACTACAGCTGCAAGCTCCAGATCATGTATTGGATAATTATCCTCATGTGGACGCAACTTTCGAGATGCGTATGCAATCACACTAGTAGGAAAAACCTTATAGGTAGGACCCTAGTAGTACTGTTGGAAAATAGCACGCGCTGCTGCTACTTAGTAGTAGCGCTAGAAATAGTAAGCGCTACTGATAACTACCGTAGTAGTAGCGCTTGTTATGGATCCAGCGCTACTGCTAAACGGGGCCCAACGAGGCCATCTGTGGTATCCATAGTAGTAGAGCTTTCCCGGAGCCAGTGCTACTGCTAATTTCCATACCAGTAGCGCTTCCTTGTGGCCAGCGCTACTGCTAAATGGGGTGCAACAAGGCCACCGACAGAGCTGTAGTAGCAGCGCTAGTTGGGGAAAGCGCTACTGTTTTGTTCAATAGCATTAGCGCTCCTCTGGAACCAGCGCTACTACTACACGTGGGCAGCCTAATTTACACCGACACACACTCTCCCCCTTTGCCCTCCTTTCTCCTTTCATCCTCCATTGTTACTTCTCCACCATTATTGCTTTTCTTCTCTCTTTCTTCTACCTATCACCCACACACACACACACTCCCCCTTCCTCCCCCATTTGCCCTATCCCCTCCTATCTCCTTTCCTCCACCATTGTTTCCGTTTCACCCACACAACCCCTCTCCCCCTCCGCCCTTCGCCCTATCCCCTCCTTTATCCTTTCCTCCACCATTGTTGCCCTCATTTCACCCACCCACACACTCTCTCCCCCTCCCCCCCCTTTGCCCTATCCCCTCCTTTTTTCTTTCCTCTCTCTAAGTTCTCCACCATTGTTACCTATCCATTATTTAGCCGTGCACAATCTCTCTCGGGGATATATATATATAGGTGAGTAAAAAGTTGTGCATTTCCATAATGGGAATATGTGTGTTTGCGATATGAAGGTATATTGTGTGAGTGATATGACCTGTAAGTTGCTTATGTTTTGCCAAAATGTCGATTTATTTCCGTTTCAGTGAATTACGAGCAAACTCGATATGTCCTATTTTAGGCAAGGTCATGCCAAATTTTTATATGCATGCATTTTGTTTATGACCCTTTTGCTTGTTATACCTTGCAGTCATAAAGGTGAGTGGTAGGAAGGTGGAGCGATACTTGCAATCCGCGATTATGGACATGTATGAAAATAAACAAACTGGGATTAGATGTCCGTGTACAAGATGCAAAGAAGGAGTAATTTTGGACCCTTTTGATCGTGGTAGTTTGAAGGCCCACTTGCTAATCAATGGTTTCATGGATGGCTATACTCGGTGGATAAGTGAATATGATGATGCGGACGTCCACATGGTAGGGAATAACGACATGGGTCTAGACGAAGAGATGACCGATCGACAAGAAGACGATGGCGCCGGACACGACGACTATGAAGAGTCCGGATACGGTGGCGGGGAAGAGTCTGGACATGGCGTCGGAGAAGATTCTAGACACGGCGAAGTAGCAGAGTACGGACATGGCGGAGAAGAGTCAATGGACACGCCACATACTTTGACGCTACTAAGTTCAGCCATGCAGGACCCTCATGTTCGAGACCTACTTCGCAAGAATACGAATAGCGACACGGTTGATGATAGAGAGGAGGCCAAGCTGGCGCAACTTGAAGTAGACTCAAAGACTCCATTATATGATGGTTGCGATCCCGAGGTTGCCCACTTGAGTTTCACGCTCGAACTTCTAAAGACAAAGGCCAAAAAGAAATGGACAAACAAAAGCATCGATGAGCACTTGAAGTATCTACAAAGTAAAGTTCTTCCCGCAGGGAACCTGTGTCCTACTAGTGTCGATGAGGCCAAGAAAATCGTTTGCTCTCTGGACCTGCCGCACATTAGATACCATGCATGCACCAACGATTGCATCATTTATCGGCGTGAGCACGCAGAGAAAACCAGGTGTCCAGTGTGCAATGCTTCTCGATACAAGAAGGTAGGAAAGAAAGCTCCTCAGAAAGTTGTATGGTACTTTCCAATTACTCCCCGTCTGCAGCGGTAGTTCGTAGATCCTCAGGAAGCAAAGCTCATGCACTAGCACGCGTAGAGGAAGAAGCCTGATGATGGAGATGATCCGAAGCTGAGACACCTCGCAGATGGTAGCCAGTGGAGAGCACTCAATGTTGAATCTTGTTTTTCCGGAGAAGATGCAAGGAACATCGTGCTTGGTGCGTGTACTAATGGCATGAATCCGTTTGGAAACCAGAGCACCAACCATAGCACATGGTCCGTCTTTGTATGGATGTACAACCTCCTCCCATGGAAGTGCATGAAGACAAAGTACATACACATGTGCATGCTGATTCAAGGGCCGAAATAACAGGGAAATAATATTAACCTATATATGGGGCTTCTAAAAGAGGAGCTAGACACGTTATGGAAATCGTCGCTCAAGACATGGGGCGCCAGCACCAAAGATTATTTCTATATGAGAGTTGCGCTGATGACGATGGTGCACGACTATCTCGGTTATGGGTACACCTCAGGCTAGGTGTGCCACGGATACAGTGGATGCACGAGGTGCATGGATGATACAACGTCTCAGCAGCTTACGTCAACGAAAGATAGCGGGTCTGGGAAAATCGTGTACATGGGGCATCGTAGATGGCTCGAAAGGGATGACCCATGGAGAAAACATGGACATCTATTCAATGGTTCGGCTGAGCATCGAGGACCTCCATGTAAGAGGAGTGGCGCCAAAATCAACGAGCTGCTGAATGTTTGGCAACAGTGCCCCGTACCGGGAAAGATGGAAAAGGCGCCGGAGCCGGTGCTGATGGTATGGAAAACGAGGTCTATTTCTCGGACTTGGAGTACTGGCCCAATCACGACACACCTCATTGCCTTGATCAAATTCATATAACGAAGAATGTCCTTGAGAGCTTGCTTGGCACACTGATGAACATGTCGGAGAAGACCAAGGATGGGCCGAAGGCAAGGAAAGAGCTGGAGGATTTGGAGATCAGGGGGGATCTCCACATGCCCCGTAAAAATTCAACGGAGGAGACGGAGACGGCGACAGGGCCAAGGGGAAGAAAAGTCAACAACAAGGAGCAGAATTGTTGCCCCCTTCTTTCTTCACCTTAAGTCTGAAGGATATCGATCAATTCGTCAAGTGCCTTATGGGAATCAAATTTAGTTCCGGTTACTGTGGGAAGATAAGCAGATTTCTAGACAGCAAGAAGAAAAGGTTCAGCGGGATGAAGTCTCATGACTGTCACGTGATGATGACACAGATACTCTCAGTTGCCATTAGAAGGATAATGACAAGCACGTCCGTGAGACACTTACTGGTCTATGCAACTTCTTCGACGTTATCTCTCAAAAGTCCATCAGTGTGAAGCTGCTGCGAAGGCTACACGAAGAGATCATTGTCATACTATGTGAGCTTGAGATGTACTTCCCACCCGCATTCTTTGACATCATGGTGCATCTGTGTATCCACATCGTGGAAGACATCATCGACCTCGGGCCGACATTCCTTCACAGCATGATGCTGTTGGAGAGGATGAGTGGGGCGATCAAAGGATTCGTTCGTAACATGGCCAGTCCAGCGGGGAGCATCGTCCAGGGGTATCTGACCCAAGAGTGCATCTCCTTTTGCGAGAATTATATGGGCAAAGAAGACCCTGTTGTTGGTTTGCCTGTCAACAAGCACCATGGGAGGCTCAAAGGAGAAGGTCACAACAACGGCCGGAGGGAATTGCACGTGGACTACCCGGATCGACGGGACGACTTTGACAGGGCTAACTTAGTAGTTCTACAACACCTAGATGTGGTAGAAGATTATGTAACACTGCACAAAGAAATCATCGCAAAGAAGTACCGTGATCACGAGATGCGCAAGACGGACGATGAAGTTACTATAGAGAACAATGCCACTTTCTTGTGTTGGTTCAAAGAGCAGGTTCGTGCTAATCCCCCCGAAGAGGGCAGTGCATACGGGTTTCTGATACACATCTTAGCACAGGGCCTCGCTCCCAAACTCTTGTCCTATAAGGCATACAATATAAATAGGTACACGTTCTACACGGAGGCCAAAGACATGGACAGTGATTACCAAAACTCAGGGGTGACGACTGAATGCATGATCGACTCCAACAGCACAACTGAAAGATTCTATGGAAGGGTCGAAGAGATCTGGGAGCTTAAATATGCTGGAAAGCACGATGCGACGATGTTCCGTGTCAGGTGGGCTAAGGCTGTCGTAAGAGAAAACAAGTATTTCACTACCATGTCTATACCCGACGCAAAGAGCACTACCGTCAACGTTAACGTCATCGTCCAAATTGAGCCATGGATACACGCTAAGCACGTGACACAATGCTTCTTCATAACCGACCCGACCAATCCCATCCGTGTTGTCGTGAGGAGAGGCAAAAGCAACATCGCCGGAATGGATGGAGTCCCAAACGAGAAGGACTACGACCAATACGGCAACCCGATGAGGGAAGATGACGATGACGATGAAGCATATGTGAAAAGAAGAATCAAGACTACATTACCTAAGAAAGATCGTACTCCATGGTGCCGGAAAACAAAAATCAAGACAACGAAAAAGAAAGGGAAGAAGCTCAACGTGAAACGTCTTGGACGCAGCTGAGAAACAATCATTCACATATATATATATATATATATATATATATATATATATATATATATATATATATAAATATACATATTTTGTGTACGCAACAACACATGGTTCCGATAATATTCGTGTAGTGTGGGAGGGAGATTTTCTCGTCATCGACTGCATGTGTGCGAGAGGCCATCGGGAGAAAAACAAAAAAATAAAAAGGGAGAAAGCAATACAAAAGAAAAAGAAAGGAAAATAATAAAATGGAAAGAAAGGTAATAAAAATAAAATAATAAAGAAAAATAACTAAAAGAAATTAATAATGAAAATCAATAAAGAAAAATAACTAAAAGAAATTAATAAAGAAAATCATTAACGAAAAATAACTAAAAGAAATAAATAAATAAAATAAAGTTAGCAGTAGCGTTGGATTGGCTTCGGCGCTACTACTAAGTTAGCAGTAGCGTTGTAAGCAAACCAGCGCTACTGCTAAATAACCTAGGTCATTTACCAGTAGCGCTGGGCTAGCACCAGCGCTACTGCTAACTACGTATAACCCTAGCCAAAATCCCATAACTCCCCTGCCCATCCACTCCTTCCCTCTCCCCCTCTCCCACGCGCGCTCAACTCCCGTGCTGCCGCCGCCGGAGCACTCCCTCGCCGCCACCGCCGCTGATGACGAGATGATGTAGATACTTCTCGCACCGCGTTGGTTACCACAAGTGGAAGGTTGAGATGTAGTCAGCAGCAAGTTTTCCCTCACACGGAGACTATGAGATTTATCGAACCAAGAGGACTCCTAGGCTCAACAAGTAGGTGTCTCCCACCCTGGCGCTAGCAGAAGACGTGGACCTGCACACACAACAAATAACTTTGCTCCCAACGAGTAGACATAGATTGTCAATCTCTCCGGCCTTGTAGTTTGCAAAGGAACAAAACACAAGCAGGAAGGTAATAGTGATTGCAACGGGAAAGTAAATGAAAGCGATAAATGATGGAGGTTTAAACGATGATGGTGATATGGACCGGAGTCAAATGATGTTCACTAGTGATGTCTCTCTCCCAAAAGACTATAAACAACTATGCTTGGGTAAACAAATCACAGTTGGGCAATTGACAGAATTATGAACGCACCGCAATGCTAATTGATAGTTAGAGGTTCAATAGTAATGGGCAGTACGCCAAGACAAGTAGACCGTTTATTCTTCGGCATCTACTTACTAATCATCCACCTTGAGATATCTATCCAGAACATCTCTCTGGTATTAAGTTGCGAGCCCCACCCAAAGTGTAAACTCAAAGCAACGGACAACTGCATTAACGAACTATGCACATGGTAAAAAATCCTTGCAACCGTGGTCACAAGCATTGTTGTTTTCTCCCTCGTGGCAACAGCACATCCCCTAGTCTCATGTTTCTGTCACTCAAGCTAGACATCGAGGGGCATGAACCAACAATCATGCATAACGCTCCCTCTTGGAGTTACAATCTACTACTCCGCCAAAGCAATAAATAGCAACGGAGAACATGCATGAATAACTAAGGAACATAATATAAAAGGATAATCAAATATATAACTCATAATAATCTGAACATAATCTCATAATCCATCGGATCCCAACAAACTGAGCATAGCAATAGCAAGAGAATTACATAGATGCCTTGATCATGTAGGGCAGCTCACAAGGACTAACCATTGAAGCACAAGATTGGAGAGAAGACATCACATAGCTACTCGTCATGGACTCATGGTCCAAGGAGGACTACTCACGGCACGTCCGGGAAGCGTCCATGGCGGTGGAGAAGCTCCCAGAGGTCAATCCTCCCTCCGGCAGGGTGCCGGGAAGAGGTCTCCTGACGCTCCCGATCTCGGAAGTACTGCGGCGGCGGAACGATGGAGAAATTTGTGATTCTGGAAGGTGTGGAAGGGTTTCCTCTCAGGACTCTAAATATAGGTCAAAGGAGGGCACCGGAGGAGGTGGGGCCCACCTAGGCGGCCTCCTGGCACGGCCTATGGCCTAACTGCGCCAGCAGGTCGCCTGGGCAGCCCCTGGCCCCCCTCTGGCCCCTCTTCGGTGATCCGGAAGCTTTTGCTTCTCTGATTTTCCATATATTTTTCTTGGAATTTTTCGGGCTTCGAAAAATTGGGTAAAAGCCCCTGCAAAATAGACATCAACAGACATAAACTGGCATTGGGTGCAATAAGTTAGTAGGTTAGTCCAAATATGTGTTAAATGATATAAAAGTGTAGCAAAACATATAACAATGTCACCCAAAAGATCATGGAACAAGCAAAAATTATATATATGTTTGGGATGTATCAACATCCCCAGGCTTAGTTTATGCTCGTCCTCGAGTAGATAAATAATAACACAATAATTTCTATGGTGACATGCTAACACACATATAAGAACTTCAAAGTAAAGCAAGTAAGATATGCAATTCAAGTCAAGACAATAACAAGCAAGAGTTTATATCTAGTATTGAGTTTAGCAAAATAAGAACATAAAGGTGCAAGAGCTCTCGCTGTCCGTGACTCGAATGTCTCCAAATGGTGTTTGCGTGCAAGAAGTGGGAGATGGGTTGAGATCATAAAATATTTTTTAATTGAGAACTCAATCTACTAAAATGTCACACTTGGTCTCCTTCAAAATCTTATTTTGACACATCCCCCGACCACTAGTCAGGCACAAGTCACAATGATCCTCTCCTTTTCGACTTTGAGCACTCATGCAATGGATGAGCGTAAGCAAGATATGTTGGCACTTAAGATGGAAAATAGAGTAATGATGGGGAAGGAAGACAAAAAGGTGTGAAAGGCTCACATCAATGAGGAAAACCATAGGCAAGAGAAAGCCAAATGATAGATATGATGTGAGGATTAGGGATTTCCATGTAACGGATGCACTTATGAGCTAAGGTAAGATCTCCAATGGAACTAGTGGGGGTGCATCCAACTTGTTTTCTCATGAAGACCTAGAACTCATTTGAGGAGGCTCATCATTGGAATATGCATACCAAGTTCTATAGTGTAAGGGTCCCCACATAGTTATGCATGAATGATAATCTCTATGTAGTACAAATATAGCAATGGAGTACGAGTGTGGATCTTCAAAAAAAAAATAGTAGTGTTGCCCCCTTCTCTCTCTTTTTCTCTTTTTTTTTATTTTTTTGTGGCCTCTTTGGCTCTTTCTTTTTATCTCTCATTTGTCCTCTTTGGGATCTTTTGTTTGTCCTCTTTGGGATCTTTTCCTCACTTAAGGGCAACACTCTATGTTTTACATGAATAAATAGAAGATCATCACACTTTATAAGAAGTACTCAACATAAAGACAAGTGAAACTATCATGATGTATGCAATTGTATGCCTCTGCCAGTGTAGCAGGATATGCAATGATACTAGCGCGTCATGTAGCAATATCTTCTCCTTCTTCTTCTCTCCTCCTCCTTCTTCTCCTTCTTCTTCTCCTTCTTCTCTTCTTCTTTTCTTCTTCTTCTCCTCCTCCTTCTCCTTCTTCTTCTCTTCTTCTTCTCTTCTTCTTCTTCCTTCTTTTCATTTTTCCTCATTCTTCTCCTCTTGTCCTCTTATTTGAGCTAAATTAGCTAAGTATGCCTTTTTGGAGATAATTATGTCATTTTGGAGGATACTTAGCTAAGTATAGGTCATTTTTTATTAAATAGACCATTTTGGAGATAACTAAGCTAATTATGTCATTTAGGTGGAAGTCAAGCTAATTATATGTCGTTTTGGAGCTAACTTGGGTTAAATATGACATTTTGGAGCTAACTATGCTTATTAAGCCATACTCCCTCCGTTCCTAAATATAAGGTGTATTAGTTTTTCAAAAAGTCAACCGTTGTCTATGTTTGACCAACTTTATAGCAAAATTTATAAACATTTACACTACCTAATATATAATATAAAAATATATTTCAGGGTGAATCTAGTGACAATAATTTCGTATTCTAGATATTGATATTTTTGTCAATAAACTTGGTCAAAGTTTCAGAAGTTTGACTTTTTGAAAAAATAATACACCTTATATTTACGAACGGATGGAGTATTGGGTAAGGTAAGTAAATAATATTATGTGGTTGTTAAGCAAAACACTAGAAATAACATACCAATATCGTCATCACGGCGGTGAAGCACGATGGCTCTGGCTTGTTTCACCTGGAGAAGGCTCCACTATAGAAGGGTCGTGCGATGCGATTCAGGAGATATTCTGCACTAAACATCGTTTGCAATGTGTCGTTAGCATGATGACACTCTTGAGATCACTACATTGAAATGAAACTCATCGTCCTACCTCTCCTGCATCCACGTGTACCTTTAGTACCTCAGGCTCATGAACCGGAGACCATGTAGCCTCCACCTTAGACGAATCCACCCTAGCAGTCCTGTGCTCAGGTGAATCAACTTGGGGTTGCAGCGAGGAAGGCGCGGCAGCCACCGCCCTACCTCTCCCGCAGCCACGTGTACCTTTAGTACCTCTCGGCATCACGGGTGGTCGACCTCCTCTCACGGGGGCCACGAGAGTCGAAGAAGCGGCCACTCCATCCAGAGTAGAGAGCAACGCTCTCCGAAGAGTTGAGGAAGGAATGGAAGTACCCATCCCACCACCCGCCGACGAAGAAGGACCTGCAGAGTGCTTTTGACCCTTTCCCATCATCTTTCAACACCTGTCATAACAAAGAGTAAATGAAATTAGTACAACATAAATACCAACATGAGTAATAAAATGTATATAATTTAAGTGTATCATCATCATAAATACCAACATGACTAATAAAAACTGAATACCTAACATGAACTCAAAATTTATATATAGTAATAGTTGAATACCTGACATGAACTAATAACAATCGTGCTCGTCTATATATGCTTCGGGGTCAATAAATGCATCATGATCATCACTATCATCAATAAATGCATCATCATCATCACTATCTGGAAGAACATGCGGAACCCATCATGTAATCGGTCAAGAAGTGACAGGTCATCTGCAGCAGTAACCTCTTCTTCTTTCGTCTCTTCCTGTTCGGGCTCAGGGGTTAAGACGGATTCACTCTCGCTGTCTACTTCAATGTTCTGGGGTGAAGTAGAGTGGTTCTTGAAACGTTTCTTCGACATACGTGTTTCTTGGAAGAATTCTCCTTCATATGTGTCTGGGTTAATGTGAGGTTCGTAATCCTCTTCATTGAGGGTAGGTGGTCTAAAATGTGGCGGCACTTCATAAACGACATCCCAACCTTTCAGATTTGGATCAGTTTGGTAGGCCCACGGTAGATAGAAAACTTGTGTCGCCTGTTGAGCCATAATATAGACATCGGGAACATCTAGGTGAGTGTTTTCGTTGATTTCGACTAGTCCTATATGTCCATGAGTCCTTCTAGTCTCCCTCAGCTCAAACCAATAACATTTGAAGACTACGACGGTCGATGGGATTTTACCATAGAATAGAAGTTCATAAATTGCTTCAACTCTTCCATAATACTCGGTGCCTCCTTCGCCGATAGTAGAGACGGAACAATTTGTAGTCTTTAGGTCGAACATAGATAGCTCTTTGCCAAAGGTACGAAAGTGATACTCGTTGATATTGTAGTTGTCAAATGAACGGACCTTATAGTCAAAACCATTAGCGACTTGTCTCAACTCGGCGTCCATAGACTCTGCATCAGCCTACAAGTTTAATACGAAGCAATGAATGCATTTGTCGCAAATTAGACCAAGAAATCAAATGGCCCATTAATGGTAATTAATTACCCTTTGTTTGAACCAAGAGATGAAACCGGTATAGTCGCCTCCATGCTTTGCGACAAGCTCATACTCTTCGACGGAATCCTTTACGATGACCGCTCCATGTGAGAATTCGGCGACGTATCGACTATATCAAATATCCGAGAATAAGAGTAGTTCAAAGGAATTAGAAGTTGCGGAACAATAATTTACCGAGAACTTACTCGATGTACGGCCGCACTTCTGTTAGGTTGGTGAAGATATACAATGAAATGGTCCAGCATTCTTTGACATCCAACGATTTCCCTTTCGAAGCACTGGATGGTGTGAGCTTCCCTTTGAATAGGCTGAGGTTGGATCGACCTTTTTGAGGATCGCCATTATCGTACCGAGGCTTCGGGTTATATATGCAAATGATGATTTTTGGCTTCGTAGTGTGTTGTCACGAAGTTTGCCGCCTCCTCAGTAATGAATGCATCGGCCATCGATGCTTCAATTCTATGTTTATTTTTACTTTTAGCTCAAAGCGTCTTCTGCATCCTCTCACTTGAGTAGCACCATCGATTTCGAACGCCCCCCCCCCCCCAATCTTGCCTCGGTCGGGAGATGCAAAATCAAATGCTGCATTGGATTAAAGAAGCCCGGTGGAAAGATCTTTTCTAATTTGCAGATCAACTCTGCTGCCAACTCTTCCAGTTCATCTAGCACGCCACGCGATAGTTCTTTCGCACAAAGAGAACGGAAGAATAGCTCAGCTCTGTGAGTACTAGCCATTCATCCTCAGGGATAAAGCCACGCAACATCACCAGCATTACCCGCTCAATCCATATGTGCCAATCATGACTCTTGAGACCAAATATTTTCAATTTCTCAAGACTTTCTCCCCTCTTTAGATTCGCAGCATACCCATCGGGGAACATCAACCGCATTTTCACCCACAATAGCATTTCCCTCATAGCTGGCCTTTCAAGATTGAACCATGCCTTTGGCTTGGCTATGCTTTGCTTTCCTTTCCGTTGTCGCAAGTTTTGTAACGGTCTATCACATAGAGCCTCCAGGTCGATTCTAGCCTTAGGATTATCTTTTCACTTCCCCTCCATGCCGAACAATGTAACAAAAATGGCCTCCGCAATATTCTTTTGAGTGTGCATCACGTCGATGTTGTGTGGGCAAAGGAGGTCTTTGACGTAAGGCAGATCCCATAAGCATGACTTGTGAGTCCAGGCGTGTTCCGTATTATACCCTTTGAAGTACCCTAGACGCAAAGGATCAGGCTCAAGAGCGTTTAACTGATCAAGGGTATGTTCGCCTGTCAACACAGCTGGTGCAGTGTTTTGGACAACTCTACCTTTGATGAAATTCTTCTTGTCTTCTTCTTCTTCTTCTTCTTCTTCTTTTTCTTCCTTCTCCTCCGCTTCTTCTTCTTATTATTTTTCTTCTTCTCCTTCGTCTTCTTCTTCGTCTTTCTACTTATTTTTCCTAGCACTAAACCTAGCACTAAACTAATCTAGCACTAAACCTAGCACTAACCCAATCTAATCTAACACTAAACCTAACACTAAACTACATACATAATTTAATCTAACAATTAAACAGCAAAAAAGAAGAAGAAAAAGATAAACAAAAACAAAAAAGAAGAAGAAAAAGATAAACAAAAACAAAAAAGAAGAAAAAAAAACTCATCGAAGGGCGCCGGGGTGCCAGGGCGTCGGGGCGGCAGGGTGCGAAGGAGGGTGCCTAGGTGCCGGGGAGGGGGTCGCCGGCGCTGGGCAGGGGGCACACGGGGAGAGGGGAGGGGGTCGTCGACGCTGGGCAAGGGGCACACGGAGAGGGGGGTCACCGACGCAGGGGAGGTGGCACACGGGGAGGGGGTCGCCGGCGCAAGGGAGGTGGCACACGGGGAGGGGGGTCGCCGGCACAGAGGAGGAGGGGCTGGGGCGGCGGCCGGGAGAGAGCAGGTGGGAGGGGGCCGGCAGCGCGAGGGAGGTGGGGCTGGGGCGGCGGTCGGGAGGGAGAAGGTGGGAGGGTGGCGGCGGCTGGGAGGGAGGTGGGACTGGGCAGGGGGCACACGGGGAGGCGGTCGCCGACGCAAGGGAGGTGGAGCTGGGCGGCGGTCGGGAGGCAGCAGGGGGGAGGGGGTGGCGGCGCGGGTGGCTGGGTGAGAGAGAGAGGGGGTGGAGCAGGTGAGTGGGGGTTGGGGGTGCGGGAAGCGTCGGCCGTTAGGGGCGCATGGGGGGAGTCCTGTGCCGTGTGGGGGCGGACGACAAAGAGGTGGGGGTTGGGGGTGGAAACGGCCGTTAATTCATTTCTCTTTGCCGTCTGCCTTCAATTTATTTGCCGTCTGCCAGCAGACGACAAAGAGCTAGAACCTCTTTGTCATCTGCCTTTGGTCTCTTTGCCATGTGTCAGCAGACGGCAAATAAAAGGCAGATGGCAAAGAATCTCTATGCCATCAGCCTTCTCTTTGTCGTCTGCCAGTTGTAAGCTAACGACAAATATCTTCTTTGCCGACCGCCAGCTGACGGCAAAGATTAGGCACATGGCAAATTTTCTGTTTCCAGTAGTGAATAATTGGGGTAAGGCCCAACTATTATGTGGCTCTACGATCTAGCAAAAGCATGTATGACATGAAGATCAAGTCATGAGATGGTGGATGTTGCATGACAATGTATCTCGGAAAGGATATGGGAATGCCTTAATAGGTAGGTATGATGGCTGTTTTGAGGAAATATATAATGAGGCTTATGTATGACAGAGCGTATCATGTCATGGGTTTGGATGCACCGGCGGAGTTTGCACCAACTCTCGATGTGAGAAAGGGCAATGCACGGTACCGAAGAGGCTAGCAAAATATGGATGGTGGAAGTGCCAACAATCAAATACTCACATTAGTCCGAAGAACTCATACACTTATTATCGGTAACTCTCTATCTAGTTAGGAAATTCCCAAAGACAAGTACACCGAGGAGGAGTGTTTGGGGGTTTGGTTATTCTTGCGCATCCTCGACTCATGGTAACGTGAGTGTACTCTATATATTCCAACCCTCCAAAGGTTAGCGATCAATTTAGTAGCTAGAGTTCTCAACTAATTTTCAGTTTTTGAAAAACACACGGATTTACCGAAATACACTACCTATCAGTAATAGGCTCAAGCACTTGGCACCAATAGTCCAAACATTACTCAAATCAATACCTCAAAACTATTGCAAGTTACTACTATACTTAAATAGCAACCTCAGTTACCTACTCATGCAAGACACACAACTCAGTGCAACGAGCCAACTCTCTAAACAAGATAAGCATGATAACTCAAGAGAGTTCCAAAATCAACCTAAATAAAAGCTCTTAAAAAGATAAGCATGAAAACTAAGAGCTAAGCATGACAGTAGCTATGAAAAGATGAAGAACATACAAAAAGATAAGCATGAAAACCTATGTTGTGTTCTAGAGTAGAATGGAGCGTGTGTTTCTCCCAAACAAGGTAGGATAGGTTCCGACTTGTTATGAACAGCAAGCAAAACTAAAACAAACTAAAAAGCAAATAGCGGGATGCTCCAAGCATAGCACATAACATATGAAGTGATAAACATACAACATGGAGATGGACGAACTGATGATTGTTGATAGAGAAGGGGATGCACGGGGGCATCCCCAAGCTTAGACGCTTGAGTCTCCTTGAATATTTCTTGGGGTGCATGGGGCATCCCCAAGCTTGAGCGCTTGACACTCTTGTATCTTCTTTCATCATCTTTCAACGCATACTTGAAAACTCCCTTCATACGAAACTCATCATAAGCTTATTAGAGTGGTTAGTACCCTTAATAAAATAATTCATTACCTGCTGGAAATAAAGATTTTCATGAAAAACTACTGCTTCTCATGATTAACAAAAGGTTTTTGCAAATCAAAATCAAGCTTCGGATTCGCAAAACAATGGAAACGCAAAACATGGTAGAATCTGTGAAAAAACAGAATAGCAGGTAGTAAATAATTTATTCGGGGCACTTCTGTAACTCAAATGAATAAACTCAGAACATATGCGAGAAAGTAAATTATATAGATCATGCTGTCAAAAACATTCAGATCAAAAAGATGATCTGGTGATTTTTGGCGAAGTTTTCCGTCAAGCAGACAGAATCTGTTTCTGGACAGCATGTCACAATTTTTTGAACTTTCTTGCAATGGGAGGCTATAACTGGGCACAAAGCTTAAAAATAAAGATACAATGATGTCGCTATAGTAGTAACAAGAATCAAGACCACTGAAACAGAAAGTAAAAACAAATTGGGTTGCCTCCCAACAAGCGCTTTCTTTTATGCCTTTGAGCTAGGCATAATGCAAGAAGATCAAGTGTTATCAACTCTAAAAGAATAACTTGCCCGAGTTACGGACTCATAAGGTAACTTAATCTTATTTCTAGGGAAGTGTTCCATTCCCTTTTTAAGAGGAAATTGTAATTTAATAATTCCCTCTTTCATGTCAATGATAGCACCAACGGTGCGGAGAAAAGGACGTCCCAAAATAATTGGACATGAAGGATCACATTCAATGTCCATAATAAGAAAAGCAACGTGCACGTAATTATCATTGACAACAATAAGAACATCATAAATTCTCCCTAAAGGTTTCTTTATGGAAGAATTAACAAAACGAACACCAAAAGAACATGGATCATAAGGTTTCCAATCAAGCATATCATACATTCTTTTGGGCATAACGGAAGCACTATCTCCAACATCACACAATGCAAAGCAAGAGATATTATTCAATTTAATTTTGACCATAGGATTCGAACCATCTTCTAGTTTTCTAGGAATAGAAGTCTCTAGATTGAGGTTCTCTTGCCTAGCTTTGATAAGAGCATTGGTAATATGCTCGGTGAAGGCAATATTGAGTGTACTAGTTTGGGGTTCTTTAACCATTCTTTGCAAAAAGGTGATAACTTCGGAGAGACTACAATTGTGAAAATCAAGGTTACTACCATTAATTAAAGTGGTAGTAATGTCATCTAAGCTCATTCTTTTGGTAGTATCTAAATTCATAGGACCTTCTTGTCCTATAGTTGAGGTATTAGCATCACCATTAATAGGTCCATTGGGGCTAGGAGTGTGATGGGTGCTAAAAGTTTTGAGATCCTCAACAACTTGTATAGTAGCAATGGTAGTGTGTGTAGGAACACTCCTAATCATATCTTCCTCTTCTTTATATACAACCACGTCGGGTTTGGCCGCCATTTCATTTATCCAAGTGGGCTGTGTGTGAGACATATTGGAGAGTTGGGTCTCTGTGGTGGTGAGTCTAGTTTGGAGATTGGAAATCTCACTATTAAGGCTCTCAAGTTGTCTTCCAATGTTTTGCAAGATAGAAGAATGCTCATCTAATTGTCTAGAGAAGGCCTTGTTCTGTTCATATTGGGTGTGCATATAATTCTTTGTAGCCTTCTCTATCCCTAAAAAAATTTCATAACTAGGCATTCTTCTATCATTAGGAGTGTAACTATAGGTGTTGTTGTTCCCATAGTTTTTGGATGGGAAAGATCTTGGATTGCTACCAAAATCACTCCTATAGGCATTGTTATTAAAGTTGTTCCTGGAGATAAAATTAACATCCACTTGCTCTCTTTATTGAGCAACCAAAGAATTTAAAGGAACATCATGAGGATCAATAGGAGCTTGCTTAGTAAGTAGAGTCATGATCATGTCAACCTTATCATTAAGGGAGGAGATCTCCTCAATAGAGTTTACCTTCCTACCTGTTGGAGCTCTCTCGGTGTGCCATTAAGAATAATTTGTCATCATCTCATCCAATAGCTTTGTGGCAGCACCAAGTGTAGTTGACATAAAGGTTCCTCCCGCGGCCGAGTCTAACATATTCCACAAGGTAAAGTTCAATCCTGCATAGAAAGTTTGGATAACCATCCAAGTAGTCAAACCAAGTGTAGGGCAATTCTTAACAAGAGATTTCATACGTTCCCAAGCTTGAGCAACATGTTCATTATCCAATTGTCTAAAATTCATAATGTTACACCTCAACTGGATAATCTTATCAGGCGGGTAATACTTCCCAATAAAAGCATCTTTGCACTTATCCCAAGAATCTATGTTATTCCTAGGCAAAGATTGAAGCCACACTTTAGCTCCTCCTCTCAAGGAGAAAGGAAAAGGCTTAAGTTTAACAATATCACCATCTACTTCTTTATATTTTTGCATCTCACAATTCTCAACAAAATTGTTCTAGTGCAAAGTAGCATCATCTCCAGCACCGGAGAATTGCACTTTCATAACAAGGTTCAGTAAAGCAGGTTTAATCTCATAGGACGTGGCTCCAGTGGCGGGAGCAGTTATTGTTGTGACTAGTGAAGTCACACAACTTGGTTTTCTCAGTGGAACCCATAGCAGCGGCAATAAGCAAGAGCAAAGCAACTAATTTTTTTTGTGGTTTTTGGTATAAGACTCTAAAGCGGAAACGGAAAACAAACTAACAAGACTAAAAAGCAAAGGTAAAGGATAGCGTGCAACTCCCCTATCTTGAGGACTGGATTCCCCGGCAACGGGGCTAGAAAACTTTGCTTGATGACGAGATGATGTATATACTTCTCATACCTCGTTGGTTACCCCAAGTGGAAGGTTGAGATGTAGTCAGCAGCAAGTTTTCCCTCACATGGAGACTATGAGGTTTATCGAACCAAGAGGACTCCTAGGCTCAACAAGTAGGTGTCTCCCACCCTGGCGCTAGTAGAAGACGTGGACCTGCACACACAACAAATAACTTTGCTCCCAACGAGTACAGAGAGGTTGTCAATCTCTCCGGCCTTGTAGTTTGCAAAGGATCAAAACACAAGTGGGAAGGTAACAGTGATTGCAACGGGAAAGTAAATGAAAGCGGTAAATGATGGAGGTGTAAACAATGATGGTGATATGGACCGGAGTCACATGTTGTTCACTAGTGATGTCTCTCTCCCAAAAGAAGATAAACAACTATGCTTGGGTAAACAAATCACAGTTGGGCAATTGACAGAATTATGTGTAAGGTAAACAATCCTTGCAACCGTGGTCACAAGCACCGTTGTTTTCACCCTGGTGCCAACAACACATCCCCTAGTCGCATGTTTCTGTCACTCAAGCTAGACAGCGAGGGGCATGAACCCACAATCATGCATAATGCTCCCTGTTGGAGTTATAATCTACTACTCGGCTAAAGGAATAAATAGCAACGGAAAACATGCATGAATCACTAAGGAACATAATATAAAAGGATAATCTAATATATAACTCATAACAATCTGAACATAATCTCATAATCCATCGGATCCCAACAAACCGAGCATAGCAATAGCAAGAGAATTACATAGATGCCTTGATCATGTAGGGAAGCTCACAAGGACTAACCATTGAAGCACAAGATTGGACAGAAGACATCACATAGCTACTGGTCATGGACTCATGGTCCAGGGAGGACTAATCACGGCACGTACGAGAAGCGTCCATGGCGGTGGAGAAGCTCCTGGAGGTCAACCCTCCCTCCGAGAGGGTGCCGGGAAGAGGTCTCCTCAGGCTCCCGATCTCGGAAGCACTGCGGCGGCAGAATGATGGAGAAATTTGAGATTCTGGAAGTTGTGGAAGGGTTTCCTCTCGCGACTCTAAATATAGGCCAAAGAAGGGCACCGGAGGAGGTGGGGCCCACCCAGGCGTCCTCCTAGCACGGCCTAGGGCCTGGCCGCGCGAGCAGGTTGCCTGGGCAGTGATACGTCTCCATCGTATCTACTTTTCCAAACTCTTTGGCCCTTGTTTTGGACTCTAATTTGCATAATTTGAATGGAACTAACCTGGACTGACGCTGTTTACAGCAGAATTGCCTTGGTGTTATTTTTGTGCAGAAATCAAGGTTCTCCAAACGTCCTGAAAATTTACGGGGAGCAGTTTTGGAAAATATGAAAAATATCTGCGCCAAGTTCCACCTGAGGGGGTGGGCCAGTGGGCCACAAGCCCTGGCTCCGCCACCACCCCCTGGTGGCGGTGGGCAGGCTTGTGGGGCCCACACGGCTCTGCCGCCCCGAACCTCGGGTCTATAAGTTCATTTTCGTCCCAGAAAAAATAAAAAGAGAAGTCTTCGTCGCGTTTGCGATACAGAAGCGCCGCCACCACCTGTTCTTCATCTAGAGGGCAGATCTGGAGTCCGTCTTGGGCTCCGGAAAGGGGAAATCGTCGCCATCGTCATCATCAACCTTCTTCCCTCTCCAATTCCATGAAGCTCTTCGTCGTTCGTGAGTAATCTATTCGTAGGCTCGTTGGGAGGTGATGAGTAGGATGAGATCTATCATGTAACGAGTTAGTTTTGATGGGGATTGATCCCTAGTATCCACTATGTTCTGAGATTGATATTGCTACTACTTTGCCATGCTTAATGCTTGTCACTAGGGCCCGAGTGCCATGATTTCTGATCTGAAATTATTATGTTGTCACCAATATATGTGTGTTTTAGATCCGATCTTGCAAGTTGTAGTTACCTACTATGTGTTATGATCCGGCAACCCAGGAGTGACAATAACCGGAACCAGTCCTGGTGATGACCATAGTTTGAGGAGTTCATGTGTTCACCAAGTGCTAATGCGTTGGTCCGGTTCTTTATTAAAAGGAGAACCTTAATGTCCCGTAGTTTCCTTTTGGACCCCGCTGCCACGGGAGGGATGGACAATAGATGTCATGCAAGTTCTTTTCCCTAAGCACGTATGACGACACACGGAATCCATGCCAACATCACATTGACCAACGGGAGCTAGCCACATATATCTCCATGTTATAACTGTTGCATGATGAATATCATCCAAACAAATCACCGACCCATTGCCTACGAGTTTGTCCTACTGTTGCTGCTGTTGTTACTTGTCTTGCTCTGTTGTTACTACTGTTGCTTCTGCTGTTACTTGTCTTGCTCTGCTGCTGTTACTACTACTGCTACTGCTGTTATTTGTCTTGCTCTGCTGCTACTGTTGCTACTACTGTTGCTTGCTACTGTTGCTACTTGCTACTGATGTCACTACTGTTGTTCCTTGCCACTGCCGTTACTCGCTACTTTGTTGTTACTACTTTGCTTGTAGATACTAATCTTTCAGGTGTTGTTGAATCTGACATATTCAGCTACTAATACTTGAGAGTATCCTCTCGCCTCCTATAGGCGTACCAACAAACTTGGGTCGAATACTCTACCCTCGAAAACTGCTACGATCCCACGCGCTGGTGGGCCGTCAACAACATTCTTCTAGTTTCGATTGCCGCAGAGTGCTAGCAGCATTCTTCTCGTGCCGTTGCAAGGGGAAGAACAGTTGACATCAGGCAGCCCCTGGCCCCCGTGTGGCCCATCTTCGGTGATCCGGAAGCTTGTATTTCGCTGATTTTTTATATATTTTTCCTGGAATTTTTCGGGCTTCGGAAAATTGGGTAAAAGCCCGTGCAAAATGGATATCAGCAGACAGAAACTGGCACAGGGTGCACTTAGTTAGTAGGTTAGTCCAAATATGTGTAAAATGATATAAAAGTGTAGCAAAACATATAACAATGTCACCCAAAAGATCATGGAACAAGCATAAATTATAGATACGTTTGGGACGTATCAATCGCCCCGGTAAGCCCCCCCCCCCACCGGAGCCCACCCCATCTCCCCCTGTCGCCCCCCCCCCCTCGCTAGAACCCTCCCCCGCCGCCGCCACCCGCCTCGGTAAGCCCCCCCACCCCCACCGGAGCCCTTCCCACCTCCCCCTCCCCCACCGGAGCCCTTCCTCACCCACCTCCCCCACCCCAGCTCCCCCACCGGAGCCCTTCCCCACCCCACCTCCCCCACCACAGCTCCCCCACCGGAGCCCTTCCCTCTCCCCCTTCCCCCACGGGAGCCCTCCCCACCTCCCTCGGCGCCCTCCACCACCCACCTGCCCCAGAGCCCTTCACCACCCCACCTCCCCGGAGCCCTCCCCCGCCGCCGGAGCCCTCCCTCGCCGCCCCCACCAGAGCCCTCCCCCACCCCACATCCCCCGGAGCCCTCCCCCACCCCACCTCCCCCGGAGCCCTCCCCCACCCCACCTCCCCCAGAGCCATCCCCCATCGGAAAATTTTGTTTTAGTATGTCTAGGGAAAGTTTTGGTTTTAGTATGTCTAGGAAATTTTTTGGTTTTACTATGTCTAGGGAAAATTTGTAGCTAAATCTACAATATGTATGTCTAGGGAAAGTTTTGGTTTTAGTATGTCTAGGGAAAGTTTTGGTTGTAGTATGTCTAGGGAAAATTTTGGTTTTAGTATGTCTAGGGAAACTTTTGGTTTTAGTATGTCCTGGGAAAATTTGTAGCTAAATCTACAATATGTATGTCTAGGGAAAGTTTTGGTTTTAGTATGTCTAGGGAAAGTTTTGGTTTTAGTATTGATGATGATGATGTTCGTCACTTGTAAATCAATTATGGGTGAATAAAAAGGGCATGGATGCAACAAAATATAAGCAAACATTTCAAGTTCAAGTTCTTACTCATTTTATATGCCATCTTTGTATTTTGTATTTTCAGGGAAAACCATCAGGTGTATTGTAAATGCAGAGATATGATTTATATGGAATCTTTGAATATTGAAAACAGAATTTTTTTATATGCAATTTTGAATATTGAAAGTAGAAACCAGAATTTTATATGCAATCTTTGACTATATGCAATCTTACTCATTTTATATGCAATCTTTGAATATTGAAAGAAGAAACCAGAAATTTTTTGTATGGACATTTATGCATCTTCGTGAGAAGAATTTAGCCCATCTGCTGTACTTGTTCATTGTTTTTATATCCGAGTGGCCTATGTTTTGCTGGAATGTTGATTCATTTCCGTTCTGGCAAATTTCAGGGGCCCCATATGTCCACTTTTTGGCAAAGGTCATGCCGAAATTTTTCATGAATTTCGGCATGACTAGTGCTAGAAACTAGGACATATGGAGTGCCCTGGAATTGCCGAAAATGGGAATGAATCAACATTCCGACCAAATATAGGCCCCTTTTTATTATCCATGCTTCTATTTACATATAAATATTCAATTCTTTCGATATAGTGTCACAGTTTCTGTTTACGCATTTACAAACATGTTCCATGGATTATAAGTTAAATTACCACATTAAAACAAGAAATGACTAACGATGAATATTGAGAGTGTGAATATTGCGGCGACTGTCGGGGTATGTGTGACACGCCTCACTTGCGAGACGACACGCTCTTCAGCATGAAGCTTGACGAGACCTTCAAAGTTTGTATGGTACACAATGATGACAAGTGTTTTTTTCGTAATTAAGCATGCATGACTTCTATTTTTTGCTTCAACGTGTAATTTTTATTTTATACAATTCAATTAGTTCCTCCCTTGCCATGCAAGAAAATATGTGTTGAAGAGGCTCGGTTTCGAAGACGACGAGTGCTAACCTGAGGACTATACATGGTCACACATTTTTGATAAAAGTATTTAATTCAGTCTTTAACACAGAAATAGGGTGCTCAAAGTGGGAAAATCGTTGCAAGGCATATGGATTTCAGGAGGGTATGGAAATAACCTTTGATCTTTGTCCTGAAGATAATATGCTAGGCAACATCGACATTTGGGTGGTTGTCGATATGCTTCCTGTTTTACCTCCATGTGATTTCCTCAACCATATTTGTCAAGTAATTTGCATTCTATATTTAGAAATAGTTGGTGTTCATCCATATACTAAATTTTTGAAATTATAATTTACAACTTATTTCGGTACTTCGAGTGAATTACAGAAATTAATTGACACGACACACTACACGTATGGATCACATCTAACTTGGGAGGAGAAGGATGTTCTTCTCCATTTTCTTGTTGGTGTCCTCGTTGCTAGGGAGAACTTCCCGTATAATTTGGGAATTGGCTAAAATTATACATTTTACATGCCACTAGTGCATAGGTTGAGGCCGGTTGACATTCGCCAAAATATCCTGGTAAGAGTTTCCTAATTAAGTACGCTCTACTATTGCATAAATGGTGTGTTGATTACATTGCTAACTAGGTTATTATTATGTTCTTCAACAACAACTGCCAAATGATGTAGTGCCTCTGTTGATGCACCTAGAAGGTCATATGAAAATTAAAAGCCCGCTCAGGGCTAAGTTCGATGCTCCATACTCGACTAACCGCAAATCAAGAAAGCTCCACATTGAAGCATGGGGAGAAATAAAGAAGGATCGCAACCCACAAGTTGGAGACCGTTTGATCTATGTGCTTTATCATGGAGACATAGGTGTTATTCTGTTTTATGACATTATACCTAGGAGCGAGGACTAGGTGTTATGAGAGACAAGTTTTTCTGGTTTATATTAACTTGGCATGACTATTATGATGTTTTTATGTTTTACGAGATTTTAACTTGATATATGATTAAGATGATGATGAGTACGTAAGATGATGATGATTTATATGACATGATACTTTATGTGTACGCTCTGATGAGAATAGTGCATGTTTATTATGATATGATGAAACTATTGTTTAGAGCATGCACAAATACATAGAGGGGGCATAAGGGGAAGAAGGAGTAGCGACCATCATCGACGGTCAAAAAATCAGTGAGGGAGTGTCCACCATATATGAGAGAAGAAGAATGCTGGCTATTGTCATGGGGGTCGCTTCTCCTTCTTCTCCTCATGCTCGATATTTGTTATGCACTAGGGGAACTAGGAGTAGCGACCATCATCGACGGTCAAAAAATCAGTGAGGGACTGTCCACCATATACGTAAGATAAGAGTTTAGGAAGGAAGACTCGACAGACCTAAAGTCAACCCGTTGCATATTGAGTAATAGTTCCTCAACCATATTTATTAAGTAATTTATATTGTTTATTTAAAAATAGTTGACAACTAATTTTTATTGACAACTTATTTCCATTCAAGCAAACATGTCCAGCGCTTGGTAGACAACACCTACTACTGTCCCGGGGCTGAACTAAACTGCGAGGAGATAGGTCATTATGTTTCATGGCTTGAGGATCTTGATACTATCAAGACAGGTTATTTTCATGGACTTCAAGATATTTGTACTAAAAACGTGCGATACTAGCTCGTGTGCGTATTGAACTACGATCACATCTATTTAGGAAAGATGGCAAGATATTTACTATTTGTCCTAACTGCATCTTTTGCATACATTATTTTTAACCTAAACTTCATTACTATGTATGTTACATCTATGTATTGAACAGGGACTCCCGATGAGTGTTGTGCCTCGTTGGATCGAGTCTAAAGGTCGCATGACAATGGTTAGCTTATGTCCAAGATATCATGTATTGCACATGAGTGCATCCACACATGTTTTATGCTATTTTACCTAAGAGAGAGCAGCACGGGTATATGTCCTAGGTATTAAGAACAATTAGTGATGTATCATGGACGAAAATGATGATGAGGAGGAGTTGTTATATGACAATGATGTATTATGATGATACTCTATGAAAACCTGTATAGTGGCGCTGCTAATATGATGGGAATTAAATATTTAAAGCAGTAACAATAGCTGTAGTGCTGGATTATCAGTAGCGCTTTATCTGCTCCAGCGCTACTGCTAATGTGTATACGAGTAGCGCTGGAGCAGATAAAGCGCTACTGCTAATGTGTATACCAGTAGCGCTGGTTAAAAAAGCGCTACTTCTAACAGGTTAGCTGTAGCGCGATTGCAGTAGCGCTGCACTACTAGTAAGGCACAAACAGTGCTACTGGTAGCCTTTCTCCTACTAGTGTCACATGACGAGCTTGCATGAGAATGCAGCCTAATCCTTGTCGCGAGGTGTCGCGATAGATAACAAAGTCCTTATAAATATCTGGTGATACCAATACGGGTGCAGAAGTCAGGCGTCTTTTCAGTTCCTGAAAACTGTGCTCGCATTGTGGGGCCAACTCAAACTTTTTATCTTTCTTGAGGAGTTCAGTTAGAGGCTTTACAACCTTGTAGAAGTTCTCAACAAAGCGGCGACAATAGCTCGCTAGACCAAGAAAACTCCTAACTTTCTTAACCGATTCAGGTTGAGTCCAATCAAGGACAACTTGAACTCTCTCGGGATTGAGAGCAATACCCTTACCAGAGATTACGTGGCCTACATAGGTCACTTATGGCAACCAGAATTCACGTTTAGAGAACTTGGCATAAAGGCGATGCTCCCGAAGTTTAATCAATACCAGCCTTAGATGCTCAACATGCTCTTATTCGTTCTTCGAGTAAATGAGTATATCATCGAGGTAAACAACGACGAATTTATGCAAATACTCCATGAAGATCGAATTCATCAAGCGAGAGAAAGTGGTTGGAGCATTGGTTAAACCGAAGGACATGACGGTGTACTCGTATTGGCCATAACGAGTGACAAAGGCCGTTTTTGGAATGTCCCCGTTCTTGATTTTGATTTTATGGAAGCCCAACCTAAAATTCATTTTGAAAAAGACTGAGGATCTAGCGAGCTGATCATAGAGGTTGTTGATCCTGGGCAGCGGATACTTGTTCCTTATGGTAACCAGGTTGACTGGTCGATAATCTACAACCATCCGATCCGTTCCATCCTTGTTCTTGACGAAGAGGACATGACACACCCAAGGAGAAGAGCTAGGATGAATGAAACCTTTATTCAGGGCTTCATCAAGTTGTTTCTTAAGTTCGACTAGCTCTAAGGGTGCCATCTTATAGGTTGTTCTGACTATTGGTACAGTTCCTAGGACAAGGTCTATCACAAATTCTACATCCCTTTCAGGTGGAATTCTTGGCAGTTCTTCTGGAAAGACATCCAGGAAGTCATGGACTACCGGAGTATCTTCTAGCTATGGAAGAGGGCTAGCATTGAGAGAATAGAGTTGGCTCTTGGCAACTCGAGTTGAGACATTAACTATCTCACTCGATGGATGTGTAAGCTGAAAATTCCTAGTTTGAGCATCAATCTTGGCATAATGAGCTGACATCTAGTCCATACGCAAGATGATCTTGATATGTGAAGATTTAAGGGCTATCAAAGATGCTAGGAAGACTAGCATGTCTACAAGAATTTCATTGTCATGGCTTAGGGCTAGTTCTTTTGAGCTCTCCTATGAAAATAAGCTCATGTGAGAATAAGCTTCAAAGAAGCTCCAATGAAAATAAGCTCGAGATAATAAGCTAGCCAGTTTTTTCGGTGCCTTTTTTCTACTTTATATGTGGTATGAGTAGTGAAAAGTCTATAATTTCCTTGAAGTGGAGCGGGAGTGGGTCGTCGGTCGGAGTAGGGCACGGGATGGGAGTCCTTCGCTGGAGTGGGTCATCGGCCGGAGTTGGACACTGTCCGTCGGAGTGGAGCCCCAGTCGTCCGTCGGAGTGGAGCTGTTGCTGCTAGCTCGTGGAGAATGGCAGAGTCGCGCCCGAGGGAGGAGAGTACTAGCGATGGGAGGCCTACCCGCCAAACATGTCAACGGGTAAGCCGCGTCGAGGAGCTAGGGCCGACGGCGGTGGTTAGCTGGAGAATCGAGGGCGGCCTTGGGAAGGGCCGGGAGCGGCGGCAATGGAGAGAAGGGCTGGGAGCGGCGGCGGCGGAGAGAAGGGCTGGGAGTGGAGGCGGCAGATGGAAGGGCGGTGGCAAAGGGAAGGATCGGGAGCGGCGGCATCGGAGGGAAGGGCGGCAGTGGCAAAGGGAAGGACCGTGACCGGCGATGGCGGAGGGAATCGGGAGCGGCAACCGGGAGCGGATCGATTCAATTTTCTGCGGTAGAACGAGGGGTTGGGCTAGGTGTCAAACTTATTGTAATAATTGCGAAAACCAGGGGCAATGGGCTATATCTCTTCGCTTCTAAGTGAGCTTTTGCAGGAAGCTGCTCACCCCCAAGCTTTTTTCCATTGCAAAGGGAACTCCGGTGGAAATAAATTAATCTAGCTTATACAAATCGAGTTCTTTTGGGCTTCTGACTTATTTTGACAATAAGTTGAAATAAACTAGAAAAGAAATGGCCCTTACTCTAGAAGTATGCCATTTAGAACCAGGACTCTAAACCACTAATGGAGTGGGCATGTCACAAAATGTCATGTCATGCAACTGTGCATAACTTTCATAAATGAATGAATGAGATGCCCCAGTATCAAAAAGAACAGATGCTGGATGGCGATTGACAATAAGAATACCTAGAATGACGTCGGGATCTTCAGAAGCTTATTTGGCTGAGACGTAATTCACACCTGCACGTAGAGGGGTTGGCTTCACAGAATATGCTTTGCCTGACTTGCGACATCCAACAGACTTTCCAGGTTGGTTGGCAGCATTGTTCTAAGGACACTCATGTGAATAGTGACTTGGTTCGCCACATTTGTAACAGACCACTAGGTTGGTGCGTGGGACAGCATTGGCAACTGGACCACCATATGTCTTGTCTCGAGGTACCTTGAAGGCAATGAGCTATTCGGGACCCACACCCCAACACTTTTGAAATCTAGAGTCGGATGAGGATCCAAAATCACGGGAGTGCTTCTTGGTTGCTTCATAATTGGTCTTTCCGGTTTCAGCACTGATAGCCTTTTTAACCAGAACTTGGAAGCTCGCACACTCACGTAGGTGTAGTTCACGATGAAGTTCAGGGCTAAATCCCTTGTGGAACCTTGCGTGCTTCTTGGCATTAGTCGACACCTCTTCTAGCGCATAGCGGACGATATTTCCAAACTTGCGGCTATAAGCATCCATAGTTAACTTTCCTTGAGTGAAAGCACATAACTCTTATCTTTTATGGTCCATTAGACCTTCTAGGACATGGTGCGGATGGAAAGCTGCACTCAAGTCAGCCCAGGTGGCTGCTGGACCTGCACAGCACATAGCCTCATAATTTTCCCACCACAGGTTGGCGGGGCCTTAAGCTTCCAGAAAGTAGGCAGCAAATGTCACCTTATCAGCTTCAGCGATGTTGGTAGAATGGATCTTGCATGCCATGCTAGTTAACCAATCATCTGGGTCGAGGGGGTCGACGGAGTACTGAAACTTGGGTGGATTCGGCTTCATAAAATCATTGAGGGTCACTGCATCATTGCGCTGTTGGCGAGCCGTATTCTGCTCAATACGCTCCAACACATGGTTGGTTTCTCTTTTGTTTCTTTTCGCCTCAAGCTTAACCTCCGCTAAAAATGGTGGGTGAGGCAGGTTCTCCTGCACTGGTTGACTACTCTCACCCTGCTCATGAGTAGGAGCACGGTTGAGCCTAGTGAACACCATCCTGACAAACAAAACTCACAGCTTAGACAAGGAAGACATCAACTCTAACAAAAGAGTTAAGGAATGCACTGAACAATATGGAATGCGGAATAAACATCCGAACATCATGGTAACAAAAAACTACCATATATACACCATGGTTCATACACACCATAATATAGTTCACTACAAGCCCAATCTGAAAAGCAAACTACTGAAAAGATGGAACCACTCATGAGAGGCATTCCAAGCTTCCTATACATTATTTATCTAAGCCTCTAGAACTCAACTCACACCTCAGTCATATTCCACAAGACACGCAGAACTTTGGCAAATACAACTGCTACAATACTACTACAACCACTCACGAACTCAAGCATCCGCGTAGAACATCTCATACAGGTTTCCCCCATGACCTGGGAGCCAAACCTGAGGGTCAGGAAACACCCTAGCCGGAGATCCCTGGGAACCATAAAGACACGGATGTGGCCTAGGTCCCGTGGCTGGCGGCAAGTGAGGTCCACGAAGAAGGGTGACACCTCCAACAGCGGGCCAATCTACGTGATCAGGCAAATGAGTCCGTATCGGCTTCAACATCTCCATGTGTCCATAGCCTGTTTGAATGATAGGTGCTAGCTACGTCAAAGTTGTCCACATACGGGCATGAGTAGAATAAAGCTCCATGCGAAGAGCACGGGCATCCGGGTCCCTGTTCTCTAGCATTTGAGTGCTAACCTGCAGCAATGGTCCTCCAAAGAAGAATCATAGTAAACTCCACTATGGTAAACTTCTTCTCCTAGCTGAGAGGTTCGGATATAACAAAACTCTGTGTTCTGCAGCAATGCATGATTGGCTCTCATAATAGTCAACATCAAGTAAGCGGCATCCTCGACCACCATATCAATGGTAACCCCCAATCCATAAGACCAATGGATTGGCTCCATAGCTCCAGGGTATGCTGGATATACCCTAACAGTACAAAGATACTGACTCTCATTAAAGTCCCGGTACTGCTCCTCCACTGTATACTCTGGGTACGAGAGGTAATCAGTTACTTACATCACTCTGACCAACATGGGCGTGTGACTCGGTACATCAATGCACCTAGTCAGACGGACCACCTAACGAGAAGGACGAGGAGGCATCTGAAATAGAGAATAATGCAAAGGCATTAGAGCTCTTAGCAAAAATTGGGCAGCATAACGACTGAAAATGCTCAAAAAAAATTGCGACATCCTGCAAAAGATTGGATAGCATAACCACTCAACTTTCAAGTTCAGGGTTCCATGGTCAACAATTTTTACTCACAAAGGAAAACTTGAAAACTGGAGTTGACTCTCAAACAATTTTCCCTACAAGTCTACAGAGTAGTGATACGTGATCCTGAGAGATAGATAAGAAGCTTAGTTATTAATCCCCATAGAAAAGATAAGGGTGACTAAATATAGAATGACTTGAGAAGAGAAGTAAAAAAGAGCCTTACGTTCCCTTCCACAATCAATTCCCCTTTATAACTAAAGCATTTCTAGACTCAACTTCGACCAGTTTGGCTTGGTAATCCTACAGTCAGTCAGGCTGTGACACTGTCGTGGTTTTGTCACGGCATATGTCCTCATGAAAGGACTTAGGTGTGAAGCCGTCGCAACTATGTGGCGGCCTGAGAGGGGTTGGTTGGAATCGAGAGACACGAGTTTACCCAGGTTCGGCCCCTCCGATGGAGGTAAAAGCCTAGGTCCTGCTTCTGATTCATTGATGAAGATGATGATCTCGATTACAAGGGTACGGAATCGCTACCTCTAATCCCGAGGGTGTCTAAATTGTCTATCTCTAGTGACTTCAACTTTTCATGTCTGAACCTAACTTGTCCCTCTTGGGGTGCCTTACCCCTCCTTATATAGGTGGAAGGGGTAGGTTTACATATAGAGTCCTACTAGGAGTAGGACTAGGACTAGTCTCTCTTGAATCCTAATATGGGTCTTGTTTCCTTTGTGAGGCAGTCTTTCCTCTTCTTGGGCCTTTTGTGTGAGCCGGCCCTCCTAGCCTCTCTATGAGCCTCCTTATGTCAGGGTGCACATCGGTCCTTGGGCCTTCAGTCTTTGTCATTTGTCTCACCCACCTACCGGGTCACCAGTGAGTCGCCAAGCTCAGTCAGGTCACCAGTGAATTCCCAACTCTTAGTCGGGTCATACTTCAAGCCGGATTACACCACAGGGTATATCCCCGACATTATCCCCCAGGTTAGCTTGAACTTATTCATGGTAAGCTCCTGAAATAAGAATAACAAATATGTTAAGGGACCAGCTTGCTCCATTGATCGGCTTCATTTAATGAAGTGGCTCCTTGAAAATCCGGGTTTCTTGGAGCCATCTTCACAATCATCTTGCAGGCACGTGTCCTTTGCAATAAAATACATATACCATTGAGTCGACCTCTAATGCTTTGGCTTGATGAAAATATTAGACTTAAAATATCCTTCTGGTGCTGAGCCAGCTTTGAATACTTCCGGCTTGAGGATGTTTAGAGCTTGTCAAATTGCGATCATCGAAGTTGCTGGGTTATGATTGATAATGTCGGGTCATGTTTGTTGGTAATGCCCGATCAAACAAGTGAACTCCAATTGACTTGATCAAATTATTGGGAATAAGCGAATCCTTGTGATGTTGAGCTGGTCTTTCAATGTTGCAACTAGATAAAATTATGTTGAGTCGGTCTCTCAATGCTTCAGCTCCATGATGAAATAAGACAAGTCTTGCCCATTATTGACATCTTAAAAGTGATCTTCAATTTTTTGACACATCCATATTACCTGTAGCCCCAAGCTCCAAGTTTACCAGTTCATGATGACTTGGTGGTTTCCAATGATATCTTTGACCATGTAGCCCCCAAGTGCCGAGTGTCCTGCCTGCAGCAGCCTGGGACTTGTAATCATCTTATATTTATAAAGATTCAGCTGGTGTAGCCCCCAAGGCCGGGTCATCAGTGTGTCATGGACCGGGTCTTAAATTTGGACCTCATGATCTATGAAAACAACTGTGTGTTGTAGCCCCCAAGTGCCGGATTGTCTTGCCTGCAGCAACCCGAGACTTTAGAAATTTTGATCTGAGTAGTGTAGCCCCCAAGTGTCGGGTCAATTGCTTGCGGCAACTCAGGATTTACATGTTCTTCTCCTTTGAAAATAAAACATCATATGATGTATCCCCCGAGGGCGAGGTCATTACGCAATAATGAACAGGGACTTTGTAGATCTGATTATGTAAACTTGAGCAGCAATGTGTAGCCCCCAAGGACCGTGTCATTATAAAAATGATGAGCCGGTTCTTGCTTAAATCCATACTTGAATAAAGAGCGATCTGTAGCCCCCTAGGGCCGGCTTATCTCCTTGAGATACCCGGGTCTGTTGATGATGTGATGATTTGAAAGAGCGGTTTGCATTAGCCCCCAAGTGTCATGGTGCATGCTTGCAGCAACATGGGGCTTTCATACCTTGATGTAATCTTAGTTTGAATGATGTAGTCCCCAAGTGTCGGGTTGTGTGGCTGCAGCGACTCGGGACTATTCCTTCCATTGTAGAATCATATCCACTTTGTGAACTGATGATGCCTTCGTAATGAAAGGAATCCTTGACCATGGTTGCAACGTAACCCGTCAAATATATGTTTGAGAAATCCATAAGTGTTGTAGTTTACTATAGAGCACAAGTTGAAGAAATCCAAGAGCCGGTCAATTAGATGGCCCGTCATTATATGTAATAGGGCGACTCTTCGAAAATAATCAATTCTTCCGAGCTCACTTAAAAACCCCAATCATTTAACACTGGTTATGATAAACCATGATGAAGATCCAGCCACATAGGCTATCAAAGATCTAATTGCACATGCAGAAGTTTATGCTTTGACACGGTTTGAAGACCGGCATGATATGTGTATATGATGCATGATTCAATTCAAGATGATGCATGTATTGATAAAATAGCGCCGGTTTTCTAAGAAAAGATAACACCATATAACGCATCAAATTATTTTTAATAGGCCGACTCACTGAGTCATGGTAGGTAGAAAGGCTTGCAAGGTTCTAGTCATACCCCGAGATAGGTTTGTGCAATAATCTTTATAATTTAGACTGGTGGATCAGGTTAAAGTCAGGCTTCAATGAAGCAGGTTTCATGAACCCATGGTTTATCTATTTTCCATATGTTGGATCTCACATGACACCTCAATGTTTTAACTTTCACAAGGTCAGGGTCCACAATGGATTTACTCGCCAAGAGTACACGAGGCCAATAAGGAGAGTCGCAAAGGCATACAGTCTAGTATAACCACTGTAAAGCGGTAAATTTTGCAAGCCAAGAGGGTGAGAAAGCTGAACTCAATGAGTTGGAAGCCCCCAAGTGACCTATGATCAAGGAAAAGCCAAGCATAGGATTGCAAAACACAATGCTATTACTGCTAAACAACCTAGGGACTAATAGCCCCAGTTAAGCCGGCTTGATTCTCCGAAACACAATTGGCGCCTATGTTTGAACCATGCATCATGGCAATTGGTCCTCTTTGGCTTATCAGCATCCATGTTTGAAGGATCGCAGTGTGGCAGCTCATCCTCTTTGATACTAATAGCATCCATGTTTGAATGACCTCATCACGGCGGTTCATCCTCTTGAGAGGCTTTTAAATCACCCGCCAATTAAGCAGGGCACCCATGTGTGAACGGTTGCATCATGGCGGCTCATCCTCTTGGGCGACTTTAAATCTTTTCGCCAATGAGGCAGCAACACCCGGTATCGGCTTAACTTTCTTGTAATGACCCGGGGTTCTTGAATTAGTCGGCCGAGTTGAATTTACCGAGCCATGTGGGTGTAGCCCCCGAGTCTTAAGTCGACACAAGGAGGCGGCTTGAGGTTCTCCATAATTGATTGTGACATAAGACGACATAAGGTTGATGATTGAACGATGGATTTGATCAGACTGGAGACAACGTAGTGAGCTGATATTACGGTGCCGGGACTTCTTTGTTCGACTAATCACGACCTTCTCAATCCCTGGAAGAGCTTCCTACAAGAACATAATACCATTATCTGCAGGCCCCGCAGTGGGCGCCAAATGTCGTGGTTTTGTCACGACATATGCCCTCGTGAGAGGACTTAGGTGTGAGGCCATCACAACTATGTAGCGGCTTGAGAGGGGTTGGTCGCAATCGAGAGATGGGAGTTTACCCAGGTTCGGCCCCTCCGATGGAGGTAAAAGCCTACGTCCTGCTTGTGATTCATTGATGAAGATGATGATCTCGATTACAAGGGTGCGGAATCGCTACCTCTAATATTGAGGGTTTCTAAACTGTCTATCTCTAATGACTTGAACTTGTCATGGCTCAACCTAACTTGTCCCTCTTGGGGCGCCTTACCCCTCCTTATATAGGTGGAAGGGGTAGGTTTACATGTAGAGTCTTACTAGGAGTAGGACTAGGACTAGTCTCTCTTGAATCCTAACCCGGGTCTTGTTTCCTTTGTGAGGGAGTCTTTCCTCTTCTTGGGCCTTTTGTGTGAGCCGACCCTCCTGACCTCTCTATGAGTCGCCTTCTGTCGGGGTGCACGTCGGGCCTTGGGCCTTTAGTATTTGTCATTTATCTGACCCACCTACGGGGTCACCAGTGAGTCGCCAAGCTCGGTCGGGTCACCAGTGATGTCGGGACCCCGATCCTAAGCCATAGGAATCCAGCCTGTAACACATCGCATCACTTTGTGGTCTCACGCACGGTTAACTCCACGGCTGCAGCCTTACCTTAGCCGGGACCGTTTGCGTCTTTTGACTCACGTATGCGATAGTGTCGCTAGCAATCCAATGTCAAAGAACCCGGATCGACATGTCTAGTCATAAACCAAAGTGGCAGTACTGCACAAGGACAGGCATACATGACCCAACAAAGCAGGTGTCGGTCATCAGCGAATGTAGACGAGTCGTAGCAAGCTACAAGGACTCCATTACATCGCGTGACATTTCCCCAAAGGGGACAGACACAGCATCTAAGAAGGACACATGCCGGTCAACCAATGTGTCCGGAGCAGTAGCGAACTACCAAGGCTCGTTGGATCACAAAGGGGCATTTCCTTGTAAGGAGTGCTACTAAAGTCCACGACTAGGTAATCGAACCCCATACATATCAAGTACGACACACGTACGCATGGCATACCGATATGTATAGATACATCGATGGCATCACAACATAACCATAAACATACAACCTTTATTTAAGACGCTCGGAAGACGAGCTCGGGAAACGATGACGAGCTCACGGCGGTTCCGATGGTGCTGCTGAGGAGCTCGGGGGTGCGCCGGAGGGAGCGAATCGACGGGAGAGGTCCGGCGGCCGGAGGTGGAAGACGATGGCGCCGCGGGCGTTACAGGGCTCGGGGTGGCTTCGGCTTCTGCAGAGAGGACCGGCGCGACGAGGCGGAGCTAACGGCATGCTCAGCAAGAGGAGGCTAAGGCTAGGGGCACGGGCAGCTAAAGCTTTGCTCGGCTCCAATGGCGGCAGGAGGGGGAGGAAGAGATCTCGGAGGAGGGGAAGGAACCGACGCTGGGAATGGATAGCGGAGGCCTCACGCAGCTTATCCCCGGCCTTCCCAGCGCGAGGCGGCGGCCAGGCAGGCGCACAGGTGCGTGGCCGCGCCGGAGGAGGTGGTGGCCACCTCCTGCTCCTACTGGCGCGAGGGAGGGGACGACTTAGGGAGATGGGACGGGCCAGGCTAGGCGTCGGGTAACCCTTTTTCCATTTCCTTCTGTTTTAATTTCTGACATTGATTTGCTATTTATTTCAGCTCCAAAAAAAAGTTGTAAAAACTAATTTAAACACACCTGAACATTTATTATAATATTCTCAACCATTTCCAAAGTTTTCAACATTTTTGAAAATTTATAGTTTCTGATTTCAAATTTAAAGTTTGAAACCAGTGGCGTTTGCTTTAATTTGAAATGCTTAAAGTGTCAAGAAAATAGTTTTCTCCAATGCTCATTTACTTTCATGATTTATTAGAAAGTTTGAACATTTCTTGAGGCCATTTTGGGTTCATTTATTTTAACTAGTTTGAGATTTTCTTTATTTAAAGTAGTGGCTAGGGTTTTGAGTTTTTTTCCTTTGCCACTTTCTTGTTCTTGTTGAAAATTCTTAGATGCAAATGCAAAGAGGACATGAGCACAAGGCTAACTTGCTTAAGATGTCAGGGATGTGACAACTCACCCCCACTCAAAAGAATCTCGTCCCGAGATTTAGAAGTCGTCGGGAATAACGCAGGATACTCAAGTCGAAGACGATCCTCTCTTTCCCAAGTTGCCTCCTTTTCAGAATGATTTGACCATTGAACTTTAAGAAACTTGAGGTTTCGACGTCGAGTGGTACGCTTAGCTTGATCAAGAATACGCACGGGGTATTCTTGGTATGAAAGGTTATCTTGGAGATCAAGCGTTGCGTGGTCCACTTCACGGATAGGATCCGAAAAGCAACGCCTGAGTTGCGAGACGTGGAAAACATCATGAACCTTGGAAAGATGCGGAGGAAGTTCCAACTGGTAGGCAACTTCTCCTCATCTGGCAAGAATGCGAAAAGGACCAATGTAACGAGGAGCCAATTTGCCCTTGATACCGAAACGATGGGTACCCTTCAAAGGTGTAACCCGAAGGTAAGCCTCCTCGTCAACTTCAAAGGTCACAGCCTTATGATGACGATCATATTGGCTCTTTTGACGAGACTGGGCTGTTTTCAACTTTTCACGAATAATGCGAACCTGCTCTTCTGCATCCTGGATCATATCCGGTCCAAAGAGTTGTCTCTCTCCGGTTTCTGACCAATTTAGAGGTGTTCGACATCTTCGTCCATAGAGAACTTCAAAAGGGGCTTTGCCCAAGCTTGATTGATAACTATTGTTATAAGCGAATTCGGCGAATGGAGGCACTTCTCCCAATTCATACCGAACGATATAACACAAGCTCGGAGCATATCTTCTAGAATTTGATTCACTCTTTCTACTTGACCACTTGATTGGGGATGGAAAGCAGTGCTAAAAGATAAGTGAGTCCCCATGGCATTCTGAAAACTTTCCCAGAAGCGAGAAGTAAAAATACTTCCACGGTCCGAGTTAATCTCCAGGGGAACACCATGAAGAGACACTATTCGAGAGATATATAACTCTGCTAGCTGGCTAGCTGTTATACTCTCACGAACAGGAAGAAAATGAGCCACTTTGGAAAGACGGTCAATGACCACAAAAATAGCATTATTCCCTTTCTTGGTCTTGGGAAATCCGGTAACGAAATCCATGCTAACTTTATCCCATTTCCATTCAGGAATAGCTAGAGGTTGAAGGGTGCCAGCAGGCCTTTGATGTTCTGCCTTAACTCGACGACAAACGTCGCAGTTAGCAACGAACTCAGCAATTTCTCTCTTCATCCTAGTCCACCAAAACCTCTGGCGTAGGTCCTGATACATCTTAGTACTACCGGGATGAATGGTGAGAGGAGAATCATGAGCCTCCTTAAGGATTAACTGCCTTAGATGTGGGTCCTTAGGACCCACTAAATGATTCTGGAAGAACACAACACCTTGATCGTTCATGGAAAATTCTTTAGCATTTCCGCTAAAAATATTCTCCTTGATCCGTGATATACCCTTGTCACGCTTTTGGCCAGCTATAATTTGATCCTTAAGAGTAGGCTTCGCCACCAGGGTAGAAAGGAATCCTTGAGGAACAATATGAAGATTCAACTTCCGAAAGTCCTCATGGAGATGTGGTTGACCTTGTTGTAGCATCAAATTGTTACAATAAGATTTATGACTTAGTGCATCGGCCATAACATTGGCCTTCCCCGGGGTGTAAGTTATCCCTAAGTCGTAATCTGAGATCAACTCAACCCACCGTCTTTGCCTGAGATTCAAATCCGGCTGGGTGAAAATATATTTCAGACTTTGGTGATCAGTGAATATTTCGCAACGATTACCCAGAAGGTAATGTCGCCAGGTTTTTAGTGCATGGACCACAGCTACAAGCTCAAGGTCATGTGTGGGATAATTATCCTCATGTGGACGCAACTGTCGAGATGCGTATGCGATCACATGACGATCTTGCATGAGAATGCAACCTAATCCTTGTCGCGAGGCGTCGCAATAGATAACAAAGTCCTTAGAAAAATCTGGTGGTAGCAACACAGGTGCGGAAGTCAGGCGTCTTTTCAGTTCCTGAAAACTATGCTCACACTGTGGTGTCCACTCGAACTTTTTATCCTTCTTGAGGAGTTCAGTTAGAGGCTTTGCAACCTTGGAGAAATTCTCGACAAAGCGGCGACAATAGCTCGCTAGACCAAGAAAACTCCTAACTTGCTTAACCGATTCAGGTTGAGTCCAATCAAGGACAGCTTGAACTCTCTCGGGATTGACAGCAATACCCTTACCAGAGATTACGTGACCCAGATAGGTCACTTCTGGTAACCATAATTCACATTTTGAAAATTTGGCATAAAGGCGATGCTCTCGAAGTTTCATCAATACCAGCCTTAGATGCTCGGCATGTTCTTGTTCATTCTTCGAGTAGATGAGAATATCATCGAGGTATACTACGACGAATTTATCCAAATACTCCATGAAGATTGAATTCATCAGCCGAGAGAAGGTGGCTCGGGCATTGGTTAACCCGAAGGACATAACGGTGTACTCATATTGGCCATAACGAGTAACAAAAGCCGTTTTTGGAATGTCCCCGTTCTTAATCTTGATTTGATGGTATCCCAACCTCAAATCCATTTTGGAGAAGACTGAGGATCCAGCGAGCTGATCGTACAGATCGTTGATCCTGGGGAGCGGATACTTGTTCTTAATGGTGACCAGATTAACTGGTCGGTAATCTACAACCATCCGATCTGTTCCGTCTTTCTTCTTGACGAAGAGGACGGGACAAGCCCAAGGAGAAGAGCTAGGACGAATGAAACCCTTGTTCAAGGCCTCATCTAATTGCTTTTTAAGTTCGGCTAGCTCCAGGGGTGCCATCTTATAAGGTCTTCTGGCTATTGGGACAGTTCCCGGAACAAGATCTATCACAAACTCTACATCTCTGTCAGGTGGAATTCCTGGCAGTTCCTCTGGAAAAACATCCGGGAAGTCACGGACTACCGGAATGTCTTCAAGTTCCGGAAGAGGGTTGGCATTTAAGGAATAGAGCTGGCATTTGGCAACTCGAGTGGAGACATTTACTATCTCACCCGAGGGATGGGTAAGTTGGACATTTCTAGAATGAGTATCAATCTTGGCATAGTGAGCTGACATCCAGTCCATGCCCAAGATGATATTAATATCCAAAGATTTCAGGCTATCAATGAGGCTAGAAAAACTAGCCTATCTACTAGAATTTCATTGTCATAGGTTATCCTAGAGGTTTGCCATTTACTACCAGGGGTTTGGACAACCAATGGGATTGGCATATCACAAAAAGACATGTTATGCAACTGTGCATAACTTTCTGAAATGAAGGAATGAGAAGACCCAGTGTCAAAGAGAACGGACGTTGGGTGATCATTAACAAGAAGCGTACCCAGCATGACGTCGGGATCCTCTGCAGCTTCTTCTGCTGACACATAGTTCACACGGCCACGTGCAGGAGTTGGCTTCACATAGTACGCTTTGCCCGACTTGGCCTACCCGACGGACTTTCCGGGTTGCTTGGTACCCACATTCTGAGGACACTCACGGGAATAGTGCCCTGGTTCTCCACACTTATAGCATATCACCTGGTTGGCACGTGGTACAGCATTGCTAGCTGGACCACCATAAGCTTTTGCTGGAGGGTTGGCCTGATTCGTCTGAGGCGCCACGTAGGATGGCCTCGGAGTGTATCTTCGTGGCAGAGAACTGTTTGGAACCCACAGCCTGCGTTTTGGAAATGCAGAACCAGAAGACGAGCCAAAGTCACGGGAATGCTTCCTTGTGGCTTCGAAGTCAGTATGACCAGTCTCGGCACTGATCGCTTTGTTGACTAGGGCTTGAAAGCTTGCACACTCATGGAGGCGCAGATCGCGACGGAGCTCAGGGCTCAGACCCTTACGAAACCTTGCTTGCTTCTTGGCGTCAGTAGACACCTCCTCTGTTGCATAGCGGGCGAGGTTACCGAACTCGCGGCTATAGGCATCCACAGACAACTTGCCCTGAGTGAAGGCACAGAACTCCTCTCTCTTTCTGTCCATCAGGCCCTCTGGAATATGGTGCAGACGAAAAGTTGCACTGAAGTCTGCCCATGTGGCCACTGGTTCAGCGGGACGCATAGCTTCAAAATTCTCCCACCACAGATTGGCGGGTCCTTCCAGGAAATACGCCGCAAAGGTCACCTTGTCGGCCTCAGACACATTCGCAGAGCGAATCTTGCGTGAGATGCTGCACAGCCAGTCATCAGCATCGAGGGGATCGACGGAATGATGAAACTTTGGAGGATTCAGCTTCACAAAGTCATTGAGGGACACTACGGCATTCCTAGGCTATCGAGCCGTATTCTGCTCAATACGCTCTAGCAGTCGATTGGTCTCCCTTTTGTTTCTTTCTGCCTCAAGCATCACTTCCACCAGAGAAGGCGGGTGAGGCAGGTCTTCCTGCGTCGCTTGAGTACCCTCACCTTGCTCATGAGCAGGGGCACGCTTCAACCTGGTGAACACCATCCTGACAAACAAACTTATAGCTTAGACCAACATCATATCAATACTAGCTATGGATTCAGAATGTACTGAACACACGGAATGCGGAAATGAATATCCGAACAACATGGTAACAAGCAACTGCTATATATACACCATGGTTCATACACACCCTTACATAGTTCAGTACAACCTTAACCGAAGAGCAAACTACTGAAATTATGAAACTACTCATCAGAGGCTTACAATCTTCCTATACATTATTTATCTAGGCCTCCGGAATTCATTTCACATTACATGCATACTTCACAAGTCATGCAGGACTGTGAACGTACGGCTACTACCATACTATCCTTCCGCTCACAGCTCAGGCATCCGCATAGAACATCTCATAGAGATTACCTCCATGACCTGGAAGCTCAACCTGCGGATCAGGAAACACTCTAGCCTGAGATCCCTGGGATCCATAAGGACACGGATGTGGCCTTGGTCCCCTGACTGGTGGTAAGAGGGGTCCCCGAAGAGGTGTGACTCCTCCTATAGCTGGCCAGTCAACGTGAGCCGGAAGATGGGTCCTAACAGGGTTCAGCATCTCCATCTCTCCATACCCTGTCTGGACTACCGGTGCCAGTTGCGTCAAAGCTGTCCACAGACGGGCATGGGTAGCATAAAGCTCCATACGGAGAGCACGAGCATCCCTGTCTCTGTTCTCTAGCATCTCAACAATGGACTGCAGAAGTGGATCCTCCATAGAAGAATCAAAATAGACTCCACTAAGGTATCCCTCTTCACCAGGCTGAGAGGCCGGAACATAGCAGAACTCTGAATTCTGCAGCAGTGCATGTCTCGCTCTCATAATGGTCAGCATTGAGTAGGCAGCATCCTGTACTGCCATGTCAACAGTGACCCCCAACCCATAGGACCAATGGATTGGCTTCTCCGCTCCAGGGTAGTCTGGAAATACCCTAACAGTGCAGATGTACTGGCTCTGGTTGAAGTCCCGGTACTGTTCCTCCACTGTGTACTCGGGGTACCAGCGGTAACCGCACACCGACATCACCCTGACCAGCATGGCCGTATGACCCGGCACATCAATGCACCTTGTCAGACGTACCACCTGACGAGAAGGACGGCCAGGCATCTGTAAATAGAGAGTAATGCAAAAGCATTAGAGCTCCGAATGCAAAATTGGGCAGCATAACGGCTGTAAATGCTCAAAAACAAATTTTGAGACAACCCAAAAATGGAATAGCGTAACCACTCAACTGTCAAGTTCAACTCCCTGATCATCAAACTTACTTCCTACTTCCTAGGAATAAAAGAAACCCAATATCTCTTGCCCCGTAGTCCTATAATCTACCGATCAGAAACATGAGCCTAGGAGAAGATGAGTAACCTAGTCCTTAATTCCCGCAGAAAAGACGAGGATGACCAGAATAGAATAACTTGAGAAGAGAACAAGAGTCTTATGTTCCCTTCCACAAACAATTCCCTTATATATAACTAAAGCAATTCTAGACTCAACTTCGACCAGTTTGGCTTAGTAATCCTACAGTCAGTCAGGCTCTGATACCAACGTTGTCGGGACCCCGATCCTAAGCCATAGGAATCCAGCCTGTAACACATCGCATCCCTTTGTGGTCTCACGCACGGTTAACTCCACGGCTGCACCCTTACCTTAGCCGGGACCGTTTGCGTCTTTTGACTCACGTATGCGATAGTGTCGTTAGCAATCCAATGTCAAAGAACCCAGATCGACATGTCTAGTCATAAACCAAAGTGGCAGTACCGCACAAGGACAGGCATACATGACCCAACAAAGCAGGTGTCGGTCATCAGCGAATGTAGACGACTCGTAGCAAGCTACAAGGACTCCATTACATCGCGTGACATTTCCCCAAAGGGGACAGACACAGCAGCTAAGAAGGACACATGTCGGTCAACCAATGTGTCCGGAGCAGTAGCGAACTACCAAGGCTCGTTGGATCACAAAGGGGCATTTCCTTGTAAGGAGTGCTACTAAAGTCCACGACTAGGTAATCGAACCCCATACATATCAAGTACGACACACGTACGCATGGCATACCGATATGTATAGATACATCGATGGCATCACAACATAACCATAAACATACAACCTTTATTTAAGAGGCTCGGAAGAGCCACACACATAATATTACACATCAAGGGTCTCACGACCCATAATAGCAGTCATTCAGTTACAAGCCAGCGAAAGAGTTATAAACTGTCTGAGTACAGACAGGGCAACTAGAAGGCACATGGCCTGACTATACTACAGATCCAACGTAGGGCCAGATCGTAGCTGGGACACCAGCTACTCGTCGTCGTCGATGTCTACGAAGAACCCTTCATTAGGGTCATTAGCAACCTCTGCAACATGTATTAAGCAAACATGAGTACGAAGGTACTCAGCAAGACTTTAGGACAACTAACTACTCATGCAAGGTATCAAAAGGTATTGTGGAGTTTCATGCGGAAAGCCAGCATTTGACTCGTGGCTAGACACTTGAATTTTTAAATAATTTTGACAACTTGATTTCTCGCACACGAGTCCACTAACACCACAACAATACACTATCGTGGAATCGTTCCGTCTCCCTACGGAAGTGTCGTCCACGACACTCACGCTTATCTTGGCAATTTTATGAGTAGCCATTGAAGTTATCTATGAACAACATATGTCTCCAAGTAGTCCATATCCGCGGACGCGGCTATTCGAATAGATCATAACCCTGCAGGGGTGTACTTCGTCACACACGCTCTCGCCACTTATCGCCATGTGCACGTCATGCACCTCGGCAACCTTCAAGCGGAAGCCCAGCGAGGGAGTCGGCCACGACCGTTAACCACACTAGTACCTAGTCCAGGTTTATCGCCTATCTGAGAGTAACCTGTACGGAAGTCCGGCCGGGGTTTCCGCCATGGCCTCAAACAATGTGCGTAGGGTTCCCAAGCCCACCATCCGGGTGCCACTTGGTACACCGTGCCACTGCCTACCGCATCACAGCCCACCTCTCAGGTCAGCACCATGCACGGCCTCCAGCATTACTATAAACACCAGAAACTACTTGCAACCCCTGGACCGAGTACTACGTGATTAATAGGCCGAGCGGGGTCATATTTCAGGGCCCAGCATGTGGTAGTATCTAGTCTTGGATTACATACACGGAACTCAGTTCCTAAGGACGGTTCCAATGAAACAACCCGCCATGTACTCCTACACAACCTTTCACCGGTACCTTTACCAAATCAAGTTCAACACACAACCTTTGCTCACCGAACACATTCTCACAATTCTGTTCATCTCCCAGATGACAGACCATACACAACTCTAAGCATAGCATGCATAGCAGGATAAGGCACATCATAGCTCAAGCAACTACCAGGTATGCTAGGTTGCAAGGTTCGGCTATTTACTGTGACAAGGTTAGGTTATGCAAAGGAAGTGGGTTCAACTAACGTGGCAAAAGCAGTTGAAGCATTTGATCCTAATGCAATAAATAAGTGCAGGAGCAAGAACATGGGAATTATCGGGATGATCAAAAGGGTTGCTTGCCTTGTTTCTCAGAGGAGGAACGATATCCGTCAGACGGATATTCGGTGGAATCCGGGGGTGCGGAGCCTACCGAAATGAATGGCAACATTCAATAACAATCATATGCAATAAAATGATGCATGAGCATGGCATGAGAATGCAAGGTGATAGGTTATTACAATCAACATGTATTAGGTTTAGAGTTGATTTGAATCACATTCGAATATCAATTCAAACGGGGTATTCTCGGATACCGGTTTAATTGATTCGACCTGATGCTCAGATCAACTTGATGTTAGCATGCATGAGATGTCATGTTATGGTACTGATTTGTAATTAGGACAGTGTGTGATCATGGCATTCATATTGAAATTTGAATATTTTCCAAATTCCATTTAAAAGTAATTATAAGAATTGAATTATTCCTTATTCTACATGTTAGGGTTCTGTAACTTTTTCAAACATGGTTGAAAACAGCATAATCAGAATCCTTGAATTTTTCTGATACTTTTTCATATATAAATTATTTTCATTGGGGTTACAGATTAATTTCTATGATTTTTACAAGTTTTAGCAATTTCCTGGAATTATTTCTATACTGGAAATTCTCTTTATTACATCAGACTGACGTCAGCAGGTCAGCCGACCTGTTCAGGTCAAACCTGACAGGGGGGCCCACTGGTCAGCCTCTCTGGGACTAATCCCGCGCTGACCAGCCCCTAAACTGAGTTGACTTGGCCTTGGGCCCACTGTCAGCGAGAGATTAAGCTCCTAATCTACTGGATTAGCTTTGCCATGTCAGCCCCCACCGGAGCATGGCCGGTGGCGACCACGGGCGCGGCGAAGGGCTCGCCGGAGGGCTCGCCGGAGAGAGCTAGACAGCGCATCGGTCGTCGGTTTTGGGCGCAGAAAGCAGCTACGGGTAGCTAGTGCAATGCCGCATCTAGCGGGGGCATCAGGGGAGGCTAGGGTCGCCGGGAGGGGCGCCGGCGATGAGCCGCAGCGGCGGCCGAAGTTCGGCCTTCTATGAGAGACGGCTCTAGGTCATGGGGAGGGCAGCTCGGAGGGCTCATCGCACTCCTGGAGGCTCCAGGAGCTCGAACCCTAGCTCGAGCGCGTGGATCAGACACCACAGCGACGGCGACGACATGACCGGCGGCGAGGAGCTCTCGGCCTTGGTGGGGAATGGGGCTACGATGCACGGAAGAGCGTGGGGCGAGAGGGGAAATGATGACGAGCTCACGGCGGTTCTGATGGTGCTGCTGAGGGGCTCGGAGGTGCGCCGGAGGGAGCGAATCGACGGAGAGAGGTCCGGCGGCCGGAGGTGGAAGACGATGGCGCCGCGGGCGTTGTAGGGCTCGGGGTGGCTTCGGCTTCTGCAGAGAGGACCGGCGCGACGAGGCGGAGCTAACAGCGTGCTCAGCAAGAGGACGCTAAGGCTAGGGGCACGGGCAGCTCGAGCTTTGCTCGGCTCCAATGACGGCAGGAGGGGGAGGAAGAAATGCGGGAGGAGGGGAAGGAACAGACGCTGGGAATGGATAGCGGAGGCCTCGGGGAGCTTATCCCCGGCCTTGCCAGCGCGAGGCGGCGGCCAGGCAGGCGCACAGGTGCGTGGCCGCACCGGAGTAGGCGGCGGCCACCTCCTGCTCCTATTGGCGCGAGGGAGGGGCCGACTCAGGGAGATGGGCCGGGCCAGGCTAGGCGTCAGGTAACCCTTTTTCCATTTCCTTCTGTTTTATTTCTGTTTTAATTTCTGACATTGATTTGCTATTTATTTCAGCTCCACAAAAAAGTTGTAAAAACTAATTTAAACACACCTGAACATTTGTTATAATATTCTCAACCATTTCCAAAGTTTTCAACATTTTTGAAAATTTATAGTTTCTGATTTCAAATTTAAAGTTTGAAACCAATGGCTTTTGCTTTAATTTAAAATGCTTAAAGTGTCAAGAAAATAGTTTTCTCCAATGCTCATTTACTTTCATGATTTATCAGAAAGTTTGAACATTTCTTGAGGCCATTTTGGGTTCATTGATTTTAACTAGTTTTAGATTTTCTTTATTTAAAGTAGTGGCTAGGGTTTTGAGTTTTTTTCCTTTGCCACTTTCTTGTTCTTGTTGAAATTTTTAGATGCAAATGCAAAGAAGACATGAGCACAAGGCTAACTTGGTTAAGGTGTCAGGGATGTGACAAGTGAATTCCCAACTCTCAGTCGGGTAATACTTCAAGTCGGGTTATACCTCAAGTTGGGTTACACCATGGGGTATATCCCCGAGAGATACCAATGCTGTAGGTGATACGTCTCCAACGTATCTATAATTTTTGATGGTTCCATGCTATTATCTTGTCAACTTTGGATGTTTTCTATGCATGATTATGCTATTTTATATCTTTTTTGGGACTAACCTATTAACTCAGTGCCAAGTGCCAGTTTCTGTATTTTCCGTGTTTTTGACCCTTTTCAGAGAAGAATGTTAAAAGGAGTCCAAATGGAATAAAATCTGCGGAATGATTTTTTGCGTAACAGAAGATACGCAGGGAACTTGAGAACCAAGGCAAAGGACCCCGGGAGAGGTCACAAGCCCCCTAGCCACGGCCTGGGGGCGCACCTACCAGGTTTGTGGGCCCCACGTGGCTACTTTGCCCTACTTCTTTCGCCTATAAATTCCCTAAAATTCCAGAAACATTAGAGGAAGCCACGAAAATACTTTTCCACCGCCGCAAGCTTCTATCTCCGCAAGATCCCATCTGAGGATCGTTCTGGTGCCCTGCCGGAGGGGGATTCGGACACGGAGGGCTTCTTCATCAACACCATGCCTCTCCGATGATGCGTGAGTATTTCACCATAGACCATCGGGTCCATAGCTAGTAGCTAGATGGCTTCTTCTCTCTCTTGGATCTTCAATACAAAGTTCTCCATGATCTTCATGGAGATCTATCCGATGTAACCTTCTTTTGTGGTGTGTTTGTCGAGATCCGATGAATTGTGGATTTATGATCAGATTATCTATGAATATTATTTGAGTCTCCTCTAATCTCTTATATGCATGATTTCGTAACCTTGTAATTCTCTTCGAGTTGTGGGTTTCGGTTGGCCAACTTGATCTATAATTCTTGCAATGGGAGAAGTGCTTGGTTTGGGGTTCATACCGTGCGGTGTCCTCACCCAGTGACAGAAGGGGTAGCGAGGAACGCATCATGTTGTTGCCATCAAGGGTAAAAAGATGAGTTTTATATCTATTGCATGAATTTATCCCTCTACATCATGTCATCTTGCTTAAGGCGTTACTCTGTTTGTTATGAACTCAATACACTAGATGCTTGCTGGATAGCGGTCGATGTGTGGAGTAATAGTAGCAGATGCAGAAAGTATCGGTCTACTTGTCTCAGACGTGATTCCTATATGTATGAGCATTGCCTTAGATATCATCATGACTTTGCGCGATTCTATCAATTGCTCGACAGTAATTCGTTCACCCACCGTAATACTTGCTATCATGAGAGAAGCATCTAGTGAACACTATGGCCCCCGGGTCTACTTCACATCATATTTTCAGCTCTACACTTTTACTTTGTTGCGCTTTCCACCTTCAGATCTCACCTTGCAATTAATCGTGAAGGGATTGACAACCCCTTTATAGCGTTGGGTGCAAGTTTGTTTGTTTTTGCGCAGGTACATTGGTGACTTGTCTTGATACTCCTACTGGATTGATACCTTGGTTCTCAAACTGAGGGAAATACTTACTGCTACTATGCTGCATCACCCTTTCCTCTTCAAGGGAAAAACCAACGCAAGCTCAAGAGGTAGCATGAAGAATTTATGGCGCCGTTGCCGGGGAGTATCAAGTCAAGAATAGTCTCCCGTCAACGTGCCAATTTCTGGCGCCGGGGACTATTCTAAGTGAAGCTTATCCAAGTAACTATTGCAAACTCATCTCTTGAATTTACATTATTTGCCTTTTTCCTCTCCTTTTCCTCTCCCCCACTTCTGAAAAAACAAAATTTACAAAAATATTTTCCTTTTTCGTTCGCCCTTTTCTTTCGCTTGCTTTCTGTTTGCTTGTGTGCTTGTGTGCTTGCTAACTGACCATGACTGAAAACACTAAGTTGTGTGACTTCTCGAATACTAATAATAATCATTTTATTAGTACTCCGATTGCTCCCGCCACTAGTGCAGAATCATATGAAATCAATGCTGCCTTGTTGAATCTTGTTATGAAAGAGCAATTTTCCGCCCTTCCTAGTGAAGATGTCGCATCCCATCTTAATACCTTCATTGAGTTATGCGATATGCAAAAGAAGAAAGATGTGGATAATGATATGATTAAATTGAAGCTATTTCCGTTCTCATTACGAGATCGAGCAAAAACTTGGTTTTCATCTTTACCCAAAAATAGTATTGATTCTTGGAACAAGTGTAAAGATGCTTATATTTCCAAGTATTTTCCACCGGCTAAGATTATCTCTCTCCGTAACGATATCATGAATTTTAAGCAACTAGATCATGAACATGTTGCACAATCTTGGGAGAGAATGAAATTGATGATTAGAAATTGTCCCGCTCATGGCTTGAGTCTTTGGATGATTATACAAATCTTCTATGTTGGTTTGAATTTTGCTTCTAGAAATATCTTGGACTCCGCCTCTAGTGGAACTTTCATGGAAATCACATTAGGAGAAGTCAAAAAACTCCTAGATAATATCATGACAAACTATTCTCAATGGCACACTGAAAGGACACCTACTAGTAAAAAAGTGCATGGTATAGAAGAAATTAACTCTTTGAGTCCTAAGATGGATGAGTTAATGAAATTGTTTGCTAGTAAAAGTGCTCCTTTAGATCCAAATGATATGCCTTTGTCTTCCTTGATTGAGAATAGTAATGAGAGCTTGGATGTTAATTTTGTTGGTAGGAATAATTTTGGCAACAACAATGCTTATAGAGGTAACTTTAATCCTAGGCCTTTTCCTAGTAATCCCTTTAATAACTTTGGAAATTCCTACAACAATGCTCATGGAAATTACAATAAATTACCCTCTCATCTTGAGAGTAATATTAAAGATTTATCAACTCGCAAAAGATTTTTAATGCGTCCATAGAAGAAAAACTGCTCAAAATTGATGACTTGGCTAGGACCGTTGATAGAATATCTGTTTATATTGATGCTTTGAAATTGAGATGTGCTCCTCCCAAGATTAATATGGATGAAACTTTGAAAGCTATGCGTGTTTCCATGAATGAGAGTAAAGAAAGAACCGCCCAAATTCGTCCTAGACATGAATGGCTTAAAAAGAAGTGTTCTCGTGATGAGAATCACGAAGATCTTAAAGTGCTTGGTGTGACTCCTATTGAATCCTTGTTTTCTAATATCAATCCTAATGATGATGGGGCTGGATATGAATCCACTTTGGTTCGGAAACGCCCCAATGATTCGGAGTCTATTTACCTTGATGCTAAAGGCACTGAAAGTGGAGTAGAGGATATCAAAACTTTGAGTAGTGATGAAATTACTACTTTGGATTTCAAGGAATTCAATTATGATAGTTGCTCTTTGATTGAATGTATTTCCTTGATGCAATCCATGCTAAACTCTCCACATGCTTATAGCCAAAATAAAGCCTTTATCGATCATATCGTTGGTGCTATGATGAAATCTCTTGAAGAGAAACTTGAGTTGGAGGTATCTATTCCTAGAAAAATTCATGATGAGTGGGAACCTGCTATCAAAATCAAGATAAAAAACTATGAATGCAATGTTTTGTGTGATTTGGGTGCTAGTGTTTCCGCTATTCCAAAGTCTTTATGTGATGTTCTAGGCTTCAATGAGATTGATGAGTGCTCTCTTAATTTGCATCTTGCGGATTCTACTACTAAGAAACATATGGGAAGGATCATTGATGTTCTCATTATTGCAAATAGGGACTATGTGCCCGTATATTTCATTGTGTTTGATATTGATTGCAATCCGACATGTCCCATCATTCTTGGTAGACCTTTCCTTAGGACTATTGGTGTTATCATCGATACGAAGGAAGGGAATATTAGATTTCAATTTCCATTAAAGAAGGGCATGGAAAACTTTCCTAGAAAGAAAATAAGATTGCCTTATGAATCCATGATGAGGGCAACTTATGGTTTGACCACTAAAGACGATGATACTTGATTCTATCGCCTTATGCCTAGTTAAGGGCGTTAAACAATAGCGCTTGTTGGGAGGCAACCCAATGAATTTATCTTTGCTTTTTTTCTTTCTGTTTTGGTGTGTCCACACCATCATAATTCTGTTATGATTGTGTTTTTTATGTTTCTTTTTGTGTTTGTGCCGAGTAGAACCTTTATGACTAGTTTTGGTGATGGTTGTTTGATCGTGCTAAAAAACACAGAAACTTTGCGCTCACCAAATTATTTTTCATTCCTATCCAGAAAGAGCTTTTGAGTTGATTTTTTTTCTTCTAGTTGATACACAAATTGCCCAAATTTTCATAATGTTTCAGAATTTTTGGGATACCAGAAGTATACAAATTGCTACAGACTGGTCTGTTTTTGACAAATTCTGTTTTTGTTGTGTTGATTGCTTATTTTGACGAAACTATGGATAGTATCGGGGGGGTACTAGCCATGTAAAAGTGAGAATACAGTAATATAACATCAATCTAAATAGGAATCAAGATTACTACAGTACCTAAAGAGTGGTGGTTTATTTTCTTGTGCTAATGATATCACGAGTTTCTGTTTAAGTTTTGTGTTGTGAAGTTTTCAAGTTTTGGGTGATGTTCTCGTGGATAATGGGATAAAGAGTGGGAAGAGCTTAATCTTGGGGATGCCCAAAGTATCCCAAGCCAAATTCAAGGACACCAAAAAGCCTAAGCTTGGGGATGCCCCGGGAAGGCATCCTCTCTTTCGTCTTCAATCCATCGGTAACGTTACTTGGACCTATATTTTTATTCACCACATGATATGTGTTTTGCTTGGAGCATCGTGTATTATAGGAGTCTTTTCTTTTTGTTTTCTCACAATCATCCTTGCTGCACACCTTTTTGAGAGGTACATGCGCTCATCGTGAATTTGCTAGAATACTCATTGATCTTCACTTATATCTTTTGAGTTAGGCAATTTAGCTCACATGTGCTTCACTTAGATCTTTTGAGTTAGGCAATTTAGCTCACATGTGCTTCACTTATATCTTTTGAGCTAGATAAATTTTCTCTAGTGTTTCACTTAGATCTTTTTAGAGCACGGCGGTGTCATATTTTGGAGAAATAAGAACTCTCGATCTTCACTTATATCTTTTTGAGAGTGCTCTCTCTAAGTAACTTGGTAATTGGCGTGTGCTATGAAAGTAGTCCTAAAGATGATAGGAATCCAAAGAGGATATAATGAAAACTTCCATATTCATGTGCATTGATTAGTAAAGAGAAGTTTGATTCCTCTCAATTAGTTTTGAGACATGGATATGGTAATATTAGAGTTATGTTAGTAGGGTGTTGCGAATCTAGAAATACTTGTGTTGAAGTTAGTGATTCTCGTAGCATGCACGTATGGTGAACCGCTATGTTAGGAAGTCAGAGCATAATTGATTTATTGATTGTCATCCTTTGTGTTGCGGTCGGAATCACGTGATGGTTAACAACTACCAACCCCTCCCCTAGGAGTATGCGTTTAGCACTTTGTTTCGATTACTAATAAAACTTTCGCAAGAAGTATATGAGTTCTTCATAACTAATGTGAGTCCATGGTATAGATGCACTTTCACCTTCCACCATTGCTAGCCTCCTAGTGTCGCGCATCTTTCGCCGGTGCACAAACCCACCATATACCTTCCTCAAAATAGCCACCATACCTACCTACTATGGCATTTTAATAGCCATTCCGAGATATATTGACATGCAACTCCCACCGTTCCGTTTCAGGACATGTGTCGTCACTTTCATATTGCCATTGCATGATCGTAAGATAGCTAGCGAGATGTTCAACGTCATACGCTAAGCTAGATCGTTGCACATTCTGGTACACTGCCGGAGGCATTTCCTATAGAGTCATCATTGTTCTAAGTGTTGAGTTGTAAGTAAATAAAAGTGTGATGATCATCATTATTAGAGCATTGTCCCATGTGAGAAAATAAAAAAAAGGCCAAAGATGACCACCAAAATATGAAAAAAAAGAGGCCAAAGAGCCCAAACAAGAAAAAGAGAGAAAAAGACAGAAGGGACAATGCTACTATCTTTTCCCACACTTGTGTTGTCACATCCCAAAATTATAAATTTTGGAATGTAAATATAATTATTAGATTGTTTGTTAGTTTTTTTTCTGAGTGATTGAAACTTGTGTGAAATTTGAAACTTTTCGAAACTTTTGAATGAGAGGGAATAAAATGACTTTCCCCTTCTCCGGTGAATTCAAATTCAATTTTTTAAAAGCAAAGAGAGAAGATGACATGACTTCTTCAACTATAAATAATTTTAACGGAGATATTTGCATTTGAATTCTTTTGCATTTCCATTCGTTTTCTTCGTGCAAGAAATGTCGGGAAAATTCTTTCGTCTTTTGTTTTGCATTTCCATCGCGCGAGAAAAGCCCGGGGAAAAACTCTCTTGCACGCAAGAGAGAGGAGAGCGGAGGAATATGACACTCCAAAGTGCGGGCAATTTTTGAAATGTTGGAGCCAAGAAAACCCAAAGTTCTTTTGCAAAAATAATTGCAAAAATAAATAAAGCAAATTGGGAATTTCTGAAAAAACATTTTTTTTCAAGTTTTTATTTTTGGCTTTAAAAAATGTTATTCGGGTAGAGATTTATTTTCAGATTTTTTTGGTATATAATACCATATATAGATATTTTGATTAATTTTTTTTTAGCTTTTATATTTTCTGTTTTGGAAAAGCTAGATAATAGGAAATATTTTTTTCCTTAGAACCGCAGCCGCCCTGGGCGCATCTTAGCTTGGGCCGATCCCCACTCCATGGGATCCGAGATCCCCATCCCCTAGCCGGCCGCCACCCCTACCTTTCCCTCCCCCCCTCTCTGCCCAAGGGGCCCTGCCCGAGCCCCCTCTCCCTCCACGTCACCTTCCTTCTCCTTCCTCCCTCGTCCCCTTCCTTTCTCTGCTCACCCGAGACCGAGCCCCTCCCCACCAGCGATTTCTTCCCTACTGCCTCCCTCTCCTTCCATAGTACCACCCCCACCTAGCCTATATAAGCCCCACCCCTCGGCCACCCCGTTCCCAACCCTAGTCGCCGCCGCCGCCGCCCGAGCTGCCGCCACGAGCCGCCACCGGTGCAAGTACTGCACCACTTCGGCCTCACCCTCGAGGAGCCCCCCCGAGCCCCTTCGCTCCACCGACGCCTCCCTCTCGGAGGAGGACCCCGCCGCCACCTCCCCCGAAGCCCCACCGCCCCCGGAGCTACACCCCTCCCTCGCCGGCAGCCCTCCCTCGCCGGTGCAGGCTACTGCCAGGAAGGTAGCTCCCTCCTCTCTCTAGTATTTCATGTCCTCTTTTGATAGCCATTAGATCTTAACTGGATGGTGTGGATTAAATCAATAGATACCCCTTCGGTCTAATAAGAAAAACCAGTAGGTTTTTTTTGTCACTTAAGTTTTAACCGGAGACTTTGCTAACCTTCGGCCGTTTGCCCGAAGCGCTACAACAAACACCCTCCGCAGCCAATAGCAACCTGCCACGTGTACCCCTCTGTTATTACTAGTTAGCTGCAGTTTTCTGTCTAAATTACAAAAAAAACAGAAAGTTTCAATTTTGTTTTGGCCACAACTTTTGATCCCGAAGTCCAATGACATTGATTCTTTTTCCAGTAGCTCACAAATGTCCTGTAGTTTTTCAAAACATATAATTTGTCTATGTTTGAAATTTTCAAATATAAGTTAGATCAGATTTAGTTTAAACCTTGTTTTGCCTATTCCAGGAGTTTGAAAAATGATTTTGAGTTGATTCTTTTTGCTACTGCTTTCTAGTGACAAAATATTACTGTGGTAGAAGTTTCAGAATTTTTAAAGTACTGTTACTGGTGTTTTCAACAGAAACAAGTTTCTGCCATACCGGCGCGCGATAAATTCTTTTGCTTAGACTTTCGCAAATCCTTACTCGTGATGTTATTTCTACTTGTTGTTTGATTGAAGTGCTTATGGTGTGCTTTGTGTTTGTATCGGTAGATCATCCGGAGTGCGAAGGGTGTTACTTAGAAGCGCTCGAGCAAGACAACTATCATCAAGGCAAGTCACTTTGATCATACTATCACCTATGTTTTTTATGCATCGTAGTTCTACCATCCTATGCCCATTTGCATGCTGCTTAGGTACTTGGAAATTTTAGTATAGATTGTAGTATCATGTGGTAGGCACACAACAACCCCGATACTTGGCCCCGGGACGACGATTTCTTAATGCTATGCTCGAGTAGACGGGTTTTCGGTTGAGTGTATATCACGAGTGATGCGAGGTTGATTAAATAATCAAGACCGGTTAAGACAAGATCTTCAAGACCTCGGACGCAATGCAACACTGGGTGAAGGACGGTTGATCGGCTCCCTGGAAAACCCAGTGGATGCCCGGGATGCTGGAGAGGCCATGTCATCCTGCGGAAAGCTTCACCCAGGCTCGAAGAGACGGATGGAGACTTCAAGACTCAAGGCTTACCTGCACAGCCACAAGTCATTATGGGCTCTGGCTTGGTTGAACAACGCGGCGACTCTGGACAGGCGGTGCTAGCAGATGTAGACGAACGGTAGGAATGGATGGGCACCGACAGGGATTCAGAGGGACCCGTTGAAAGACCATGTTTTGATCATCCGGTCTTCAAACACCCTGAAGTGCGAGGACATACTCGGAGGCGATCAAATCTTGTGGGGAACGTGTGCAAAACTCTGCAGAGTACTCAAACCTAATCGATTAGCCGTGTCCACGGTCATGGACAACTTGAGCCGAAGGCATTGAATTTCCCCTGAACTCTCGACACAACTTAATAATGATGTGGGTGTTAACAACTATTCGGGTACGAGAATTGGTTGGCGGAACCATCTCGTTAACAACAAACAATGTAGTAACATTTTGCTTTTCGCCCTCTTGATGTAGGAGAAAACTTGCTTTTTGCTAAAAACTTATAGCCCCACCTGCCATATATGCATATAGTATAGATGATTACTTTTCACCCCTCTCTTATGTGACTTGCCGGCGTATTCAATATGCTGACCTACACGGCTGCAACGTCTTATGTTGCAGATATTTTTCTTCGACGAGTAAGAGTACGATTTTGGGTTATGGTCTACACTCAACTTGTCGTTGGTGTTTATTGGGACTCCACTCCCTTGACCGCTTCCGTTGAGATAATTAAGGTATATATCAGTTTTACGCTATTTTACATGTGATTGCACTTTGATATATACATTGATGTACTGTGTGTGCCAGCATACTGATCCAGGGATGGCACAGATACACAGAGGCTTGACTCGTCTTGAGTCGGGTCGCTATAGAGATGGTATCAGAGCACATGTTGACTGTAGGACGTGACCCTAGAAACTGGAAACTTCTTAGGATAGGATCTCTCAAAAAAATTATTTTCAAGAACATCCTTTACTTCTCATCCCTTCTTATTTCATCAAACGTTCTCTCTCACCTCAAATATTTAGACAATGCCTTTTCCCCTTTGACCACGTGAAGGATCAACCGACTCCCACTTCAAAGTAAAGAGGATTTCACCACATATTTGAAGAATTTAAGCTACACCAATTGAAGACTCTCAAGACCCGAAGAATTCGAAGACCCTGAAGTGTTCGAATAATTATATGACCATTAGAAGTCCAAACCCCTATTATATACCACGTTAGATACGATGATTTGTGAGCCGTCTTTGGTGTGTGTTTTCCGACGGCCACAAATAAAACCCATTCTCAAACATGTTGTTTGTATTGTGTGTATCTCCCTCCCTCTTACCCATCTCATCCCCAAAACCTCAACCCTACCAGATGGAGTATGAAGCTGGACTTGTAGTCTCTGGACCAATGACCCAGCTGGAAGCTGAGATATGGATTCAGAACATGGAGAACCACTTCGGGAGCAACTTGATCTCAAGGAAGTATGAAGTGGAACACGCTCTTCAGTACTTTACACAAAGTGCTGCAATCTGGTGGAAAATGCATCATGCCATACAAGGATTTAGTGGAGCAGAAAGTTGCGGCGAATTCAAGAACACTCTGTTAAGATCCCGACTTATTCGGAAGTACTATGATAATCCGAAGGAGAATACTTGTGCATGCAAGATCTGTGGAGAAATAGGACACACCCAGGAGGAACACAAGGATGGATGCACTCATTGTGAAGAAAATCACCCACCTGAGGAATGCCCAAGTAGTCAGGTGACTTGTTTCCTTTGTGACGGAACCACCCACTACCCAGCTCAGTGTCACATTTACCCCAAGGTGCAACAAGTTGTCAAGCAGCAGAAAGATGCAGTGAAGGAAACACTCAAGAAGAAGATTCTAGAAGGACCGGTGTTGAACGAAAATATTGAAGACCCTGATGGACAAGGTCTGACCAGATTTTTCTCCAATGCATGCTACTCATGTGGAAAAGAAGGACATTATTCATAGGACTGCACGAAGAGAAGCCAAGAGTATTTGGGATACTTCCCGAAGGAAGAAGTGGAATTTGATCCACTTGAAATAGAAGAACTCGCCAAAATAAAGGAGTCCGGAAAGAAGAAAAAGTACCCTCGGAGGAACCAAACCTGTGCAGATATAGACCTGAGTCATGTCAGATGTTACAAGTGTATGAAATTTGGCCACCACAACTACATGCGCTCAGGAAGGAAGCCGGGAATCTAAGGAGCAAAAGCAGAAGCTAAGAAGCCTCGAGACTGGTCAGAACTCATTTGCTTTTGTTGCAAGGAAGCAGGACATTTTGCTAGCGATTGTCCACAAAGGAAGAAAGCTAAGAAGGAGTACTTAAGTTTTGGCCGCGGCAATTAGTGTAATATAAAGAACTCTTGTTTTTCATGAGATCATGGAGTGAAATTTTTTGTAACAGAAGTCCCCGAGATTGTAATAACATCATGAATAAATGGAATTTATTGTCTCATGATTGCCTATGTTGAAAATGTATGCATTGTTTCTCTATGAGCAAAGATCTCTGAACAATTATGAGGATATGAGAAAATATGGTCTATGCAGACATGAGTATAATTCATTTAAGTGTGGTAGTAATCAGTAAAACCACAGGATCCACTGAGTAGGAATGTACCATAACCAAGGAGACATATACATTCCTCTGAGTACCTATTTATTGGCACCTGCAGATGACAACTCTCTACGAGTCATTCCTCAAGGGCCCATAAACGATAATGACCCTGACCAGTGATCATGATTACCCGAAAATCCTGAAGGACATGATGAAGCACATTCATCTTGAAGGAGATGCAGTCTACAAAGGCTACCCATTTGTGGAAAATGGAGTGGAACTTTGGTACGTGGAAGTACACCTCCACCATGTGAAAGGAGTTTGTCCAAAGACTATGGGGCAATACTTCTTCATTTCACGTGTACCACGAGCAACCTTCTTTGATGCTGTTCGTGAAGCTGCCATGGAAGCCATACGTCAGATCGGAGAAATACTTGAAGCAAGACTCCGTCATACCCAGGAATACCTGAGTGAAGTACGTGCGGAGATGATGGAGATGAAGCTCATGACCACCATGAGAAAGCAAAAGATGGATGATTTCAAGGAGCACATTGGAAAGTTCCAGTGGAACTAAAGTACCTCCAAGAGAGACAGATGAATAAAGTTGGGAGAAATGCTCAACCATACCGAACCATGTGGATGGCAGCATGTGTAATAGAGTACTTTTGAATTGGAGTTTTTGAGGATAAAATTAAGGATGTAATAAAGGATTGATTATGAAATGAATATGATTTATGGAAGAAGCTATGATGGATCAGCAAATGTTTTCTTAGGAGCATACGAAAACCTAAGAGTTGTGAAGATACGATAGATGTTTCGTTCAGCTTGCAGAACCAATGGATTATCCGAACTTCGTTCGTGGACAAGGGAAATTCTGCAACGCTTGTGAGGATGCCCAAGTGTTAGAACGCGAGATTCGCTAAACCTTATACAGAGGAATGATTTGGGTGCGGAATGGATTGATCACCATGACGACTTACTCTTATCATTTATCTTGCTATTCGGAATGGTAAATCTGAGAGAGTTACCCATAGTGAGAGACGACGTTCTTTGAAGCTTTTGTTTAAGCCTTAGAATGGTATGATAAAAGCCCCAAGTACATGGCATTTGTTGTCACGCGTAGGAAATTTTACGGTGAGGATGAAGCCAAGACCTTTCTCTCTGCAGGATAACCACAAATGGTAGACCACCATGAGAACCATCGATATGTTATTTAGAATTGACCACGAGACTGTCAGTTAAGAGGACCCAGTGACGGAAGAAGCTTATATCAATGGGAGAGCATCACCAAAGGATTTAATATGAAGACTGTGCGATGTCAGTTGCCAAAACCCCATAGGATCGTTAAAGCATTTTGAGGGACCAGTATCTCTCATTTTAAGTGTGGTAGCATCCCACCTTGCCGGAGATTGGATTTGTTAGAAGAACCCCAAACCCTAACCTTTCTTTCTAGCCTCTTCGAATCTCGAGGACGAGATTCATTTTAAGTGTGGTAGTTTGTAACATCCCAAAATTATAAATTTTGGAATGTTAATATAATTATTAGATTGTTTGTTAGTTTGTTTGCAGAGTGATTGAAACTTGTGTGAAATTTGAAACTTTTCGAAACTTTTGAATGAGAGGGAATAAAATGACTTTCCCCTTCTCCGGTGAATTCAAATTCAATTTTTTAAAAGCAAAGAGAGAAGATGACATGACTTCTTCAACTATAAATAATTTGAATGGAGATATTTGCATTTGAATTCTTTTGCATTTCCATTCGTTTTCTTCGTGCAAGAAATGCCGGGAAAATTCTTTCGTCTTTTGTTTTGCATTTCCATCGCGCGAGAAAAGCCCGGGGAAAAACTCTCTTGCACGCAAGAGAGAGAGAGCGGAGGAATATGACACTCCAAAGTGTGGGCAATTTTTGAAATGTTGGAGCCAAGAAAACCCAAAGTTCTTTTGCAAAAATAATTGCAAAAAGAAATAAAGCAAATTGGGAATTTCTGAAAAAACATTTTTTTCAAGTTTTTATTTTTGCTTTAAAAAATGTTATTCGGGTAGAGATTTATTTTCTGATTTTTTTGGTATATAATACCATATATAGATATTTTGATTTATTTTATTTTTTTAGCTTTTATATTTTCTGTTTTGGAAAAGCCAGATAATAGGAATTTTTTTTTCCTTAGAACCGCAGCCGCCCTGGGCGCATCTTAGCTTGGGCCGATCCCCACTCCCTGGGATCCGAGATCCCCATCCCCTAGCCGGCCGCCACCCCTGCCTTTCCCTCCCCCCCTCTCTGCCCAAGGGACCCTGCCCGAGCCCCCTCTCCCTCCACGTCACCTTCCTTCTCCTTCCTCCCTCGTCCCCTTCCTTTCTCTGCTCACCCGAGACCGAGCCCCTCCCCACCAGCGATTTCTTCCCTACTGCCTCCCTCTCCTTCCATAGTACCACCCCCCACCTAGCCTATATAAGCCCCACCCCTCGGCCACCCCGTTCCCAACCCTAGTCGCCGCCGCCGCCGCCCGAGCCGCCGCCACGAGCCGCCGTCGGTGCAAGTACTGCACCACTTCGGCCTCGCCCTGGAGGATCCCCCCCGAGCCCCTTCGCTCCACCGCCGCCTCCCTCTCGGAGGAGGACCCCGCCGCCACCTCCCCCGAAGCCCCACCGCCCCCGGAGCTACCTCCCTCCCTCACCGGCAGCCCTCCCTTGCCGGTACAGGCTACTGCCAGCAAGGTAGCACCCTCCTCTCTCTAGTATTTCATGTCCTCTTTTGATAGCCATTAGATCTTAACTGGATGGTGTGGATTAAATCGCTAGATACCCCTTCGGTCTAATAAGAAAAACCAGTATGTTTTTTTGTCACTTAAGTTTTAACCGGCGACTTTGCTAACCTTCGGCCGTTTTCCCGAAGCGCTACAACAAACGCCCTCCGCAGCCAATAGCAACCTGCCACGTGTAACCCTCTGTTATTACTAGTTAGCTGCAGTTTTTTGTCTAAATTACAAAAAAACAGGAAGTTTCAATTTTGTTTTGGCCACAACTTTTGATCCCGAAGTCCAATGACATTGATTCTTTTTCCAGTAGCTCACAAATTTCCTGTAGTTTTTAAAAACATATAATTTGTCTATGTTTGAAATTTTCAAATATAAGTTAGATCAGATTTAGTTAAACCTTGTTTTGCCTATTCCAGGAGTTTGAAAAATGATTTTGACTTGATTCTTTTTTATACTGCTTTCTAGTGACAAAATCTTACTGTGGTAGAAGTTTCAGAATTTCTAAACTATTTTTACTGGTGTTTTCAACAGAAACAAGTTTCTGCCATACCGGCGCGCGATAAATTCTTTTGCTTAGACTTTCGCAAATCCTTACTCGTGATGTTATTTCTACTTGTTGTTTGATTGAAGTGCTTATGGTGTGCTTTGTGTTTGTATCGGTAGATCATCCGGAGTGGGAAGCGTGTTACTTAGAAGCGCTCGAGCAAGACAACTATCATCAAGGCAAGTCACTTTGATCATACTATCACCTATGTTTTTTATGCATCGTAGTTCTACCATCCTATGCCCATTTGCATGCTGCTTAGGTACTTGGAAATTTTAGTATAGATTGTAGTATCATGTGGTAGGCACACAACAACCCCGATACTTGGCCCCGGGACGACGATTTCTTAATGCTATGCTCGAGTAGACGGGTTTTCGGTTGAGTGTATATCACGAGTGATGCGAGGTTGATTAAATAATCAAGACTGGTTAAGACAAGATCTTCAAGACCTCAGACGCAATGCAACACTGGGTGAAGGACGGTTGATCGGCTCCCTGGAAAACCCAGTGGATGCCCGGGATGCTGGAGAGGCCATGTCATCCTGCGGAAAGCTTCACCCAGGCTCGAAGAGACGAACGGAGACTTCAAGACTCAAGGCTTACCTGCACAGCCACAAGTCATTATGGGCTCTGGCTTGGTTGGACAACGCGGCGACTCTGGACAGGCGGTGCTAGCAGATGTAGACGAACGGTAGGAATGGATGGGCACCGACAGGGATTCAGAGGGACCCGTTGAAAGACCATGTTTTGATCATCCGGTCTTCAAACACCCTGAAGTGCGAGGACATACTCGGAGGCGATCAAATCTTGTGGGGAACGTGTGCAAAACTCTACAGAGTACTCAAACCTAATCGATTAGCCGTGTCCACGGTCATGGACAACTTGAGCCGAAGGCATTGAATTTCCCCTGAACTCTCGACACAACTTAATAATGATGTGGGTGTTAACAACTATTCGGGTACGAGAATTGGTTGGTGGAACCATCTAGTTAACAACAAACAATGTAGTAACATTTTGCTTTTCGCCCTCTTGATGTAGGAGAAAACTTGCTTTTCGCTAAAAACTTATAGCCCCACCTGCCATATATGCATATAGTATAGATGATTACTTTTCACCCCTCTCTTATGTGACTTGCCGGCATATTCAATATGCTGACCTACACGGCTGCAACGTCTTATGTTGCAGATATTTTTCTTCGACGAGTAAGAGTACGATTCAGGGTTACGGTCTACACTCAACTTGCCGTTGGTGTTTATTGGGACTCCACTCCCTTGACCGCTTCCGCTGAGATAATTAAGTTATATATCAGTTTTACGCTATTTTACATGTGATTGCACTTTGATATATACATTGATGTACTGTGTGTGCCAGCATACTGATCCAGGGATGGCACAGATACACAGAGGCTTGACTCGTCTTGAGTCGGGTCGCTACATGTGCTTCAAAATAGCACCATGTTCTTCATGATAGAGAGTCTCTCGTTTTGTCACCTCCATATACTAGTGGGAATTTTCATTATATAACTTGGCTTGTATATTACAATGATGGGCTTCCTCAAAATTGCCCTAGATCTTCGTGAGCAAGCAAGTTGGGTGCACACCCACTAGTTTTCCTCTTGAGCTTTCACACGCTTATAGCTCTAGTGCATCCATTGCATGGTTCTCCCTACTCATTCACATTGATATCTATTGATGGGAATCTCCATAGCCTGTTGATATGCCGAGTCAATGTGACCATCTCCTCCTTTTTGCCCACAACCTCCACCACACTTTATTCCACCTATAGTGCTATATCCATGGCTCACACTCATGTATTGCGTGAGAGTTGAAAAAGTTTGAGAAAGTAAGAATGTGAAAACAATTACTTGGCCAATACCGGGGTTGTGCATGATTTAAAATTCGTTGTGTGAGGATGATGGAGCATAGCTAGACTATATGATTTTGTAGGGATAAATTTCTTTGGCCTTGTTATTTCAAAAGATCATGATCACTTTGCTAGTATGCTTGAAGTACTATTGTTTTCATGTGAATAGTAAACTATTGTTTTGAATCTTACGGATCTGGACATTCTTGCCACATGAAAGAAGCTACGAAGGACAAATATGTTAGGTAGCATTCCACATCAAAAATTCAGTCTTTATCACTTCCCTACTCGAGGACGAGATAGAGTTAAGCTTGGTGATGCTTGATACGTCTCCAACGTATCTATAATTTTTTATGGTTCCATGCTATTATCTTGTCAACTTTGGATGTTTTGTATGCATCATTATGCTATTTTGTATATTTTTTGGGACTAACCTATTAACTCAGTGCCAAGTGCCAGTTTCTGTTTTTTCTGTGTTTTTGACCCTTTTCAGAGAAGGATATTAAACGGAGTCCAAACGGAACAAAATCTGCGGAATGATTTTTTTCGTAACAGAAGATACGTAGGGAATTGAGAACCAAGGCAAAGGACCCCGGGGGAGGTCAAAAGCCCCCTAGCCGCGGCCTGGGGGGCGCGTCTACCAGGCTTGTGGGCCCCACGTGGCTCCTTTGCCCTACTTCTTTCGCCTATAAATTCCCTAAATTCCAGAAACACCAGAGGGAGCCACGAACATACTTTTCCGCTGCCGCAAGCTTCTGTCTCCGCAAGATCCCATCTGGGGCCGTTCCGGTGCCCTGCTGGAGGGGGATTCGGACACGGAGGGCTTCTTCATCAACACCATTACCTCTCCGATGATGCGTGAGTAGTTCACCACAGACCTTTGGGTCCATAGCTAGTAGCTAGATGGCTTCTTCTCTCTCTTGGATCTTCAATACAAAGTTCTCCATGATCTTCAGGGAAATCTATCCGATGTAACCTTCTTTTGCGGTGTGTTTGTCGAGATCCGATGAATTGTGGATTTATGATCAGATTATCTATGAATATTATTTGAGTCTCCTTTGATCTCCTATATGCATGATTTCGTATCCTTGTAATTCTCTTCGAGTTGTGGGTTTCGTTTGGCCAACTTGATCTATAATTCTTGCAATGGGAGAAGTGCTTGGTTTTGGGTTCATACCGTGCGATGTCCTCACCTAGTGACAGAAGGGGTAGCGAGGCACGCATCGTGTTGTTTCCATCAAGGGTAAAAAGATGGGGTTTATATCTATTGCATGAATTTATCCCTCTACATCATGTCATCTTGCTTAAGGCGTTACTCTGTTTGTTATGAACTCAATACACTAGATGCATGCTGGATAGCGGTCGATGTGTGGAGTAATAGTAGTAGATGCAGAAAGTATCGGTCTACTTGTCTCATACGTGATGCCTATATGTATGATCATTTCCTTAGATATCATCATGATTTTGTGTGATTCTATCAATTGCTCGACAGTAATTCGTTCACCCACCGTAATACTTGCTATCATGAGAGAAGCCTCTAGTGAACACTATGGCTCCCGGGTCTACTTGACATCATATTTTCAGCTCTACACTTTTACTTTGTTGCACTTTCCACCTTCAGATCTCACCTTGCAATTAATCGTGAAGGGATTGACAACCCCTTTATAGCGTTGGATGCAAGTTTGTTTGTTTTTGCGCAGGTACATTGGTGACTTGTCTTGATACTCCTACTGGATTGATATCTTGGTTCTCAAACTGAGGGAGATACTTACTGCTACTGTGCTGCATCACCCTTTCTTCTTCAAGGGAAAAACCAACGCAATCTCAAGAGGTAGCATAGGGACCCTGATCCTAAGCCATAGGAATCTAGCCTGTAACACATCACATCACTTTGCGGTCTCACGAGTGGTTATCTCCACGACTGCCACCTTACCTTGGCCAGGACCTTTTGCGTCTTTTCACTCGCGTATGTGAATGTGTCGCTAGCATTCCAATGTCAAAGAACCTGGGTTGACATAACTAGTTATAAACCCAAGTGGAACATCCGTAGAGAGACATGCATACATAACCCAGCAATGTAGGTGTCGGTCAACAATGAGTGTAGACGAGTCGTAGCAAGCTACATGGACTCCATTACATCACATGCCATTTCCTCGAAGGGATAGACACAACAGCAAATAAGGATACATGTCGGTCAACCAATGTGTCCGGAGCAGTAGCAAACTACCAAGGCTCAGTGGAAGCACAAAGGGGCATTTCCCTGTAAAGAATACTACTAAAGGCACACAACTAGGTGTCGAACCCCACACATATCGTAGCACATCACACGTACGCATGACATACTCGGTATGCATAGATACAACAATGGCATCACAACATAACCATACAACATCACAACATTAATTTAGAAGGCTCAGAAGAGTCTTGCATAATATGTTCATACAGGTAGGGGTCACATGACCCGGCACTCAAGTCATACACACAAAGTCATACAAGCCATGCGGAAGCTTAAAGTTGTCTAAGTATAGACAGATGAAAGGTAAAAGGTGTTGGGGAACGTTGCATGGGAAACCAAAATTTCCCTACGCACACGAAGACCTATCATGGTGATGTTCATCTACGAGAGGGAGATCGGATCCACATACCCTTGTAGACCACTAAGTGGAAGCGTTAATAAACGCGGTTGATATAGTGGTATGTCTTCATGATCCGTCCCACGAACCGTCCCATGATCCGTCCCACGAACCGTCTCAATATTCGTCCCACGATCCGTCCCGATCAAGTGCCGAACGGACGGCACCTCCGTGTCTCGCACACGTACAGCTCGATGACAATCTCCGCCTTCTTGATCCAGCAAGAGAGACGGGGAAGTAGATGAGTTCTCCGGCGGCGTGACGGCGCGCCGGTGGTGGTGATGATCTATTCCTGCAGGGCTCCGCCCGAGCTCCACAAAAAACCGATCTAGAGGAAGAACTACGAACGAGAGGAGAGGGCAGCACGTGGCAAAGCCGTGTCTCAAAAGCCCTAAACCTCTAGTATATATAGGAGGAGGGGAGGGGCAGCCTTGGCACGCCAAGGAAGACCTCCTTGGGTCGGCCGAAGTGGGGAAGGGAGGAAACCTCCTCCAGTCCCACTTGGACTAGGACTCCTTCCTTATTTTCCCACCTCTTTTGCATTTTCCACTTTTTCCTCATGGGCTTTCCTTGGATGACTTTTTCAGCCCATTATACCTTATTGCGCATCCAATAAACCCATGTGGACCCCTTAGGGCGTGGTGGGCCCACCCAGTGGGCCCCCGAAACCCATTCGTCACTCCCGGTACACTGTCGGCAATGCCCGAAAATCTTCCAGAATCCAAACACCAACTCCCTATATATCAATCTTTGTTTCTGGACCATTCCGGAACTCCTCGTGACGTCCAGGATCTCATCCGGGACTCCGAACAAAACTTCGGTCACCAACACCTATAACTCAACTATACTGAAACGTCACCGAACCTTAAGTGTGCCGACCCTGCGGGTTCGAGAACTATGCAGACATGACATGAGACACTCTCCAGTCAATAACTAACAGCGGGACCTGGATGTCCATATTGGTTCCTACATATTCTACGAAGATCTCTATCGGTTGAACCTCTATTTCAAGGATTCATATAATCCCGTATACTATTCCCTTTGTCCTTCGGTATGTTACTTGCCCGAGATTCGACCGTCGGTATCTCTATACCTAGTTCAATCTTATTGCCGGAAAGTCTCTTTAATCGTTCCATAATACAAGATCCCGTAACTAACTCCTTAGTCACATTGCTTGCAAGTCTTGTTGTGATGTTGTATTACCGAGTGGGCCCCGAGATACCTCTCCATCACACGGAGTGACAAATCCCAGTCTTGATCCATGCCAACCCAACAGACACCTTTGGAGATACCTGTAGAGCACCTTTATAGTCACTCAGTAACGTTGCGAAGTTTGATAACACACAAGGTATTCCTCCGGTGTCTGGGAGTTGCATGATCTCATGCTCGTAGGAACAGATACATTGACATGCAGAAAACAGTAACAATAAACTGACACGATCATATGCTATGTTTATAGTTTGGGTCTTTGTCCATCACATCATTCTCCCAATGATGTGATCCCGTTATCAAGTGACAACACTTGTCTATGGTCAGGAAACCTTGACCATCCTTGATCAACGAGCCAGTCAACTAGAGGCTTACTAGGGACATTGTTTTGTCTATGTATCCACACATGTATTTGTGTTTCCAATCAATATAATTATAGCATGGATAATAAACGATTATCATGAAAAAAGAAATATAATAAATAATAACTAATTTATTATAGCCTCTAGGGAATATTTCCAACAGTCTCCCACTTGCACTAGAGTCAATAATCTAGTTCACCTCACTATGTGATTTTAACGAATCCAACACCCATACAGTTCTGGGGTTTGATCACGTCTTGCTTGTGAGAGAGGTTTTAGTCAACGAGTCTAAACCTTTCAGATCTATGTGTGCTTTACAAATCTCTATGTTATCTTGTAGATGCTACTACTACGTGACATTTGGAACTACTCCAAATGACTACTCCACTATACGAATCCGCTTTACTCCTTAGAGTTATTCGGATTAGTGAAGCTTGCATCGATGTAACCCTTTATGACGAACTCCTTAATAACCTCCATAATCGAGAAAAAATTTCTTAGTCCACTAGTCACTAAGGATAACTTTGACCGATGTTTAGTGATTCAATCTTGGATCACTCTTTGTACCCCTTGACAGACTCATGGCAAGGCACACATCAGGTGCGGTACACAGCTTGGCATACTTTAGAGCCTACGGCTAAGGCATAGGGGACGACCTTCGTCCTTTCTCTTTCTTCTGTCATGGTCGGGCTTTGAGTCTTACTCAAATACACACCTTACAACATAGCCAATAACTCTTTCTTTGCTGATCTATTTTGAACTCCTTCAAAAACTGGTCAAGGCATGCATTTCATTGAAAGTTCTATTTAGTGTTTTGATCTATCTCTATAGATCTTGATGCTCAATGTTCAAGTATCTCTATCCATATTTTCCTTTGAAAAACTCCTCTCAAACAGCCCTTTATGCTTTCCAAAAATTCTACATTACTTCCGATCAACAATATGTCAACCACATATACTTATTAGAAATTCTATAGTGCTCCCACTCACTTCCTTGGAAATACAAGTTTCCCATAAACCTTGTATAAACCCAAAAGCTTTGATCATCTCATCAAAGCGTATATTCCAACTCCGAGATGCTTGCACCAGTCCATAGAAGGATCGCTAGAGCTTGCATACTTGTTAGCATCTTTAGGATCGACAAAACCTTCTGGTTGTATCACATACAACCTTTCCTCAAGGAAACCGTCGAGGAAACAATGTTTTGACATCCTATGTGCAATATTTCATAAATAATGCAGCAACTGCTAACATAATTCCAACAGATTTTTAGCATCGCTATGAGTGAGAAAATTTCATCATAGTCAACTCTTTGAACTTGTCGGAAACATCTTTGCGATAAGTCGAGCTTTTCTTAATAGTGAGTTTTCACCATCATTGTTTGTCTTCCTTTTAAAGATCCATATATACTTAACAGTCTTACGACCATTAAGTAGTTCTTCCAAAGTCTACACTTTGTTTCATACACGGATCCTCTCTCGGATTTCATGGCCTCCAGCCATTTGTCGGAATCTAGGGCCCACCATCGCTTCTCCATAGCTCGTAGGTTCATTGTTGTTCAATAACATGACCTCCAAGACAGGGTTACCGTACCACTTTGTAGTAGTACCTGACCTTGTCGACCTACGAGGTTTGTAGTAACTTGATCCGAAGCTTAATGATCACCATCATCAGTTTCCACTTCAATTGGTGTAGGCGCCACAAGAACAACTTCCTGCGCCCTGCTACACACAGGTTGAAGTGACGGTTCAGTAACCGCATCAAGTTCCACCACCCTCCCACTCAATTCTTTCGAGAGAAACCTTTCCTCGAGAAAGGACCCGTTTCTAGAAACAAACACTTTGCTTCCGGATCTGAGATAGGAGATGTACCCAACTGTTTTGAATATCCTATGAAGATGCATTTATCCGCTTTGGGTTCGAGGTTATCAGACTGAAACCTTTTCACATAAGCGTCGTAGCCCCAAACTTTCAAGAAACAACAGCTGAGGTTTCTCCAAACCATAGTTCATACTATGTCATCTTATCGGAAATACGCGGTGCCCTATTTAAAGTGAATGCGGTTGTCTCTAATGCATAACTCATAAACGATAGTGGTAATTCGGTAAGAGACATTGATACATCCATTTGACATCATGCTTTGATGTTGATATTTATCACTTTTTGGGTTGTTATTTCACTTCACGGTACAATACTTATGCCTTTTCTCTCTTATTTTGCAAGGTTTACATGAAGAGGGAGAATGTCGGCAGCTGGATTCTGGCGTGAAAATGGAGCAAGTTTGAGATACCTATTCTGCGCAACTTCAAACGCCGTAAAAACCAACAAGGATTTTTTTCGGGATTTATAAAAAATACTGGGCCGAAGAAGTGCCAGAGGGGCGCCAACACGTGGCCACAAGCCTGCTAGGCGCGGCCACCCCCCTGGTCGCACCTAGGGGGCTTGTGGGCCCCCTCTTCTGCTATATGAAGGGTTTCGTCCGGGAAAAAAATCAAGAGGAGGCTTTTTCGAGGATTCGCCGCCGCCACGAGGTGGAACCTGAGCAGAACCAATCTAGAGCTCCGGCAGGACGATCCTGCCGGGGAAACTTCCCTCCCGGAAGGGGAAATCATCACCATCGTCATCACCAACACTCCTCTCATCGGAGGGGACTCATCACCATCAACATCTTCATCAGCACCATCTCATCTCCAAACCCTAGTTCATCTCTTGTAACCAATCTCCGTCTCGCGACTCCGATTGGTACTTGTAAGGTTGCTAGTAGTGTAAATTACTCTTTGTAGTTGATGCCAGTTGGATTATTTGGTGGAAGAGTTTATGTTCAGATCCTTGATGCTACTCATTACCTCTCTGGTCATGAAAGTGATTATGCTTCGTGAGTAGTTACTTTTGTTCCTGAGGACATGGGATAAGTCATGCTAAGAGTAGTCATGTGAATTTGGTATTCGTTCGATATTTTGATGTGTTGTATGTTGTTTTTCCTCTTGTGGTGTTATGTGAACGTTGACTACATAACGCTTCACCATTATTTGGGCCTATAGGAAGGCATTGGGAAGTAGTAAGTAGATGATGGGTTGCTAGAGTGATAGAAGCTTAAACCCTAGTTTATGCATTGCTTCGTAAGGGGCTGATTTGGATCCACTAGTTTAATGCTATGGTTAGACTTTGTCTTAATTCTTATTTCGTAGTTGCGGATGCTTGCGAGAGGGGTTAATCATAAGTGGGATGCTTGTCCAAGTAAGGGCAGTACCCAAGCGCCGGTCCACCCACATATCAAACTATCAAAGTAACGAACGTGAATCATATGAACATGATGAAAACTAGCATGACAGAAATTCCCGTGTGTCCTCGGGAGGGTTTTTCCACCTATAAGACTTTGTCCAGGCTTGTCCCTTGCTACAAAAGGGATTGGGCCACTTTGCTGCACCGTTGCTACTTTTTTTACTTGTTGCTTGCTATGAATCATCTCACCACACAACCACTTGTTACCGATAATTTCAGTGCTTGCAGATATTTCCTTGCTGAAAACCACTTGTCAGATCCTTCTGCTCCTCGTTGGGTTCGACACTCTTACTTATAGAAAGGACTATGATAGATCCCCTATACTTGTGGGTCATCAAGACTCTTTTCTGGCGCCGTTGCCGGGGAGTGAAGCGCCTTTGGTAAGTGGAAATTGGTAAGGAAACATTCATATAGTGTGCTGGAATTTATTGTCACTTGTCACTATGGAAACTAATCCTTTGAGGGGCTTGTTCGGGGTATCTTCACCTCGAACGGAAGCACAAAGAGTTGATTCTCAACCTGCTGCACCTACTGAAAATATTTGCTTTGAATTTCCTTCGGGTATGCTTCAGAAACTGCTGGCTAATCCTTTTACAGGAGATGGAACATCACATCCAGACTTGCATCTAATCTATGTAGATGAAGTTTGTGGTTTATTTAAGCTTGCAGGTTTGCCCGAGGATGAGGTCAAGAAGAAGGTCTTTCCTTTATCTTTGAAGGATAAGGCGTTGACATGGTATAGGCTATGTGATGATACTGGATCATGGAACTACAATCAGTTGAAATTGGAATTTCATCAAAAGTTTCATCCTATGCATTTAGTACATCATGATCGGAATTATATTTACAATTTTTGGCCTCATGACAGAGAAAGCATCGCTCAAGCTTGGGGGAGGCTTAATTAAATGTTATTTTCATGCCCCAATCATGAGCTCTCGAGAGAAATTATCATTCAGAACTTCTATGCTCGGCTTTCTCATGATGATCGCACCATGCTTGACACTTCTTGTACCGGTTCTTTTATGAAGAGAGATATTGACTTCAAATGGAATTTATTGGAAAGAATTAAACGCAACTCTGAAGATTGAGATCTTAAAGAAGGTAAGGAGTCAGGTATGAATTTCAAGTTTGATTGCGTTAAATCCTTTGTTAAAACAAAATCATTTGCTGCTCATATTGATCTCCCCAAAGAGAAGTGGTTTAAATATCATCCTCCCTTAGAAGTCAATGTAGTTAAACCCAATCCATTTGAAGAGAAAGTCATTGCCTATAATGATCCTATTGTCCCCGGTGCTTACATTGATAAACCACCTTTCCCTGTTAGGATAAAGGATCATTCTAAAGCTTCAACTGTGACACGTAGAGGCTACATTAGAACACCTACACCCCCTGAGCAAATTAGAGTTGAACCTAGCATTGCTATTATCAAAGATCTTCTGTCCAATGATCTTGAGGGACATAATATTCACTTCTGTGAAGATGCTGCTAGAATTGCTAAACCTCACGCTAGAGACAAACATAGGCCTGTTGTTGGCACGCATGTTGTTTCTGTTAAGATAGGAGATCATTGTTATCATGGTTTATGTGACGTGGGTGCTAGTGTTAGTGCAATACCTCAATCCTTATATGATGAAATCAAAGACGAGATTTCACCTATTGAGATAGAACCTATTGATGTCACTATTCAGCTTGCCAATAGAGATACTATCTGCCCTGTGGGAATTGTTAGGGATGTTGAAGTCTTGTGTGGTAAAACGAAGTATCCTGCTGATTTCCTCATTCTTTCTACCGCACAAGATAGCTTTTGTCCCACCATATTTGGCAGACCTTTTCTCAATACCGTCAATGCTCATATTGACTGTGAGAAGCAAATTGTCACTGTTGGCTTTGAAGGTATGTCACATGAGTTCAATTTCTCCAAGTTTGGTAGACAACCTCATGAAAAGGAGTTTCCTAGTAAGGATGAAACTATTGCCTTAGCTTCTATTGCCGTGCCTCCTACTGATCCCTTAGAGAAATACTTGCTCGAGCATGAAAATGATATGCATATGGATGAAAGGGATGAGATAGATAGAGTTGTCTTAGAAGAATATCCTATCCTTAAAAATAATTTGCATGTTGAACTGCTTGGGGATCCACCCCCACCAAAGGGTGATCCTGTGTTCGAGCTTAAACCGTTGCCTGATACTCTTAAGTATGCTTATCTTGATGAAAAAGAGATATATCATGTTATAATTAGTGCTAGCCTCTCAGAGCATGAAGAAAAGAAGTTATTAAAAACTCTGAGGAAGCACCGTGCTGCTATTGGATATACTCTTGATGATCTTAAGGGCATTGGTCCCACTCTATGCGAGCACAAGATTAAAACTGATCCTGACTCCAAACCAGTTGCTGATCATCAAACGAGATTAAATCCTAAGATGAAAGAAGTAGTGAGAAAAGAAATACTAAAGCTCCTGGAAGCATGTATTATCTATCCTGTTGCTCACAGTGATTGGGTGAGTCCGATGCATTTCGTCCCTAAGAAGGGAGGCATTACCGTTGTCCCTAATGATAAGGATGAATTGATCCCACACAGGATTATTACTGGTTATAGGATGGTGATCGATTTTAGGAAATTGAATAGAGCCACTAGGAAAGATCATTACCCTTTGCCTTTTATCGACCAAATGCTAGAAAGACTGTCTAAACACACACACTTCTACTTTCTAGACGGTTATTCTGGTTTCTCCCAAATACCAGTTGCACAAGCTGATCAGGAGAAAACCACTTTCACCTGCCCTTTTGGTACCTTTGCTTATAGACGTATGCCTTTTGGCTTATGTAATGCACCTGCCACCTTTCAAAGATGTATGATGGCTATATTCTCTGACTTTTGTGAAAAGATTGTTGAGGTTTTCATGGATGACTTCTCCGTTTACGGGTCTTCCTTTGATGATTGCCTCAGCAACCTTGATCGAGTCTTGCAGAGATGTAAAGACACCAATCTTGTCTTGAATTGGGAGAAGTGCCACTTTATGGTTAATGAAGGCATCGTCTTAGGACATAAAATTTCTAAAAGAGGTATTGAAGTGGATAATTCTAAGGTTGACGCGATCGAGAAAATGCCATACCCCACATATATCAAAGGTATAAGAAGTTTCCTAGGTCATGCTGGTTTCTATAGAAGGTTCTTTAAAGACTTCTCTAAGATTTCTAGGCCTCTTACCAATCTCTTGCAAAAGGATATTCCTTTTGTTTTTGACGATGATTGTGAGGAAGCCTTCGAAATACTTAAGAAGGCCTTGATAACTACACCTATTGTTCAACCACCTGATTGGAACTTACCTTTTGAAATCATGTGTGGCGCTAGTGATTATGTTGTTGGTGTTGTTCTAGGGCAAAGAGTTGATAAGAAGTTGAATGTTATCCACTATGCTAGTAGAACTCTAGACAGTGCCCAAAGAAACTATGCTACTACGGAAAAGGAATTTTTAGCAGTCGTGTTTGCATGTGAAAAGTTCAGGTCTTACATAGTTGATTCCAAAGTCACTATTCACACTGATCACGCTGCTATTAAGTACCTCATGGAGAAGAAAGACGATAAACCTAGACTTATCAGATGCGTTCTCTTGCTACAAGAATTTGATTTGCACGTTGTCGACAGGAAGGGTGCTGATAACCCAGTAGCAGATAACTTGTCTAGGTTGGAGAACGTTCTTGATGACCCACAACCTATTCATGATGGCTTTCCCGGTGAGCAATTGAATGTCATCGATGCCTCACGTAATGCACCGTGGTATGCTGATTATGCAAACTATATCGTTGCCAAATATATACCACCTAGTTTCACATACCAGCAAAAGAAGAAATTCTTCTTTGACTTGAGACATTACTTCTGGGATAATCCTCACCTTTATAAGGAAGGAGTATATGGTGTTATTAGACGCTGTGTACCTGAACATGAACAGGGATAGATCCTACAGAAATGTCACTCGGAGGCCTACGGAGGACACCATGCGGGAGATAGAACTGCACACAAGGTATTGCAATCAGGTTTCTACTGACCCGCTCTCTTAAAGGATACTCGTAAGTTTGTCTTGCCTTGTGACGAATGTCAAAGATTAGGTAATATCGGTAAACGTCACGAAATGCCTATGAACTATTCACTTGTCATTGAACCATTTGATGTTTGGGGCTTTGATTATATGGGACCTTTTCCAAAATCCAACGGGTATACTCACATCTTAGCTGCTGTTGATTACGTCACTAAGTGGGTAGAAGCTATCCCCACTGGTAGTGCTGATCACAACACCTCTATCAGGATGCTTAAAGAAGTTATTTTCCCTAGATTTGGAGTCCCTAGATATCTAATGACCGACGGTGGTTCACATTTCATTCATGGTGCTTTCCGTAAAACGCTTGCTAAGTATGATGTCAACCATAGAATTGTGTCTCCCTATCACCCTTAGTCCAGTGGTCAAGTAGAGCTAAGCAATAGAGAGATTAAACTAATTCTACAAAAGACTGTCAACAGGTCTAGAAAGAATTGGTCTAAGAAGCTCGATGATGCACTGTGGGCTTATAGAACTGCCTATAAGAATCCCATGGGCATGTCTCCGTACAAAATGGTGTATGGTAAAGCATGTCATTTACCTCTTGAGCTAGAGCATAAAGCTTATTGGGCAATCAAAGAGCTCAACTTTGATTTCAAACTTGCTGGTGAGAAGAGGTTATTTGATATTATCTCGCTTGATGAATGGAGAACTCACGCATATGAGAATGCCAAGTTGTTCAAAGAAAAGGTTAAGAGGAGGCATGATAAGAGGATACAAAAGCGTGAGTTCAATGTAGGTGATTATGTCTTGCTATATAATTCTCGTTTAAGATTTTTTGCACGCAAGCTTCTCTCTAAATGGGAAGGTCCCTATATTGTTGAGGAAGTATATCGTTCCGGCGCTATCAAGATCAACAACACGGAAGGTAATTGTCCGAGAGTTGTAAATGGGCAGAGAATCAAGCATTATATCTCAGGTACTCCCATAAATGTTGAAAGCAATATCATCAATACCATAACTCCGGAAGAATACCTAAGGGATATTTATCAGCCTATTTCAGACTCCGAAAACAAAGAGGTCTGTGATTCGATAAGAAAACAGACTCCAAAACTTTTCCAGTAGGAATTTTTCTCCGTTTTTGAATTTTTGAAAAAATAGAAAAATTGGAAGTAGTCCGGAAAGCGCGCGAGGAGGCGACAAGCCTGACAGGCGCGGGCCCACCCCTGGCCGCACCTGGGGAGCTTGTGGCCACCTCGTGTGCCTCCCGGACACCGTTTTCGTGTGGAGTACTCCTTTTGGTCTGGAAAAAATCATTATATATTCTCCCGAAAGGTCTCACCCTCGTATCACGCAGATTTCCTCTGTTTTCGTTTCGAGCCTGTTTTCTGCCGCAGATTTAGGTCAACATGTCGTCTCAGGATTCAGAGGGGGAGAGCTACGTGGCTGATTACCTCTCTAACCCCAAGGTCTATGGGGACTTGGATCCTTATGGTTGGACCACTGATGAGGAAGAAGATTATGATCCCAAGGGGAAGGAACAAACAAGTCCCGATGAAGAATAGGCTCCTCTACCTCAACCTAGACACACGCATGTGGACTTCAAGAAGTCGAGCCTCCCTGGCTCAAGGAAGAAGCCTAAGACTTTGTTTATCCCTTCTCGATTCTTGCAGGAGAGTAAGCAGGAATTACGCCAGAGGGTGTTGAAGCTTGAAGAGGAAAATGATGATCTGAGAGAGCGGAATTTTATGCTCAGGTGGAAATTAAACAAGCTCAAGACTTCTGTAACAACTCCACCACCATCACCTCCAAAGGAAGACAACTGAGCATGGGTATGGGCAATCCCCTTGGCTTGTGCCAAGCTTGGGGGAGTTGCCCCGGTATCGTATCACCATCACATCTTTTGCCTTTACCTTTGTTTTAGTTTGTTCCTTTTTCAGTTTTCTCTTTCTCTAGTAGAATAAAGGTCTTAGTGTTTTAGTCTTGAGTTTTGCTTTGTGTCACCCCCGATGTATTCGAGCTCGTGAGCCATATAATAAAGAATGTCTTAGTTGAGGGCTTTGCCTCTTTCCATGATCAAAAGAGTGAGAAAAGAACAAAAGCATGAAAGATCATGTAATAATCTTACGGGAAGTGATGGCTTCACATATAAAAAGAATGTTGATTGAAACTTGTTGAGAGTAGACAAACGTAGACCTTGGTCATTGTTGCAATTAATAGGAAGTGATAAAGAAGGAGAGGTTCACATATAAATACATCATCTTTGACACCATCTATGATTGTGAACACTCACTAAACTATTGCATGCTTAGAAGTAGATGTTGGACAAGGAAGACAATGTAATGAATTGTGTTTGCTTGGTTCCGAACAATGTTATATGATTAGAGATCCCTTAGCATGTGACGATTGCTTCCACCTCATATTAGCCAAAACTCCCGCACCAAGTAGAGATACTACTTGTGCATCCACAAACCTTCAACCCAGTTTTGCCATGAGAGTCCACCATACCTACCTATGGATTGAATAAGATCCATCAAGTAAGTTGTCATCGATGCAAGCAATAAAAATTGCTCCCTAATATGTATGATCTATTAGTGTGTAGAAAATAAGCTTTGTACGAACCTGTGATGAGGAAGACATAAAAGCGACATACTGCATAATAAAGTTCTTTATCACAGGAGGCAATATAAAGTGACGTTCCTCCGCACTAAGAGGACATGCATCCAAAACTCAAAAGCGCATGACAACCTCTGCTTCCCTCTGCGAAGGGCCTATCTTGTACCTTTACTTTTTGCCCTTGAAAGAGTCATGGTGATCTTCACCAATTCCTTGTTTCGCCTTTATCTTGGCTAACGTCATATGCTAGGGAAAGATATATATTCATATGTCAATTTGGAGGTAAGTATTCATGAATTATTATTGTTGACATTACCCTTGAGGTAAGCAGCTGGGAGGCAAAACTATAAGCCCCTATCTTTCTCTGTGTCCAACTGAAACTTTGATCTCATGAGTACCATGTGAGTTGTAGCAATTGTAGAGAACGAAAGGATGATTGAGTATGTGGACTTGCTTTACAAGCTCTTATTTGACTCTTTCTGATGTTGTGATAAATTGCAATTGCTTCAATGACTACAGGCTATCGGTTGTTACATCTCGGTAAGGTTCTTGATCCATACTTTACTTTGTGAAGGAATTGTCACTTTAGCATGAGCGATTATATGTTGGTATTGCTGTTCTGAACATGATCATGATGCCTGCATGTTCGTATCTTGTTTTGTCGACACCTCTCTCCCTAAACATGTGGACATATTTATTGAGCTAGGCTTTCGCTTTAGGACAAGCGAGGTCTAAGCTTGGGGGAGTTGATACGTCCATTTTGCATCATGCTTTCATGTTGATATTTATCGCTTTTTGGGTTGTTATTTCACTTCAGGGTACAATACTTATGCCTTTTCTCTCTTATTTTGCAAGGTTTACATGAAGAGGGAGAATGCCGGCAGCTGGAATTCTGGTCTGAAAATGGAGCAACTTTGAGATACCTATTCTGCGCAACTCCAAACACCGTAAAAATCAACGAGGATTTTTTTTCGGGATTTATAAAAAATACTGGGCCGAAGAAGTGCCAGAGGGGCACCAACAGGTGACCACAAGCCTGCCAGGCGCGGCCACCACCCCCCCAGGCCGCGCCTAGTGGCTTGTGGGCTCCCTGCTGGCCCACTAGCCCCCTCTTCTGCTATATGAAGGGTTTCGTCTGGGAAAAAAGCAAGAGGAGGCTTTTCGAGGATTCGCCACCGCCACGAGGCGAAACTTGAGCAGAACCAATCTAGAGCTCCGGCAGGACGATCCTGTAGGGGAAACTTCCCTCCTGGAGGGGGAAATCGTCGCCATCATCATCACCAACACTCCTCTCATCGAAGGGGACTCATCACCATCAACATCTTCATCAGCACCATCTCATCTCCAAACCCTAGTTCATCTCTTGTAAACAATCTCCGTCTCGCGACTCCGATTGGTACTTGTAAGGTTGCTAGTAGTGTTAATTACTCTTTGTAGTTGATGCTAGTTGGATTACTTGGTGGAAGAGTTTATGTTCAGATCCTTGATGCTACTCATTAACTCTATAATCATGAATATGATTATGCTTTGTGACTAGTTACTTTTGTTCCTGAGGACATGGGATAAGTCATGCTAATAGTAGTCACGTGAATTTGGTATTCGTTCGATATTTTGATGTGTTGTATGTTGTTTTTCCTCTAGTGGTGTTATGTGAACGTCGACTACATAACGCTTCGCCATTATTTGGGCCTAGAGGAAGGCATTGGGAAGTAGTAAGTAGATGATGGGTTTCTAGAGTGACAGAAGCTTAAACCCTAGTTTATGCGTTGATTCGTAAGGGGCTGATTTGGATCCACTAGTTTAATGCTATGGTTAGACTTTGTCTTAATTCTTATTTCGTAGTTGCGGATGCTTGCGAGAGGGGTTAATCATAAGTGGGATGCTTGTCCAATTAAGGGCAGTACCCAAGCGCCGGTCCACCCACATATCAAACTATCAAAGTAACAAACACGAATCATATGAACATGATGAAAACTAGCATGACAGAAATTCCCGTGTGTCCTCGGGAGGGTTTTTCCACCTATAAGACTTTGTCCAGGCTTGTCCCTTGCTACAAAAGGGATTGGGCCACTTTGCTGCACCATTGCTACTTTTGATACTTATTGCTTGCTACGGATCATCTCACCACACAACCACTTGTTACAGATAATTTCAGTGCTTGCAGATATTTCCTTGCTGAAAACCACTTGTCAGATCCTTCTGCTCCTCGTTGGGTTCGACACTCTTACTTATCGAAAGGACTAGGATAGATCCCCTATACTTGTGGGTCATCAGACATCATAGTATGCACCATATCAAATAGGGCGCGGCTATCACGTTCGGACACACCATCACACTATGGACTTCTAGGTGGCATGAATTGTGAAACAATTTCCACATTGTCTTAACTGTGTAACAAAACTTTCAACTCAGATATTCATCTCTATGATCATATCGTAGACAGTTTATCCTCTTGTCATGACGATCTTCACTTTGAAATAGCTTTGAACTTTTCAATTTTTCAGACTTGTGATTCATCAAGTACTCCTGTATCTACTCAAATTGTGAGTGAAGTAAGAACATCATGATATCCAATGTGTCTCGGCACTCATTGGACTGCACACATCAAAATGTATTACTTCCAACAAGTTACTTTCTTGTTCCATCTCACTGGAAAACGAGGCCTTCAGTCATCTTCCCGTGAGGTATGATTTGCATGTCTCAAGTGATTCAAAATCAAGTGAGTCCAAATGATCCATATGCATGGAGTTTCTTCATGCGTTTATACCAATAGGTATGGTTTGCATGTCTCAAATGTTTCAAAAATGAGTGAGTACAAAGATCCATCAGCATGGAGCTTCTTCATGCATTTTACACCAACATGACCCAAGTGGCAGTGCCACAAGTAAGTGGTACTATCATTACTACTTTATATCTTTTGGCATCAATATTATGAACATGTGTATCACTACGATCAAGATTCAATAAACCATTGAAGGTAATTATTCAAGAAAATACAATAAGCATTATTCTCTTTAAATGAATAATTGTATTGCAATAAACACGATCCAATCATGTTCATGCTCAACGCAAACACCAAATAACAATTGTTTAGGTTTTAACACCAATCCCGATGGTAGAGGGAGCGTGAGATGTTTGATCACATCAACCTTGGAAACACTTCCAACACATATCGTCACCTCGCCTTTAGCTAGTCTCCATTTATTCCGTAGCTTTTATTTTGAGTTACTAATACTTAGCAACTGAACCGGTATCTAATACCCTCGTGCTATTAGGAGTACTAGTAAACTACACATCAATATCATGTATATCTAATATACTTCTGTGGACTTCGCCAGCCTTCTCATTTACCAAGTATCTAGGGTAGCTGTGCCTCAGTGACCTTTCCCCTCATAACATAAGCAATTAGTCTCGGGTTTGGGTTTAACCTTGGGTTTCTTCAATAGAGCAGCAACTGGTTTTCCGTTTCATGAAGTATCCCTTCTAGCCCTTGCCCTTCACTAGTGGTTTTAGTAACCATCAACAATTGATGCTCCTACTTGATTTCTACTTTCGCATTGTCTAACATCGCGAATAGCTCAAGGATCATCATATCTATCCTTGAAATGTTATAGTTCATCACGAAGCTCTAGTAGCTTGGTGGCAGTGACTTTGGAGAACCATCACTCTCTCATCTGGAAAATTAACTCCCACTTGATTCAAGCGACTGTTGTACTCAGACAATTTGAGCACATGCTCAACGATTGAGCTTTTATCCTTTACATTGTAGACAAAGAATCTTGTCGGAGGTCTCATACCTCTTAACAAGGGCATGCGCATGAAATCCCAATTTCATCTCTTGGAAAATCTCATATGTTCCGTGGTGTTTCCAAAACGTCTTCGACGCCTCAATTCTAAGTTGTTAAGCATTACGCATTGAACTATCACGTAGTCATCAAAAACGTGTATGACAGATGTTCGCAACATCCACAGACGACGCTCGAGGTGCAGCACACCGAACGGTGCATTAAGGACATAAGCCTTCTGCGCAGCAATGAGGACAATCCTTAGTTTACGGACTCAGTCTGCAAAATTGCTACTATCATCTTTCAACTAAATTTTCTCTAGGAACATATAAAAAACAGTAGAGCTACAACGCAAGCTACAACATAATTTGCAAAGACCTTTTGACTATGTTCATGATAATTAGTTCAATTAATCATATTACTTAAGAACTCCCACTCAAATAGACATCCCTCTAGTTACTTGAGTGTGACATGATCCAAATTCACTAACTCAAATCCGATCATCACGTGAGTTGAGTATAGTTTCAGTGGTGAACATCTCCATGTTGATCATATCAACTATATGATTCATGCTCGACCTTTCGGTCTCTTGTGTTCCGAGGCCATGTCTGTACATGCTAGGCTCGTCAAGTTTAACCCGAGTGTTCCGCGTGTGCAATTGTTTTGCACCCGTTGTATGTGAACGTTGAGTCTATCACACCCGATCATCACGTGGTGTCTTGAAATGACGAATTGTCGCAACGGTCACAGTCGGGGAGAACACAATTTTATCTTGAAATTTTAGTGAGGGATCACCTTATAATGCTACCATCTTTCTAAGCAAGATAAGGTGCATAAAATTATTAACATCACATGCAATTCATAAGTGACATGATATGGCCATGATCTTGTGCTTCTTGATCTCCATCACCAAAGCACCGGCATGATCTTCATCGTCACCGGTGCCACACCATGATATCCATCATCGTGTCGCCATCGAGGTTGTCGTGCTATCTCTGATATTACTACTAAAGCTACAACCTAGCAATATAGTAAACGCATCTGCAAACGCAAACGTTAGTTTAAAGACAACCCTATGGCTCCTGCAGGTTGCCATAGCATCGACTTGCAAGTCGATATTAACTATTACAACATGATCATCTCATACATCCAATATATCACATCATGTCTTTGTCCATATCACATCACAAGCATACCCTGAACAAACAAGTTAGACGTCCTCTAATTTGTTGTTGCATGTTTTATGTGGCTGCTATGGGTATCTAGTATGATCGCATCTTACTTATGCATAAACCACAACGGAGATGTGCAAATTACTATTTAACCTTTCTCCAAGGACTGCCTCGGTCAAATCCAATTCAACTAAAGTTGAACAAACAGGCACCCGCCGGTCATCTTTATGCAACAAGTTGCATCTAAGTCAATGAAACCGGTCTCTCGTAAGCGTATGAGTAATGTTGGTCTGGGCCGCTTCAATCCAACAATACCGTCGAATCGAGAAAAGACTAAGGAGGGCAGAAAATCGAACATCAACGCCCACAAAAACTTGTGTGTTCTACTCGAGATTACATCTATGCATGAACCTAGCTCTGATACCACCGTTGGGGAACGTTGCATGGGAAACAAAAAATTTCCTACGCACACGAAGACCTATCATGGTGATGTTCATCTACGGGAGGGAGATCGGATCCACATACCCTTGTAGATCACTAAGAGGAAGCGTTAATAAATGTAGTTGATGTAGTGGTATGTCTTCATGATCCGTCCCATTAACCGTCCCACGATCCGTCCCGCGAACCGTCTCAAGATCCGTCCCACGATCCGTCCCGATCAAGTGCCGAACGGACGACACCTCCGCGTCCCGCACACGTACAGCTCGATGAGGATCTCCGCCTTCTTGATCTAGCAAGAGAGGCGGGGAAGTAGATGATTTCTCGGGCAACATGACGGCGCGCCGGTGGTGGTGATGATCTATTCCTGCAGGGCTCCGCCCGAGCTCCGAACAAAACCTATCTAGAGTAAAAACTACGAACTAGAGGAGAGGGCAGCACGTGGCAAAGTTATGTCTCAAAAGCCCTAAACCTCTTGTATATATAGGAGGAGGGGAGGGGCAGCCTTGGCGCGCCAAGGAAGACCTCCTTGGGTTGTCCGAAGTGGGGATGGGATGAGTCCTCCTCCAATCCCACTTGGATTAGGACTCCTTCCTTTTTTCCCACCTCTTTTGGATTTTCCACTTTTTCCTCATGGGCTTTCCTTGGATGACCTTGTCAGCCCATTATACCTTATTGCCCATCCAATAAACCCATGTGGACCCCTTGGGGCGTGGTGGGCCCACCCAGTGGGCCCCCGGAACCCATTTGTCACTCCCGGTACACTGCTGGCCATGCCCGAAAATCTTCCGGAATCCAAACACCAACTTCCTATATATCAATCTTCGTTTTCGGACCATTCCGGAAGTCCTCGTGATGTCCAGGATCTCATCCGTGACTCCGAATAAAACTTCGATCACCAACACCTATAACTCAACTATACCAAAACGTCACCAAACCTTAAGTGTGTAGACCCTGCGGGTTCGAGAACTATGCAGACATGACCCGAGACACTCTCGAGTCAATAACCAATAGCGGGACCTAGATGTCCATATTGGTTCCTACATATTCTACAAAGGTCTCTTTCGGTTGAACCTCTATGTCAAGGATTCATATAATCTCGTATACTATTCCCTTTGTCCTCCGGTATGTTACTTGCCCGAGATTCGATCGTCGGTATCTCTATACCTAGTTCAATCTTGTTGCCGACAAGTCTCTTTACTCGTTTCGTAATACAAGATCCCGTAACTAACTCCTTAGTCACATTGCTTGCAAGTCTTGTTGTGATGTTGTATTACCGAGTGGGCCCCGAGATACCTCTCCGTCACACGGAGTGACAAATCCCAGTCTTGATCCATGTCAACCCAACAGATACCTTTGGAGATACTTGTAGAGCACCTTTATAGTCACCTAGTTACACTACGATGTTTGATAACACACAAGGTATTCCTCCGGTCTCCGGGAGTTGCATGATCTCATGGTCATAGGAACACATACATTGACATGCAGAAAACAGTAACAATAAACTGACACGATCATATGCTACGTTTATAGTTTGGGTCTTTGTCCATCACATCATTCTCCCAATGATGTGATCCCGTTATCAAGTGACAACACTTGTCTATGTTCACGAAACCTTGACCATCTTTGATCAACGAGCCAGTCAACTAGAGGCTTACTAGGGACAGTGTTTTGTCTATGTATCGACACATGTATTTGTGTTTCCAATCAATACAATTATAGCATGGATAATAAACGATTATCATGAACAAAGAAATATAATAATAACTAATTTATTATTGCCTCTCGGGCATATTTCCAACAAAAGGCATAAAGCCTAACTATCTACATTTCCCTTCCGAAGGCACCAGATCGTAGCTCGGACACCAGCTACTCGACGCCATCGACATCTAGGTAGAATCCACCTCATGGTTCGTGGGTGTCGTCTACAATAGTTATTAAGCAAACATGAGTACGAAAGTACTCAGCAAGACTTTAAATCAAATCTATCTACTCATGCACATGTATCAACAAGGGTGGTTGTGGGGTTTCATGCAGCAAGCCAGCTTTGACTCTTGGCTAACATGTACTACGACTACGAGTACTTTTGAATAAGTTTGAGAAGTCATACACGAGTCCACTATCTCCACAACAATACACTACCATGGATCCTTTCTCGTCTGCCTACGAGATTGACATCCATGGTACTCACACTTGCCTTGATACTTTTATGTGTACCCATTAAAGTTATCTATGAACAACATATGTTTCCAAGTAGTCCGTATCCAAGGACGCGGCTATTTGAATAGATCATAACCCTGCAGGGGTATACTTCTTCACACACGCTCTAGCCACTTATCGCCATATGCACCTCATGCACCTCGACAACCATCAAGCGGAAGCCTAGGGAGGGAGTCGGCCACGACCGTTAACCACTCAAGCACATAGTCCAGGTTTATCACATATTTGAGACCGAACCTGCATGGAAGTCCGGCTGAAGTTTCTGCTACGGCCTCAAACAATGTGCGCAGGGTACCCAAGCCCACCATCCGGGTGCCACTTGGTACACCGTGCCACTGCCTACCACATCACAACCCACCCCTAAGGTCAGCGCTATGCACGGCCCCCAACATACGCTACAAACACTAGAAACTACTTGCAACTCCTGGACAGAGTACTAGGCGATTAATAAGCCGAGAGGGTCAATTAAGTATCCCAAGGTGTGGTAGCATCTAGTCTCGGATCACATACACGAAACTCAGTTCCTAAGAACGGTTCCAATGAGACAACCCGCCATGTACTCCTACACAACCTCTCATCGTTATCTTTACCAAATCAGGATCTACACTTAACTTTGGTCACCAGAACACATTCATTCACTCCAGTTCATCATCCAGATGAAATAGGCCTCACACAACTCTAAGCATAACAAGCATAGCAAGGTAAGACACATCATGGCTCAAGCATCTACCAGTTATGCTAGGTTTCTTGGTTGAGCTATTTACTGTGACAATGATAGGTCATGCAGAGGAATGGGTTCAACTACCAAAACAAGTAGCATTTGAAACATTGTGTCCTAATGCAATAAATGAGAGAAGGAGCGAGAACATGGGATTTTATCAGAATGCTCAAAAGGGGTGCTTGCCTTGATGATCAGTGGAGGGAAACTCTTCTTCGTTCTGATACTCGGAAGTATTGGGCGGAGCAGAGCCTACCGCAATTCAAACAGGTTACGATCAATACACGACAAGTGCAACAATATGATGCATGATCATGACATGACAAGAATATGTTGGATGAGCTAATGCACCTATTAACAAATTGGTTGAAGCTCGTTTGAATCAAAGATTCAAATTCCACTTCAAATAAGGTATTTTCAAATACCCTTTAATTGATTTGACCTGATGAGCAGGTATAACTTGTTCTACAATGCATGATAAGAGCACCAATGGATTCCTTGGATTTTTTGATAATTTTTCATATATAAATTATTTCAATCTAAGTTACAGATTAATTTCTATGAATTTTATAACTTTTATCTATTTTCTAGAATTATTATAAATCAGAAATGTCTTTATTGCATCATCAACATGTCAGCATGACATCACCTAGTCAAACGACCGTTGCCACATCAAACCTAACCAGTGGGGTCCACTGGTCAGAGATACATGCACTAACTGAGATTAAAACTAACCATCAAACCTAATTAGTGAATTTGGGCCCACTATCAATGAGTGATTAGGTTAACTAAACGAATTAATTATTTTTAATCTAACACGAAATTAACCAGGACTGGGCCCACCTACCAGTGACCCAGGGGGGTCAACCCTATGGTCAAAGGGGTCAGGCTTGCCGGCGACCACATAGACGGCGGAGGGGGTCGGAAACCCACCTTCCGCGACCATTTGGCCGGTGGTTTGTATCAAACAAATGTCCTCTCTCGCACGCATCTAAAGGGAGCAACCCTAGGGACTAGCGTGGCCTCGAACGTCGCTGGCGGCGAGCCTTGCGGCTGCCGGAGCTCGGGCCCGACGATTTGGCGCGCAACAAGGCGTGTGCTTCGCTCATATCGCATCTACATGGCTACATGAGCGAAACGGTGGCCTCAGAGGGACCACAGGGACACCGGAGTGTCGCCGGCGTCGAGCTCGCACGTCGGAGCTTCTTGGCCTTGATGGAATCGGTGGCTATGATGCACAATCGACCAGGTGGGAGGGGGAATTGATCCAGCGGCTCATGACGAGTTTGTAGCCATTGAAAGCGGGCTCGGGGACGATCTGCAAGCGTCGAACGACGGTGGCGATCTCCGGCGGCCGAAGGAGGAAGACGACCTCGGGGCGGTGATTGGAGGTGTCGGGCGAGGCATGGCTCAACGAGGAGCGGCAGCAGCTCGGTGCAGAGGCCGTGAGCTTGTCATAGGTGAGGGGGTGATGGTGACGGTCTTCGAGAGTGGCGGCCATGGTGGCAGGGAGGAGCGGAGAGAAGAGAAGGGGTGAATGGTGAGTGAGGGGATGTGGTCGGCTTTGGCGAGCTTATCCCCCTCGCTGGTGCGACGGAGGAGGCAGCCAGGCAGCTGTCCGCATGGCGCCTAGCCAGCCCGCCATGGCCTCCTTCTCATGTGTCTACTCGCAAAGGAAGAAGACGACATGGGGGGACTCGGTGGTGGGTTGGGCCACGACTGGACCAGGTAAGTGGCCGAGGTGAGCTTTCCTTTTAATTTTATTTCTATTTTTTATGTTTTTCTATTTCTGACATTTGTTTTATTTTTATTTGGCCAAAAATACTTAGCACAAAATGATTGAAACATTTTATGAAATATACTTTGAATATTTTCAAACTCTCACAAAAGTTTTGAGCAATTTTGGAGCAACTAAATAATTATAGTGCATTAATTGCCATTTTCAGAAGCGTTGTTCGATTATTTTAAATGCCAAAGGGATGTGTAAAATAAAATGCACCTCTAAAATATTTTTGCCAATATTTATCAAAAAAGATGAACATTTTTAAGGCCATTTTGGGTTTATTGAAAATCACACCTATTTGAATTGTTTGAATCACTAAAGTGCTAGGGTTTGTTATTCCCCATTTCAGTTTAGAAAAAAATTAAACATGATGCACACTCTAGCTAGCACAAGCAAATGAAAGACTATGGATGTGACAAAACATCTTCATCCTACACCTCCCGCAGATTGATAAATCTTAGGTCATCAACTTGAGGGAAAATTGCTACTGTCCTACAAAACTCTGTGCTTGGAGGCCCAGTATAGTCTACAAGAATAAAGTTGTGTAGTAGACATCAACAACCCACATATTCAATCGGCGAGAAACGTTTCCATTCGTTTGCATATCCCACACAGTATATCCCAGAAAACCGTTATGTTCGTCTCCATAGATGAACGTCTATGTTCGTATATGCACCCCACATAGTTTTATGTATAGCCCCATGCGTGATAGGTGTAAGGACCACACACGCTCTGCCTTCGTTAACCATTTGCTTTATTCAACTATATCACACATAATTTGATGAATAAAACTATATGACATTGGGCTATCCATCACAACCGCTTCTACTGCTAGAACCGTTTGCAAAGTTCTGTGACCCATTTAGCAGGTTTATTAGTTTACAATTAATAATTCCAATATTACAAAAATTCAAATTTCATACCTAACAACTTTTTGCCAATTTGATACCAGTCACATAAATATATTTTAACATCACGGTACGATAGCTACCTGAAAACATCACACTGCATCATATAGCTAGTTCACCTTCACATATAAGAACAATATTAGAACCATATATTCATTTCTCTAATCGACTGATGCATGATCAACCAGGTTCGTCTTCTCCGCCTCTGCTTTCAGTTCACGAAAAACCTGTTTTGCACTAACCGACACCATCTTAGCATAGTCTAATTTAAAAATATGAGCTCATTCTCCATCTTGCTCTTTTTTTCCGGCATCTTGAATTATTCTTTAGCGTTGACAACACTTTCTCTAAGCCCATCTCTATTCTCTTCCTCATACTTGTTCGAGAGATTTGCTAGTCACATCTTCAAATACTATGGCCACTCTTGATCAACCCACTCCAGGTAAGAACACTTCCGTTCATCCTATAATATTTAAAACTAAATCAGTAACAATTGTTGGGAAAATGGGTTCTAGCAACATAGAAATTCACCAAATACATATTTTGAAAACCTGAAGAAACAGGTTAATTATGACATATCTTCTCAAAAAGATCAATGTGCAAATGAATTTACTACTATTGAGACATCAACCAAATTCAGAAACATCACAAGCTTTAATTAACTGCAACAATGCTACAAGTTCTTAGTCATGTACTATAAATAACAAATTGAACATTTTATGGGGAAGCTAAATATAACTGCAACAACATAGCGACAATGTTTGGATGACATCAAATTGATACTAACATGTGTGTACATGCACAAATTTAGTAACATAGAACTAATCGCACTAAGGCCGTCCACTATGTATGCCAAAATCGGTGTCAAGACAACTGTTGCTACATTTGGCACCAGTGCCCTGCACTGGCGAGCCGATTCAGAGGAAAAACTCACGGAACCGGACTCCAGAGCACCTAGTTTCTCTGATGCCCAATTACTTTGTACCATAATGTTTTAGTATTTTACTGCTTGGCTGCTCGGATGTGAGGACCAAAGTTGGCTGCACAAACTGCTGAAGCGGTGCCAAATAATTTTCTAATGGCACCGTTGATGAGATGACAACATTTTTAGACACTAGGTAGAAACTGTGATACTGTCTTAATCACATCCAGAATAAAATAGCATAGTGACATTGTCTCAATCACATCTAACAAATGATTTGTAACAACAGAAGTGGGGCTAACCTTCTCTCACATGCCAAAAACTTCCTCCCACTGTCCATACATTCAAACGCAACTAACTTCACGCATGGAAATTGAGGGTGACAACAAGCAGGCAGATCTTCAGCCACCCCGCTCCATTCATTGCAACTGATGGCCCTATGGAGCTACAAGAGGAAGAAATGACTCAAATCGACCGCCGGGTTAAAATCCTCCATTCCAAACCATAACGTGTGAGAGAGAAGAGAGGCATACCTGGGTGGTGGAAGATTCGTCGGAGGAGGAGAAATCGTTAGAGAGGTCATTGAAGAAGAGCATGGCGACCGGAGTGGTTGGATGCAAGACGGCGAGGGCCAGGAAGCAAGCGAGGAAGCGGTTATAGCTTGGGAAGGAAGGAAGGAGGAAACATGGGAAATGTGACTTGTGGTCGGGGAGAAAAGGGGGTGGGGAGGGGGAGGGGAGTTAGGTATTTCGGTGGTAGGCCAAAAAATTCGAAAGGTGGAGGGAAACTTTGTGCACGGTGCCGTCGGACACTATTCACTTTGAACGAATGTGTGCATCACAAACGATTCTTCCGCTTTACGCGTATGCGATGAGTTTGATCACTCAAATTTGGTGGAAATTTCCCTGGGTATTGTCCTCATCCACATCATTGAATAATTTAACATCGCTTGCTAATTTGGGCAAACAAAAGAGCCTACAACACACATACCACACTTACTGAATCGAGCAATTTTAGTAATTAAACAAAGCTAGTTGACTGATACTTGTGATATGCGTTGGATTTTCCGTGAAGAGGAACGGTTATCACAACACAATGTGAGTAATTATTTCCCTCAGTTATGAAACCAAAGTTTATCGAACCAATAGGAATATCAACCACAACCGTCTTCAGCGACTGCACACAAAAGAACAAATAACTTGCACCCAACGCGGGCAAGAGGGTTGTCAATCTTCTTGTCTTGTTATTTGCAAGCAAGTGAGGGGTGTATATAATTGTAGATAGCAAGTAAAAAACAAAAACAAGTAAATGACAACAAGGTAATGAAGGATTTATCAATACGTTGTGAATAGACCCACAACCATAGCTTTCCCTAATGGAATCTCCCATGAAAAATAACATACGATGGATAAACAAATTACTGTTGGGTGACTCCTCGCAGGTGCGTTGGTCTCCCTCCAATCTTAAAGGGTGATGTAGCACAGCGACGATAAGTATTTCCCTTAGTTAAGAAACCAAGGTATCAATCAGTAGGAAGATCCATAAGACTATGTAAGCAGCACCTGCACACAAATAGCAAATCCTCGCAACCCAACGCGTAGAGGGGTTGTCAATCCCTTGAGGCTAAAGTAAGGATAGATTGATAGATGCAAATAAGAGTGATAGAAAATAGAACACAACAAGGTATTTTTGATTTTTTTATAACATATATCTAGAAACAAAAGAGAAAATAAAGTAGAAACACAAATAACAAAGTAGATATTGAAAATAGATGATGTGAAGTAGACCCCGGGGGCGTAGGCTTCACTAGTGGATTCTCTCAAGAAAATAGCAAGCAGGGGGTAGACAAATTACTGTTGGGCAATTGATAGAAAAGCAAATAATTATGATGATATTCAAGACAATGATCATGTATATAGGAATCACGTCCAAGATAAATAGACCGACTTCTACCTTTGGGATTAGTGTTGGGCCTAAATAAATATTATTTGGTATCTGCATTGAGCATGAAAATGATTAGATCATGTTTATTGCAATACAATTATTCATTTAGGACAAAGAATAATGGTTATTTAGTTTACATGAATAATACCTTTCTATGGTCATGCTCCCAATGTGAATGGTTTATTGAATCTCGATCGTAGTGATACACATGTTCAAAATATTGATGCCAAAAGATCCAAAGTTAATAATGATAGTACCACTTACTTGTGGCACTGCTGCTAAAGGTCATATTGGTGTAAAGCGCATGAAGAAACTCCATGCTGATGGATCTTTGGAATCACTCGATTTCGAATCTCTCGAGACATGCGGACCATGCCTCATGGGCAAGATGACTAAGACCCCATTTTCCGCTACAATGGAGCGAGCAAGTGACTTATTGGAAATGATACATACCGATGTATGTGGTCCAATGAGTATTGAAGCACGTGGTGGATATCGTTATTATCTTACCTTCACAGATGATTTGAGTAGATACTGGTATATGTACTTGACGAAACACAAGTCTGAAACTTTTGAAAAGTTCAAGCAATTTCAGGGTGAAATTGAAGATCATCATGATAAGAAGATAAAATATCTATGATATGATCATGGAGGTGAATATCTGAGTTACGAGTTTGGTATGCAAGACAATACGGAAATTGTTTCACAACTTACGCCACGTGGAACACCATAGTGTAATGGTGTGTCTGAACGTCATAACCGTACTCTATTGGATATGTTGCGTTCTATGATGTCTCTTATCGATTTGCTACCATCATTTTGGGGTTATGCATTAGAGACAACTACATGCACTTTAAATAGGGAACCAACTAAATTCGTTGAGATGACACCGTATGAATTATGGTTTGGCAAGAAACCTAAGTTTTCATTTCTTAGAGTTTGGGGATGCGACACTTATGTCTGATAAGCTCGAACCCAAAGCGGAAAAGTGCATCTTCATAAGATACCTTGAAGCAACAATTAGTATACCTTCTATCACAGATCCGAATGCAAGGTCTTTGTTGCTAAGCAAGGTTGTCAGAATCGCGATTCTGAATCGGATCGGAGCTTCGTCGGTAGGATCGTGAATCGTAGAATCATAACTACTAGGATCGTAGAAACTTAGATTCTATGAGCAAAATCATAGAATCGGAGGGGCTAGTTTGGATCGTAAAGTCGTAAGGTTCTAAGACTTGAGTCACGATTCTGACAACTTTGTTGCGAAGAATGGATCCTTTCCAGAGAAGGGGGTTCTCTCGAAATAAGTGAGTGGGAGGAAGGTAGAACTTGATGGGGTTATCGAACCTTCACTTGAATTGGAAAGTAACACATCACAGAAAGGTGTTCCTGTGATGCGTACACCAATTAAATAGGAAGCCAATGATGATGATCATGAAACTTCAGATCAAGTTACTACCAAACCTCATAGGTCGACAAGAACACAAACTGCCCCGAGTGGTATGGTGATCTTGTCTTGGAAGTCATGCTGTTAGACAACGATGAGCCTACGAACTATGAGGAAGCGGTAATGAGCCCGGATTCCGACAAATGGCTAAATGCCATGAAATACGAGATAGGATCCATGTATGAAAACCAAGTATGGACTTTGGTAGACTTGCCCGATGACTGGTAGGCCATTATGTACAAATGGATCTTTAAGAACAAGACATGCACTATAAGGCTTGACTTATCGCCAAGAGGTTTCTGAAAAGTTCAAGGAGTTTACTAGGATGATACTTTCTCATCTATAGCGATGCTAAAGTTTGTTGGGATTATGTTCAAGGAGTTGCTGCATTTTTTGATTACGAAACCTGACAGATGGATGTCAAAACAACGTTTCCTTTATGGTTTCCTTAAGGAAAGGTTGTATGTGATACAACCACAAGGTCTTGTCGATCCTAAGGATGCTAAAAGGCATGCAAGCTCCAACAATCCTTCTTTGGACTAATGCAAGGATCTTGGAGTTGTAATATACGCTTTGATGATATGATCAAAGATTTTTGGTTTATACAGAATTTATGAAGAAACTTGTATTTACAAGAAAGTGAGTGGGAGCATTGTAGCATTTTTGATAAGTATATGTGGATGGAGTGTTGTTGATTGGAAACGATGTAGGATTTCTCAAAAGCAGAAAGGGATGTTTGAAAGGAGTTTTTGAAAGAAAGACCTGGGTAAAGGTGCTTACATATTGGGCATCGAGGTCTATAGAGATAGATCAAGATGCGTTATAAGACTTTCACAAAGCACATACCTTGACAAGATTTTGAAGGAGTTCAAAATGGATCATTCAAAGAAGGATTTCTTGCTTGTATTGTAAGGTATGAAGTTGAGTAAGACTCAAAACTGGACCATGGCAGAAGAAAGAGAAAGGACGAAGGCCGTCCCCTATGCCTTAGCCATAGGCTCTAGACTGTATGCAATGTTGTGTACCACAGCTGATGTGTGCCTTGCCATGTGTCTGGCAAGGTGGTACAAGAGTGATCCACGAGTGGATCAGTGGACAATGGTCAAAATTATCCATAGGTACCTAAAGAGGACTAAGGAAATGTTTCTCGGTTATGGAGGTGGTAAAGAGTTCGTCGTAAAGGGTTACGTCGATGCAAGCTTTGGCACTAATCTAGATGACTATGAGTAGTAAACATGATACGTATAGTGGAACAGTCATTTGGAATAGCTCCAAGTGGAGCGTGGTAGCAGCATCTACAGTATGGCATATAGATTTGCAAAGTGCACATGAATCCGAATGTTGCAGACCCATTGACTAAAACCTCTCTCACAAGCAAAAGATGATCAAACCCCAGAACTCATTGGGTATTAATCACATGACGGTGTAAACTAGATTATCGACTCTAGTGTAAGTGGGAGACTCTTGAAAATATGCCCTAGAGGCAATAATAAATTGGTTATTATCATATTTTCTTGTTCATGATAATCATTTATTATCCATGCTAGAATTGTATTGTCCAAAAACTTAAATACATGTGTGGATATATAAACAACACCGTGTTCCTAGAGAGCCTCTATTAGACTAGCTCGTTGATCAAAGATGGTTAAGGTTTCCTAATCTTAGACATGAGCTGTCATTTGATAATGGGATCACATCATTAGGAGAATGATGTGATGGACAAGAACCAACTATAAGCATAGCATTTGATCATATCACTAAGTTTATTGCTACTGCTTTCTTCATATCAAGTATCTGTTTCTAAGGCCATGAGATCATGCAACTCCCTAACACCATAGGAATGCCTTGAGTGTATCACTTCGTAACTGGGTGATCATAAAGTTACTCTACATGTGTCTTTAAGGGTGTCTGTTGGGTTGGCATGGATCAAGACTGGGATTTGTTATTCCGTATGACGGAGAGGTATCTCTGGGCCCTCTTGGTAATACAACATCACAAGAATCTTGCAAGCAATGTGACTAAGGAGTTAGTCACGGGATCTTCAACTACGAATGAAGTAAAGCGACTTGCTGGTATGGAGATACCAACAGTCGGATCTCGGGCAAGTAGCATACCGATGGACAAAGGGAATTGTATATGAGATTGCTTGAGTCCTTACATCATGATTCAACCGATAAATATTTGCATGGAATATGTAGGAACCAATATGGGCATCCATGTCCTGCTATTGGTTATTGACCGAAGAGGTGTCTCGGTCATGTCTACACGATTCTCGAACCCGTAGGGTCTACACGCTTAACATTCGATGAAAATATAATATTATTGGGCTATGTATATTGTTGAGCGAATGTTGTTCAGAGTCGCGAATGAGATCCAGGACATGACAAGGAGCTCCGGAATGGTCTCGAGGTAAAGATTTATATATGGAAAGTTGTTTTCACGGTTCCAGAAAAAGTTTCAGTTTTTTCGGTATTATACCGGGAAGCTTCCAGAAGGTTCCGAAAACTTCTAAAGGAGTCCAGAAGTCCACCAAGGGTACCACCACGTGCCGAGGATCAGCATGGGCTAAGGGAAGGTGCCTTGGCCTTATTGTTCCAGGTGCACAAGTCCCTCAAGCCCATCCAGTTGGGAAAGGTGGAAAGTCCACGTATGTATGGAAGGGAAGGAGGAGGACTAGGATTCCACCCCCCTTGTCAGCACTCCTAGGGCTTGAGGGGCTGTCCACCACGCCCCTCCACCTATATTTAGAGGGGAGGGGCACCCCAAGAGGACACACCAAGCCCTTGGCGCCCCTCTCTCCCCCGTTACTCCATAGCTCCTTCGTCCTTGTTCTAGTAGCGCTTGGCGAAGCCCTGCTGAACTAACTCCACCACCACATCCATCACGCCGTCGTGCTGGTTGAGAACCCATTTACTACTCTACCCTCGCTCGCTAGATCGAGGAGGCGGAGACGTCTTCAAGATGCACGTGTGCTGAACGCGGAGGTGTCGTCTGTTCGACGCTTGATCGGGACGGATCGCAATTGGATCGTGAATACGTACGACTACATCAACCGTGTATTTAATCTTCTCACTTAACGGTCGTAGACACACTCCCCCATCTCGTTGCTATCCATCTCCATGAATAGATCTTGCGTGTGCGTAGGAATTTTTTGTTTCCCATGCAACGTTCCCCAACAAATTTATGTACCATTTTTTGACAAAACAGAGAAATGTGTGATTAATTTTAGATATTTTATGTATCAAATGTACAAAACAGAGATAATGCAAAGAGCCTGGACGTGTGTGCTTCTGGTATCTATGATTGGTTTGCCCTCTTTTGTTGTTGCCCGCTGCATCTGCTTGCCACCGCTGCCTCTGCTTATCGTCGACGAAGCCGTGGCTGCTTCTCCCCTCTGTTGCTGCCACCCACTGCCTCTGCTTGCAAGCACTGCTGCTGCTTGCCACAAACTCGACGGCATCCATGTGCAGGGGCAGGCAGAAGCCGACGTTGGCGAGCAGGCAATGGAGTGTGTCAGACGGAGCCGTGGTGATGGCTATGGACGCCGAGCTGCTCCACCCATCTCGAGCCAACGCGAGGAAGAAGGAACATAGCTCTGAAGCGGTGCCATGGCTGTTGGTCAACGAGGGCCTCACTATGGCTGCTAGTCGGCGAGCACATGGGAGCTCGGGTGCTGGGATGGAGGGCCGGGGACGCCGAAGGCGGAGGAGGGAACCGGGCGGCCGTTGGAGGCGGAGGAAAGCCGAGAGGGCCGAAGGCGGAGGGAAAGCCAGACGACCGTCGAGAGCCCAATCGAAGCTGCCCCCCTTCCACCTTCTCGTGTCACTCGGTAAGATGAACAAAGAAGCACGAGCAGAATTCTTAGAAAATGCAAGGGTCAATTTGCAAAATGGAATCATTTTCCCAGTTCTACTTAAATAGGGACTATGGGTTTAATTATTAAAAAGCATAGGTACTTTTTTGCAAAAAGACTGTGACGATAGCAAAGATGTGCACAAATGAGCCGACCCAATTACTGTACACCATTTCACCGAGACATATTATCATCTCACTTAATGCGAGATATAGTCGCTGCTGCCATGGGCTAGGACTGAATAGTAAGAGGGTTTCCTACAGATTATTTTGGGCCTAGATTTTTGACTTTGGCCCCATTTCGTGTTCTTTCTTTTTGGTTCTTTTTTCCTTTTCCTTTTGTGTTTTCCGCCCCTATTTTCTACTATGCTCCTCTCTTTTTTTGGATTTTTCCATTTTTCATTTTCTTTCCTTTTTTGTTTGAAAAATAAAACTTACTTTTTAAATAACTGAATGCTTAATATATGTATTAAAATGTGTGAACTCTCTAAAATTACATACACATTTTTAAATGCATGAATATTTTAATTACATTAATATTTTTCAAATGCATGTGGAAAAATTTTCAGTACATAATATTTCCTTTTGATTTCACACGATGAATTTTATAAATACAAAATGAAATTTTGAATACACAATAAGCATTTTTTAATACACGATGTCCATGTTATTAAAATATACCACGAACATTTTCTTAATACGCGATAAAGTAATGCATAATGAATATTTTTTAAATACCCAAGGAGCTTTCTAATACATGTTGAACATTACAAATATATAACAAAGAAAAACAAATCCTGCAAAACTGTACGTAGCCTTTACCTAACTAGCTATCAGGCTTAATTGGTTCCAGTACAGTTACATTCCCTTTATTCCAAATTATTTGTAGTTCTAGTTTGTCCCAAGTCAACCTCTTTTTATTTATCCAAGTTTATGAAAAAATATATTAACATCTACAACACCAAATTAGTTTCATTAGATTTTCCCATAAGATGTATTTTCATACTATATGCATTGATGTTGTAGACATTAGCATATTTATTTGTATGTTAAGTTCAAAAAATTGACTTAGGACAAAACTAGAACTTTAGTTGTCTTGAAACTGAGGGAGTATTATAGGGTGAGCATAAGATTATCAAAAAATATATATTAACATCTACAACACCAAATTAGTTTCATTAGATTCTTTCCATAAGATATAATCATCTATGCGAAGGTGGCTCCGTACCTAATATGTCGCCTCAGTTGGCAATAAGAGCTGGCTATCGAGCACCTACGAACCACGTAGGCAGCCATCTTTTCAAACACTAGCATAACTCACACACACACACACACACACACACACACTTCCTCCATGCGATGGAGCACTCAACATAACTCCACATTATACAGTAGTTACAGTGCCAGTGTTTTATCGAATTTGTTAAATTCATGGATTACTTCCGCTATGCAACCGAGGCAGATTATGTACTTGACTGGACAACTGAAGCAGCTTTCTATCGCACCTTATGCGGTAAAGAGCTTCAGTCTTCTGAAGAATCAAGTTGCTTCTTGATGCCGCTAATAAGGCTCGAGGTTTCATTTGGCTCAATAGAGCTCCTCCTAAAGCTCTGCAATATTTTAGTTTTGATTGTGATGAAGAATACCAGTAGGTAATAAGACAGTTATTTTGCTACTAACAGCCGCAACTTAAGGCTAAAGGTTTTGAAAATGGGAATATAGAAATGTGGAAGACAATATACCTCTGTAGGCCACAACTTGTCACCAGATCTACGTGGAATTATGTGGAAGTGGGTCTGTAGATAGTTGAAAGCACAATAAAGACCAGTAAATAATTCTAAAGTTAATTATAAACAAATGCAGAGGAATCATATGGAAGTGAGCATGCTGTAATAATAGAAAACAATGACATAGAAAATAGAGCCTATGCACTTAAGTTTGAGATATTATTACTCACATGGAAAATAACTTGTCCTGCAGCTTCTCCATTATTGACGACCAAGTTGAATGCATCTGAGTTCCAAGACAATCAGATCATATTAATATGCAAATCAGCAAATGTTAGATAACAAATGGCATCACAACAAATCAGCGCCATTGAAGAGCTATGATTCTGAAAGATCAAGATATAAGTCTAATTGACTAATCAAGTTGCGACAAATAACACATACATTGTATTGGTTTTGTATAGATGCACGTAATACAAAATACCAGACTGCAAAAACTAGTCATATTACAGAATCCATTGTCTGTGCAAAAGGGATAACTGAGTGCCTTTTTAAAACACTGAAAATGGCAAATATATTGCAGAGTGTGGAAAGCAAGAAAGTTGTGCTCATGTTTCTTGAAAATTCATGGAAAAATACATGAACTCTGGAGATTAAGTCATCCACATAGTGCATGTTGACAAATGCAGATGCGTTATGCATATGGAAGAAACTGTGGGAGTACCAGATTGAAACACTGCTATCTTGAAATGGCACACCTATTTTGTTTCTAACCTACTCATGCACAAGCTTATTAATAGTGTCAAACTCAACATTGCCCCAGTTTGAGTGATGAATGATACATGTGGAGGTATTTTTTTTCCTGTCACATTAGCTTCACATTTAGTTGGAATCAGCAAATAAATCGACTTTATGTGCAATGCGTACAATGTAGGGATTATTTTCTCATTTTGGGTTTCTATTACGGTTTTGAAGCAAAATACTTCAATCTCAGGACAGTGTTCTCATATTTTTGTAGATTTATGAAAGATTGAAATTTGGCACCATTTTAGCTAGTCAACACATAATCTGGCATTGAAGATACTCAGGCATTCCTAATCATATGCATGTTTGGGATTAATGTAGAAAACAAATTGAGAAGTTCATTTGGAGAACTCAACAGCCTATGTTGATTCTTTTAAGTTTAGTCCAAACAACAATATTTGGACAAAATTATGTGCAAGAGACTGATCACAAGTCATGAAAAAGTATTCATTGGGTTATACACAAGCGATGAAATTTTTAATTCTGCTGCCCGTCTTCAGTTTATACAGACAGTTCTATTACGAGAAAATATATAATTTACTTATGCCAAAAGGGAATAGAAAATATTTGTAGTCTACCTACCACAGTCAGTAGCTTTCATAATTGCATTGCTCAGAAAAGGTACTTTGGAACACATGGCTGCTATGACCTGGCTCAAAGACAAGATATCAATATCAGAAGACGTCCTTATGTGATTAATCTGGTAGATGATCAAGAAACTGAGCAATGGGGGTGCAAAATTTCTAGCTTGCTTTGTGCATTTTTTTTTTACTTATTTCATTGAGATGCTTTTCGCCAGATTAAAATGCGTCCTTACAAGTGGAAACATTACTAAAGTAAATAAATTTCATTAACATATAAAAGAATATATGAAATTATGAACAAAAATAAAATTCGGATTGCACATCAACTCTTGTCTCCACGCAGATCCGCCAATGAACAGTTGAACACCAACCATTTTGGTGAAAAAACACGCATAGTTTAACTAACAGATAAAATAAAACTCAGGAGTATGATGAACATAAGGATACAATTTGAGATGATTAGCATGACGTGACGAGGATTAAATAGTTTCCTGTAGTACATGCAACAATGTATCTCAATTCAATAAAATAGCTGTACTAGCAGCTCACTCGGAAAAGACTAAACATAAGAGACAAAGATAAACTACATGATATGAACTAATATATGTTACATTAAAGTAATGCTCCAATATTAGTTCTTTTTTTCCGAATAGAAACTGTAAGGGAGGATCCAGGGTAAATTTCATTAATACAGAGCATATGAATTATGTACGAGAGAGACATGACACAGGAGAGGAGAATGGGGAGGGGTAGCACACAGAGGGAAAACTAAACAACAAGGATAGTGCTAGAGTCGAGCCAATCCAGCCAGGGCCTGAGGGAAGCAGCAAGCTCCTCCTTCATTCTGTAAGAAAGAAGAACGAGATCCCTCTTGAAGCTAAACAACCAAGAGGGCCTCCTAGGAGTAACGTTGTAAAAAAAGTTCGCATCCCTCTGCTCTGTTGAAGCATGTCCCTGGTGTTAAGTTCATCATTCAGAAGGAGTCACACAAAGCCTTTGTCTGAATCCAAAGGGTCTTGGGTGGTAAGGACATCATGGACCGGTGACAGATTATCAAGGGCAAAAGAATGCAGCCTCAGAAATCTTCTATGCAGGAGTTGATCAGACCAGTGATCACTCCAAAAAAGGGCAGTGTCCCCTCTAGAAATGGCAAGGAGGAAATTTGTCTGAATTTATGAGATGGTTTAAAAATGTCACGCCACCAGAAGGAACCAACAAGTCTGGAGGCGTATGGAGGAATGGTCCAATAGTAGTTACGAAATGAATCTACCAGCTGATCATCAGATTTCCCTTAGTAACATCAGGACTAGGCATGACTATTTGGCTAGTTAAGTAGCTTGCACAAATGGCAAATAACCAAAAAAAAGGTTGCATGTCATCTGTTTTGGCTTCAATCTGCTACAAAGATTCGTATGTGGTATTACAAATTTTTTGTGCTCAAATCTAGTTTCGAATCTAAAATTAAGCTTTCATACAACAAACTATGCGATTTGCGAAAAACCAATGCAAGGGTAAATTGGTAATCAGCTCACGGAATAAATACTGCAGCATTTTGATTCGTTTGGTCCCTAAGAAGAAAATCTATTTGGGTGTGGCATACGATACTATTTGTTCCTTTTTTTTTTCCAATCAATGAGCCCACTTAAATGCAAAGTCAAGATGACAGAATGGATGTTACTTACCTAACTACATATTACTTGCAGAGAAAATATCAAAAGAAAATCAAATACCAAATAGGGTTATTTCTTTGCTGAGGTACCACTTCAAATCGAGAAACAATAATTTCCTAGAAACAATATCATGCATATTATAGTAATAAAACACTCACATGAGGTGGAGTGGCCTCCATAGATGAAAAATGGCGTTTTGGAATTATCAATGAATGCCTGAAGATGTGAAAATGACAAGGAGACAATATCACTTAAGAAATTGAAAATAAAATGAACAAACAAGTATAGGTTAACACTCATTTAACTAGGTAATTTTTGTAACTAAGCATAGCAAGGCAATTAAGATGAATGGTTATTCAAGAGAGAAAGTTCAAGGGAGATTAACCTACGCATCTAGTAAGCTAAGCAGCACTAATTGAATTTAATTTAAAGCCAGAACAAATGAATGAGTATGGTTTACTAAGATATATTATGTTCCATCCACCCAACCAACCAATTGCTAAAACGTTATTTGGCAGGAAAATGTGTTGGTCACTATTCATTTACAGTGTTTCTTGGGCAAGAAAATATGATAAAAGTTCCATTGTTTAATAAACTAGTGTTCAAAAGTATAAAGAGGCATACAAAATGTAGAGAGACAAATCTAAGTGCATTTCACTGACTCACTCTTCTCCACATTTCCCTCTAATTTACTTTCATACTTAGAAATTAACTGTGAAGATCTGGCGAATAAATTAAAGCGGCTGGGAATTATGTTAATCTAGATTTATTTCTGGAACTAAATATGGATATGCTCCAACAAATGCATTTGTATTAAGTTATAAATCATAGCAATCCACCGGATAGAAAGTTCAGACAGTTGCCATAAAACATTATGATCATCGATGGATGAAACTTTATGCATTATGTATAGCGCTGTAATCTGAACCTGCAAACTTGGTTCTGCAGGTCGATTCTATTGAAGTTTATGTGGATTATCCAACCTTCTCCATTAGTTCAAGCTTTTGGTTCTATTGGTTGGTGCATAAAATTGAATAGATTAAATAAAATATTGCCGGATGAGACCTTTGTCTTCATACTCCACACAATCAAATGGGCTAAGCGATGCCCTAAAAGTAATACTAAATACTGGCAAAAGTTGAATTGCACTCATTTCGCCAGTTTTGAGCGAAGGCGTAAATCAACATTACACAATCATGTACTCCCTCCGTCCCAAAATAAGTGTCTCAACTTTATACTAGCTCTAGTACAAAATTGTAGTAAGCTTGAGACACTTATTTTGGGACGGAGGGAGTAATTCTTAAAATCAAGGAGATAGAAAATTCTTCCAAGCAACGACAAACATTTATACCACAAGCTGGAAACTTCCAACCATATAAATCGGCAAATATGGGGGCAAAAAAGGGATCAACTTACCCAGGAGCCAATGGATGAGAATCCAATATGCAAATGCATACATCGTCTTCGTAGAGCTGCAAATTACACAGACGACGCTGTTCAAAGCAATGAACCGGTCGGCCCCCACAAATAAACAGGTAACGGAAAAAACGGATGCTTGATGAATTCATCCAGTTATGGCCCTCATTCAATTCATGTACAAGCACCTTAACTACGAACATTTACTGTTTATTTATGGCAGCATAGAATTAGAGGTTCCTTCGATTACGCGCTCTCAGAGAGCAAGCTTCGGGTATATGCTGTGAGACATTACAGTTTGGATAAGTGAACGAAGCAGCCATGTAATCCCCTCTCTGAGGCAGCAGAAAGGACTCGCGAGCGCGGTGGCGGCAGCAACCGACAAACGGGAAGGCGGAGGAAGGGCCCGACGCACCTTGAACGCCGGCGCCTCGTCGCGTATGATCCGGCAGAAGACGCAGCTCTCCACCCCCCGATCCCCCACGCGACCGTCCGCCGCGTCGTCGACGGCGGCGGCGCACGGAGAGGTAGATATCACCGTTTGCTGCCCGGCCGTCCGCTCATTCTCGGCTGGAGGCTCCGGGCCGTCGGGCCGGAGGTGGGAGCAGAGCACGGCGAGGCGCCTCGGCGGGGACATTTGGGAGTGGGTAAGGTGGTCGCCTGGCCGTGTGGCTCGTACGCGCTTGCGCTACCGTGGGTCAACGACACGACAGTGAATAATAAGCTCACCAGGCCGGGCCTCCTTCGGATGAATCAGGGCCAGCCCGAACCCGGCCCAGTTCTAGCCCTCGACCTCATCGGGTTCGTCGTCTTGGGCCAGCGTAACAGCCTCATCCTCCTCTCCCCGTCTCCCGTAGCCTCATCGGGTTTGTCTAAAAAAAAGAAAATCTCTCCTCTCTCCTGAACACTCGTATCAGTCGGCTGCCCACCGTCGCCGGTCCAAGAAGCCGCCTGCTCGTCGGCTACTCCGCCGCCCCGCTCCCCCCTCCCTCCGGATCCACCTTCCCCTGTAAGTCTTACCCCAATTTCTCCGGTGACGGATTAGGCTCAGCTATCTTTGCAAAAGCTTTCAGCGATCCGTTCTTGGTGGTAGGGCGTAGTTCGATTCCGATAGTCGACTAGATTAACCGCGAAACTGCGACAACTGACATGCGATTCTGATGAGTTGTGATGTGCTTGACGCGCCTACCTTCCGCGTGTAGTGTACAGGCACAGGGTCGGTCGTTGGAGTTCCACCCTGTCACCGAGCGATCTTTCTACTAGCACCGTCTGACTATATATTTCTTGGTAAGAGCCGGTTGACCAGTGTCAGTGTTTCACTGAATTCTTGAGCTGTCTTTCTGGTCCGGGTTTAGTTGCTGGCTCTCTCTGTGCTTTGCCTCGATTAGATTACTGCACATATTTGACCTGGCTTGCGCATACTTTCTAGTGAAGTTCAACGAGCATGTGATGTTCTTTGAGACCTCTGTTTTTTTTTGTATGTATCATTCAACAAGGGTGGAAATGAACAGTTAGGAGGCATAGACAGCAGGGAACACAATTCAGCCCTTTTTCTTGCCCCTTGTAATAAATCTAGCGATTTTGGCTCGTGTTTGGTTACTGGAATGAAATGCATATATATTTTTTGTTAGTGGTTCTTTTAGTTACATGTGAAAACTTTGGTTGACCAACTAGTGAATTGCCCTATGCAAAGTAACATAATTGTGGAAGATCTTATAGTTCCTAACCAATATATCAAAAGGGACGGGAGAAGAAAGGTTGTGCAAAATATCTAATCATGTTGACTTCCCTATCTCTAAGTGACAATTGGTAACGAAAATTTCCTTATTAATTAATGTGTCCAACTCTCATTTCTTAATCTGTTCTTGGCATTGTTCCAAATATCCCCCGATATGTCGATAAATCGGCCAATTTGTCGCTTACCGGTGTGTGACCGTTAAGATAAATCGACCGATAAGTTGACCGATATGCCGATAAATCAGCCGTTACGCCGATAAATCGGGCGATTTACCCCTTATCGTAGGTCGACCGATAAGTTCCCGATAAGCTATATCCCCAACATTGTTTCTTGGTGTTTAGACATGATCCCGTGTCCATGTCTTCATTCTCTTTCTTCTTCTCTAGCTGTAGATGGAAATCACAATTAATTCCTTGACGTACAAGGGTTCGATTCCAGATGCAATTAATCAATCAAGAAGGGAGAAAAAACTCTTTGTAATTTACATATCAGGTGAGTTTGTTGTTAGATTCAACATTTTGTAGCTATGCTATCTATGTCTTCCTTTTTGATAGCCTGACAATGATAGGCAATATTCTTTATTGTTCTGCATAAGGAAAATATACTATCCAATACAATCCTGTCTGGACTGATATTCTACTATGAGAGTTTGTCCAGTCTATTGACAGCACATCTATTGTTTCATTTCAGGTCAAGATGAAACCTCAAGTAATTTGGAACAGTCTACATTGGTTGATGAACATGTGGGTTCCCTTAAACTTCCTTCCTTGTACAGAAGTTCATTTTCTATTTTGGTAGTTACATATTGAAGGGGCAAATTGCTTAATGCATCCACTTATGTTTGTATTCGCAGGTGGCTGCAGTGATAAGCAGATGTTGTGTGTTCTTGCAACTAAAACAGGGCGATGTTGATACGCTTCAATTTTCAGCTATCTGTATCCTTGCACACACATATTTGCTATGATACTGTGATGATGATTGCTCTGGATCAGTTGCTAGATTGACAGCACGCTATTGATTTGAAGCTCTAGTATCAATTACTTGACAACGTTCATCTATAAGCCTTAGTTCACAATTTTTTTGATTGTGAAACATGTTAAGCACATCATACTGACATCATGGAGAGTTAGTGGTTTGATAGAAAAACATAAAATAATTTATCACAAACTGAAGTAGTTGTTCAAAATTTCCATGGCGACAACAGAGAAATGGTTTGCTGTCATAAATTTATGTTGGTATCATATTTTGTATCACCACAAACAAAATTCGCGTAAAGACTAGTCCTTATGTGGGATGGATCTTCATGTTGCCCTCTTGGGGCACCGTCCTTGTTTTGCCCAAAATGACTAAGCTTCAGTTACTCTGTATGATTCCGTAACTCAATCATTATATGCAGTCGGACTAACCCAGTGGTATTACCACACTTTGGTGGCATAGGCCTTTGGCACTTTGTTAGTGAGGTTTGAAGAAATGAATCATCCATTTTTTTGGGTCTCATATGATCTTCTAATTGATTACTGGACATATATCATACAATCCATGTATGGTTGTCGAGATGTATCCATGTCAAATGATCCAAATCCAATGGAACCTTTCCTATCCCAATCCTACATAGTATCTAATTTACGTTGATACATATGTTTTAGCTAGACTCATATGGTTTTGAGATCACAATTTTCTGTTTATGACCCTACCAACATCATACAGTAGCATGGATTTCGAGTCGCGCGATTAGTCGTCGACTAGTTGATGAGTCGCAAAAAAAATGTTGACTCGACTGGAGTCGCGAGTCACGACTGGTCGCAACTGCAGGCTCGACTTTTTCCGAGTCGCTACCCCAAAGCGACTCGGATGAGTCGCGACTCGAAAACCATGTACAGTAGTACAATCCCATGATGCTGGTGTTGCCAACACAAAAACGAACCACCTAATGTTCCCATCCCAGAGTCCTTTTGATCATGTTGGATTTGTTTATTTACTGCTATAGTTATAATGTCGGTGCTATACATCTATATACCTGTCTTCGTACTTGTCATAGCTTCAGTATATTTCATGCATTTTGTCAGCACATCTATTTTGGTACTTGTATAATGCATCTCATCTTAACAACCATGGAACGGGTCCTGCAACTAATGAAGAATCTGTTTGTTTATTCATGTCTATAATCACAATGTTCTAATTTGTTTGTGCAGTTTCATCCTTGACTTTTTGTCAATCAGATCCACAGAAGTCTGTCCCAAGTATATCTGTCATCGGACTGAATGGTGCTATGCTATGGAATCATGGTACGAATACAACTATGCTTCCAGTTTTCTTTGTGGAAACTATCTTTTGTTAAGTGACAGTTTGGACCAGTGCTTAATTGGCTCTTTTGGCAGAGGGGTATATTAGCCCAGAAGATCTTAAGGAAAGCATTGAGAAAGCTTGGGCTGCCCTTCATCTGCAGGTATAAACTGTAGTTAGAATATTAGATTACTTGTTAAAGTTTACTAAGCCTGTCTTGTAGTTGTTTTGAGTTGCATTCATTTCTATATTTGCATTTTCTTATCACTTTGTGTAGCAGAGTTCAATTGGCAGGTAAGTTCTTGTAGATAAGATACCGGGGAAATGGTAGGTGCAGCTTGCCTAGTTATAATTGCAACTATATGATATAAGCAAATTACTTACTCCCTCCATCTACTAATACAAGACCACTTCATATTTTTATGTCTAGCTTTGACCATAAAATGTGAGTCATATGTCATAAAAAGTATGCCATTGGAGGCACATTTGAAAGAACTTTTCAATAATCTATTTTTTATGAATTATGTCCCATATTTTGTTGACCAAAATTACAAGTCCAAGCTTGACACGAAAAACGAAGTGGCCTTGTATATAAAAATGAAGGAAGTACTTGAAGAACTATAGTTGGTATTGTCCTGTGTCAAATCTTGGGCTATCGATTCAAAGACCAGGTTACAAGATTATTACTAGAAGTTGCAACAAATTGATCGTATGTAACCTAGAAATGCATTTGTACTGAAGTGTTCTGACACATTGCATGATATGGGGGCTGTAGTAGGCTCGTACGGGCCATAGCAAACTCTTAAATGTGCTAAAGCTGCACAAAGGGATAAGCTGCTGTATAGCATAATGCGCTATATAAACACTATTTGGTACCAACAGATAGAACTATATTGGTGAGGGTATAAATAGCTGCCTCTTCTTGTCTCTTTTGTTTTGGTCAAATAATTGTCGAGTTCGTAAGTTTAATTAAATGCTGCCACATGCCAAATGATATGACTTTATAATCATATCACTACATGTAAAAATGGGTGGTACAAATCTGGAGTGTTATTAATGTTCATGTGCATGTTTCAGAGAAAGTATATAAATCAATGTAAGAAAATAGGCAACTCTTTTATTAAAATTCAGGAGTGATCTGCCCTCCTTAGAGTCCGTTTGAGTTGTTTTGGTTCCATAATAACAGTGATAAAGTGTCAAAGTATATTCTTGTGTTGTTTTATTTTTTTTACATATGTACTGTTACAGCAAATCTGGCCTTTCCTGATTGAACTACGGGATAAAGTATGTTTGAGAAAAGAAAATAAGAGTGGTTTTCCTCCATAGGAAATCTTGTAATTTTGTTAGCTGTTACTGTATGATCCGTGTTGGGTTATTCTTCACACTTTCGCACTAGTGCTATAGATTTGCTAAATACGAGCTACTTTTGTTCCTTCTAGGAGACAGCGGCCACCCTGTTAACTGCATCACTTGCTTCAAGAATGGCTGAACCTGCAAATACTGCTTCTTCAACCATGCCTGCTCAAGAAGGTTCATCTACTTCAGAAAATCATTCCAATTCATCAGGTCAATCCTCAGAATCTTCTGCAGTCCGTGGATTTGCTAATTCTACTAATTTGGTAGCACAACCACCTAGTAGCACAAGCCAAGCTGTAAGTTTTTCTCTCCATAATCTGTTACCTTTCAGTTGAATGAAAGTTCTGTTTGGTGTAGTGCATGAGAAAGAGAAGGAATGACTCACCGCTTGCATATGCACCAGGAACTTCTCAAGACAAGTGAAATCCCCAAATCAGATTCAGCTTCATGCAACATAGCTGTTGAGGAAAAGCTAGATTCAGCATGCCAGGCTGTGTTGCCAGATTTTTCAGCGAGCTCAAATATAGAGAATTCCACAGAGCCAAATCAGACAGTTAGTACGCCCAAACCAAAAAGTAAGAATAAAGTTGATGGGAGTAGCACTAAAGATCCTTCCAAGCCAGCTTCTAGCATACCAACTAGGAGTACTCAACAGTTGCCTGTGGAACAAGATAAGGCAACTACTAGCAGAGCTATTGAAGTGACCACAGATTCTGCAAAGAAAGATGATATTCAGCTGGCCATTCGTATGCCTGATGGACCTAGCCTGCAGATTAAACTGACAAAAGAAGATGTTTTAAGGAAGGTGAAGACTTTTGTGGATGAAAACCAAGGTAGTGGGATTGGATCATATAATCTTGCAATGCTTTATCCTAAAAAAGTGTTCACGGAACAAGGTACTGAATCTTCACCTTGCACCTATGGACATATTTATAATATAAAGCTTTGTTTTATCCTGCATCTTGACCAGAGACCAATCCCATTCAGTTCTCTACTTCAAGGGACTTACACACAGTCTTCAGTTTTTGCATGGACGAGGCCTTGTTCTTTATTATTAGTCGTTAGTTAGCTGCAAATGAGTAATAATTTGCCTCCTGGATTGAAATCTATGATAAGTTTCTTTATACTTAAAAAGTGTGCTTGCATGTTGCACAAAACGTGCTTCCTACATCCTACTACCAGTGGGGGAAATGATTTGTAGTGTGTCTTTGCATTTTCTTTGAAATGATGATAAATGCTGTGTCTCGTTGATAGCTATGTGTAAATACCCAACAAAGAGAGTAAATAAACTAGTACAGAGAGAAGCTAGCATTAAATTCACAAGGCACACTTCATAATAGGAAGAAAAATTGAAATGCTCGCATGCTTCATAAAGGGACATTTACATTTGTGCCCTTAACTCGAACCCACTACTCAGATTTATCCCTAATTTTGAAGGGTGCTCAAATTTACCCCTTTGCCGTTAGTTCCCCTTATAGAAATGCCCTTTTGTGCCGTTACCGTCCAGTCAAAGGGCTTTGACCGTTTATTAGACGTTTTCTGGACATTGTTGCCCCTGCCTAATTATCTCGCTGACATACGGCACCCACTGAAAAATTTGAAGGAAAAAACTCTTTCTCTCACCCCTTCTCTCTCAGTCACTTACATGTGAGCCCAACCAAAATAATAAAAATAAAAAACTTTCCCCCTCATAACATCTCTCTCCCTGACATGTGGGCCATGGGACCCACTGTCAGGGTTAACAATGGTCCACGCATGGCTGGCCATGAGCGGCTGCGCTCACCGGCCGCTGCGTTCGCTGGCGGCTTGCTGTAGGGAGCCGGAATACAACGAGAGGAGGGGGGAGGCACGCGGTGTAGCTGCGCGAGAGGTGCCAGATACGCTGGGCACAACAGGGTAGGCGGGCGCGCGCACGGCCTATCTAGCCGAGGTCGGTCATGGTGACCGGCTTTGGGCCGGGGGCACTGGGCATGGTATAGGGCGGGGGAAAATGGGAGTGGAGCTACGCGCACGTGGGGAAGGATGTGATGGTCGCGACCATGTCGGCATGGACATCAGCAGGTTGCGAGCTCGAGAACGACGATTAGGTTGGCCGGCGGGAGAACTGCTCGAGGTGGCACATGCTGGAGGATTCGTGGAACGATGGGGAGAACGGCAGAAGCTTCGGGATGACTCCCCGGATCTGAAGAAATAGACTAGAGTCCTGTGCCCGCAAGGAGAGGAAATCAGGGCGCGGTGGTGCAGTGTCAGAGGCGAGGAAGACGAGAAGGGCGCGGCTAATTTGGGGAGTTTTCCGACAATTAATTCTACAGGAAAACTAATAGAGCAGAAGCAAAGCTAATGGGCAAGCCTTTGAGGCGCAGGGTTGCATTGGCCACAAAAACGACGGAGGTGGCGGTTGCCGGAGTACTGTGTCGCGACGAGGCAGAAGGAGGAAGAGAAACTTGTTGAGGTATTGTTTGGAGGCTTCATGAGGTCATCCCGGAGCTAAGAGAACGGAAGGGGAACCGGAACTCATCAGTGCAGGTCCAATCGGGTGCGACGGTCGGCGGTCAGAGTTGGAGAAGATGGCCACAACACGTCTGGTTGAGGACGAAACATCCTTCTAAATTAGGTGAAGAGCCTCGGCGGTGAGATAGTTGTCAGAGTATTTTGACTGGATGGAAACAACACGGAAGGGCATTTTTATAAAGGTTCGTAACGATGGCAGAGGCGCAAATTTGAGCATGCTTCGAAATTAGGAGCAAATCTGAGTAGTGGGTTCGAGTTAGGGGCACAGATGTAAAATGTCCCCTTTATAAATGGTACGGAGTTGGTAAGACTTAAGACTAGTTAATTTTATTAGAAATAACTTGTAAAATATATGCGGTAATAGTTTTTGTAGATAGATTTTTGTACTATCAGGTATTCTTCCCCTCTGCCTCTACTCTTCTCCATTACTTATCCTAACCATTCCTTATGATTTATAAACGAAGGCGCAAATCTTCCTTTGCTAAGACTAAAGCAGCGACGTGCAGCGCAAATTTTGCTGTGGCTTGGAGGATTTTGCTCCTCCAGTTATAAGCCCACACACAATCTTCTCACCAGTTGCCATATATTTGATGTCTTTGCGTCATATCTGTGCATGCAAATGGCCTCAGAGAAATCCGCGTGATATCTGCTATCCACTCCCCGCATGCAGCCCACCTGTATCTCGCATCAAGCCCACGTGCTGCATGGCACATGCAAGCGTACACAGGCCAATGTGAAGCAGCCTTGATGTAGTCCATTCGCGCTGGCGTGTAGCCATGAGTCACTCCTAACTCTTCATCATTCAAGCTTCCCAGACTTTGCAAATTGATCATGGTGCCAGATTTTGAAAGTGAACCTCCTGCTCTTGATCAGGGTATAAGTATTGTGTCATTTTGAAACACCACCGCCACCGCTCCTTTCTGTTGTTTAATCTACCATGGCTAATTTCAATCGTAACCACTGATAAACTGGGATGACAACTCACGGACTTCTCTCTCCTCGCTGTTGCGGATTTTCGGGTCTGCCATTGAAAAGGAAAGAGGAAGAACCTCGCTGTGGAAGAGAAAAGACGGAGAAGGCGAAGGGATAGGAAAGGCAAGGAGTTATTGTGGTATGGAAAAGGAAAGAAAAAGGATATGTCACAGTCGAAGGAGTTACTGTGGTATGGAAAAGGAAAAAAAATCATGTCTTGCTTATAGGAGCATAGTGATTCTTGGTGAAAATATACTATCACCATTTGCATGTGAAATATCTAAATATTTTGTACATCATTTTGAAGATCTACGCGAGTGTCTTTTTGGCTTAAATTATACACCACAGGTTGGCTTGAAGTTTTGCTTCACCAGGAGTTTCCTGATGAATTACCAGGGCTTGCACTATATATGCATAGTGTAAACCATTTATTTGCTTAACGTTTGGTTGCACAAGGCCATACATTCTAACACACCATCTACTTGGTATGAATGATAGTATGAATTATGGATTTTATTTGGTCCATAAGATGTCCTTGTATGCTTGAACTATTTCTTGCTGTTAGTTCATATAAGTAATCTTTTCATAGACTTCAAAATAAAATTCTGCATGTGAATGCCCCTCTTGAGGTTAATTTAACTTCCTGGGCATTTGACTGTAATGATGTAAACTTGAATAAGGTGTTTCGGGTATGGTCCCATTGTGTTTTACTTGTGTGGTGAGATTGCATCACACTTTTGTTTTCAAACATCCATATTGTGATTTTATACAAGACTTTCTATTTGGAAGCTCATTACTTCATTGTACTAACTTTGCATCATACTGTTGAATTGTTGGATCTAACTGATCGTCAAATTCTTGTTCAGATATGGAAACCACATTGTATGAGCTGGGTATTGAAACCCGCCAGGCCCTTGTCGTCGTTCCGTCTGTTAAAGTGGCAAGGCACCAATCGTCATTGCCATCCAGCGATCTGGATCGTACTGGGAATTCAGACAAGTCGGGTGGTTGGGGTTTTCTGGGGGCAGCGTTATCATATGTGAATCCATTGTCCTACTTGAGAGGAAATCCCACCCCATCAAATCTTGATCAACTGGGAAATGAGGGCTCGCAGCAGTACAGTATGTTTTCTTATTTAGATTCTTCTGCTGATATTTCCTTGTTGGTCTGTTATTTTGAGTGATCGTGATTGCAGAGTAGTGTTTTTGAAAAGACACACTTCTGATCTGTGAAATTATGTTTACTTCTCTGGCAGAACCAAGCTCTGAATCCCAACCTCTTCGTGGTGATGGAAGTCAACAACCAGCTACTCATAGCTCTGGAAATACCTTGAGAAGGCGGCCCCGACAGTTCGGTGGCAACATTCACACTCTAAACAGTGAAGAACAAGATCCATCTGATAATAGAAACGTCTTCTGGAATGGGAATTCTACAGAGTTTGGAGGCGATGAAAAGAAATAGGGGGTGACGGGACTGTTGGAGTTAAATATGTTGGGAAATAAATATGTTGGGAACAACTGAGGTGTTGAACAACAGTGTTTATACATATGCTGGGAACAAACCGAGGTGTTAAATTATAGCCCTTATACATAAGTATTAATATGGCATGTGCAATCCTAGAAATTACTTTGTTCACCCCAGGAATGACCTTTTTCACACATATGAATGAGGGTAATTTTTCTTTCCACGTGAGCGTATATAATTTGATGTAGTATCTCATCCTTGGAGTACAACCTTTAAGAGCTTTTACTAGTTATTTCTTTGTAGATTATTATGGCTGTAAATTTTCATATATTTAGGCCTCTTTTGGTTCAAAAGAATAGTGGAGCAAACACATAGGAAAATAGAGGAGATTTTTCTTGGTTTCAGTTTCAGAGGAAAAATGCAGGAATTTTACAATTCACTTGGACCTCTTTACTAATTTCCTACACACGGGATTAAGATCATTAGTGGCATATAATGACATGCTAATAATACCTTTCCATGTGGTTTTATTTTGAATTTCTCAAGAACTCATGGTTTTATTATGATTTGACTATTGTAGTAATGGGAGGGAGAGAGGAGTACCTCCAGCAGCTGTGTATTTTGTGTGTGGCGGCTGGGATAGGAACGGGATGGCTGGGAGCATCCTTTTTAGGTCAATCCCACTACATGGGCCTGGGCCCTAAGAGATAACTTGTATGTGCTGGGCCATACCAGTTCAACACTCCCCCTCAAGATGGGTGGTAGATATCTATCATTCCCACCTTGTCACATGCCAAGTTACAATCCTTTGTTCCCAGACCCTTTGTCAAACAATCTGCAAACTGCTGCCCAGAACTGACATGAGTAAGGCTGATGACCCCGACATCAAGCTTCTCCTTAATGAAGAACCGATCAATTTCCACATGCTTTGTCCTATCATGTTGAACTGGGTTATTAGCGATGGCTATAGCTGACTGATTGTCACACCACACCTTCAAGGGCCCCTTCCTCAGAAGTTTCAACTCGCTCAGTAGGTACTTCACCCAGAGCATCTCACACAACCCTTGAGATAATGCTCTATACTCAGCTTCTGCTGTTGATCTAGACACAACCGGCTGTTTCTTGCTTCTCCATGATACCAAATTTCCTCCCACAAACACGCAGTAACCAGAAGTTGATCTTCTATCATCTTGACAACTGGCCCAGTCAGAGTCACTATAGCCATCCACCTCAAGATGTCCACTCTTCCCAAACCACAACCCTTTACCTGGAGTCCCCTTCAAGTATCTCAGGATTCTGTGCACAATATCAAGATGCCCACTCCTTGGTTCATGCATGTATCTGCTCACACCCCCCGTAGCATACGTAATGTCAGGCCTGGTATGACACAAGTACAACAACCTTCCAACCAGTTTCTGATACTCTTCCTTATTCACTAGCTCTCCTGATTGTGCTGTCACTTGGTGATTTTGTTCAATCGGAGTAGGGGCGGTACGACATCCCATCATGCCCACGTCACTCAAGAGATCCAAGGTGTATTTTCGTTGGCACAAAGAGATTCCCTTCTCTGTCCGAGCCACTTCAATGCCAAGAAAGTATTTTAGGTTACCCAAATCCTTTACCTCAAACTCCTTGCTCAAACAACCCTTCAATCTCTCTATTTCCTCCTCATCATCTCCAGTGACGATAATGTCATCCACATAAACAGCAAGAATGGTGATCTTCCGATCAGAGTGCTTGTAGAACATCGTGTGGTCACCGTTACACTGACCATACCCCATACCACGGACAGCACGTCTGAACCTATCAAACCAGGCCCTTGGTGATTGCTTCAGTCCATACAAGGATTTCTTCAGCCTGCATACCTTCCCCGTAGTCTCTGAAGTACCAAAACCTGGTGGTATTTCCATGTACACTTCTTCTTGCAACTCACCATGCAAGAAGGCATTCTTGACATCTAATTGATGCAACTTCCACCCAAAGTTTGCAGCACAGGAGACCAATATCCTTATTGTGTTCATCTTTGCCACGGGAGCAAACGTCTCATAGTCAATTCCATAAGTTTGACTATATCCTCTGGCGACCAATCTGGCCTTATACCGTTCCACCTTCCCTTCAGGATTCTGCTTCACTGTATAGATCCACTTACAACTCACTGCTTTCTTTTCTGCCGGCAATGTGGTTAGCACCCATGTCTTGTTTTTCCTTAGTGCTTCCAACTCTTCTATCATCGCTTCATGCCACCTCGGATCTTGCTTTGCAGCCTTCCAATCCTTTGGAATTGACACAGTTTGAAGGGAGGCAACAAACGCCTTATATGTGGGTGACAAAGCCTTATAAGACACAAAATTGCCAATATCAAGATCATCACAAGCATCATCCTTCGGTAGAGCCTTTCTTGCGACTTCACCATTTCTTGCTGCTTCACGTGTAGCCTTTCGCAATGCAATGGGCAACTCCACTGTGTCAGATGAGCTCGTCTCACTATCATGCTGCTCCCCCTGCACTCTTGCCTCATTGCCTTGCTGCTCCCCTTGCACTCTTGCCTCATTTCCTTGTTGCTCCCCCTGCACTCTTGCCTCACTGCCTTGCTGCTCCCCTTGCACTCTTGCCTCACTGCCTTGCTGCTCCCCTTGCACGTGTGGTTGCCGTCGAGAGTACACTAGGGTGTTCGTCTGCCATCGATCCCGAACAGGAACCCGAAGAGCACCAATCTTAAGTGTATCGACGGTTGGCTCGACAGGAACCTACACATCATCATCAGTGAGAGTACTAACAGGAATTGTTCCCACTATTGGTTGGACCTGAACTTGCACATCATTAGCAGTGTTATTGCCCACAGAATCACCCTGAGACACATCCTTCTCCCCCTCTTGACCATCGTGCACATGATGTAGGTGGTCAAGCTCTGCAAATAGCAGACTGAGATCAGTCGGCGTACCATAGAATGGCTCGGACTCCCTGAAGGTAACATCCATACTCACGAACCTGCGTTTTTCAGAGGGAGACCAACATTTATACCCTTGCTGACTAGAAGAGTATCCCAGGAAGACACACTTCACTGCCCGAGGATCAAGCTTTCCAACAGATGGTCGGTGATCACGAACAAAGCAAGTACTGCCAAACAACTTTGGGGAAACAACAAACTTATTATCTCCAATGAGCAACTCAGACGGAGATTTCATACCTAATATCCTGGAAGGTGTCCGGTTGATCAGGTACGTGGCTGTCATAACTGCTTCATCCCATAAGAACTTAGGCACATTCATGGTAAACATTAATGACCGAGCAACCTCAAGAATATGACGATTCTTCCTTTCGGCCACTCCATTCTGAGGTGGGGTGTCCGGACATGAAGTTTGATGAAGAATTCCTTGGTTAGCCATGAAATCCCCAAAAATATTGTTCACATACTCTGTACCATTGTCAGTCCTGAGCACGTTGACCTGCACCTGAAACTGGTTCTTTACAAGAGCATGGAAGTTCTGAAAACAGCTAAACACCTCATCCTTGTGACGCATCAAGTAAATCCAAGTCATACGAGAATAGCAGTCAATGAAGGTAACAAAATACTTCTTTCCATTCATTGACACTACCGGGCTAGTCCATACATCCGAATGAATGAGCATAAAAGGAGATATGCTCCTAAGCCCCTTACTCACATATGAGGCTCGTGTGTGTTTTGCATATTCGCAAGCATCACATGTCAACTTGCCCTTGCCTATTCCACACATAACATCCGGAAAGATTCTACTCATCTTATCAAAAGATACATGACCCATTCTACAATGATGGATCATCGCCTGCTTCTCCTTGTCCTCCATGGTCGCAGCACACACCAAGTCCGGTTGCACCTCCTGGTCCATGTACCAGAGCCCCCTACGCCTGGTGCCAGTCCCAACCGTCTGGCTCGTCTGTCGCTCCTGAATCAAGCAACCGAACTTGTCAAGGATCACACGACAATCTATTTGATCAATGAGAGCACTGACAGAGACCAAATTGATAGGAAAAGCTGGCACATGCAAAACTGACGATAAGGAGATGGCTGAAGTGGATTTGACTGTGCCAACCCCTACGACAGGCTGATTGGTACCATCGGCAGTTTGTATAGTGCCCTTGTGAGTAGGAGCATGCTTATGGTAAGACTCAAACACACAGGAATTACCCGCAACATGCTTAGATGCTCCAGAGTCTAAGACCCACTCTGAAGCACTCTCATTAGGAGTAAGAAATGCCTTCATTGAATTACCTTCATCAGTGGAGGCCAAGTGAGCAAAGTCTCCATAGGCAGCCTCATCAACTCCCTTGCCCTGTGACGTCCCAGTGTCCTCTTCAACTACCATATGCGCCCTGCCCCCTGAGTAGCCACCTCTGCCCCTAGAAAGTTGACCCCCTGAGTTCCATGGGTATCCACCTCTGCCTCGAGCATACCTGCCTCTGCCAGTGCCCCCTCTGTTGTATCCCCTGCCTCTACCACGAGTTGGACATTCCCTCTTCCAATGACCTACCTCCCCACAAATATGACATGTGTTGGGATCTCCCCACTCCATGAGCTTCTCGAAAGTAGCAGCGAGAGCATTTGGTTCAGCCATCTTTGGTGTTCCAGCAGCACCACAACCTCACTTCTTCTCCACAGCAGAACCAACACACAGCAGCAAAAACAGCAACTCAGATGCACAGCAGCAGCTCCAGGAACAGACCACCACCAGCACCTTCTCCTCTAGCAGCAGCACCCAGCTCCCGGTCTCCCCTGTAGTGCACACCACCACCAGCAGCTGCAACCTTCTTCTCGGGAAAACAGCAGTAGCCGCAACCCCAGACTCCAGCAGCTGCCCTTCTTTCGCTTTCTCCTCTCTCCTTCTCCCTTCCACCTCCAGAAACACAGCAGAACAGAGAGAGATAAGAGAGCCGGGGCAGGAAGGAACCAGCACCAGCCGTCGCCCTGTCACCCGCGCAGCCGCTTCTCCTCCTCGCGCGCGCGCACAGCCCGTGCACAGCCGCCTCCTCTCCAGCGCGCAGGGCCGCCGTCGACCCCCCTCGGACCCCGCAGCCACGCCGGCCGCCGCCGCCGTCCGTCAGGCCTTGCCGGACCTGGCCTCTGATACCATGTAGTAACGGGAGGGAGAGAGGAGTACCTCCAGCAGCTGTGTATTTTGTGTGTGGCGGCTGGGATAGGAACGGGATGGCTGGGAGCATCCTTTTTAGGTCAGTCCCACTACATGGGCCTGGGCCCTAAGAGATAACTTGTATGGGTTGGGCCATACCGGTTCAACAACTATTTATTAGTATTCCTGTATAAATTCCTATGTTTTTCCATCCGTTGTTTACACATGCATTCCAATCTTTCTGTTTTTCTTTTCTTTTCTTCGTTTTTTGAATCCTCTGAACCAATGGTGGCTTTAAGCTCTCGTTACAATTTATTTGTTTCTCCTGTAGTCTGTAGAAAAGTTTGGATATTAATTCTACTGTAAAAGGCTAACTATGTACTCCCTCCGTCCAAAATTACTTAGACCTAAAAATACGTCTATTATGATGACTAGTTTAGTGCCCGTGCGTTGCCACGGAACAACAAAATTACTGTCCCTATCATTGTTGTTGGTTGTCAAATCCGATCCAATCTATTAGATTGTCTTGGCGCTACACTTAACACCTTATCTTTTGTTGTCGTTGGTCAATGAGAGGGTCAAGAATCATCCTTTCATCGTCCTAGCTGAATGCTTGTGCGTTGTCACGGGATCAAAAAATATTTTAATTCATAAATCTTTTGAACTGGTACAAACATTGTTTCAGTCATAGAGTGACAAGTATCCATTTCATTCTTGCTTGCTTCTTTCATAATTGCATCAAATATATCCTTATCTAATACTCTCATATGACAAGGAATGAAAAACAAATAGAATGGCATCAAACAGAGGAATACGGATATGCTTTACAACCCCTAAGCCAACAATAAGCTGGAAACGAACAAATTAATAATAATATAAAACTTATCTTTGAGGACATCTAGATAATAATTCATCTTGTATTGAAATACGAGAATACAAAAATAGAATTTTGAATCTGTCATGCGCTGCATACATAGAAGGAAAAATCTTGTATTGAAATAAATTTATATTATAATATTTCATATTTATGGACACTTCAAGACAAGGTTTTTAGCTATTGCTGTACTTCCAGCTACATATATATTTTCTTCTAAACTATAATACATACACAGGAGCGTGCACAAACAAATCTCCTGATACAAAATAAAAACTGAGTAATATGCCCAAAATAAACGTCAGTGTCAAATTATACAAGTACAATAATAATTTTGAGGATAGACAGACTAAGACAGACCAAGAAACTGCTTGGAAGTCTATTCATTGCGGTACCAAAAAAAAAAGCATCTGCTTCTCATTCCTTCAAATATGATAATATCATCAAAAAAGTAACGCACTCATATAATCAAACATGCATAAAGTAAGACACCGAAGATCTCTACATGAGGCTCGACCGTGTCCCTTGTTATGTCCATCCTCTGCGTAGAGCCTCTCACAACAGATCAACTTGTTGATCAGTAAATCAGCGCATTTCTTTCCTTAGAAGCCTCCATGGAGTCGCTCCTCGGCCATCTTCGCCTTTGTGTCCAAACATTGGGGTCCACATAAATAGAGAGATAACCAAATACTTGCAATGTTGTTAATCTGCATTTCAATATGTAGTCAGTAATGGTGTGAAATTGAGCTAGTTTCGTACCTATGGGTTGATAAACTTCCGAGTGAGAAGTCATGCATCCGTCATACTTCAGAAATATCAGGTAGTCATGCATCCGTCAAGTATCATGCATCCGTCATACGCTAAATGCAGCATGGCAACATAGAGAAATACTGCAGAAATAAGTCATGCATCCGTCATACGCTAAATGCAGCATGGCAACCATGAACCAATCATTTGTGTAGAAACAGAGTGAGGGTATATGAGAAAAACAACCGACATTTAATACTTTGACATTCACGGCTTTGTTGGCTTTGTTTCCCGTGGCAACGCACGGGGATTAAACTACAAAGAATAACTTATGTATGATAAGAGCAAAAGGAAAAAAAGGGAATCTAAATTAGCCTATGCTAGCAATGACTTGGCATGCCAAGTCATTAAAATGGTATTAGCAATGACTTTCAACCCCAAGAGTAGTTTTTTGGGTCTGATTTGGACGGAGCACTTGCCCACATCTGCTTATTTGTATTTGATTACTTGAAGCCATGCGTTATCGAAAGGTTATGGAGGTCGTATGCTTGCTTAACCCATGTATAAATCTATTAAACTTGTACCGTTACCTACAATTTTTTAACCCAAAAAATCCTATTTTGTTCCGTTACATATAGACCTTTTCCTCAACCCAGAATTACAGCTACAGTGATCTATTTGTAAATAAAAGGAACAATATTTTACCATTCGTTGAAGAGTTCTATTGTTTGTCAACTAATCTTAGGGGTTATCATGAGTGTTGCTTGCATATTATTAAGACACAGATACCAAGTACTCAAATTCTAATAGAAGGAACTACCTGTTGAAAAGTTGTACGTTGACGAAGGAGAATAACTGAGTGATCAGCTTACGTATAAAGAACGATGGCACCTGCAACACAAACATATAAGGTTAGTAGAATCACTTGGATAAAGCTATCAAATCCTTTCTAGTGGAGAGTTGTGCCAAAATAAGAGGAGTTAAATGAAAGGCTTACATGATTTTCACGCAGAGTATCCATAAGCAAATTTAGAAAACTGACAATGTTGTCCCAATGGGAGTTCGATGGCTGTTGAGCACCAACCCCTGGTGCTTTGGGAGCTTTTCCAGGCCGTGTTGATTTTGGAGCCTGACATGCAATTTTCCAAAGGATAAAAAATGATCTCGTTGTACAATGCTGTCTGTAACCAAATCACAAAAGAGAGGAAAGTATATACCTGAATGCAAAGACTGAGAAGAGGTGATATACCTGAATATAAATCGCCATAACCAGTTGTTGTGAGTGTTGTAATGGACCAATAAATTGATGTCACATATCGAACCCATAGACTCTCTGATCTGTAGTTTGGTATTGCTGCTCCTATCCAGGTTCTTGATGGATCGGGGTATGTATCAGCTATTAAGTAAATGAAACATCCTGAACAATGTATTGCAAAAAGAGTAACCTACGATGCTCACTCAAACATGCAGAATTATGTTTCATTCATCAGGCATTAACACATCAATTTGTTTCATACTTGCAGAGGAGAGGATGCAGACTTACAGAAATTAGTTTGGTGCACCTTATCCAGTAGTAGTTCAATCGGATATCCTTTTCAAGCCTAGAGGGGCCAATTTACCTTAGTAATTTTCAGTTCTCTTATTTTTCAAGTTTCATATAAGAGAACATACCTGGCAAATAAAGTACTGAGGCGTCGGAGATGCCATAATCGAAGCATGTTAAGTATCCTATAGGCAAGGCCATTTCCATGCTTGTTAAAGAGCAGCCCAAAGGGTTGATATGGAATTGTGGAACAGGCGTCAAAAATGAACCAGGAAGAGAGATATTTGTGTACAAGTTCATGTTAGCATTGTTCAAATTGATAGCTTTGCACATGTGCTTTACCATTAAGAATGACGTAGTTGAGAAGAGTTGAGGTGCAAGTACCAACCTAGCTGCAATCCTTTTTGGATTATCCTCTCTCAGAGAAAAAACATACCCGCATTCTCCTTTCCAGAGTAAGTCTTAAAGTAAGATCATCCAACTTTTTCTCAAGCTTATTCTTCGCCTCCCGGAGTGCACCAGCTTCATTTGCAGTCCGAAGAAGCAATCATGCATAAAAATACCCCCGATGGACACCAATAAAACAAAGGCGTTACACAAGCTTGGGAATTACAAACAGTAATATTCACAGAAGAAATCGAAGATAACATTAGATTAGAATGCTTTTCTTTTAGGTGTATATGGTTGTTAGGAAAAGGTGTATATGGTAGGCTCTCCCTCTAAACCTCGGCAACTTAGCTAGCCTACCCACACTCCTCAGAGTCATACACCTGTCTTCAGATGACTGAGTTTAGACATGAAAATCCACAAGGAAAGAGCGTTCAAAAGACCCTCGCTTCTTGGACTTAACCTGGCCCTCAAGATCTTAGCCATGTCTAATTAAGATTTCAGGCTAAGCCACACAGCTGCTGCTTGACATGGTGCTGATAGGTGGCTCCCTCAAACGAGTTGACATTAACAAAGGAAATTGTGCGATGTTTTAGGAAAAGAACATATCTTCAAAATTCTTAAACTGGGTACAAAAAATTAATAATGTTATTTTCAGCACTGCTAGAAACATGCCAATTAATTTATTAGGCCATAAATAAATTACATAATTGCAACCAGAAAAATACCATTCTGAGTTTCCTTAGCTCCCTTCTTGCAAGCTTTTGTCTCCAAGCACGCTGAATTGCTATAACGGCTTGCTTGTAACGATGGAAAAGCATGGCAACCTTCCGTTTTCTCCAGAAGGACTACGAAGTGGCAACAAGAAACTCATGTCACATAAATTCAACAATACAAAGTGTTACCTCTTATAAGCAAGTGATGACATAACTACTGTCGTGGGTATAAGTCTGACAGTAGATGTGTAGGGTATGAAAGGATGGGCAGAGCCTTAGCTACGGCGAGGTTGTATGAGTTCAGGCCCCTCTACGGTGGAGGTAAAAGCCCTACGTCTCAGTGCTCTTGGAGCTTGATGTCGAGTGGAATATGGATTACAGTGAATTGCTCACCCCTGCACCAGTGGGGAAGAGCGACTTATATAGAGCGCGCTGTCCTTCACAACGGTTCGGTGCACAGGGGTGGAGAAGTGGCGAATAAATGCCTACGTTACAGGTAACGTATGTCTTAAATGCTAATAAAGGTACATGGAAACGTATGACCGTTGCCCTTCAGGGGGGTTACGATGTACAGAGTGGAATCCAGTCGGTAAGTTTGATACGCTCCGAATGCTCATCTCCGACTGGATGATGGAGGAATCGTCACCGACTGGATGATGGGAAGTCCTTAATTCAGTCGGAACTGACTAAGGGCCTTATCCTTTATGAAGGGTAGTCCTTGGGTAGGACCCATAGGCAGACCTATGACCATACCCTAGGACTATAACCCCATCAACTACAGTACCAGCAAAGATATAAACATAATTACTTATCAACATTCAAGAATAGAAAGATTAAAAACTACTACTAGCATACTATTTCTATGCTTAGTCAGTGGTCACAAAAATTTATCACTGCGGCAAGCGCAGAATGAAGTTTGATATCTTAGGACAACGTTTCTTCTATTTAGGGTGTGATTGCATGAAACTGTATATGGTTATCTGAATTCAGATTGCAGGTTGGCGCCGTACAAGATAACAAACATAGCAATTGACTAAGGACACATATTTACCTCTACAATATGCTTGTATTGATATTGTAGCCTTCTTTGTTTTCACAAACTCTTTGCGGGCGGCGAATGTTCTGAAACAACTTTGAATGCGCCGCACAACATTGTCCAAAACCTCAGCATGACGCACATCTAGTATCGCGATTTGACCGGCTCTAAGGAAGACCTTATTTCGACCAAGCTATCAGGTAAACAAAAGTGTCAAATTCTTATGTTCTAAACTTGAGATGATTTATTAGTAAACTATTAATTGATACTTCAAAAGGGATCAGAATGAGAGTGTGCTGAAAAAAATGCAAGGGCACTTTTTGGAAATTACATAATCAATTAGAAAAACACAAATTACTCTTCATTAGCTCAAAATATTTTGTATTATTTTCCATCATACACCATGCATAATCCAATCTTTACATATATGCAAAGTTCTACTTCAATGAAAGAATGCATCCAGTATAGATCCTCATGCTACTTCTCTTGATACAAAATTGACAAAAACAACACCAACCTAAGCATCCAAGGAATAAGAATAATTAAACATTGATTAAAAATGTGTTATGCAAGAGGTGCATACCTTTGGTTTAGAAACCATATTAGAACCCTAGTAATCCATCATCTCTTTTTCTACTAAGTAACGATCAGGTATGACACGTTATGAGTTCATGTTCTACACATGGTTACCCACATCAACTGCGCTTAGGAAAGACATTGTAAATTATGCAACATGCTTCCATTTTTATTACCTGGTTAATCTGCATAAATTATAAAAGAGGTCGCATAGTAAGAGCCCTGAAAGAAAAATATAAAATAGGAGATCCCGAGGTTAATCTGCATTAATTATATAAACAAAGTCTCTTCCTGACTTCACAAAAGGAAGATGATCCAAATCGCTAAAAAGTCTAACGACATTAGATACTGAGAAAATATTTTGACTGAGTAGGTTATTCTGCAGAATGATTGTCAACATAAAACAAGAACAAGTAATAGCAAGGGTTTGTCCACTGAAAATACCTTATTAGTTTCAGATGAGGCCAGTCGAAATGATATTGTCGAAATTTCATTACAAATAAAAAAGAATTGCATGTGTGATCTTAACAATGAACTAAACAATTATATGGATGGCTCAACCTACATATATATACGAGCGTTGGTGCTATATATGTAAAGATCCTCCATGTGATGACTTAAGATAGTCTCTGCTTCTGCTTATTTTTTGAAGTGACATAAGAAACCTGACTAAGTGCTCTACAATGTCTAGCCCATGACAGTAGCCACACCTGATGTTGAGTGACAAAAGATGTGTTTTTGGTCCTTGGCAGTGTCATCAATTCTGTTGATGCTGGTGGGGGATGCAATTTGAAGCCCAGTCTAACCTGTATATATTCTTCTTCTTTTTTTGAACTCCTGTATATATTCTTCGTTTGTGTGAAGGGGGGATGCAATATCGTAGTTACATTTTGACGTTTTGAGCTGAATAAATGTATGAGAATATCTATCATTGGCACACATTTCCCCTGTCGTTAACTCCTAACCTCGTCCAGTCCCCATCTTGATGTCAGAGATTAAACAAAGATAACTAAGGTGATTAGGTGAGCATGCCTGACCCCTTTTTTCACCAACTTCTCCTTCTCTGGGATTTCTTTCAGGTACAGGCAGAGGCAAGGAAATCATATCAACGAGCTACAACTCTCGAGTATCAGCCAACATTAAGTGACCCTATACGGTAAAATAAATAAACCGTCTTATCTTACCGGCAAAGCGAGCCTGACGTCGTCGCCGTCCTGGATCCAGAGCTCCATGGGCCCGGCGAGCTAGAAGGGCGGCAGTGTGGGTTCGAAGCTCCCCCGTCCGATCTCGGCGAGCGTCGTGTTGTCGGCGTCGGCCTGGGACCGGAAGATGGGCAGGTCGACGAAGTCCCAACGGTTGACGTCCTCGAGCAGGCGCACCGGCACGACCTTCCTCCCGACCTCCATGTCGAACTCGTACGCCACCGCGTGGCCCACCAGTGCGTCCCTCACGTCGAACCCGGACACCTGGAGCTCCTCCGACTGGAACCCCAACCCCTTCACGATCGCCTCCCTCAGGTCCTGCAACGCGGATCCGCCAACCGCGTCGGCCCGTCCGCTCCGATCGATCGACGCGTGGCACGAGAGATAAGAAGGGAGGGAGTGGGGGGACTCACGGAGATCGCCTTGGGGACGGGGGGCTTGGGCGCCGTGTCGAGGCCGCGCGGCGAGCCGGTCGCGAGGAGCAGCGCCAGGGGCAGCGCGAGGAGCCGCCATCGGGCTCGAGCGGTGGTGGCCATCGCTGCTCCTCGTCCCCCCTATCAATTCGCCCGGATTGCCTGCTGCTTCTCCTGCGAGGAAGAGGAGGAATAGAAGGGAAACAGAACTCTCTGGAGGAAGGGGGGCGGTGCTCATATGAGGCGTGCGTGCGTTAGTGGGTTTGTTGTCAACTGTCATGTTGATCGTACGAGGTGGGGGTATTGAACCGGTTTATGGAGGGTTGGAAAAAAAAATCGGTGAAAGGGCCGCCTGGTTTATGGAGGGATGAATAAAAATTGATGGAAGGGCTAGCTGTAGCGACGGGGATCTGTCGTGGTCGAACCATCACGATAGACGACAGATCGTCTTTAATAGTAGAGATTATAGAATAATATGTTGGTACATCTTATATGTTTTTGGTCTGTTCAATTGATGGTTGTAGAAGCTTTTGGTTCTCAGCTGTGATAGAGACAAAGGACGAGGACAGGACGATGCAAATAATTCATTGCAGGTGGCGGCGTGCTTATCTAAACAAAGTTCTCTCCACATGGAAAAAGGTTGCCAAGATGGTGCACGCCTAACTATTTTGGCTATCTCCACCACATCTTGAGAAATGTGCGGCTGCACATGGTGGGGCATGCTTCAAGATGACACGGTGCCTGCTGCTACTCTGCGTATAACGAGAATGCAACATTTTATTGTAGACATGTCGCCGGTATATTTAGGTGGACCAACACCCTAACTAGCAGCCCACATCCCACAAGGACACAACTGATATCATGCGGAGACTTCCGTGGTCTTGCACTTTATTTTAAACGGAAACAAAAGTTTTGTCTTATATTTTTCTTAACGGTGCCTGGTATTTTTTTATCTAAATAGTTAACTTCCATTATTTATTTATTTTAACATGCAAGCATGACATCATCGAGCAATAAGGATTAGAAAAGACCCACCTCAACATTCAATAAGTCATAGGAAAAAATCACCTCAACATGCGAACATGCATGATTAAAATATTTCTTCCAACATGAAAGCATGACACATCATCAAGCAACATGTATTAGAAAAGGCCGACCTCAACATTCAATGAGTCATAGGAAAAGGTTCTTCTCAACATGCAAACATACATGATTTATTCAATAAATATTTTTGAAAATACAATAACCAAACACAATAAACCCTATGAGAGGAGTGATGAAAAGGTTCGCTCAAGCTTGTTTGTGTTCCGATGGGTGCTCAGGGGGATGATGAGAGGAGTGATGTAGTAGACCGCTTGGGCAGAGAGCACTGACTTGACTAGGGCCATGCAACCAATCATGGTAATGTTGTTCCCCTCCCAAGGTGGAATCCTGGTAGCGAACTTATCCACCAAGAAATGGGAATCCACCTCTTTGAGCTTGCAGACCAAGAGAGGAAGCCCCAAATATCTCATGGGGAAGGTCGCGGTATTTGCCGTCAAGCTTTGTAGGATGGTCTCAAGTTAAATGTTGCAACATCTAATGGTGACGGCCGAGCTCTTGTGGAAGTTGGTATGAGCCCCGTGATCTTTCCAAAGTCCTCGAGGATGGCTGATAGGTTGTCAATATCCCGCTTTATGGGCTTCATCAAAATAGACGCATCGTCCGCGTAGAGTGAAGTGCGCACAACAACGCATCTACCTTAGATTTTGTCTAGTAGTCCTTTTGCTATGGCAACATGGAGAAGCCGTTGGAGTGTGTCGATGGCAATGCCAAACACTAGATGCGAGAGAGGGTATCCTTGCCGCAACAACTTCTCATGCTTGATCGGCGGACCGGGCACACCGCTCAAAAGGATCCGAGAGGATGAAGTGAAAAATAGAGTGGCAACCCACTCTTGTCACTTGCTTGGGAAGCCTCTTTTTTGCAAAAGATCCAAAGTATATTCCTATTTAACCGAGTCAAAGGCCTTACGGATATCAAGCTTGAACAAATGTGAGGGGGTCTTGTCTGAAGTTGTCATGGATACTTCTATTCTTTATGAACGCACTTTGGGAGTTGGAAACGAGCTCATCCATGTGAGGTTTGAGTCGAGAGGTAAGAATATTAGCAAAAATCTTTGTCACGGCATGAATAAGACTAATGGGCCTGTAGTCATTGATTCCCTTTGCACCATCCTTAGGAGAATTGAGCCAGTGAATGTTAGTACCGTTCAGGCTTTCGAGAAGACAAATGGCCCTCATGAAATCGTGCTTGATGAAGCTCCAACATTTCTTGAAAAATAATTTAGTGAAGCCATCCACTACTAGGGAAAACCCTAGCAGTAGCGCGGGTCAAAGGCGTAGCAGTAGCGTGGTGATACGTCTCCAACATATCGATAATTTATGAAGTATTCATGCCATATTTTCCTATGTTTAGAATGATTTTATATTGATTTGATGCACTTTATATGATTTATTTAGAACTAACCCGGACTGACGCTGTTTTCAGCAGAATTACCATGGTGTTGTTTTTGTGCAGAAAATGGAAGTTCTTGGAATCGCCTGAAACTTTTTTATAATTTTTATCTAGAGGAAATAAGAAATATTGGAGCGAAGAACCACCGGAGGGGAGCCACCAGTGGTGCACAAGCCAACATGACGCCACCCCCTAGGTCACGCCCTGATAGCTTGTGAGGCTCACGTGGCTCCGTTTGGCATGATTCCAACGCTGAAAATCCCCATATATACCAGAAACCCCAGAAGTAAAAAGAGAACTTCTGTTCCGCCGTCGCAACTCTCCCTATTAACGAAAAACCCATCTGGAGTCTTTCTAGAACCCTACCAGAGAGGGGAGCCCATCTCGGGTGGCCATCTTTATCATCCCGACGGAGGCCATGATGAGGAGGGAGTAGTTCACCCTCGGGGTTGAGGTTTTGGACTAGTAGCTATGTGTTTGATCTCTCTCTCTCTCTCGTGTTCTTGAAATGTCACAATATTGATGTATCACGGGCTTTGTTAATATAGTTGGATTATATGATGTTATTCCCTTGCTACCTTGTTGTGATGAATTGAATCTTTCCCTTTAAGATCTCGTAATGTTGGGTTGAATATTTTTGTTTGAGAACACTTGATGTATGTCTTACATGCGGGGTACCCCTAGTGACATTGGGGTATTCAAGTGATTCACTTGATATATGTTATGGCATCAACTTGCGGATTCCGGTGATCTTGGGGATCTATGCATATGGGTTGATTGGACGTTTTATACTATGTTCTCTGATATAAATCGTGGGATGCTCCTTGAAGTTCTTTGTGTTGGATTGAATATGAAGAATATGAAATTGTTTGATGCATGTCGTATAATTAGCCCACAGATACTTGAGGTGACATTGGAGTCTCTATGTGACATTAGGGTTGATTGATATGTATCATAGGTGTTATTCTAGTATGAACTCCAGGGATGTTTGTGACACCTATATGAATAGCTCAAAAGAACGATAAAAAAGAATAACTTTGAGGTGGTTCTACTACCTACACCAATTTCATCTTATTGTTCTCCGCTAGATAGGAACTTTGGAGTGATTCTTTGTTGCACGTTGAGGGATGATCATATGATTCTACTATGTTAGCATTGTTGAGAGATTGCATGAGTGAAAGTATGAACCCTAGGCCTTATTACCAAGCATTTATACAACGTTTTTCTCACTGTTTTCCACTTGCTACCTTTTTCAGATTACAAAAACATATATCTATCATCTATATTGCACTTATATCACCATCTCTTCGCCGAACTAGTGCACCTATACAATTTTCCATTGTATTATATGTGTTGGGGACACAAGAGATTTCTTATATTTGATTGCAGGGTTGCTTGAGACAGACCAACTTCATCCTACAACTCCCACGGATTGATAAACCTTAGGTCATCCACTTAAGGGAGAATTGCTATTGTCCTACAAAACTCTACGCTTGGAGGCCCAACATAGTCTACAAGAATAAAGTTGCTAGTAGACATCACGCGGGTGGTCACGCTACTGCTATGGCGCTACAACTGACTGTTAGTAGTAGCGTCGGTTGTGCAGCGCTACTGGTAACCGAGTTAGCAGTAGCGTGCTTTTCTAACTGCGCCACTACTAATCGTGCGGATTTAAGGAGGATACTTAACAAATATAGTTGACGAAATCACATAGAGATAAAACTGGAAGCATATCGACATCCACCCAAATGTCGATATTACCTTCAATATCATCTTCAAGACGAATATCGAAGGTTATTTTCATATCCTCCTTAAATCCTTATGCCTTGCCTAGAAATTCCCAATTTGAGCAACCAAAATGCGAGTGATTAACTGCATTGTATCATTGTATAGTTTAACCCAAAATGCGTAACCATGTTTAGTCCTCATGTGAGCTCTCCTCATCTCCATATTCTCAATATCTTGAAAACCGAGCTTCTCTAACATACCTTCTTGCATGGCAGGGGATGCACTAGTCAAATTGTAAAAACGGAAATTACATGTTGAAGAAAAATAACACAAGTAATGATTAATTACGAAAAAAATACTTGTCATCGTTGCATACAATAATACATCAAAGGTCTCGTCCAGCTTGATGGTGAAGAACCTACTATTTTGCAGGTGAGGATTATCACACACACACCCCGATTATCACCGCAGAAATCACACTCAGGGACCCAATCATCATTAGACATTTCCTGTGTTCAGGATTCAAAGATTAGAAACCGACAACAATTATATCAGGAACTATTCAACATGTGTTGAGTTTCGATATGTCAAGGCTTCCTTGAAAAACTCCAATATCTCATAGAATATATGGTGCGCACTCCCTCACACTGGTATGGTGGTGTATGTGGCGGACACTCTCCTCGATAGAAATTTTGACCGTCGATGCTGGTCGCTCCTCCCTTCATCACCACATGTATTACAAAAATGTGTAGCACACGGGAAAAAGGAGGAAGTGACCCCCATGACAACAGTTGGGATTCTTCCTCTGATATTCCGACTGTCGGTGCTGGTCGCTTCCTCTCCCTCTCTCGTGCATTATACCAAGGTATATATCACTAGAAGAGGAAGAGGAAGCGTCCCCCACAATAATGGTGAGGAATTTTCCTGTGATATTTCGATCGCTGGTGTTGGTTGCTTCCTCTCCCTCTCTCGCGCATTATACCAAGGTATATATCGCGAGAAGAGGAAGAGGAAACGACCCCCGTAACAACAGTCGGGATTCTTCCATCAAGAACATACTGAAAGTCACACGAGGAGGAACAACACTACACCACAGTCAAGATTTAGTGACACATCAATCTGTTGGCATAGGGTACCTTTGTGGACACATAAATTGCAGCTGACACCTATATATGCTGACACAAGATAAAATAGTCGGAGTGTGGGCAAATATATTGCCGACCGTTTTTTACTTCCCGACACATTTTCTGTCGGCATACACCCTACCTACGCCGATAGATTTACTACATACATATATCCCACCTATCCTGATAGTTGGTTTGTTGGCATACACCCTACCTACACCAGCAATTGGTTTGTGGGCATACACCCTACCTTTGGTGACATATAGATTGTCCTTATAGGTATACGTGTTTGCCGACACTTAGTCTTCTTGTCTAGGCATCTACCTTTGCTGAGACATAATCTGTTCGTCTAGGCATATACCTTGGCAGACACTTAATCTTTACAGGTAGGTACATACCTTGGCCGACACGTATTATGGCAGGTTAGTTAGGTACGTTTGCCAACACATACTCTGTCTAGATAGGTATGTACAACGTACATATAAAATATACATCCAAAACAATAACTTGGTATATATGCACAACTCAAATGTCTTTGACAAACAACCTCGAAATGTTAATATTGGATATACATCCATGTGCAAATTTCATCCACAAACAGAGTCAAAATGACAACATACATATATATTGACCAAAGTTCACAACAACCAACATAGTTCGACCATCTAGAACACACAAGTCTAGAAGACAACACTAGTCCATAACAATATTTGCTAATCTAAAAGAATTCAAACACTATTTCAGAACACAAGTCATATCCATGAGCATCAAGTTCTACGCCAAAATACATGAAGCACCAAATAACACACATAAGATTCATGACATGGTTCAAGTTGGCTGGTCCAAAATACTGCAAACAGCCAAATGTTCCATGACAAAGTCATCATATCCATGCGCTAGGTGGCTAAGTACCTTAAATCCATACAAATTTATCAAGAAAGTGAGCATTCAACCCAAAAAATGTTCAAACTTCATACAAAAATTGGTACAAACAAATTATGCATGGCTTTATTTTCCTAAATAAATTGCAGATAGGATTTAGAAATTATTTACTGGAAGTTGCCCGTGTGTAATCTACTTCCTATAAGATTATACAGTCAAGAAGTAAAGTGATAACATGAATTAGATAGGAGAAAAGCATGCTATTAAATAGATGGTTTCTCACATGTAGCCAATATTCCACTAATTTCAATCATAGAAACTTCATCACATCACATAAAAAGAATGGATCGTAGTAAACTTGATGTATGGAGTATGTCATATTACCTGCACCTCGTGGCACATTTTTTGCCTTTTGCGCATTTTGATCTACAACAGTAATAATTACTTAGCATCTCCCATGGCCGATAGCTGACCAATTAGGAGAAAATAAAATAAATCAAGTGCTCTCGATTCTTACCATAGCAGATGGACATGCAATTGATTTCCCCTTAACATCTGCCATGGTAAGCACATCTCCATATGGACGAGGAAAGACGGTTTCCCTTTTGAACAGTGAATGGACGACAATTTCAACAAATTGAGAACCTAGATGCTCACCCTCCACCACAACCTTTGGAGTAGTTGTTTGAATTTTCCATTTGGCAACAACAACACTTAAGTCTAGTCATGCTATATAGTATCACATCGCTTCCACCCTATGGGGAAAAATTGTAATTCAGAACATAATTTTATTTTAAAGAAGCAAGTTCAAGTGTACATATACATATTGTTGTGTAGAAAATCGCATGGGGAATCCCTAGCAGAAAAAATTAAGTTAATAAAGCATCATATTGGCAAAATCTTTTTAAATGAATTATCATTCAGACTTAAGTCAAATGAATTTCCATTGAAGTTGAATCATAGCCTCAAAGAGGGCCACAATAATAAGCAGGAAAGAAAGATTTACCCCTTGTTGTCTATGATGTTTCTCTGCATTAACAACTTTTCTTCCGATAACATTCGACTCAGCCACGTCCTCCAGAATATCATTACCTTGTTCAGTATTACTAGTTTCTCTTATCCTTATGCCCTACATCAAAATCAAGCATTGTAGATTTTATTACATGTTCCACTATTGAAGAGGAACAATATAATAGAACTATAGTGCTACCTATTGTCCTGTTGTAGGTATGCTATTGGTTCATCTCGTTGCCCCTGTGAAGACAAAAGAAGTTCCCTCATCTCAGCCATTTGCTTCTTCATGTCACCCATTTCTACCATTTTTCTTCTTCATGGCATCCATTTGTTCTTGCAGATGTTCCACTTTTTGGTCAGATACACGACACGCTTCCATTGTCATTTGATGCTTTGTAGATTTATACTGCTGGGTTCCAGGCAACTCTAGTTCACATGGAGTTGTCCCCAATCCTATAGCATGAACATATCCTTTTTTTATTTTCCACAAACAAATGCAAACAAATCACCATCCTAAATACCAATGTCCATTAATTCAGGGTGCTTTCCTGTTTCATCTTGAAGTTCTTTCTATAAATTTCAGGAATGTGTTATGTGCTCCTAGTATTCACTACATAGACAAAAATATGATAGGCATCGACACTTACCAAGCAGGCCTCTCAATAGAAGTTAAATTCACTCAGACACCCTTAGATATCGATATCTTTAGCCATGTATGTCGATCCATCTCACACACTCCCCATTTGTCACCATCCTGAGGCGACTCGAGGCCTCCTCCCTTCGTCCGCCGCCACCCCCCTCTTTGGATCATCACTCCTCGCCATCACCAGAAATAGTCGTTGGATCCCCCGCGCAATCGCTGATGAGAGTGGTGGTGGGGCTCTCGGTCGCCTTGCCATTGTGCAGGGGGCTAGGGTTTGGGGCAACATCCCCTAGTGATGCAGGTGGTGTTCCCCGGCAGCAGGCGGCGTCCTTCGGCACTGTGGGTCGCCTATGCCCGGCCGTGTGGGCAACTGGCCGACATTTGATTTGAATGGGTGGTGATCAAGTCCCCCATGGACGCCGCGGTCCAGATGTGAAGACGCCTCCTGTGACATGTGCTGCTTCCTCTCCAACACCTTGTTTGGCCGGATCCGGTGGAGTCATGGTGGTAGGGTAGAGAGCCCTAGATCGAGGTAACCAGTTGGCCGCTGCTAGCGGCCATGTTGTGAGCGAACTTGGGGTGTCGCTCCCATTCCTACAGGCGATTTTGAGGCCCATCTCCCTCCCCTCCTCCTTCCCCTGCTCCGAGGTGAAAATCCATAACCCTTGGTTACACGGGGGCAGTGCTTCTACACATTCGCCTTCTTGAAGGTGTCATTTTGGGTTTTTGAGAAGGAGGGTGGTTTGCAACAAGCCTTTGGTGCTCCTGTTGGCAGCGGCTCTCGGTGTCAAATCCGATAGATCTCGTGTAGGGGGTCTCTAGGTGTTGATCTAGGATCAATGGTAACGGGAATATGGGAGACGATGTTTACCCAGGTTTGTGTTGGGGAACGTTGCAAGGGAAACAAAAATTTTCCTACGCACATGAAGACCTATCATGGTGATGTCCATCTACGAGAGGAGATTTGGATCTACGTACCCTTATAGATCGCACAACAGGAAGCATTAAGAAACACAGTTGATGTAGTGGAAAGTCTTCACGTCCCTCGACCAGCCCCACGAACTGTCCCGCGATCCGTCCCATGACCCGTTCCGATCTAGTGCCGAACGGACGGCACCTCCGCGTTCAGCACACGTACAACTTGATGATGATCTCGGCCTTCTTGATCCAGCAAGCAAGACAGAGAAGTATATGAGTTCTCCCATGGCGTGACGGCGCTCCGGTGGTGGTGAGGATCTACTCCTGCATGGCTCCGCCCGAGCTCCGCAGAAATACGATCTAGAGGTAAAACTATGGTGTCTAGAACTGAGTTGCACGTGGCAAAAGTTGTCTCAAATCAGCCCTAAATCACCACTATATAAGGAGAGACGGGGAGGAGGCTTGCCTTGAGGGCCAAGCCCTCAAGGGTGCGCCGGCTAGGAGGAGAGGAGGAGTCCTACTCCAACTAGGATTGGAAAGTGGAGTCCTTCTCTTCCTTCCCACCTCCCCCTTTTTTTTCTTTGGTTTTCTTCTTATGGCGCCAAGGCCCTCTTGGGCTGTCCCACCAGCCCACTAAGGGCTGGTGCACCACCCCTAGGGACATTGGGCTTCCCCCGGGTGGATTGCCCCCCTCCCGGTAAACTTCCGGAACCCATTCGTCACTCCCAGTACATTCCCGGTAATGCCCGAGAACCTTCCTGTAACCAAATGAAGCCATCCTATATATCAATCTTCATTTCCGGACCATTCCGGAAACCCTCGTGACGTTCGTGATATCATCCGGGATTCCGAACAACATTCGGTAACCACACATATAACTCAACTATACTAAAACATCATCGAACCTTAAGTGTGCAGACCCTGCGGGTTCGAGAACTATGTAGACATGCCCCGAGGCACTCCTTGGTCAATATCCAATAGCGGGACATTGATGCCCATATTGGATCCTACATATTCTCCGAAGATCTTGTCGGTTGAACCTCAGTGTCAAGGATTCATATAATCCCGCATGTCATTCCCTTTGTCCTTCGGTATGTTACTTGCCCGAGATTTGATCGTCGGTATCCGCATACCTATTTCAACTTCGTTACCGGCAAGTCTCTTTACTCGTTCCGTAATACAAGATCCCGTGACTTACACTTAGTCACATTGCTTGCAAGGCTTGTGTGTGATGTTGTATTACCGAGTGGGCCCCGAGATACCTCTCCGTCACATGGAGTGACAAATCCCAGTCTTGATCCATACTAACTCAACGGACACCTTCAGAGATACCTGTAGAGCACCTTTATAGTCACCCTGTTACGTTGTGACGTTTGATAGACATAAGGTATTCCTCCGGTGCCAGTGAGTTATATGATCTCATGGTCATAGGAACAAATACTTGACACGCAGAAAACAATAGCAATAAAACGTCACGATCAATATGCTACGTTCATAGTTTGGGTCTAGTCCATCACATGATTCTCCTAATGATGTGATTCAGTTATCAAGTGACAACACTTGCACATAGTCAGAAAACCTTGACTATCATTGATCAACTGGCTAGACAACTAGAGTCTTGCTAGGGACATTGTTTTGTCTATGTATCCACACATGTATCTATGTTTTCATTCAATACAATTATAGCATGGACAATCAACGATTATCTTTAAACATGAAATATAATAATAACTTTTTATCATTGCCTCTAGGGCATATTTCCAACAGTCTCCCACTTGCACTAGAGTCAATAATATAGTCCTCACATCGCCATGCGATTTACATTGTAATAAATCGAACACCCATACAGTTCTGGTGTTGATCATGTTTTGCCCGTGGAAGAGGTTTAGTCAGCGGGTCTGCTACATTCAGATCCGTGTGCACTTTGCAAATATTCACGTCCTCTCCTTTGACGTAATCGCGGATGAGGTTGAAGCGTCGTTCGATGTGTATGGTCTTCTTGTGAAACCTTGGTTCCTTTGCTAAGGCAATGGCACCAGTGTTGTCACATAACAGAGTTAATGGATCTACTGCGCTCGGCACAACTCCAAGATCTGTCATGAACTGCTTCATCCAGACACCCTCCTTTGCTGCCTCCGAGGCAGCCATGTACTCCGCTTCACATGTAGAATCTGCTACGACGCTCTGCCTGGAACTGCACCAGCTTACCGCACCCCCATTAAGAATAAATACGTATCCGATTTGCGACTTAGAGTCATCCGGATCAGTGTCAAAACTTACATCGACGTAACCTTTTACGACGAGATCTTTGTCACCTCCATAAACGAGAAATATTTCCTTAGTCCTTTGCAGGTACTTCAGAATATTCTTGACCGCCGTCCAGTGATCCACTCCTAGATTACGCTGAAACCTGCCTGCCATACTTATGGCCAAGCTGACGTCTGGTCTAGTGCACAACATTGCATACATGATAGAACCTACGGCTGAAGCGTAGGGGACGGAACTCATTTGTTCTCTATCTTACGCAGTTGCTGGGCACTGAGTCTTACTCAATTTTATACCTTGTAACACTGGCAAGAACCCTTTCTTGGATTGATCCATTTTGAACTTCTTCAAAACTTTATCACGGTATGTGCTTTGTGAAAGTCCTATCAGGCGTTTCGATCTATCCCTATACTTAATGCCTAGAATGTAAGCAACTTCTCCTAGGTCCTTCATAGAGAAACTTTTATTCAAGTAATCCTTTATGCTCTCCAAAAGCTCCACGTTGTTTCCAATCAACAATATGTCATCCAGAAACAATATTAGAAACGCCACAGAGCTCCAACTCACTTTCTTATAAATACAAGATTCTCCAACCACTTGTATAAACCCAAATGCTTTGATCACCTCATCAAAGCGTTTATTCCAACTCCAAGATGCTTGCACTAGTCCATAAATGGATCGGTGGAGCTTGCATACTTTGTTAGCATTCTTTGGATCGACAAAACCTTTGGGTTGCATCATATACAACTCTTCCTTAATAAAACCGTCAAGGAACACCGTTTTGACATCCATCTGCCAGATTTCATAAATCGTAAAAGGCAGCAATTGCTAACATGATTCGGACGGACTTTAAGCATCGCTACCGGTGAGAAAAACTCATCGTAGTCAACTCCCTGAACTTGTGAAAAACCCTTTGCCACAAGTCGAGCTTTATAAACGTTCACATTACCGTCTGTGTCCTCTTCTTCTTGAAGATCCATTTGTTCTGAATAGCCTTGCGGCCTTCAGGTAGTACTTCCAAAGTCCATACTTTGTTCTCGTACATGGATCCTATCTCAGACTTCATGGCCTCCAGCCATTTGTTGGAATCCCGGCCCACCATTGCTTCTTCATAATTCGCAGGTTCATTGTTGTCCAACAACATAATTGATAAGACAGGATTACCGTACCACTCAGGAGCAGTACGTGATCTTGTCGACCTGCGAGGTCGGATAGGAACTTGATCCGAAGTTTCATGATCATCATCATCAACTTGCTCCTCATCCGGCGCCGCAACAACATGGGTTTCCCCTTGCCCCACGCCACCATCTAGAGGGATTACAGGTTCGACAACCTCATCAAGTTCTATCTTTCTCCCACTCAATTCTTTCGAGAGAAACTCCTTCTCAAGAAAAGCTCCATTTTTAGCAACAAACACTTTGCCCTCAAATTTGAGATAGAAGGTATACCCAACTGTCTCTTTTGGGTAACATATGAAGACGCACTTTTCCGCTTTGGGTTCTAGCTTTTCAGGCTGAAGCTTTTTGACATAAGCATCACATCCCGAAACTTTAAGAAACGACAACTTTGGTCTTTTGCCATACCACAGTTCGTATATAGTCGTCTCAACGGATTTTGATGGTGCCCTATTTAAAGTGAATGCAGCTGTCTCTAATGCATAACCCTAAAACGATAACGGCAAATCGGTAAGAGACATCATAGATCGCACCATCTCTAATATAGTACGATTACGACGTTCGGACACACCATTACGCTGTGGTGTTCGAGGCGGTGTCAACTGTGAAACAATTCCACAATGTCTTAAGTGAGCACCATAGTCGAAACTCAGATATTCACCCCCACGATCAGATTGTTGGAACTTGATCCTCTTGTTACGATGATTTTCAACTTCACTCTGAAATTGCTTGAACTTCTCAAACGTTTAAGACTTGTGCTTCATCAAGTAGACATAACCATATCTACTCAAATCGTCAGTGAAGGTGAGAAAATAACGATATCCGCCGCGCGCCTCCACACTCATCGGACCACACACATCGGTATGTATGATTTCCATCAAGTCACTTGCATGCTCAATTGTTCCGGAGAACGGAGTCTTAGTCATCTTGCCCATGATGCATGGTTCGCACGTATCAAGTGAATCATAGTCAAGTGACTCCAAAAGTCCATCGGTATGAAGTTTCTTTATGCGCTGTACAACAATATGACCTAAGCGGCAGTGCCATAAAAACATGGTGCTATGATTGTTAACTCTAACTCTTTTGGTCTAAATGTTATGTATATGTGTATCATCGCTATCAAGATTCAATATGAACAATCCTCTCACATTGGGTGCATGACCATAAAAGATATTACTCATCGAAATAGAACAACCATTATTCTCTGACTTAAATGAGTAACCGTCTCGCAATAAACAAGATCCAGATATAATGTTCATGCTTAATGTAGACACTAAATAACAATTATTTAAGTTCATAACTAATCCTGATGGTAACTGAAGTGAAACTGTGCCAACGACGATTGCATCAACCTTGGAACCATTTCCCACGCGCATCGTCACTTCATCCTTCGCCAGCCTTCGCTTATTCCGCAGTTCCTGTTTCGAGTTGCAAATATGAGCACCAGAACCGGTATCGAATACCCAGGCACTACTACGAGAGCTGGTTAAGTACACATCAATAACATGTATATCGAATATACCTCATTTTTCCTTGGCTGCCTTCTTATCAGCCAGATACTTGGGGCAGTTGCGCTTCTAGTGACCCAGACCCTTGCAATAATAACACTCCGTTTCAGGCTTAGGTCCAGCTTTGGGTTTCTTCGTCGGATTGGCAATAGGCTTGCCGCTCTTCTTTGAATTACCCTTCTTTCCTTTGCCGTTTCTCTTGAAACTAGTGGTCTTATTCACCATCAACACTTGATGCTCTTTACGGAGTTCCGACTCTGCGACTTTCAGCATCGCAAATAACTTGCAGGGTGACTTGTTCATCCCTTGCATGTTATAGTTCAACACAAAGCTCTTGTAGTTTGGTGGCAGTGATTGAAGTATTCTGTCAGTGATAGCCTCTTGCGGGAGTTCAATCCCCAGCTCAGCTAGAAGGTTTGAGTACCCAGACATTTTGAGCACATGTTTACTGACAGACGAATTCTCCTCCATCTTGCAAGAATAGAATTTATCGGAGGTCTCATACCTCTCGATCTGGACGTTCTTCTGAAAGATAAACTTCAACTCCTGGAACATCTCAAATGCTCCATGACGCTCAAAGCAACGTTGAAGTCCTGGTTCTAAGCCATACAAAACTGCACATTGAACTACTGAGTAGTCCTCCTTGCGTGTTAACTAAGCATTCTTAACATCTTGGTTAGCATTGGCGGGTGGTTCATCTCCTAGTGCAGCATTAAGGACATAATCCTTCTTCCCAGCTTGCAGGAGCAACTTAAGATTACGAGCCCAGTTTACAAAGTTGCTTCCATCATCTTTCAACTTAGCTTTCTCTAGGAACGTATTAAAATTCAGGGTGACTGTCGCTTGAGCCATTGATCTACAACACAAATATTTTCAAAGTGGACTTAGACTATGTTCAAGATATTTAGAGTTTAACTAATCAAATGACTTGCTAAACTCCCACTCAAAAAGTACATCTCTCTAGTCATTTGAGTGGTACATGATCCAAATTCACTAAGTCAAGTCCGATTGTCACGTGAGTTGAGAATAGTTTCAGCGGGTAAGCATCTCTATGCTAATCATATCAACTATACGATTCATGCTCGACCTTTCGGTCTCATGTGTTCCGAGGCCATGTCTGCACATGCTAGGCTCGTCAAGCTTAACCCGAGTGTTCCGCGTGTGCTACTGTTTTGCACCCATTGTATGTGAAGGTGGAGTCTATCACACCCGATCATCACGTGGTGTCTCGAAACGACGAACTATAGCAACGGTGCATAGTCGGGGAGAACACAATTTCGTCTTCAAATTTTAGTCAAAGATCACCTCATAATGCTACCATCATTCTAAGCAAAATAAGGTGCATAAAAGGATTAACATCACATGCAATTCATAAGTGACATGATATGGCCATCATCATGTGCTTCTTGATCTCCATCACCAAAGCACCGACACGATCTTCTTGTCATCGGCGCCACACCATGATCTCCATCATCATGATCTCCATCAACGTGTCTCCATCGGGGTTATTGTGCTACTTATGCTATTACTACTAAAGCTATGTCCTAGCAATATAGTAAACACATCTGCAAACACAAACGTTAGAATAAAGACAACACTATGGCTCTTGTCGGTTGCCGTACCATCGACATGCAAGTCGATATGAACTATTACAACATGATCATCTCATACACCCAATATATCACATCACATCATTGGCCATATCATATCACAAGCATACCCTGCAAAAACAAGTGAGACGTCCTCTAATTTGTTGTTGCATGTTTTACGTGGCTGCTATGGGTATCTAATATGATCGCATCTTACTTACGCAAAAACCACAACGGAGATGTGAAAATTGCTATTTAACCTCTCCAAGGACCGCCTCGGTCAAAACCAATTCAACTAAAGTTGGAGAAACCGACACCCGCCAGTCATCTTTATGCAACGAGGTGGCATGTCAATCGATGAAACCAGTCTTTCGTAAGCGTACGAATAATGTCGGTCCGGGCCGCTTCAATCCAACAATACCGCCGAATCGAGAAAAGACTAAGGAGGCAGCAAATCGAACATCACCGTCCACAAAACCCTATTTGTTCTACTCGAGATAACATCTACGCATGAACCTAGCTCTGATACCACTGTTGGGGAACATTGCATGGGAAACAAAAAATTCCTACGCACACGAAGACCTATCATGGTGATGTCCATCTACGAGAGGAAATTTGGATCTACGTACCCTTGTAGATCACACAACAGGAAGCGTTAAGAAATGCGGTTGATGTAGTGGAACGTTTTTCACGTCCCTCGATCAGCCCCACGAACTATCCCGCTATCCGTCCCACGATCTGTTCCGATCTAGTACCGAACGGACGACACCTCCGCGTTGAGCACACGTACAGCTCGACGATGATCTCGGCCTTCTTGATCTAGCAAGCAAGACGGAGAAGTAGATGAGTTATCCGGCAGCGTGACGGCGCTCCGGTGGTGGTGAGGATCTACTCCTACAGGGCTCCGCCCGAGCTCCGCAGAAATACGATCTAGAGGTAAAACTATGGTGTCTAGATCTGAGTTGCACGTGGCAAAAGTTGTCTCAAATCAGCCCTAAATCACCACTATATATAGGAGGGAGGGGGAGGAGTCTTGCCTTTAGGGCCAAGCCCTCAAGGGTGCGCCGGCTAGGAGGAGAGGAGGAGTCCTACTCCAACTAGGATTGGAAAGTGAAGTCCTTCTTTTCCTTCCCACCTCCCTTTTTTTTCTTTGGTTTTCTTCTTATGGCGCCAAGGCTCTCTTGGGCTGTCCCACCAGACCACTAAGGGCTGGTGCGCCACCCCTAGGGCCATTGGGCTTCCCCCGGGTGGGTTTCCCCCTCCCGGTGAACTTCCGGAACCCATTCGTCACTCCGGGTACATTCCCGGTAATGTGCGAAAACCTTCCGGTAACCAAATGAAGCCATCCTATATATCAATCTTCGTTTACAGACCATTCTGGAAACCCATGTGACGTCTGTGATCTCATCCGGGACTCCGAACAACATTCGGTAACCACACATATAACTCAACTATACTAAAACATCATCGAACCTTAAGTGTGCAGACCCTGCGGGTTTGAGAACTATGTAGACATGCCCGAGGCACTCCTCGGTCAATATCCAATAGCGGGACCTGGATGCCCATATTGGATCCTACATATTCTCCGAAGATCTTATCGGTTGAACCTCAGTGTCAAGGATTGGTATAATCCCCCATGTCATTCCCTTTGTCCTTCGGTATGTTACTTGCTCGAGATTTGATCGTCGGTATCCGCATACCTATTTCAACCTCGTTACCGGCAAGTCTCTTTACTCGGTACGTAATACAAGATTCCGTGACTTACACTTAGTCACATTTCTTGCAAGGCTTGTGGTAATGTTGTATTACCGAGTGGGCCCCGAGACACCTCTCCGTCACACAGAGTGGCAAATCCCAGTCTTGATCCATACTAACTCAATGGACACCTTCAGAGATACCTGTAGAGCACTGATACGTCTCCAACGTATATATATTTTTTTATGGTTTCATGCTATTATCTTGTCAAATTTTGGATGTCTTGTATGCCTTTTATATCTTTTTTTGGGACTAACTTATTAACTCAGTGCCAAGTGCCAGTTCCTGTTTTTTCCGTGTTTTTGACCCTTTTTAGAGGAGGTTTTTAAACGGAGTCCAAACGGAATAAAACTTCCTAAAAGATTTTTTCTGGAACAGAAGATACGCAGGAAGCTTGGGAACCAAGGCAGGGAGTCCCGGGGGAGGCCACAAGCCCCCATGGCGTGGCCAGGGGGGCCCACGCCTCCCAGGCTTGTGGGCTCCTTGGGCCTCCCCTGCCCTAGCTCCTTTGCCTATAAATTCCCTAAAATCCCTAAAAAAAATCAGGGGATCAACGAAAATACTTTTCCACCACCGCAAGCTTCTGTCTCCGCAAGATCCCATCTGGGGCACGTTCTGGTGCCCTGCCGGAGGGGACATTCGGATACGGAGGGTTTCTTCATCAACATCATGACCTCTTCGATGATGCATGAGTAGTTCACCATAGACCTACGGGTCCATGGCTAGTAGATAGATGGCTTCTTCTCTCTCTTGGATCTTCAATACAAAGTTCTCCATGATCTTCATGGAGATCTATCCGATGTAATCTTCTTTTGCGGTGTGTTTGTTGAGATCCGATGAATTGTGGATTTATGATCAGATTATCTATGAATCTTATTTGAGTTTCTTCTGATCTCCCTTATGCATGATTTCATATCCTTGTAATTCTCTTGGAGTTGTGGGTTTTGTTTGGCCAACTTAATCTATGATTCTTGCAATGGGAGAAGTGCTTGGTTTTGGGTTCATACCGTGCGGTGACCTCACCCAGTGACAGACGGGGTAGCAAGGCACGCATCGTGTTGTTGCCATCAAGGGTAAAAAGATGGGGTTTTCATCATTGGTTTGAGTTTATCCCTCTACATCATGTCATCTTGCTTAAGGTGTTACTCTGTTCATCATGAACTGAATACACTAGATGCATGCTAGATAGCGGTCGATGTGTGGAGTAATAGTAGTAGATGCAGAAAGTATCGGTCTACTTGTCTCGGACATGATGCCTATATGTATGATCATTGCCTTAGATATCGTCATGACTTTGCACGGTTCTATCAATTGCTCGACAGTAATTTGTTCACCCACCGTAATATTTGCTATTTTGAGAGAAGCCTCTAGTGAACACTATGGCCCCTCGGTCTACTTCACACCATATTTTCAGCCTTACTCTTTTAGTTCCTTGCACTTTCCGCCTTCAGATATCACTTTGCAATCAATCTTGAAGGGATTGACAACCCCTTTATAGCGTTGGGAGCAAGCTCTTTTGTGTTTGCGCAGGTTCTTTGGACTTGACGAGATTCTCCTACTGGATTGATACCTTGGTTCTCAAACTGAGGAAATACTTACTGCTCCTGTGCTGCATCACCCTTTCCTCTTCAAGGGAAAAACCAACGCAAGCCAAGTCTCCATCAACGTGCCAATTTCTGGCGTTGTTGTTTGAGAAGTAGCAGAAGGATTTCTGGCACCGTTGCCGGGGAGGATCTAGTCAAGAACTCATCCAAGTAAGTGTCGCAAACTCATCTCTTGCATTTACTTTTTTGCCTCTTGTTTTCCTCTCCCCCACTTCTGAAAAACAAAAATTACAAAAGTATTTGCCTTTTTCATTTGCCTTTTTCGTTCGCCTTTTCTTTCGCTTGCTTTCTGTTTGCTTGTGTTCTATGATCCTTCAAAATGCTTGCATCTTCGCTTGGTGAAAATCTGGTGATATGGATCCTTATCCACTTGCTAATCTCTTTAAGAGATCCAGTTATGTTGATTCAATTGCTAGAGAATTGAGTGCACTTGACTTTCTCTATGGAGTTTTGCTTGAGATGCGTGAATCTGAAAATCGTGATGAGGAAATTTATGAAGTGATCCACGAGGGCTCCTTGAATGAAAAGCATGATTGCAATGGTTTCACTGTAAATCCTATTAGTGTCAATCATGCTAAAAATATGCAAGACCCTAAGCTTGGGGATGCTAGTTTTTCTATGTCCACTACTTGTTGCAATGATCATGATTGGGGTAATGATTTTTCTTATGATCTTGAAAATTTGTTTAAGCCTCATGATGAATATGATGTTTGCAATAAGATTGAAAGTGGGTTTGGAGAAATCATGACTTTAGTTGATGATAATCCCACTATTTTTGAAGAGCATCAACTTTGCATGCATGTGGATCATGAAAAGAATATCCTTTGTGATAGCTATATTGTTGAATTTGAATATGATCCCACATGTAATTGCTATGAGAGAGGAAAATATTGTGGTAGAACCTTTCATGTTACCAAATTACCTCTCCTTATGTTGAGATTGCTATTGTCTCTTTCTTCTTCCTTGCATTTGGTAACTATTGGTTGTCTTGACAATTTGTTTTCCTATAAAATGCCTATGCATAGGAATTATGTTAGACTTAGATGTGATTTTCACATGCTTCATGATGCTCTCTTCGTGTCCGATTGCTATCTTTTATGTGAGCATCATTGAATTATCAATGCCTAGCTAAGGGCGCTAAACAATAGCGCTTGTTGGGAGGCAACCCAATGAATTTATCTTTGCTTTTTGCTTTATGTTTTGTTGCGTCCACACCATAATAATTCTGTTATGATTGTGTTTTTTGTGTTTATTTTTGTGTTTGAGCCAAGTAAAACCTTTATGACTAGTTTGGTGTTGGTTGTTTGATCCTGCTGGAAAAGACAGAAACTTTTCGCTCACGAAATTACTTTTCATTTTTATTCAGAAAGAGATTTTGAGTTGATTAGTATTGCTGCTGGTTGATATGCCTTTTGCCCAGGCAGTAGATTTTTTTCAGAATTTTTGAGGTACCAGAAGTATACGAAGTATACAGATTGCTACGAACTGGTCTGTTTTTGACAGATTCTGTTTTTGTTGAATTGGTTGCTTGTTTTGATGAAACTATGGATAGTATCGGGGGGTACTAGCCATGTAGAAGTGAGAATACAGTAATTTGACACCAATATAAATAGAAATCAAGATTTATATAGTACCTAAAGAGGTGGTAGTTTGTTTTCTTGTGCTAATGATATCACGAGTTTCTGTTTAAGTTTTGTGTTGTGAAGTTTTCAAGTTTTGGGTGATGTTCTCATGGACAAATGGATAAAGTGTGGAAAGAGATTAAGCTTGGGGATGCCCAAGGCATACCAAGCCAAATTGAAGGACACCAAGAAGCCTAAGCTTGGGGATGCCCCGGGAAGGCATCCCCTCTTTCGTCTTCAATCCATCGGTAACATTACTTGGAACTATATTTTTATTCACCACATGATATGTGTTTTTCTTGGAGCGTCTTGTATCATAGGAGTCTTTTATTTTTGTTGTGTCACAATCATCCTTGCTGCACACCTTTTGAGAGATACATGCACTCATTGTGAATTTGCTAGAATGCTCATTGTGCATCACTTATATCTTTTGAGCTAGATAATTTTGCTCTATGTGCTTCACTTAGATCTTTTAGAGCACGGCGGTGCATAACTTGGTAGTTGGTTTGTGCTATGAAAGTAGTCCCAAAGATGATAGGTACCCGAAGAGTATACTAAAACTTCCATCTTCATGTGCATTGAGTAGAAAGAAAAGTTCGATTCCTCTCAATTAGTTTTGAGACGTGGATTTGGTAATATTAAGAGTTATGTTAGTAGGGTGTTGTGAATCTAGAAATACTTGTGCTGAAGTTAGTGATTCCCGTAACATGTATGTATGGTGAACCGCTATGTTAGGAAGTCGGAGCATAATTGATCTATTGATTGTCATCCTTTGTATTGCGGTCGAGATCGCACGATGGTTAACACCTACCAACCCTTCCCCTAGGAGTATGCGTTTAGCACTTTGTTTCGATTACTAATAAAAACGTTCGCAACAAGTATGTGAGTTCTTCATGACTAATGTGAGTCCATGGTATAGATGCACTTTCACCTTCCACCATTTCTAGCCTCTCTAGTGCCGCGCAATTTTTGCCGGTGCACAAACCCACCATATGACTTCCTCAAAACAACCACCATACCTACCTACTATGGCATCTTCATAGCCATTATAAGATATATTGCCATGCAACTCCCACCATCCCGTCTCATGACTTGTGCCGTCACTCTCATATTTCCATTGCATGATCGTAAGATAGCTAGCGAGATGTTTCAACGTCATACGCCAAGCTAGATCGTTGCACATCCCGGTACACTGCCGGAGGCATTTCGTATAGAGTCATCATCGTTCTAAGCTTTGAGCTGTGAGTAAATAAAAGTGTGATGATCATCATTATTAGAGCATTGTCCCATGTGAGGAAAAAAAGAGAGGCCAAAGTTGCCCACAATAAAAAAAGAGAGAAAAAAGAGGCCAAAGAGCCCAAACAAAAAAAAGAGAGAAAAAGAGAGAAGGGACAATGCTACTATCTCTTTCCACACTTGTGCTTCATAATAGCACCATGTTCTTCATGATTGAGAGCCTCTCGTTTTGTCACCACCATATACTAGTGGGAATCTTTATTATATAACTTGGCTTGTATATTCCAATGATGGACTTCCTCAAAATTGCCCTAGGTCTTCGTGAGCAAGCAAGTTGGATGCACACCCACTAGTTCTCCTTTTGAGCTTTCACATACTTATATCTCTAGTGCATCTTTTGTATGGCAATCCCTACTCATTCACATTGATATCTATTAATGGGCATCTCCATAGCCCTTTGATACGCCGAGTCAATGTGACCATCTCCTCCTTTTTGTCTCACAACCACCACACTCTATTCCACCTATAGTGCTATATCCATGGCTCACGCTCATGTATTGCGTGATAGTTGTAAAATGTTTGAGAAAGTAAGAGTGCGAAAACAATTACTTGGCCAATACCGGGGTTGTGCATGATTTAAGTTAGTTGTATGAGGATGATGGAGCATAGCCAGACTATATGATTTTGTAGGGATAACTTTCTTTGGCCTTGTTATTTCGAAAGTTCATGATTACCTTGCTAGTTTGCTTGAAGTATTATTGTTTTCATGTCAATAGCAAACTATTGTTTCAAATCTTACGGATCTGAACATTCGTGTCACATGAAAGAAGTTACAAAGGACAACTATGCTAGGTAGCATTCCACATCAAAAATTCAGTCTTTATCACTTCCCTACCCGAGGACGAGCATGAGTTAAGCTTGGGGATGCTTGATACGTCTCCAACGTATCTACAATTTTTGATTGTTTCATGCTATTATCTTGTCAAACTTTGGATGTTCTGTATGCCTTTTATATCTTTTTTGGGACTAACTTATTAACTCAGTGCCAAGTGCCAGTTCCTGTTTTTCCGTGTTTTTGACCCTTTTCACAGGAGGATTTTAAACGGAGTCCAAACGCAATAAAACTTCCGAAAAGATTTTTTATGGAACAGAAGATACGCAGAAAGCTTGGGAACCAAGGCAGGGAGTCCCGAGGGAGGCCACAAGCCCCCATGGCGCGGCCAGGGGGGCCCGCGCCTCCCAGGCTTGTGGGCTCCCTGGGCCTCCCCTGCCCTAGCTCCTTCGCCTATAAATTCCCTAAAATCCCTAAAAAATCAGGGGATGAACGAAAATACTTTTCCGCTGCCGCAAGCTTCTATCGCCGCAAGATCCCATCTGGGCGCGTTCTTGTGCCCTGCCGGAGGGGAGATTCGAATGCGAAGGGCTTCTTAATCAACACCACGACCTCTTCGATGATGCGTGAGTAGTTCACCATAGACCTACTGGTCCACAGCTAGTAGCTAGATGGCTTCTTCTCTCTCTTGGATCTTCAATACAAAGTTCTCCATGATCTTCATGGAGATCTATCCGATGCAATCTTCTTTTGCGGTGTGTTTGTCGAGATCCGATGAATTGTGGATTTATGATCATATTATCTATGAATCTTATTTGAGTTTCTTCTGATCTCTCTTATGCATGATTTCATATCCTTGTAATTCTGTTCGAGTTGTGGGTTTTGTTTGGCCAACTTTATCTATGATTCATACCGTGCGGTGACCTCACCCAGTGACAGAAGGGGTAGCGAGGCATGCATCATGTTGTTGCCATCAAGGGTAAAAAGATGGGGTTTTCATCATTGGTTTGATTTTATCCCTCTACATCATGTCATCTTGCTTAAGGCGTTACTCTGTTCGTCATGAACTCATACACTAGATGCATGCTGGATAGCGGTCGACGTGTGGAGTAATAGTAGTAGACGCAGAAAGTATCGGTCTACTTGTCTCGGACGTGATGCCTATATGTATGATCATTGCCTTAGCTATCGTCATGACTTTGCGCGGTTCTATCAATTGCTCGACCGTATTTTGTTCACCCACCGTAATATTTGCTATTTTGAGAGAAGCCTCTAGTGAACACTATGGCCCCCGGGTCTACTTTACACCATATTTTCAGCCTTAATCTTTTACTTCGTTGCACTTTCTGCCTTTAGATCTCACTTTGCAATCAATCTTGAAGGGATTGACAACCCCTTTATAGCGTTGGGTGCAAGCTCTTTTGTGTTTGCGCATGTACTCTGGACTTGACGAGATTCTCCTACTGGATTGATACCTTGGTTCTCAAACTGAGGGAAATATTTACTGCTCCTGTGCTGTATCACCCTTTCCTCTTCAAGGGAAAAACCAACGCAAGCCAAGTCTCCATCAACGTGCCAATTTCTGGCGTTGTTGTTTGAGAAGTAGCAAGCACCTTTATAGTCACCCAGTTACGTTGTGACATTTGATGCACACAAGGTATTCCTCCGGTGCCAGTGAGTTATATGATCTCATGGTCATAGGAACAAATACTTGACACGCAGAAAACAATAGCAAGAAAACGACACGATAGATATGCTACGTTCGTAGTTTGGGTCTAGTACATCACATGATTCTCCTAATGATGTGATCCAGTTATCAAGTGACAACACTTGCACATAATCAGAAAACCTTGACTATCATTGATCAAGTGGCTAGCCAACTAGAGGCTTGCTAGGGACATTGTTTTGTCTATGTATCCACACATGTGTCTATGTTTTCATTCAATACAATTATTGCATGGATAATAAACGATTATCTTTAAACAGGAAATATAATAATAACTTCTTATGATTGCCTCTAGGGCATATTTCCAATAGTTTGGTCCCTCTTGATCGATGGAGGGAAAACCCTACGTCTTACTCTTGTTTATACTGATGAAAAGGTATCGAATTTAGAGTTGATCTACCTCGAGATCATATGTTATGGTCTAAACCCTAATAGTAGTGATGTTGGTTATGAACTAAAACCCTTTGATTTATATAGACACTAGGGGTGCCTAGGCTTACATATGGTCGGTTACATCCGGGAATAAACATGCCAATATTATCATCTTGACTTGGAACACACACCAAGGCTTCAAAATTCTCCATCCTAAACACGGTGTCACCTCGTAGTTTGGTCTTTTAGTGACAGTCACAGAGCGGCCCATGAGTCCGGTTCGTAGAGATAGGCTGGCGGCCTGAGGACCCCTTAGTCCCCGACTCCCTAACTAGGCCCCGAACTGGCCTCAAATGCCATAGTCTTGATTCCTAGCACCTTCTCGTGTCCAAAGTCTTTGGCTTGCAGGGCGAGTTCTTCTCCCTATTTAATTATAATCGGCTAGTGTTAGTTAAGCCACCGATGACTTCCCTATTTTTGAGCAGTTTGTGTTACCTAGCCTCGAAGGCCAACCACTCGATTGTGGATAGTGCCTTTATCTGACACCTTTATAACGAAAGGTCGCGGATGGTCACGACCACTAACCAGTTACAAAAACTCATGCCGCGGTTCAAGACCGTTCCTTCATTAGCACATCCCATCGATATGAAGATCGTGCCCCATTTTTTAAGGGATACAATTTATGATTTGGGCTATCCCACGCCCGCATAACTACCTCATTATATCAGGAAGTGGCGAGGTCCGTGACATAGTAAAGGGGCCGTTGGTATTACAACAGCTTATAAAAGGGAAGCAACCACCATGCGTCCTAGCCGGACGCCACGACACCTCAGGCCCCACGGTGTTGCTTCGCTCTTGGCACTGGTTGGGGCGCGCGACGTGTGTGCGAGTGGTGAATGGTGGTCCCGTCACTACGGGCACGACGGGACGTCACCACACGCCCGGCCTCACATGCCTAGGCCCATGCGCGGTATTCATTGCGGCCGCGGGCCGCCGATTGAGGTTCCCCGTGCGATTTAATGCGCGCGGGGATCATGGGTTAGTGGGGGACGTGGGCATAACCGATCCCATGCCCCCACGTTTTCCCTGGGGCTTTAAAAGGGGAAGGGGGAGACCGGTTTCGCCATTGCCTCCCCTTGCTCCCACCTCCATTTCGCCCTAGCATCAGAGCTCGCCGCTGTCGTCCTTCCTCCTTGCGTCCGCAGCGCTCGCCGCCGCCGTCGCCCTTCTTCGCGCCCGCGTTGCACACCGCCACTGTTCCTCCCTTCTTTGCAAGCGGAGCCTCCCCGCAGTCGAACTGCTGGGAAGCCGCGTCTCTTGCCTCCTTTTCTCCGCCTCACCGCCGGTGACCGACGAGATGGACGGGCTATCCGCCGGCTCATGGGAGGGCTCAATCATGACGGATGAGCACATCGACTAACTCCAGCGGACGTGGAAACTCCCATCCGTGGAGCTCGTCGAGGCCCACACGCCCGACGACGAGCATGTGTTGGATCCCCGATCCGGCGAGCATGTCGTCTTTGGCACACACTTCCTCGTCGGCTTTGGCCTACCGGGGAGCTGCTTCCTGCGGCAATTTCTGGAGTTCTATGGGCTCGAGCTGCATCATCTAGGACCTAACTCCGTTCTGTACCTTGCGTGCTTCGCCATGCTGTGCGAGGCTTACTAGGGCTTCTGGCCCTGTCCCTCCTTCTTCTGTCATTTCTTCCTTTTCCATGCTCAGGCGCACGACAGCGTGCCGTACTACTGCAGCGGCGCGATGGTGTATAGGTGGTGCGGATGGCCGCTTTCAAAGATGATTTGGAAGGAGTCCTTTAATAAATGGCAGCGCACCTTCTTGTACTTCCGCAGCATCGGCCTGGGGCGGTACTGGGTTAACCTCCCGCCATTTGCCGACGAGCCGCCGATTGGGGAGAACTGGAATTTTGAGCTGCGCAACGACGAGATAGTATCGCTCGGCGGCCGGCTGCAGGAGCTCAAGGGCTCCCTGGGGCTGGTGGCCCCGTACCTGGTGGCGGCCTTCGTCTCCCGCCGAGTGCTGCCACTACAGCTGCACGCGCACCGGATGTGCGACATGAGCGGCCGCAAGGACCCGTGCCGACTGTCGACGGTGGACCTGCCGTTCAGCAAGGTTGTCGCCAAAGTGAACAAAATCACCAACTTACAGCTGGACAAGGAGGAGTGGAGATTCGGCATGCCGCCATTCCATCGTGGCAACCGTGCACCGTCGGTAAGTTTTCATCCGAGTGAAGTTGTCCCCTTTTTCCTTTCTCGCAGTAGCTGACACGTGGTCGTGCCTTCCCTCAGCTTTTTGTTCGCCAGAACACGCTGGACGCCCCGAATCCGGAGCGCTTTGCCCTGGACCAGGATGATTCCGATGATGAGGACTACGAGTCGTACATGGACAGCCGTGAAGGCCCCAAAGACTCGGACACGCTGGAGGAAGAGGAGGAGGATGATGATGATTAAGAGGATGAGGAGGAGGCAGCCGACGCAATGGCCGACAGGGCGAGGACGTCGCGTAACCCTCCCGACGGGTCTGTGATGCACTGGACAAACGACGATGATGATGATGACGTGCAAGTGCTGGAGGCACCGCCGGACACGACGGGGATGCCTCGGGGCCATCGCCGAGGAAAGAGCACGGAGCTGCCGGCTGGGGGCCTGCTGGCTGCCAGCCAGCCGGCCCATCGCCAAACAGCAGAGGAACATCGCAGGGACAAGCTGCCAGCCGAGGGCTCGATTGACGCCCTGATCGCCAAGAAGGTTCAGTCGGCGGCGCTGTCGGCGGGTGATGTCTACTACGCAACCTTCTTCTTGTAGACGTTGTTAGGCCTCCAAGTGCAGAGGTTTGTAGGACAATAGCAATTTCCCCTCAAGTGGTCGACCTAAGATTTATCAATCCGCGGGAGGCGTAGGATGAAGATGGTCTCTCTCAAGCAACCCTGCAACCAAATAACAAAGAGTCTCTTATGTCCCCAACACACCCAATTCAATGGTAAATTGTATAGGTGCACTAGTTCGGCGAAGAGATGGTGATACAAGTGCAATATGTATGGTAGATATAGGTTTTTGTAATCTGAAAAATATAAAAACAGCAAGGTAATTAATAATAAAAGTGAGCACGAACGGTATTGCAATGTGTGGAAACAAGGCCTAGGGTTCATACTTTCACTAGTGAAGTTCTCTCAACAATGATAACACAATTGGATCATATAACTAGCCCTCAAGATGCAACAAAGAGTCACTCCAAAGTCACTAATAGCGGAGAACAAACGAAGAGATTATTGTCGGGTATGAAACCACCACAAAGTTATTCTTTCTGATCGATCTATTCAAGAGTCTGTAGTAAAATAATACGAAGCTATTCTTTCCATTCAATCTATCCTAGAGTTCGTACTAGAATAACACCTTAAGACACATATCAAGCAAGACCCTAATGTCACCTAGATACACCATTGTTACCTTAAGTATCCGTGGGCATGATTATACGATATGCATCACACAATCTTAGAATCATCTATTCAATCAACACATAGAACTTCAAAGAGTGCCCCAAAGTTTCTATCGGAGAGTCAAAACGTGTGCGAACCCATATGCATAGGTTCCCGATGTCACGAAACCCGCAAGTTGATCACCAAAACATACATCAAGTACTCACATGAATATCCCATTGTCACCACAGATAGACACGTGCAAGACATACATCAAGTGTTCTTAAAGACTGAATCCGATAAGATAACTCCAAAGGGAAAACTCAATTCATTACAAGAAGGGAGAGGGGGAAGAACATCATAAGATCCAACTATAGTAGCAAAGCCCGCGGTACATCGAGATCAAGACATCTCAAGAACACGAGAGAGAGAGAGAGATCAAACATATAGCTACTGGTACATACCCTCAGCCCCAAGGGTGGACTACTCCCTCCTCGTCATGGAGATCGCCGGGATGATGAAGAAGGCCACGAGAGATGGATCCGCCCTCCGGCAGGGTGCCGGAACGGGCTCTCGATTGGTTTTTGGTGGCTACAGAGGCTTGCGGCGGCGGAACTCCCGATCTAGGTTTCTTTTTGGGGGTTTCTGTATTTATAGGAATTTATGGCAGTGCAATTATGTCAGTTGGGCCCACGAGGAGGTCACGAGCCTGCTAGGCCCTCCAGAGGGGGTAGGGCGCGCCTACGGGGCTCGTGACTCCCTCGTGGCTCTTCTGGCCTTGTTCCAAAGCTTCGGGGGTCTCTTTTGGTCCAAAAAAATCATCGCAATTTTTTTATTCCATTTGGACCCCGTTTGATATTCCTATCTGAAAAAAGGTCAAAAACAAGGAAAAAACGGAAATTGACACTTGGCTCTAGGTCAATAGGTTAGGCCCAAAAATAATATAAAATAGCATATTCATGCATATAAAACATCCAAAGTTGATAATATAATAGCATGGAACGATCAAAAATTATAGATACGTTGGAGACGTATCAGCGGGCACCCCTGTGTCGATGCAGAGGAGGCTCAGGTGGGGACCCACGATATTACTCTTGGCGCGGGGTAAGTTTTCTTTGATGCTCGTGCCCCCTTCTTTTCTTGCTTTCTTTGTCGTGTGGTATTTGAGCTCGTGCTCTCTTGTTTCGTTTTGGCCACGAGGCCGTTCAGCTACTAGCGCCAGAGGCGTCGGCCCTTGGGGCCGAACAGGTCGTGCCGCTTGTCGCGGAGCACGCGGCGATGACACGACTCGAATGGGAGCGCGCCGTTCAGCTTTGTGCGGCCAAGGGGAGGGCCGCGCCCGCTGCGACGAATGGCACTGGCGGCCCCTTGGCCGGGGTGACGAGTTATGCCACGGCGCCGACGACCCCAGAGGCTCCTGCCACGGAGGCCTCGCCGGCGTGCATGGAGGTGCACCAGGAGCTGCCCCAAGAGGTGATGGTACCGTCGGCTCGGGAGCCAGCGGCCCAGGAGGTGTCCCGTTCGGCATTCGACCTGGGGCGTCGGGCTGAGTCTGAGGCCGGGAGTGGTGACGGCGGAGCCATGGTTGCTTCGGCAGTGCACGCAAGTCCGGCTGCACTAGCAGCGCGTGCACCGCTAGAGGCGGCCGAGTGACCCAGTCGCTGTCCCGTGTGACGGAGGAGCGGGGGCAGTTGAGCCGCGCCCCGGCCGTGACCGGGGCAGGCTCTTTGACCAAGGGGCGGGCCATGGTGCTACCGATGTGATGGCCCGTCACCTTCGCCTAGTTGGCAGTGAGCAACCTTAAACTGGTGGAGAGGGCGCTCCAGGTAAGGTTTTTGCGGCACCTTTCTTTCCGTGTATTCTATGGTGGGTGCGTGCCAGCGCACCCATTGGGTGTAGTCCCCGAGATTCAGGCCGGCTGCGTGGCTTCGTGGAAGCCAGGCCAAATCTTATCTGCTTCTGATATTCATATTTTCCTAAGGCTAACCAGGCAAAGAGCGAGTCACTCTTCCAGGAGGCGGTCGCTCTTTGCCTCTATAGACGGAACTGTTACTTTAAGACCCATACGGATCTTGAGACTCGGACGGCGGAGCTGGAGGGAACTACAAGGGTAAGCTTTCGTAGTGGTGGGTGCGCACAAGCGCACCCCACTCGGTGTAGTCCCCGAGATTCGGGCCGACTGCGCGGATTCGTGGTAGCCGGGCCAAATCTTATCTTCTTTGTGTTGCTGTTGTCGAGCCAACCGCTGACTTGATTTTTGTGCAGCGGCGGTCATTCCCATGACCGAGGTGGAGGAGCTGTGTTGCTTGCTTGCCGACGTTTGGGGCAAGCGTGATGAGATTGCCGAGGAGCGCGACCGGCTGGGGAAGGATCTAGGTGCCGAGCGGGTAGTCGCGGCGTCGCTAGAGGCGGAGGTGGAGCAGTTTGCTGGAGCGCTCCAGGACGAAAAGGCGGCGAAGGAGTTGGCTCAGTAGGCATCTGTCGCTAGCAACGAGGCGGCGACATATCTTCGGGCCGAGGTTGCTCGGCTTGGGGAGGAGGTGACCAGCGTGCTTAACCTTTTCCGCAAGGTGGAAAACACATTAGTCGGTGAGCGTTGTTCCCTTTGCTTGTTGTATTTCGCCGACTCCTCTTTTTCTTATCGTCTTTCTTTGGGCCAGCTTGCTTCCCGTATGCGCATGCGCGGGTGGAGCGGGCCGTGGAGGCCCGTCGGGAGGAGCAGCATCGGGCCGGTTGTGATACAGACGTCGATGCCGGGTGGTCGGTGGAGGAGATGGCCCACGCGTGTGAGAGGTGGGTGAATTTCGTGCCGGTCCTTTACGACCGGCTCAAGGCGATGGGTCAGGACAATGTTCGTTCCCTTTGGCCCGACCAGGCGGAGGGGGTTCACGTCATCCGGGTCGTGGCATGGCTGGAGCATGCTGTGGATCGCTTCAACGCATGGAGGGCGTCGGCTGCGAGGGGCGGAGCCAGGGTCGCGCTGACCTTTGCCCTTTCTTGGTACTCACGCATTAACCTGACCAACTGGCCACCATGCGGGCGGCGTCCCAGGTGGACCTAGCGCAGTGATGACCCACAAGTATATGGGGTCATTTGTAGACTTTTCGATAAGTAAGAGTGTCGAACCCAACGAGGACTAGAAGGAAATGACAAGTGGTTTTTTGCAAGGTAATGTCTGCAAGTGCTAAAATTGTAAGTAGCAGAGTAGTTTGATAGCAAGATAATTTGTAACGAGCAAGTATCAAAAGTAGTAAAAAAAAGTGCAGCAAGGTAGCCCAATCCTTTTGAGGCAAATGACATGCCAAAACGGTCTCTTATGATAAGCAAAGTGTTCTTGAGGGTAAACGGGAATTTCATCTAGTCACTTTCATCATGTTGGCTTAATTCGTGTTCACTACTTTGATAATTTGGTATGTGGGTGGACCGGTGCTTAGGTGTTGTTCTTACTTGAACAAACCTCCTACTTATGATTAACTCTCTCGCAAGCATCCGCAACTACGAGAGAAGTATTAAGAATAAATGCTAACCATAACATTAAACTTTTGGATCCAAACGGTCCCTTACGGAATAGCGCATAAACTTGGGTTTAAGCTTCTGTCACTCTCTCAACCCATCATCTAATAACTACTCTACAATGCATTCCCTTAGGCCGAAATATGGTGAATTATCATCTAGTCGACGTTCACATGACACCACTAAGGGAATCACAACATACATATCATCAAAATATCGAACACATATCAAGTTCATATGATTACTTGCATCATGATTTCTCCCGTGACCTCAAGAACAAAAGTAACTACTCACAAATGATAATATTGATCAAGATCAGAGGGGTATTACGTAGCATAATGGATCTGAACATATAATCTTCCACCAAATAAACCATATAGTAATAACTACAAGATGTAATCAACACTACTAGTCACCCACAAGCACCAATCTATAGTTGCGGTACAAAGATTGAATACAAGAGATGATCTAGGTTTTGCGAGGAGTTGGTTCTGTTGAAGATGTTGATGAATATAGCCCTCCCCAAGACGGGAGAGTTATTGATGATGATGATGACGATGATTTCCCCCTCCGGGAGGGAAGTTCCCTCGGCGGAATTGCTCCACTGGAGGGCAAAAGTGCTCCTGCCCAAGTTTCACCTCGAGACGGTGGCGCTTCATCTAGAAAGTCCTCTCATCCTTTTTTCTAGGTCAAAATGACCTATATACCAGAAGAGGGGCACCAGATGTGGGCCTGGGTGAGCACAACCCACCGGGGCGCACGTGGGCTCCCTGGCTCGCCCAGGTGGGTTGTTCCCACTTGGTGGGCCCCCTCTGGTACTTATTTGCTCCAATATTCCTCAAATATTACATAAAAATTCCTCCTAAAGTTTCATCTCATTTGGAGTTGTGCAGAATAGGTAGCCTGACGTAGCTTTTTCAGGTCGAGATTTCCAGCTGCCAGAATTCTCCCCCTTGTGTATACCTTCCATATTATGAGAGGAAAGGCATTAGAATTACTCCAAAAAGCTTTATTATACAATAAAACAACATAAATAACAATAGCAAAACATGATGCAAAATGGACGTATCAACTCCCCCAAGCTTAGACATCGCTTGTCCTCAAGCGGAAACTGAAATCGAGAAACATGTCCACATGCTTAGAGAGAGAGGTGTCGATAAAAACAAAAATACGGACATAGCAGCATCATGTAACTTATTATAACAACAACAAACTTTAACATAAAACTTTGATCATAGAACTTTATCGTAGGCTTCTCATGAACAAGTGACAATTCATCACAACATCGAAGTATAAGGCATAAAATCTATTGGAAACCAACAAACTATGTTCATAGTCAAATTTGCAACTACAATTCATCATGTTTTCAGGAAGGGTCACATATTGGAGCCTTTAGGCAAGTCCATATACTCAACCATCATTTAGTCTTCTATGTTTGCTAACACTCACCGTGTAAACATGAGAAAAACGTTTCAACCGGACACATAGAAAGATAGGGGTTTATAGTTTCGCCTCCCAACAAATTCACCTCAAGGGTGATGTCAACAATAATAACTCATGCTACCCATATTCAAATGGATATATGTGCCTAGATCTTTCCTCGCCACATGATGCTTGCCAAAGGAGAAAATAAAAATGAATAGAGAGAAAAACTTTGACTCTTGCATGAAAGTAAATACATAAAAGTAAAAGATAGGCCCTTCGCAGAGGGAAGTAGAGGTTGCCATGCACTTTTTGTTTGTATGCTCAACCCCTTAGTGCAAGAGAACGTCACGTTATATTGCCCCTTGTGATGGCAACCTTTATTATGCAGTCTGTCACTTTTATTCTTCACCATCACAAGTTCGTACAACTCTCAATTTTCCCTTACACTAAATGATCTTACACTTTTAGAAGCAATTTTTATTGCCCTTTTTGCACCGATGACAACTTACTTGAAGGATATTACTCAATCCATATGTAGGTATGGTGGACTCTCAAACACGATTTGGGTTTAAGGGTTTTGGATGCACAAGTAGTATCTCCACTTAGTGCAGAGTTTTTGGCTAGCAAAGATAGGGGCAAGCACCACATGTTGAAGGATCCATGACAATATAACTTCTATGTGAATATGAACAAACATAATTCATTACATTTCCTTCCTTGTCCAACGTCAACAACTTTGACATATAATATTTTGATGGGTGGTCATAATCACAAAAGATTTCCAGGATAGTGTATTTGCATGTGAATCTCCTCTTCCCTTATTAATTCTTTCATGAGTCGCATCATTGACCAATGCTATGTTTATCAATCTACAATAAAATTTTCTACTTATATTTTTCCTTGTGTAATTTCATCACTTACCATAAGATTAGCATATGATCTTTTTCATTTATTTCCTTTCTTTTTGTTGAAACAAGAAAGTAAAGAAGGCAAAACTCAAACTAAACTTTATTATATATCTCGGACATGATTGCATAGATTGATCACTAACCAAACTCTTGGAAAGAAAGGATCGAACTAAACTTTTATTCATGTAAAGCAAAATATAACCGTGGATCGAACTAAGAAAAGTAAAGGCAAAAGATAGTGGAGATGATACGATACCGGGGCACCTCCCCCAAGCTTGGAGAAAGCCAAGGGGACTGCCCATACCCGATACTCAATTTTATTTTGGTGATGAAGAAGGAGGTGGTGGTGATGAAGTAGAAGCAATCTTGTCCTCTCGTTTCAATGGCAGAGACTCACCATCATAAGAGGAAGATTGAGTCTCTCGGATCCTGCCACTGGCAGCCAAACTCACACCTTTAAACCTTGCCTCATATTAAAAGACTTGGCTTTGAAGGTCGTGGATCTGGCTATGAAGGAAGTTGATTTGCTCGTTGAGGGAGAAGACAATGTCCTTCATGGACTTGCCATCCACCTTGAGATCACGGGTGTAGTCCGCGATCATTAGGTGATTGGCATTGAGCCCACGTTCCACCATCCCCTTGCACCGGAAGACTTCCTACTCCATAGCTTCAAGCCTGGCCTCCATGGATCCAGTCCCCTTGGGTCCTTGCACATCGCGGATGTGCAACATCCCATCGCGCATTTGGATAGCTTAAGGTTGATGCATCACTTCCCGCAGATATGGGTTGATGACCTTGTCGAAGAACTTGTCCTTGGAAGAGCTTGAAGCTGCCATGGTGGATTGGATCTGACAGAAAACAGCAAGAAAACAAAATAAGAGATATCTCCGCGATACGGAGGTCAACAGGTTCGGGGGGGGGGTATATAAAGAAATTTTATCTTGGGGAACAAGCAGAACGGAAGAAAAACAGAGTCCGGAAAGTACCCGAGGTGGGCCCAACCCACCAGGGCACGCCTGGCTGCTAGGCACGCCCTGGTGTATCGTGCCTACTAGGGTCACTTTCCTGGAAGTTTCTTATTTTCCTATTTTTTTAAATATTCCAAAACTAGCAAAAAATATTTTTGCGGATTTTTTGGAGTCCGTTTAAATATCGTATCACGTACCTCCCTTTTTTCACGATTTTGGAGTGTTCCAGAAGGTTTCTTTTATGTTTTCTTCCGGTGTCATAGTTTGGATAATGTTGCTTTCAACATTAATGGGCTTACCTGAGATATAATGTTTTATTCGTTGCCCGTTGACAACCTTTGGATTAGTACCTTCGGGATTATTTATTTTGATAGCTCCGGATCGATAGACCTCCTCGATAACATATGGTCCTTCCCATTTGGAGAGGAGTTTTCCTGCAAATAATATGAAATGAGAGTTGTACAAAAGAACATATTATCCAACTTTGAACTCACGCTTTTGGATTCTTTTGTCATGCCATCTTTTAACTTTTTCTTTAAATAACTTTGCATTTTCATAAGCTTGGTTTCTCCATTCATCTAATGAGCTAATATCAAATAACCTCATTTCACCAACAAGTTTAAAATCATAGTTGAGATCTTTGATTGACCAATATGCTTTATGTTCTAACTCAAGAGGCAAATGGCAAGCTTTTCCATAAACCATTTTATAAGGAGACATACCCATAGGATTTTTATATGCTGTTCTATAAGCCCAGAGTGCATCATCTAATTTCTTAGACCAATTCTTCCGGGACCTCCTGACATTCTTTTGTAAGATTATTTTTATTTCTCTATTGCTAATTTCAACTTGACCACTAGGCTGAGGATGATAAGGTGAAGCAATTCTATGGTTAACATCATACTTAGCAAGCATTTTACGGAAAGCACCATGAATAAAGTGTGAACCACCATTAGTCATTAAATATCTAGGGACTCCAAACCTTGGGAAAATAACTTCCTTAAGAATTTTAATAGAGGTGTTGTGATCAGCACTACTAGTTGGAATAGCTTCTACCCACTTAGTAACATAATCAACAACAACCAAAATATGTGTATACCCATTAGAGGAAGGAAAAGGTCCCATGAACTCAAATCCCCAAACATCAAATGGTTCAATAGCAAGTGAATAATTCATAGGCATTTCTTGACACTTACCGATATTACCTATTCTTTGACATTCATCACAAGATGAGACAAACTTACGGTCATCCTTGAAGAGAGTAGGCCAATAAAAACGAGATTGCAATACCTTATGAGCGGTTCTGCCTCCCGTGTGATGCCCTCCATAATCTTCAGAGTGACATTTCCATAGGATTTGTTCATGTTCATGCTCAGGTACACAACGTCTAGTAATACCATCTACTCCTTTATAAATATGTGGGTCATCCCAAAAGTAATGTCTTAAATCATAGAAGAATTTTTTTATTTTGTTGGTATGTGAAGCTAGGTGGTATGTATTTAGAAACAATATAATTAGCATAATCAGCATACCAAGGTGTACTATTAGAAACATTTATTGCAGCTAATTGTTCATCGGGAAAGCTATCATTAATAGGTTGTGGGTCATCAAGAATATTTTCAAGCCTAGACAAGTTATCAGCTACGGGGTTCTCTGCTCCTTTCCTATCAGTGATATGCAAATCAAATTCTTGTAACAGAAGAACCCACCTAATGAGTCTAGGTTTAGCATCTTTATTTTCCATAAGATATTTAATAACAACATGATCGATGTGAACAATAACTTTAGAATCAACAATGCAAGATCTGGATTTATCACAAGCAAACACTATTGCTAAGAATTCTTTTTCAGTATTAGCATAATTTCGTTGAGCACTGTCTAGAGTTTTACTGGCATAATGGATAACATTAAATTTCTTATCAACTCTTTGTCCTAGAACAAGACCAACAACATAATCACTAGCATCACACATAATCTCAAAAGGCAAGTTCAAATCAGGTGCTTGAGAAACAGGTGCAGTAATTAAGGCTTTATTTAGTGTTTCAAAGGCTTCTAAACAATCATCATCAAACACAAAAGGAATATCCTTTTGCAAAAGATTTGTAAGAGGCCTAGAAATTTTAGAAAAGTCTTTGATAAACCTCCTATAGAAACCAACATGACCAAGGAAACTACGAATACCTTTGATATCTTTAGGACATGGCATTTTCTCAATTGCATCAACCTTGGCATTGTCCACCTCAATGCCTCTTTCAGAAATTTTATGGCCCAAAACAATACCTTCGATAACCATAAAGTGGCACTTCTCCCAATTCAAGACAAGATTTGTTTGTTCACATCTCTGCCAATCTCGATCAAGATTGCTTAAACAATCATCATAAGACTTCCCATAAACAGAAAAATCATCCATGAAAACCTCAACAATCTTTTCACATAAATCATAGAATATAGCAGTCATACATCTTTGAAAGGTAGCAGGTGCATTACATAAACCAAAAGGCATACATCTATAAGCATAAGTTCCAAAAGGGCAAGTAAAAGTGGTATTTTCTTAATTAGGTTGTGAAACAGGTATTTGTGAAAAACCAGAATATCCATCAAGAAAGCAAAAATTTGTGTGCTTAGATAGTCTTTCTAACATTTGACCTGTAAAAGGCAGAGGGTAATGATCTTTTCTAGTTGCTTTGTTTAATTTTCTAAAATCAATTACCATTCTATAGCCTGTGAAAATTCTTTGTGGAATAAGTTCATTCTTATCATTAGGAACAACAGTAATACCTCCCTTCTTAGGGACACAATGAACAAGACTTACCCATCTACTATCAGCTATAGGATAGATTATACCCGCTTCCAGAAGTTTCAATATTTCCGTTTTTACCACTTCTTTCATCTTTGGATTTAACCGACGTTGGTGATCAAGAACGAGTTTCGAATCAGGTTCCATATTAATCTTGTGCTGACATAGAGTGGGACTAATGCCCTTAAGATCATCAAGAGTATATCCAATAGCAGCTCGGTGCTTCCTTAGAACTTTCAATAATCTTTTTCTTCATGTTCTGAAAGGTTAGCACTAATAATAATAGGATATATCTTTTTCTCATCAAGATAAGCATATTTCAAAGTGTGTGGAAATTGTTTTAATTCAAACATAGGATCACCTTTAGGTGGAGGGGGGAGGCTCCTAGAGTTTCATTAGGCAAATTATGTTTAAGCAGAGGTTGTTGTTCGAAAAAGATTCTGTCTATTTCATTTCTTTCATGCATATGTAAATGATTTTCATGGTCTAGAAAATATTGTTCTAAAGGATCAGTAGGAGGTACAACAACAGAAGCAAGACCAATAATTTCATCCTTACTAGGCAAATCTTTCTTATGCGGTTGCCTACTAAAGTTGCAAAAGTTAAATTCATGAGATTCATCACCAAAGCTAACACCGACAGTTTGTTTCTTACAATCTATTTTGGCATTGACGGTGTTCAAGAAAGGTCTACCAAAGATAATGGGACAAAAGTCATCTTGTGGGGAGCCAAGAACAAGAAAATTAGTAGGGTATTTTATCTTCCCACACAAGACTTCAACATCTCTAAGAATCCCAATTGGTGATATAGTATATCTATTGGCAAGTTTAATAGTAACATCTATGTATTCTATTTTAGCAGGTGCTATTTCATTCTTAATTTCTTCATATAAGGAAAAAGGAATAGGACTCACACTAGCAGCTAGGTCACATAACCCATGATAAAGTGATCTCCTATCTTAACCGAGACAACATGCATGCCAACAACTGGTCTATGTTTATCTTTTTTATCCGGTTTGGCAATTCTAGAAGCTTCATCACAGAAGTAAATAACATGCCCATCGATATTATCGACCAAGAGATCTTTAATCATAGCAACACTAGGTTGAACTCTGATTTGTTCAACTGGTTTGGGTGTTCTAACATAACTTCTGTTAACCATAGCTGAAGCTTTAGTATGTTCTTTCATCCTAACAGGGAAAGGTGTTTTTTCAATATAAGCAATGGGAACAACTGGATCAACATTGTAAATGATAGTTTTTTCTTTAGCTTTTACGGGTTCTTTAATTTCTTCTTTAATAGGTGGGTGATATTTAAACCACTTATCCTTAGGGAGATCAACATGAGTAGGTAAAGATTCACAAAAGGAAGGTACTATCCTAGAGTCAAGTCCATATTTAGTGCTAAACTTTTGAAAAACATCGGTATTCATAAAAGATTTAACACAATCAAACTTATGTTCAATACCTGACTCTTTACCTTCGCCGAGTTCCCAATCTTCAGAGTTGCATTTAATTCTTTCTAAAATATCCCACCGGAATTCAATAGTCTTCTTCATAAAAGAACCAGTACAAGAAGTATCGAGCATGGATTGATCATTACGAGAAAGCCGAGCATAAAAATTCTGAATAATAATTTCTCTTGAGAGCTCATGATTGGGGCATGAATATAACATTGACTTAATCCTCCCCCAAGCTAGAGCAATACTTTCTCCTTCATGAGGCCAAAAATTATATATATAATTCCGATCACGATGAACTAGATGCATAGGATAATTGTTTTCATGGAATTCCAATTTCAACCGATTCCAGTTCCAAGATCCAATATCATCGCATAGCCTATACCATGTCAATGATTTTCCCTTCAAAGATAAAGGGAAAACCTTCTTCTTAGATTCATCTCCTGGTAAACCTGCAAGCTTAAACAATCCACAAATTTCATCCACATATATCAAGTGCATATCAGGTAGTTCGGTTCCATCTCCTGCATAAGGATTAGCTAGCAGTTGTTCTACCATACCTGAAGGAATTTCATATTCAATATTTTCAGTAGGTGCAGTAGTTTGAGGTGCAACTAATTGTGGTTCCGGTCGAGGTGAATATACCCTGAACAAACCCCTCAAAAAATTGTTTCCATAGTAGCAAGTGACAATAAATTTCAGCACGTAGTAATAATGTTTCCTTACCAATTTCCACTTACCAAGAGCGCTTCACTCCCCGGAAACGGCGCCAGAAAATAGCCTTGATGACCCACAAGTATATGGAGTCAATTGTATCCTTTTGGATAAGTAAGAGTGTTCAACCCAACGAGTAGCAGAAGGAAATGACAAGTGGTTTTCAGCAAGGTAAGGTCTGCAAGTGCTAAAACTCTAAGTAGCGGAGTAGTTTGATAGCAATATAATTTATAACGAGAAAGTAAAAAAAGTAGTAAAAAAAGTGCAGCAAGGTAGCCCAATCATTTTGAGGCAAAGGACAGGCCAAAATGGTGTCTTATGATAAGCAAAGTGTTTTTGAGGGTAAACGGGAATTTCATCTAGTCACTTTCATCATGTTGGCTTAATTCGTGTTCACTACTTTGACAATTTGGTATGTGGGTGGACCGCTGCTTAAGTGTTGTTATTACTTGAACAAACCTCCTACTTATGATTAACCCTCTCGCAAGAATCCGCAACTACGAGAAAAGTATTAAAAATAAATTCTAAGTATAGCATTAAACTTTTGGATCCAATCGGCCCCTCACGGAATATCGCATAAACTAGGGTTTAAGCTTCTGTCACTCTCGCAACCCATCATCTAATAAATACTCTGCAATGCATTCCCTTAGGCCCAAATATAGTGAAGTGTCATGTATGTTGTGACTCCCTTAGTGGTGTCATGCGAACGTCGACTAGATATCATACAAATATCGAACACATATCAAGTTGACATGATTACTTGCAACATGATTTCAACCGTGACCTCAAGAACAAAAGTAACTACTCACAAATGATAATCATGCTCAAGATTAGAGGGGTATTAAATAGCATAATGGATCTGAACATATAATCTTCCACCAAATAAACCATATAGTAACCAACTACAAGATGTAATCAACACTACTAGTCACCCACAAGCACTAATCCATAGTTCCGGTACAAAGATTGAACACAAGAGATGAACATGGGTTTGAGAGGAGCTGGTGCTATTGAATAAGTTGATGAAGATATCCCTCCCCAGGAGGGAGAGTTGTTGTTGATGATGATGACGATGGTTACCCCCTCCGGGAGGGGAGTTCCCCGTGCAGAATCGCTCCGCCGGAGGGCAAAAGTGCTCCTGCCCAAGTTCCACCTCTAGACGGCGGTGCTTCATCCTGAAAGTCCTATCCTCCTTTTTTCGAGGTCAAAATGACTTATATACTAGAAGAGGGGCACCGGAGGTGGGCCTGGGTGAGCACAACCCACCGGGGCGCGTTTGGGCTCCCTGGCTCGCCCAGGTGGGTTGTGCTCACCTGGTGGGCCCCTATGGTATTTATTTGCTCGAGTATTCCTGAAATATTCCATAAAAATTCCTCGTGAAGTTTCAGCTAATTTGGAGTTGTGCAGAATAGGTAGCCTGACGTAGCTTTTTAAGGTCCAGATTTCCAGCTGCCAGAATTCTCCTCCTTTGTGTATACCTTACATATTATGAGAGAAAATACATTAGAATTACTCCAAAAGGCATTATTATACAATAAAACAACATAAATAACAGTAGGAACACATGATGCAAAATGGACGCATCACGTAGCGTGAGGAGGCCATCGGATTCCAAGCCCACGAGCTTGCGAGCTACGCGGCGCTGGACACCTACTATCCTGAGCTAGGTCAGGATAGTGTGCCCCTCTGGGCGGATGCTTACAGCGTCCCCATTGTCGCCAGCAAGGAGGAAGTAGGGTCCAGCTCGGATGGGCCTGAAGGCGATGGTGGAGCCGCCGAGGTGTTGCGGTCGAATCATCTGTGCAAGGGACGTAGCTGCCTACTGGTGATGCTGAGGTGCCGCCGACTGGAGGCGGCGAAGTGCCGCCGGTTGGCGATGTGGATGTGCCATCAACTGGCGATGTGGAGGCCAAGCAGGAGGCGCCGCCGGCCCCCGATGCTTAGATGAGCCCGACGACCCTGCCGGCTGGGACCGGGAGGCGGCACTGCTAGAGCCGCCCGTTATCTTCCTGCTTTCCTTATTTTCAAGTTTGTTATGGACAAGTACACCGACTGGTGGTGTAATTTTTATTGTAATGCAATCTCGGCCTTGCGTCGCCATCTTTCAATTATGCACTGCAGTTTTAGTTTTACTTGTTGCCGTTTTTCCTTTCATTTGGTACTTTTCCTTGCTTTACCTAGTCGTTTTCCCATGTGCCCCGCTCTTTTGCCTTTTTTCCTGCCGGCCAGCCGGCTTGCGGACTGTGGCAGAGCGGGCAGTGCGCTGCCGGAGGCGGGGTGTTGGTAATTTGGATTATTTGCAAGTTGAGTTTTTGGACGAAACGAGCAGCATGGCCAGACCCAACCTGCCCCTTGTCAACATTTCCCATGTACTCCGCCCCTTTTGCGTGTGCACCTGCCGGCCGAATAGCCAGGTTGTGGTCTATAGCCGGCAAGGGTTAAGCCGCCGATGAGGAATTATGGTACTTCGCCGAGCCAGGGTGGTACTTGGGTGAGCCATCACTCCCCGAGCCGGCTAAGCCAACTCGAGGGTGACTAGAGAAGAAGAATAATTGGACCATAAGTAGGATGGAAAAGGCAGTCCCCGAGTCCTGCTCTGGGGTGTTGACTGTTCATTGATTGAAAGTAGGGAAGATACATACATACACTTGTTTAACTGTAAAATGGGCGGAGGAGTTACGCGTTCCATGGTTGATCTGTCTCGGGGCCGGAGGCGTCCTTCTTGTTCTTTCTTGCCTTCTGAGCATCGATTGGTTAGCAGGTGTTGTTGCTCAGATCTTTGCTGATGATGAATGGGCCCTCCCATGGGGCGGACAGCTTGTGCTGGCCAGCTGTCCGTTCGATCAGCTGGAGCAGCAGATCGCCCTCTCGAAATGAGAGTGGCTTGACCTGCCGGCTATGGTAGCGGTGTACGACATGCTGGTAGATGGCTGTTCTAGACAGCGCCAGCTCATGTGCCTCCTCGAGGAGGTCGACACCGTCTTATCTAGCCTCTTTGGCATTGACCTCGATGTATAGGGTGACCTGTCACGAGTTGAACTCGGCGTCGGTAGGGATAATTGCCTTGGCCCCATACACCAAGAAGAATGGGGTGAAACCAATCGACCGGTTGGGCATGGTTCACATGCTCCATAGTACAGCCGACAATTCCTCAACCCAGGCGCTGATCGAGGCTCGAGCGACTCAACTAGCCTGGGCTTAAGGCCGGACAAGATGATGCCGTTTGCCAGCACCGCTTGGCCGTTTGACTACGGGTGGGCTATGGACGCGAGATCCAGCCGGATTCCTTGCTCGTTGCATTAGCGGGTGAGTGCACCCTTAGCGAAGTTGTGATGTTGCCGGTGATGATGCTGCTGGGGTGGCCGTAGTAGATGGTGATGTCCTTATTGAACGTGACGACCGTCGGGCCGTCAAGCTTCTTGATTGTCTTGGCCTCGATCCATTTTGTGAATTTCTCGACGGCCACCAGGAGATGTGTCATGCCGCCTCGGGCGGTTTCGAATGGACCCACCATGTACATGCCCCACATGACTAATGTCCATGTGAGGGGGATGGTTTGCAGGGCCGCAACCGGCTGGTGGCTGTGCGCCTTCAAGCACTGGCAGCCATTGCACTTGTCGACCAACTCCTTGGTGTCTTTCAGGGCAGATGACCAATAGAACCCGTGGCGGAACGCCTTGGCCACCAAGGAGCGTGGGGCGGTGTGGTGACCAAACTCGCCCTGGTGGATGTCGAGGAGGATCTCGTGGCCCTTGTCCGCCTCGACGCAGCGCTAGAGTACGCCAGACACGTTGCGCTTGACGAGCTCGTTGTTGATGATGGTGTAGGCAGCAACCCCATTGGATTTGACGGGCCTCGACCTCGTTGGTAGGCAAGGTATTGTTCTCGAGGTATTCGAGGAAAGGTTGTGCCTAGGAAGGGGCCGTGACCACCGTTAGCACGACTGCCATGGGTGGGTTTCTTGGGGCGGGGGCGGCAGGTGATACGTCTCCAACGTATCTATAACTTTTGATTATTTCATGCTATTATCTTGTCAAACTTTGGATGTTTTGCATGCCTTTTATTTATTTTTTGGGACTAACTTATTAATCCAGTGCCAAGTGCTAGTTCCCGTTTTCCATGTTTTTGACCCCTTTCAGAGGATATTTTGAAACGGAGTCCAAACGGAAGAAAATCCTCGAAAAGATTTTTTCTGGAACGGAAGAAGATCGGGAGACTTGGGAGCCAAGCGAGAAGAGCACCAAGGGCCCCACAAGCCCCCACCCCGCGGCCAGGGGGGTGGGCCATGCAGGCTTGTGGCCCCCCTGGAGGTCCCCTGACCTAGATCTTGCGCCTATAAATTCCCAAATATTCCCAAAAAAATCAGGAGAGCATCGTAATCACTTTTCCGCCGCCGCAAGCTTCTGTCTCTGCAAGATCCCATCTGGGGAACATTCTGGTGCCATGCCGGAGGGGGGATTCGGACACGGAGGGCTTCTTCATCAACACCATGACCTCTCCGATGATGCGTGAGTAGTTCACCATAGACCTACGGGTCCATATCTAGTAACTAGATGGCTTCTTCTCTCTCTTGGATCTTCAATACAAAGTTCTCCATGATCTTCATGGAGATCTATCCGATCTAATCTTCTTTTGTAGTGTGTTTGTCGAGATCCGATGAATTGTGGATTTATGATCAAATTATCTATGAATCTTATATGAGTTTCTTCTGATCTCTCTTATGCATGATTTCATATCCTTGTAATTCTCTTCGAGTTGTGGGTTTTGTCTGGCCAACTAGATCTATGATTCTTGCAATGGGAGAAGTGCTTGGTTTTGGGTTCATACCGTGCGGTAACCTCACCCAGTGACAGGAGGGGTAGCGAGGCATGTATCGTGTTGTTGCCATCAAGGGTAAAAAGATGGGGTTTTCATCATTGGTTTGAGATTATCCCTCTAGATCATGTCATCTTTCTTAAAGCGTTACTCTGTTCGTCATGAACTCAATACACTAGATGCATGCTGGATAACGGTCGATGTGTGGAGTAATAGTAGTAGATGCAGAAAGTATCGGTCTACTTGTCTCGGAGGTGATGCCTATATGCTAGATCATTGCCTTAGATATCGTCATGACTTTGCGCGGTTCTATCAATTGCTCGACAGTAATTTGTTCACCCACCGTATTACTTGCTATTTTGAGAGAAGCCTCTAGTGAACACTATGGCCCCCAGGGTCTACTCCACACCATATTTTCAGCCTTACACTTTTTACTTCGTTGCACTTTCCGCCTTCAGATCTCACTTTGCAAACAATCTTGAAGGGATTAACAACCCCTTTGAAGCGTTGGGTGCAAGCTCGTTTGTGTTTGGGCAGGTACTCTGGACTTGACGAGACCCTCCTTTTGGATTGATACCTTGGTTCTCAAACTGAGGGAAATACTTACTACTCCTGTGCTGCATCACCCTTTCCTCTTCAAGGGAAAAACCAACGCAAACCAGAGAAGTAGAAAGAAGAATTCCTAGCGCTAAGGAATGAATTTTGTTGCCGTAGCAGCAGGCGGCTGACCGGTTGCCGCAGTCCCCGAGTCGGGTGGGTGGGACCCCGAGGGAGGGCCGGCAGCCCCCGAGCCGTGTTGGAGCAGTCGACGGACTAGCTGGAGCCGCAGTCGGCAGCATGTCGACAGTCCGTGAGTCGGAGTCTGCAGCCCCCGAGACTAGCGGTGTAGCCCCCGGGACTAGTGCGCCCCTGGGTCTGCCGAGATGAAGATGGACTCACACTCTGAAGAGGGTGTGATGGAGGGGTTGCACAGGTGCTCCAAGGATACGCCGGCTGGGATGGGTTGCCGGGTGGAGCCAATCTTTGCCAGCGTGTCCGCGGCCTCGTTGCCGTCTCGAAGGATGTGGTGGAACTCGTAGCCTTTGAAACCACCAGTCAACTGCTAGACTTGGAAACAGTAGCTGGCCATGTTTGCATCTGTGGCCTCCCATTCGCCGGTGACTTGCTGCACCACCAGGTCGGAGTCGCTGAAGCAGAGGATGCGTCAGACGCCGATTTCCCTGGCCAGCCGTTGGTGGTGGGTGAGCGCTTCTTACTCCGCCACGTTGTTTGACACGACAAAGTGGATCTGCAGGATGTACTGCAGCTACTCCCCCTTGGGGGAGGAGAGAACGATGCCGGCTTCGAGGCCGTTGCGCATCTTCGAGCCATCGAAGTGCATGCGCCAATGGGTAGAGTTGGGAGGCTGCGGGATGTACTCTGTTTCTGCCCAATCGACGAGGAAGTCTGCCAAGGCTTGCGACTTGACAGCAGTGCAGGTCTCGTACGTCATGTCGTGGTCAGCCAGCTGGAGAGCCCACTTGGCGATGCGACCAGGCACGTCCCGGTTTCCCATGATGGCCTGGTGCTTACCACCATGACCGGGTGTTCGAGGAAGTAGGGCTTGAGCTTCCGGGCCGCCAGGAACACGTCGTATCACATCTTCTGGTAGTGCGGGTAGTTTTGCTTGGAGGCGGACACCACCTCGCTTAGGTAGTAGACCGGTCGTTGGACCGGCTGGGCTCGGCCCAGCTCCGAGCGCTCGACGGCCATGATGATGCTGATGACGCAGCTGGTTGCAGCGATGTAGAGCCGCATCAGCTCTTTGTGTGTCGGTGTAGCCAGCACCGGTGCGGTGGTTAGCACGCGCTTGAGGTCGCGTAGGGCCTCATCGGCTTCGTCGCTCCACATGAAACCATCCGCCTTCTTGAGCAGGCGGTAAAGTGGGAGGACCTTTTCTCTCAGCCGGCTGATGAAGCGGCTGAGCGAGGCGAGGCAGCCCGTGACCTTCTGGACGCCATCCAGGTTAGACGGTTGGGACATCTGCTCGATGGCCTGAATTTTCTCCGGGTTGGCCTGATCCCGCGCTCGGAAACAAGGAAACCGAGGAGCTTCCCAGCTCGTACGCCGAACACGCACTTTTCTAGGTTGAGCCATATCTCAAACTCGTGCAAGCTCACGAAAGTATCTTTGAGATTGTCCAGCAGGGTGTGGCTTTCTTTAGTCTTGACCACAACATCGTCTACATAGATGTGTATGTTGCAGAAAACCTACCTGTAGGGGCATCGCTGCATGCAGCGCTAGAATGTGGCGCTGGCGTTTTTCAGCCTGAACGTCATCGTGATATAGAAAAACGCCTCGAAGGGTCTTATGAAAGTTGCGTTGAGAGGTCGGACGGATTTAGCATGATCTGCTGGTAGCCTGAAAAGGCGTCCAATAAGGACAGCAACTCACAGCTGGCCGGCGAGTCGATCAGTTGATCAATACGGGGCAGAGCGAATGGATCCTTGGGGCATGCCTTGTTTAGGGTCGTGTAGTCGATACACATGCGCCAAGTGTTGTTCTTCTTCAGCACCAGGACTGGGTTCGATAACCGGTATGGTGGAAGACTTCCATGATGAAGGCGACTGCTCGTAGCCGGGCAATTTCTTCACTGATACGTCTCCAACGTATCTATAATTTTTGATTGTTCCATGCTATTATCTTGTCAACTTTGGATGTTTTATATGCATGAATATGCTATTTTATATCTTTTTTGGGACTAACCTATTAACTCAGGGCCAAGTGCCAGTTTCTGTTTTTTCCGTGTTTTTGGCCCATTTTCAGATGGAGTCCAAATGGAATGAAACTTTAGGATGATTTTTTTGGACCAAAAGAGACCCCCGAAGATTTGAAAGAAGGCCAGAAGAGCCACGAGGGAGTCACAAGCCCTGACGCCGCCACCACCCCCCTTGGTGGTGGCGACCAGGCTTGTGACCTCCTCTTGGGCCCAACCGACGTAATTCCACCTCCATAAATTCCTATAAATTCAGAAACCCCCCAAAAGAAACCTAGATCGGGAGTTCCGCCGCCGCAAGCCTCTGTAGCCACCAAAAACCAATCTGGAGCCCGTTCCGGCACCCTGCCAGAGGGGGAATCCATCTCCGGTGGCCATCTTCATCATCCCGGCGATCTCCATGACGAGGAGGGAGTAGTTCTCCCTCGGGGCTGAGGGTATGTACCAGTAGCTATGTGTTTGATCTCTCTCTCTCTCTCTCTCTCGTGTTCTTGAGATGTCTTGATCTCGATGTACCATGGGCTTTGCTACTATAGTTGGATCTTATGATGTTCTTCCCCCTCTGCCTCTTGTAATGACTTGAGTTTCCCCTTTGGAGTTATCTTATCGGATTGAGTCTTTGAGAACACTTGATGTATGTCTTGCACATGTCTATCTGCTGTGATCAACTTGCGGGTTTGTGAAAATTGGGAACCTATGCATATGGATTGGCACACGTGGATTCATGTGAGTACTTGATGTATGTTGTGGTGATCAACTTGCGGGTTCCTGACATTGGGAACCTATGCACAGGGGTTGGCACATGTTTTGACTCTCTGGTAGAAACTTTGGGGCACTCTTTGAAGTTCTATGTGTTTGTTGAATAGATGATTCTGAGATTGTGTGATGCATATCGTATAATCATACCCACGGATACTTGAGGTGACAATGGAGTATCTAGGTGACATTAGGGTCTTGGTTGATATGTATCTTAAGGTGTTATTCTAGTACGAACTCTATGATGGATCGAACGGAAAGATTAGCTTCGTGTTATTTTACTACGGACTCTTGAATAGATCGATCAGAAAGAATAACTTTGTGGTGGTTTCGTACCCGACAATAATCTCTTTGTTTGTTCCCTGCTATTAGTGACTTTGGAGTGACTCTTTGTTGCATGTTGAGGGCTAGTTATATGATCCAATTATGTTATCATTGTTAAGAGAACTTCGCTAGTGAAAGTATGAACCCTAGGCCTTGTTTCCACGCATTGCAATACCGTTCGTGCTCACTTTTGTTACTAGTTACCTTGCCGTTTTTGTAATTTCAGATTACAAAAACCTATATCTACCATCCATATTGCACTTGTTTCACCTTCTCTTCGCCGAACTAGTGCACCTATACAACTTAACATTGTATTGGGTGTGTTGGGGACACAAGAGATTCTTTGTTATTTGGTTGCAGGGTTGCTTGAGAGAGACCATCTTCATCCTACGCCTCCTGTGGATTGATAAACCTTAGGTCACCCACTTGAGGGAAAATTGCTACTGTCCTACAAACCTCTGCACTTGGAGGCCCAAGAACGTCTACAAGGAGAAGGTTGCATAGTAGACATCATTCACCGATGGCCGAGAGGCGGCGCAGGGGTTGCCTGACCGGCTTTGCATCCGACTGGACGTGAAGGAAGTGCTCGGCGAACTTCCTTGGGACTCCCGACATGTCCTTTGGGGACCATGCAAAGATACCCCGATTCTCACGGAGGAAGTTGACGAGCTCGCTCTCCTATTTTTCCCTGAGGCCAGCCCTCACCACGACTTGCCGGTGGGGTCAACTGGGTCCACGGGGACCCTCTTGGTATCCTTGCCAGTGGCCGGCTGGAACTGGGCCTCCGTAACCGACTGCTTCAGCTGGGGCTCGGGCATGGCCACCGGCTCACGAGCAAGAGCCATGAGCTGGTCAATTTGTCGCCGTTCCTCGGTGACGACGAGCGACTTGGCCAGCTTGGAGCCGGCCATAGTGCACTCGGACGATTTCTTATAGTTGCCGGCGATGGTTATGACCCCATGCGGACCCGACAGCTTCATCTTCAAGTAGGTGTAGTGTGGGACCGCCATGAACTTGGCTAGGGCCGTTCGACCCAAGATGGCCTGGTAGGAGATAGTGAGGTTGACGACCTCAAACTAGATCGGCTCACGGCGGAAGTTCTTCGGCGAGCCGAACATCACCTCTAGCTGTACCTTGCCGATCGAAGAGCAAGTGGGGCCGGGGACGATGCCATGGAACACTGTCCGAGTCGGCCGGAGTTCGGACTCTAGAATGCTGAGTTTTTCCATGGTGTCGCAGTAGAGGATGTTGATGCTGCGACCGCCGTCGATGAGCACCCGCATGAATCGACATGTGCATCATCGGGAGACGAAGGTGGGGTCGAGAACTAGCGCGTAGCCACTTGGTGTTGGCATCACGATCGGATGGTCCTCGCGGGCCCACGTGATTGACTTGTTAGATCAGTGCATGTAGTGGGGGACCGGCACGGGACGATGGCATTGACCTCCAGCGTGTGGTTGCAGTGGATGTGCTTGTTGTCATCCTCACTAGTGAAGATGACGTAGGTCGCGTCCTGCTGAGGGTAGTCGTCGCGGGCACCACCGGCTCCCGACGCGGGAGGCGGCGGTGGCGGCAGCGGCGCGGGCGGCAAGGCGTCGTCACGCACGATCTTGGTGAACCAGCTACACTGGCGGGCCGTGTGCATTGCTCGCTTGGCCCCGCTGTGGAAGTTGCAGGGCCATTCGAGCATGGAGCCTTGGCTGTCGTCCATGTGTCCGTCCTCGACGGCTGTGACCTGCCGGACGCCCTGGCGTGTGTCTGGCTGGTCGTCTTTGTGCTTGCCTTGATCCAACTTGGATCGTCCAGCTACTGGGGTAGCAGTCGGCTTGGCCATGGCTGGCTTGCCGGCTGCGTCGGCGAGTACCGAGAGCTTCATGGAAGACTCGGCCACTGCATACTGGTCGACGACAGCCATCAGTTGCGCAAGGGTTGACGGTTCCTGGCGCACTAGCTTGTGCTTAAGGATGGTGCCGTCTCGGCAGCCGTGGATGAAGTATTGGATCACGTGTAATTCATGGACGCCCTCGCAGGAATTGCGGGGCTCGGTACATCGTGTGAGTTAGTCGTGGAGTAGCTCGTTCGGGCCCTGTACGCACAAGGTGAGTTGCCGGGGCCGGCCAGGGTGTTTGTATGGCTAGTGAAGTTGTGCACAAACGCCTCCTGGAAGTCCAGGCAGCCATTTACGCTGCGAGTCGTCACGTTGTTAAGCCCGGTCCGGGCCAAGCCAAGGAGCATGTGGGGCGCGTAGCACACTGTTACACGCTTGTTGCCGCCGGCGATGCCGGCGGTGGTGGTGTAGTCGGTCAAAAAATCCTCGGCCTTGGTTGAGTCGTTGTACTTGGGGGTGTCGCGCACCAAGGTGAAACCCTTGGGGAAAGGCTCTTTGAGGATGCGCGACCCGAAGCATGGCAGGTCGGCGGTGCTCTCTTCCTCTTCGGCTCAGGATTTTGCGAGACGCTCCAGGAGGGAACGGGCGTCGTGGTCGTCAAGCTGACGCGTGCCGATACGTTCGGATGCCGGCGCATAGGGTGGCGGTGGTGCCATCGACCAATCACGCTGCTCGCGTCGGCCGCTTCGTGCCAGCTGGCGGTCTCCCTTGCCAGCCGGCTCCCGCACGCGGCTGTTGACAATCAACGGGCTGCGGTGCCGTCGACCGTGGCTGCCCACCTGTTGGCTACCGCGACGGTGGTGGGCGTTGGCAGGCAAAGTTGCCTGATTCGTCTCCCGCACGCCAGTCATGGGCCGACGTGGGTCTTCGTAGGTCCTCAAACGGGAGCCAACGGGGTCGCGGTACGACTGTGCCGGCTGGGCTTGCTGCATGTTGGTGGCCTCCACGAGGATGTGGATGCGCATATGATGACCCACAAGTATAGGGGATCAATCCTAGTCCTTCCAATAAGTAAGAGTGTCGAACCCAACAAGGAGCAGAAGGCTCTGATAAACGGTTTTCAGCAAGGTAATAACTGCAAGCACTGAAAGTAGCGGTAACAAGTGATGGTGTAGTGAGGTGAAACGTAGCAAGCGAAAAGTAACAAGTAACAAGTAGTACCAACGGTGCAGCAAGTGGCCCAATCCCTTTTGTAGCAAGGGACAAGCCTGAACAAAGTCTTATAGGAGGAAAGACGCTCCCGAGGACACACGGGAATTTCTGTCATGCTAGTTTCATCATGTTCATGTGATTCACATTCGTTACTTTGATAGTTTGATATGTGGGTGGACCGGCGCTTGGGTACTGCCCTTACTGGGACAAGCATCCCACTTATGATTAACCCCTCTCGCAAGCATCTGCAACTACGAAAGAAGAATTAAGACAACGTCTAACCATAGCATTAAACTAGTGGATCCAAATCAGCCCCTTACGAAGCAACGCATAGACTCAGGTTTAAGCTTCAGTCACTCTAGCAACCCATCATCTACTTACTACTCCCCAATGCCTTCCTCTAGGCCCAAATATGGTTAAGTGTTATGTAGTCGACGTTCACATAACACCACTAGAGCAAAAAAACAAACAACATATCAAAATACCGAACGAATACCAAATTCACATGACTATTATTAGCATTACTTATCCCATGTCCTCAGGAACAAAAGTAACTACTCACAAAGCATAATCATAATCATGATCAGAGGTGTAATGAATAGCATCAAGGATCTGAACATAAACTCTTCCACCAAGTAATCCAACTAGCATCAACTACAAAGAGTAATCAACACTACTAGCAACCTTACAAGTACCAATCGGAGTCGCGAGACGGAGATTGGTTACAAGAGATGAACCAGGGATTGGAGAGGAGATGGTGCTGATGAAGATGTTGATGGAGATGACTCCCCTCCGACGAGAGGAGTGTTGGTGATGACAATGGCGACGATTTCCCCCTCCGGGAGGGAAATTTCCCCAGCAGGATCGTCCTGCCGGAGCTCTAGATTGGATCTACTCAAGTTCCGCCTCGTGGCGGCGGTGAAACCACGAAAAAGCTCCTCCTTGATTTTTTCTCGAACGAAACCCTTCATATAGCAAAAGAGGGGGGCCAGTGGGCCGTCAGGGAGCCGACAAGCCCTGTAGCCGCCACCAGAGCGTGGCGGCTACCAGGCTTGTGGGGCCCTAGTAGCTCCCCTCCGGTACTTCTTTCGCCCAGTATTTTTTATATATTCCCAAAAAATTCCACGTTGATTTTCAGTGCATTTGGAGTTGTGCAGAATAGAGGACTCAAACTTGCTCCTTTTATAGTCCAGAATTCCAGCTGCCGGTATTCTCCCTCTTCAAATAAACCTTGCAAAATAAGAGAGAAAAGGCATAAGTATGGTACCACAAGGTAATATATCAACCCATAAAGCGATAAATATCAAAATCAAAGCATGATGCAAAATGGACGTATCAACTCCCCCAAGCTTAGACCTCGCTTGTCCTCAAGCGAAAACCAAGTTCCATAAACATGTCCACATGTTTAGGGATGAAGGTGTCGATAAAACATAATACGGACATGAGGGCATCATGATCACACATAGAACAGCAATACATCATAAAGATTCTAATGGGAAAGTAACAATTCCTTCACAGAGCAAAGTATGAAGCAAAAACCTTACCGAGAAGTAGCCAACAGCAGTCCATAGTCATTGAAGCAATTGCAATTTATCATGACATCAGAAAGAGTCAAATAAGAGCTTGTAAAGCAAACCCACATACTCAATCATCTCTTTTGTTTTCCACAATTGTTACAACTCACGTGGTACTCATGGTATCAAAGTTTCAGCTGGACACAAAGGGAAGCAGAGGTTGTCATGCGCTTTTGAGGTTTGGATGCGTGTCTCTTAGTGCGGAAAGAACGTCACTTTATATTGCCTCCTGTGATAAAGAACTTTATTACGCAGTCTGTCGCTTTTATGTCTTCCTCATCACAGGTTCGTATAAAGCTTATTTTCCACACACTAATAGATCATACATATTAGAGAGCAATTTTGATTGCTTGCACCGATGACAACTTACTTGAGGGAACTTATTCAATCCATAGGCAGGTATGGTGGACACTTATGGCAAAACTGGGTTGGTGGTTTATGGATGCACAAGTAGTGTCTCTACTTGGTGCGGGAGTTTTGGCTAATATGATGTGGAAGCGATCGTCACACGCTAAGGGATCTCTAATCATATAAGATTGTTTGGAACCAAGAAAACACAATTCATTATGTTGTCTTCCTTGTCCAACATCTACTTCTAAGCATGTAATAGTTTGGTGAGTGCTCACAATTATAGAAAATGTCTAAGATGATATATTTATATGTGACCTCTCTTTCCTTATTACTTCTTATTAATTGCAACAATGACTGAGGTCTATGTTGGTCTATTCTCAACAAGTTTGAATCATCATACTTGTCATATGTGAAGCTATCACTTTCCATAAGACCATCTCATGATCTTTCATGCTATCGTTCTTTTCATGCTCTTGATCACGGTGCAAAACAAAGCCCTTCACTAAGATACTCTTTATTATATAGCTCGCAAGCTCGAATACATCGGGGGAGAGACAAAGAGAAAGACTCAAATTAAACACTAAAGACTTATTCCACTAAGAGAAGAAATAAAAACTGAAAAGGAAAGAACTAAAACAAAGGTAAAAGCAAAAGATATAAAGGCGAGACGATACCAGGGCAACTCCCCCAAGCTTGGCAAAAGCCAAGGGGGTTGCTCATACCAATGCTTAGTTGTCTTCCTTTGGTGGTGAAGGTGGTGGTGTTGTTGCCTTTGATTCCAAGAGAGCTATCAATCTTTGATTTATACCTTTGAGATCTGCGACATGGTTTTCCAGCAAAACAACTTCACGAGAAAGGGAAATATCGCGAGCACGAGTTGTTTCGCAAAACCTCAAGAGTTCAATCAAGGATGGAGACAACACGTGGAGGAAGGGTTGGAGAAAATCTACTCTTTCAACGTCTTCAATGTTGAACATAGGTTGAACTTCCTCCCTAGCTTGGGTTTTCTCCTTAGCTTTGTCCCTGGCTTCCGTGACTTCTACTCTTTTCAGATCAGCATCTACTTCTGCATGAACTTGGGGGAGATCATTCTCCCCAACAGATTCCTGAGACATCTTTGCTCTAAATCTGCGGGAGACAACAGGCTCGAAACAAAAACAGAGGAAAACTGCGCGATACGGAGATCAAAACCTTCGGGCGTAAATATAATGATTTTTTCTGGACCAGAAGGAGTGCTCCGCAAGAAAACGGAGTCCGGGAGGCACACGAGGTGCCCACAAGCCCTGTAGCCACCGCCAGGGGGGTGGCGGCTACCAAGCTTCTGGCTGCCTCGTGCGCTCTCCGGACTGCTTTTTATTTTTCTAATTTTCCAAAAATTCGAAAACAAAGGAAATTTCCTATTGTAAAAGCTTTGGAGTCCAATTACTTACCGAAACACATACCTCTTCGTTTTCAGGGTCAGAAACAGGCTGATAAACATCCCTTATGTACTCCTCTGAGGTTATGATATTGATGATATTGGTCTCAACATTTATGGGAGTACCCGAGATATAATGGTTGATTCTTTGCCCATTACCACTCTAGGAAAATTACCTTCCGTGTTATTGATTTCGATGGCACCGGAACGATATACTTCCTCGACAACGTATGGACCTTCCAATTTAGAGAGAAGCTTGCCTGCGAAGAATCTTAAGCAAGAATTGTATAGCAAGACATAATCACCTACATTGAACTCTCGTTTCTGTATTCTTTTATCGTGCCATCTCTTAACCTTTTCCTTGAACAACTTGGCATTCTCATATGCCTGGGCCTCCATTCATCTAATGAGCTGATATCAAACAACCGCTTCTCACCGGCAAGTTTGAAATCGAAGTTGAGCTCTTTGATTGCCCAATAAGCTTTGTGTTCCAGTTCAAGAGGTAAATGACAGGCCTTACCGTAAACCATTTTATACGGCGACATGCCCATGGGATTCTTATAAGCAGTCCTATAAGCCCATAGTGCATCGTCAGGTTTGCTAGACCAATTCTTTCAAGATCTATTGATAGTCTTTTGTAAGATCAATTAGATCTCCCTATTACTCAACTCCACTTGACCACTAGACTGAGGATGATAAGGAGATGCAACTCTATGGTTGACATCATACTTAGCAAGCATCTTGCAGAAAACACCATGAATGAACTGTGAACCGCCCTCAGTCATCAGATATCTAGGGACTCCAAATCTTGGGAAAATGACTTCTTTAAGCATCTTAATAAAGGTGTGGTGATCAGCATTTCTAGTGGGGATAACTTCTACCCACTTAGTGACGTAATCCACAGCAACTAAGATGTGAGTGTACCCATTGGAACTTGGGAAGGGTCCCATATAATCAAAGCCCCAGACATCAAACGGTTCAATGATAAGTGAATAGTTCATAGGCATTTCCTGACGCTTACTGATGTTCCCTATTCTTTGGCATTCGTCACAAGACAAGACAAACTTACGGGAATCCTTGAGGAGAGTGGGCCAATACAAACCTGATTGCAATACCTTATGAGCAGTTCTATCTCTAGCATGGTGTCCTCCGTAGGCTTCGGAATGGCACTTCTGCAGGATCTGTCCCTGTTCATGTTCAGTTACACAACATCTAAGAACACCATCTACTCCTTCCTTATAAAGGTGAGGATCATCCAAAAAGTAGTGTCTCAAATCAAAGAAGAATTTCTTCTTTTGCTGGTAGGTGAAACTGGGTGGTATGTATTTGGCTACGATATAATTTGCGTAATCAGCATACCACGATGCACCATGTGAAGTGCGGATGACATTTAATTGCTCATCAGGAAAGCGGTCATCAATAGGTCGTGGGTCATCAAGGACATTCGCTAGCCTGGACAAGTTATCTGCTACAGGGTTATCAGCACCCTTTCGGTCAACAACATGCAAATCAAATTCCTGTAGCAGGAGAACCCATCTGATTAGCCTAGGCTTAGCGTCCTTCTTCTCCATAAGGTACTTAATAGCAGCATGATCAGAGTGAATAGTGACTTTGGAGTCAACTATATAAGATCTGAACTTTTCACATGCAAACACGACTGCTAAAAACTCATTTTCCGTAGTGGCATAGTTTCTCTGGGCACTGTCTAGAGTTTTACTAGCGTGTTGAATAACATTCAACTTCTTGTCAACTCTTTGTCCTAAAACAACATTAACAGCATAATCACTACCGTCACACATGATATCAAAAGGCAAGTTACAATCAGGTGGTTGAACAATAGGTGCGGTTATCAAGGCCTTCTTAAGTATTTCGAAAGCTTCCTCACAATCCTCATCAAAAACAAAAGGAACATCCTTCTGCAAGAGGTTGGTAAGAGGCCTAGAAATCTTAGATAAGTCTTTAATGAACCTTCGATAGAAACCAGCATGACCTATGATATCTGTGGGGCAAGGCATTTTCTCAATTGCATCAACCTTAGCCTTATCAACTTCAATGCCTCTTTTAGAAATTTTATGTCCTAAGACGATGCCTTAATTAACCATAAAGTGGCACTTCTCCCAATTCAAGACAAGATTGGTGTCTTTACATCTCTGTAAGACTCGATCAAGGTTGCTGAGGCAATCATCATAGGAAGACCCATAAACGGAGAAGTCATCCATGAAAACCACGACAATCTTTTCACAAAAGTCAGAGAATATAGCCATCATACATCTTTGAAAGGTGGCAGGTGCATTGCATAAGCCAAAAGGCATACGTCTATAAGCAAAGGTACCGAAGGGGCAGGTGAAAGTGGTTTTCTCCTGATCAGATTGTGCAACAGGTATTTGCGAGAAACCTGAATAACCGTGTAGAAAGCAGAAGTGTGTGTGTTTGGATAGCCTTTCTAGCATTTGGTCGATAAATGGCAAAGGATAATGGTCTTTCCTGGTTGCCTTGTTCAGTTTCCGGAAGTCTATCACCATCCTATAGCCAGTAATAATCCTTTGTGGGATTAATTCATCCTTATCATTAGGAACGACGGTGATACCTCCCTTCTTAGGTACGCAATGTACTGGACTTACCCAATCACTATGAGCAACATGATAAATGATTCCTGCTTCCAGAAGCTTTAATATTTCTTTTCTCACGACCTCTTTCATCTTAGGATTTAATCTCCTTTGATGATCAGCAACTGGTTTGAAGTCAGGATCAATTCTAATCTTGTGCTGACATAGAGTGGGACTAATACCCTTAAGATCATCAAGAGTATATCCAATAGCAACACGGTGCTTCCTCAGAGTTTTTAGTAACTTCTTTTCTTCATTCTCTGAGAGGCTAGCACTAATAATAACATGATACATCTCCTTTTCATCAAGATAGGCATACTTAAGAGTATCAGGCAACTGTTTAAGCTCGAACACAGGATCACCCTTCGGTGGGGGAGGATCCCCAAGCAGTTCAACAGTCAGATTATTCTTGAGAATAGGATATTGCTCTAAGACAATTTTATCTATCTCATCTCTTTCATCCATATGCATATCATTTTCATGCTCAAGCATATATTGCTCTAAAGGATCCGTAGGAGGTATGGCAATAGAGGCAAGAGCAATGATTTCATCCCTACCAGACGACTCTTTTTCATGGGGTTTTCTTCCAAACTTGGAGAAGTTAAATTCATGAGACACACCCTCGAAACTAACAGTGACGGTCTGCTTAATGCAATCAATGTGAGCATTGACGGTGTTGAGAAAGGGTCTACCAAATATAATGGGACAAAAGGTATCTTGTGCAGTAGCAAGGACGAGGAAATCAGTAGGATACTTCGTCTTACCACACATGACTTCTACGTCTCTCACTATTTCCAGAGGGCAGATAGTGTCTCTATTAGCTAGCGTAATAGTGACATCAATGGGTTTTAACTCAGCAGGTGCAATCTCATCTTTGATATCATCATATAGGGAACGGGGTATTGCACTAACACTAGCACCCATATCACATAAACCATGGTAACAGTGATGTCCTATCTTGACAGAAACAATGGGCATGCCAACTACAGGTCCATATTTGTCTTTCGTGTGAGGTTTAGCAATTCTAGCAGAGTCCTCACAGAATTTGATAACATGCCTGTCTATGTCTTCGGCTAAGAGATCTTTGATAATAGCAACACTAGGTTCAACTCTAATTTCCTCAGGGGGTGCAAGTGGTCTAATGTAACCCCTACGTATCACAGTTGGAGCTTTAGAATAATCCTTTTTCCTAGCAGGGTAAGGTGGTTTCTCAGTGTAGGCACAAGGAACAATAGGATCACTAAAGGCAATGGCTTTCTCTTCAACTTGATTGGGTTTGGATATGTTGACTTCTATAGGTGGATGATATTTAAACCACTTCTCTTTCGGAAGATCAACATGAGCAGCAAAATATTCACATAGAGAAGCTACTATCTCAGAGTCAAGTCCATACTTAGCGCTAAAATCTCTAGAAGTGTTTGTTTCAACAAAAGATTTAACGCAATCAAACTGGAAATTCATACCTGACTCCTTACCTTCTTCCAGCTCCCAATCTTCAGAGTTACGCTTGATTCTTTCCAATAAATTCCACTTGTGGTCAATATCCTTCTTCATAAAAGAACCGGTACAAGAAGTGTCAAGCATGGTACGATCTTCATGAGAAAGCCAAGCATAAAAGTTTTGAGTGATAATTTCTCTCGAGAGCTCATGATTGGGGCATGAATATAACATTGATTTAAGCCTCGCCCAAGCTTGAGCTATGCTTTCCCTGTCACGAGGCCAAAAGTTATACATATAATTCTGATCACGATGTACTAAATGCATAGGACAGAACTTTTGATGAAATTCCAATTTCAACCGATTGTAGTCCCATGATCCAGTATCATCACATAGACTATACCATGTCAACGCCTTATCCTTCACAGATAAAGGAAATACTTTCTTCTTTACCTCATCCTCGGGCAAACCTGCAAGCTTAAATAAACCACAAATTTCATATACATAGATGAGATGCAAGTCTGGATGTGAAGATCCATCTCTTGTAAAAGGATTAGCCAGCAGTTTCTCAAGCATACCCGAAGGAATTTCATAAAAGATATTTTCAGTAGGTACCTCAGGTTGAGGAACAACTCCTCGTGCTTCCGTTCTTGGTGAAGATACCCCGAACAAACTCCTCAAAGGAACAGTTTCCATAGTGACAAGTGACAATAAATTTCAGCACAGTATATAAATGTTTCGTTACCAAATTCCACTTACCAAAGGCGCTTCACTCCCCGACAATGGCGCCAGAAAAGAGTCTTGATGACCCACAAGTATAGGGGATCAATCGTAGTCCTTTCGATAAGTAAGAGTGTCGAACCCAACGAGGAGCAGAAGGCTCTAATAAACGGTTTTCAGCAAGGTAATAACTGCAAGCACTGAAAGTAGCGGTAACAAGTGATGGTGTAGTGAGGTGAAACATAGCAAGCGAAAAGTAACAAGTAACAAGTAGTAGCAACGGTGCAGCTAGTTGCCCAATCCCTTTTGTAGCAAGGGACAAGCCTGAAGAAAGTCTTATAGGAGGAAAAACGCTCCCGAGGACACACGAGAATTTCTGTCATGCTAGTTTCATCATGTTCATGTGATTTAGGTTTGTTACTTTGATAGTTTGATATGTGGGTGGACCGGCGCTTGGGTACTGCCCTTACTTGGACAAGCATCCCACTTATGATTAACCCCTCTCGCAAGCAACCGCAACTACGAAATAAGAATTAAGACAACGTCTAACCATAGCATTAAACTAGTGGATCCAAATCAGCCCCTTACGAAGCAACACATAGACTAGGGTTTAAGCTTCTGTCACTCTAGCGACCCATCATCTACTTACTACTCCCCAATGCCTTCCTCTAGGCCCAAATATGGTGAAGTGTTATGTAGTCGACGTTCACATAACACCACTAGAGGAAAAGACAACATACAACATATCAAAATACCGAGCGAATACCAAATTCACATGACTATTATTAGCATGAATTATCCCATGTCCTCAGGAACAAAAGTAACTACTCACAAAGCATAATCATAATCATGATCAGAGGTGTAATGAATAGCATCAAGGATTTGAACATAAACTCTTCCACCAAGTAATCCAACTAGCATCAACCACAAAGAGTAATCAACACTACTAGCAACCTTAGAAGTACCAAACGGAGTCGCGAGACGGAGATTGGTTACAAGAGATGAACCAGGGATTGGAGAGGAGATGGTGCTGATGAAGATGTTGATGGAGATGACTCCCCTCCGACGAGAGGAGTGTTGGTGATGATGATGGCAACGATTTCCCCCTCTGGGAGGGAAATTTCCCCGGTAGGATCGTCCTGCCAGAGCTCTAGATTGGATATGCTCAAGTTCCGCCTCGTGGCGGCGGCGAAACCATGAAAAAGCTCCTCCTTGATTTTTTCTGGAACGAAACCCTTCATATAGCAAAAGAGGGGGGCCAGTGGGCCATCAGGGAGCCCACAAGCCCTGTAGCCCCCACTAGGGGGGTGGAGGCTACCAGGCTTGTGGGGCCCTGGTAGCTCCCCTCTGGTACTTCTTTTGCCCAGTATTTTTTATATATTCCCAAAAAATTCCACGTTGATTTTTAGGGCATTTGGAGTTGTGCAGAATAGAGGACTCAGACTTGCTCCTTTTCCAGTCCAGAATTCTAGCTGCCGATATTCTCCCTCTTCAAATAAACCTTGCAAAATAAGAGAGAAAAGGCATAAGTATGGTACCACAAGGTAATATATCAGCCCATAAAGCGATAAATATCAACATGAAAGCATGACGCAAAATGGACGTATCAGCATCCCGGACTGACCCTTCGAGCCCCTCTAGCTCGTTGAGGGCGGCCTGCGCAACTCGCATGTTCTTGACGGGTGTGTCATAGATGGGGCAGCCACCGGCTAGGTCGTGGCCGATTGCGCCGCCGTAACGTCGCACGTCCGCCAGCCTGTTGGGCACGGGGGGCAGCCGGTGTGAGGCCGTGGGCCATGTTATACTTGTGTCGAGTGGCCTCGAACTCGCACTGGGTAGCATCCAGCACCTCCGCCTCGCGGAGCAGCTATTGGCGGTGGCCGTCGAGCTCTTAGGTGGAGACCGCGGGGTCGGCCACCACAAGGATGGGAGCGCGGAGCGTGTCCACCGCGGCGCGAAGCGGGGTCCGGTATTTGGACGCATCGCCTAGCAAGATGGTGGTGAGCACCTCTACATGGTCGTAGAGATCGTCGATGCTATGGGAGAGTCCGCTGTCGCCTGATGGCGGCAGCTCGTCACATCTGAGCACCTCGGCGGGGTAATTGTCAGCGATGACCGCAACGTAGATGCGGTGCGAGCCGAACGAGACGATGGAGCCGTCGATGGGGGAGTCTGCATCCTCGAGATGGTGGGCATTGTCGTTGACGTAGTCGAGCGCGCCATAGCGCATGACCAAGCCGTGCTCCACGCCCTCGCCGGAAGGGATGAAGGGTCCCGCCCGGAACGTTATTCCGGCCGGCGTCGCTGCCGGCCCCATGGTGGGCGCCAACTGTCGAGGTATTTCTGTTGAAGATGCCAGGGGTGGCTTAGATCGTGGTTTGGGACCGACGGGCTCCGGCGGCGTGTGGGAACTGGTGTAGGCGCAATACCTCGATGGTCTGTGGTGAGGTAAAACCCTAGTCCTGCCTGTGTTACTATATGAGAATCATAGTACAAATGGTGCTCCTTGAGCTGTTCGTGAGGAGGGATACGAAGCTGTAGGTATCGGCCTCACTACCTCGATGGTCTGTGGTGCTTCGCTAGTGTGTCTTGTGTGTCAATCTGATCAGCATTCCCCTCTCTAGGGGATTAGGCAAGGCTTTATAGTGCAACCCGAAGTATATTGTGGTAGGGGTAGGACAGGAGGTGGGACCCGGCTGCTAGCCTCTCCAGCTGGATGCAGGGCCTACCGGCTGTCGGGTCTTGTCCATCATGGGGCCCTCCGGCCGTGTGTCTCAGCAGCCAACCCGTTGGATCGTCAGGGAGCACATAGGGGTGAGCATGGCTACAGTGTCGTTCGCCCGGTCAGCCTCGGCGGTGACCGTGGTCCTGTAGCCTCGCTAACCCGTACATCATTGCGTATGTGGCCATGCCGAGTATGTCAGTGTGTACTGCTGCCACAAACACCTCTGCGCCATGCGTCTGGTCTCGTCGTCGTATGGGACGAGAGCCGACCATCTAGTTGGTGACGGGCCAGCCGGCCGCGCCGAATCCCGCCAGTCGTCCTGGCATGCGTCGGCTAGGAGGGCCGGCTGCCGGCAGCCAGCCGGGGGGGGGGGGGGCAGGCGGCCCCAAATGTCTTGGAGACGTCTTATCTCTGCTTTAGTATACCCAGGGGTAGTATCCCCATCATGAACTAAGGGGGGATCTACTTCCCCCTGAAGATGATTGATGAATCCGCCGCGACTTTCATGAGGTGTCGAGCGGGGCGGACTCGAAGGAGGAAAACAAGAAGGAGCGAGGAAGAACTAGCAGGAATGTCTAGAGTACCTAGCTCGAGGATGCAGGCCGTTGCCCAGAGCTCTGCCCGCTCTAGGATGGACAGGGTTGGGCTCCTAGGAGGTCGAGCTACATCAATCCGAGCACTGCATCGGGAAGAAGCCACCGGAGTCGATGTCGACCTAACACTCCCAGAGTAAGCATCCGTCCATGGCAGGTGAGGGTGGGCCATCAGCGGAGTGGTCACCACCGAGGGCCTCACCACAATGGTGACATGCGGGAGGTGGGGTAGGCTGTCGCTATGAAGCTGGAGAAGAGGCCCGGAGTAGGTGACAGAGGAGGTGCCTGGGGGTAGGTCGATTGACTCAGAGGGGAGCGTGGCACCTCCTCAACAACCGGTGGCGGGCCGCCCGACGTCAAATCGTCGACAGTAGCAAGGCTAGCCATAGGCGAGGAAGCACCAGTCGGACCCGGCAGCACCGTCGGAGTCACACAGATAGCCTCGGGGCCGGGGAGGGAGGGCGGTGATGGGGCTGATGTGAGGGAGCTGGCAGATGTTGCCGAGAGCACCAACAATCCCACACCAAAGACGCCACTTCCTCGTGACGCGCGGTCCGGGGATCCCCCATCCACCGGAGGGGGAGTCCGAAGGTGATATCCTCCAGCAAAGGGGGGGGGGAAGCAGCAGCCATGAGAGGGAGCTTCCTCCCAGTGGCCTGACCCCCCTACATGCCACCTAGATATATGGTGGCCGCCGTAGGGTCGGGGACATGGAAGGGGGAGCGGCTGTCCTCAGAGACGTCAAAGTCGTCATCGGAGTGGCACAAGCGCCTACGGCGCCCGCGATAGTCATCATTCCTGACCTGGTCGTGGCCAGCGGGGCCATCATCTGAGAAGCAAGGGCGGCCCACATGGTTGGGCGGCTAAGGGGAGATCTTGATGTCAAAGCCCTCATTGTTGAAGAAGATCAGGACCAAGGCACGAAGCTTGGAGGGGTCCATGGATTTGACCTTGATCCGGACCTCCTCCTCCTTGCACAACGAGAGCTCATCTACCACAACCACCACCCCAAGGAACTTTGACATGCTGCGAATCACCCGCTCGGACCGAGAAGTATTGGGCAAGCCCAAGAGGAGAATCCTGGCTATGTAAAGGATAGCAACCGCCATAACGTCACGGGTAGGCTCCAAGATGTCTACCACAAGCTTGTTCGGAGCGAGGGTGATGTCGCCGCTCCAGGTGGCGTAGCCATGGCTGACCGCATCAGGGAAGACCACCATGTACTTATTGGCTGGTCTCGGAGTCACACGCTAGTCCCACTGACAACGGTACTGGTAGTTGAGCTCAGACTCCAGCATCTCCAGAGTGGTCGTCCCCTTGTCGATCACCGACATAATTGCATGGAGGGAGGGCACCAGAGGGGGAAGTTCTGGAAGATCAATGTGGAAGAAGCCAAGGCCTTTGATGCCATGGCCGTACATCAAGAGCTCACTAGTCACCGAATGATCCGGATAAAGAAGCATGGGCTGGCTGGGGTCCTTGCAGAGGTAGCAACACGACGGGTTGGAGCAGGAAACTTGTGCATGGTCAAAGAGACCGTGGTTGAAGCACCGGACACGGTCTTCCACAGGGACACGATGGCCCGGAGCTGAAGCGCATGGGGCTGCGGATGAGGCGTCCGATGTGGCACCATCCCCAGCTGCGCGCCCCTGACCTCGTCGTTTCTTCTTCTTTGTCGCCATACCTTGGCGTCCCCGCGGTGCACAAGTACCATTCACCAGCCCCAACTGTGGGAACTACGTGTTGGAGCGGGGAGGCTGGTAGAAGTACAATGTTGCTGGTGCCGCGGGTGGGGGGGTCTACTGGGAACGAGAAGGCAGAGTCTAGCCGATCCGACCCTGTGAGAGACTCCAGACTCTCCGATACGCTGATGACGGCGACCTACGGTGTGAGGGCCGTCGGTCATCTAGGATAAGGGGAGAACCGGACCGGCCCCGTCAGTTCATGCAGCCCGGAGAACGCCGGTTTGGAGAACGGCGGTAGCTGGAACGGGTCGGAGAGCACCGACCGTCACACTCTGAGAGGTGTCGGCGCACGTCATCTTCCCGGCGAACAATGTTAGGAAAGTGGCGAGGGTGGTCACGGTAGTCTTCATTGTGTTTTTGGGGCGCTCGCCGCCGTCGTAACACTCGCGAGGCATGGCCGGGGTGGCCGCCAGCGGAAGCAGCATGGCGGGGCGAGATGTGGGAGGTGCTGGATTTGGGGAGGCGACGCAAATCGGGGGGTGGTGGGAGGAGGCGTTTGTGTCTGTCTCGAGCGGACTGGTGCGAGAGGAATCCCTCGAGGTAGCCAAATTGCACCGGCCCTAGCTCTCCCGCACCATGTGTTGGGCCAAGCCATAGTAGGCGCGGGGGGCGGGGGGGGGGGGGGGAGGTGCAGAGTGACCACGAGGCGCAGGGTTTTCGTCTTCGAGGCGCTGGGTGCCACTGTCGCTGCCATCGGCGTGGGCCACGGAAGCCAGGAACTCTTGGAGGTGCAGCTACAAGCCGGCATCCAGGAACGATGAACGACCGGAACACCGTCTGCAGCACTGAGGACGACGACAGGAGCATGGGGGGCCTGGCCGCCGACAGACGAGGAGGTGTAGCGGAGGTGAGGGAGGGCACCGTTGAAAGCCACATGGACTGTGCGAGGTCGTGTCCGACTGGCCGGTGACGTCCTAGTGTCGGCGACGACACTCACCCCTCCCACGCAAGGTGGAGCATTGGCCCAAGGGCGATCGAGTGAAGCTTAGCGGCCAAGCACTCCGGTAGGAACAAGAGATGGCGATGGAGCCACCGGCCACGCTGGACCGTGCCGGGAAGCTACGAGGAGGAGGGAGGAGTGAGCCGGAGTGACGCACGACGGGGACGCCCGCCTCGAGGTCGACAGCCTCGGCCAGGTAGGCCCATCGGGGCCGCGCGCGGGACGCGGAGGTCGGTGGGGAAGTCGTCGGGCACATGGCTTTGGTCGAGGAGGGCGCATTGGAGGGCGTAACCACCGATGAGGTGTGTGCCGGCTACAGGGGGTAGTGGCGCAATCGTCGCCGGCGGGGGCGCTTGGTCTCCTGAGAGGGCGCGGGAGCTCCTTTTTCCTTTTCTTTTCACCAACACTCTACTTAATGTTTAGGCAAAACCTTTGAATTTTTACCAACCTTCCAAATGTTGTATCCATTGAGAACTGAAAGCAAACATACGGTATCGTTCAAACTTCTACATGTTTTTGAAATATTTTTAAATAGTTTCTAACTCAAGAAAAAATTGTACATGATATATGAGTATATTTGCATAAATTTCCAGTGCTATATCATTTATATCATTCTATTAAACAATTTAGAAATTAAGTCAAAAATACTTTTTTCACTTGTTCGATTTTTGCCATTTTTCAAATTCCTCTGAAACTGTAGGGAATATGGGAAAACTTTCTACATAAAAAATGAGCACATTTGCAGCTACTTTCCATGTCATACAATTAGCATCATTCTCATAAACCGTTTGAAAATGAGCTTGAAAATATGATTCACATTTTTGTGCAAGAAAACATGGTTTTTAGAACTGCTCTTCAACTGTGAATATATTGCGAAAATGTTCAAGATAGGTTATGTTTGCCTTGTCCACAACATTCAATGGTATGTAGCAAGCCTCACTTGGATAATGTGCGTGGAAATTCAAACTGTGCACACATAACAGTTCAAGTACTACTATGATGATGAGCAATTTGTCGTAAAACTTAAAGAGATGACAAACAACCCGCATCGCTCTGAGGGGTGTGTGTGGGGGGGGGGCTCGGTCGAACCCTACCGCCGCCACCGCCACCCCTACTGTTGCCCATCCTCTCGTTGCCGCTCGTCAACATCGGCGGGTAAAGCCTGCACGACGACAGACCTTCTCCTCTTGTGCGGCGGGAGCCCCTGCTAGCGCAACGCATCTTCTCGAGACGAGGCGGTTGGGCGGCGGCGGGTGGACACAGGGACTGCGGCCCCGGGACCTGGCGGGGATGTGCGAGTTGCGGCGGCTGTAAGGGCAGCGCGGCAACATGATCTGGCACCGCATGATGGTGGTCTTGCCATGGAGGTTATACGTCTTCGATATATCGATAATTTATGAAGTATTTATGCAATATTCTACAACTTTCATACACTTTTGACAACATTTTATACTATTTTTTGGGACTAACTTACTTATCCAGTGCCTAGTGCCAGTTCCTATTTTTTGCTTTTTTTTTATTTCACAGAAAATCCATATCAACCAGACTCCAAACGCAATAAAAATTTACGGAGTTTTTTTTGAAATATATGTGAATTTGGGAGTCGAAAACAACGCAAGACGATGCCCGAGGGCTTCACAAGCCAACATGGCAAGGCCTGGTGGGGGGGGGACTAATGGCTTGTGGCCAGTCCGTAAGTCAGTCAAGGTTCTCCTTCTCCCGCAAGAAAGGTATTTTCACACTAAAAATCCCCTCAAAATTTTAGCTTGATCGGAGTTATGGGTGTCCGGATATTTAAGAAATGTTGAAGGGCCAGAAAACAACAATGAAAATAGGAGATAAGCAGAGAGAGATCCAATCTTGGAGGGGCTCTTGCCCCTCTTGGAGCCATGGCAGCCAAGGACCAGAGGGATAACCTCTCCCTAGATGGGGAGAGTCCATGGAGGAGCCGGGGTGCTGTGGGGGGAGTCATCGCCGCGGTGATCGTCTTAATCACATGCGTCATCTCTTTTCAGCGATCCACTTTCCCGCACCCACCGTAATCCCCTACTTGAACATGGTGTTTCATGCCATATATTATTAATCAATAATGTGTTTCCATCCTATGATGTTTTAGTAGATCTATGTTGTCCTTTGTGTTGATTGATGATCTTGATTGGTTTGAGTATTTGTTTTATTTTGGTGCGGTCCTAAGGTGCCTTCCATGAGGCGCACACGTGAAGTATTCACGCTGGAGGGTGTTGCAATATGTTCATGATTCGCTTATACTGGGTTGCTAGAGTGACATAAGCTTATACCTGAGTAAGGGGTTATTTACGTATGGGAGTCAAGGGGACTTGATGTTTAATGCTATGGTTGGGTTTACCTTAATGATTTCTAGTAGTTACGGATGCTTACTAGCACTACAGGAATCAGCTTCTTTGCCGTCCGCCATAATGGACGGCAAAGAGGACACCACCGACGGTAAAGAGGAATCCACAGACGGCAAAGAGAACACCTGTCGTCAAATATTCAGCGTCAGGTTACGACGGCATTGTAGCTTCTTTGCCGTCTGCCTCCCTCACCCCCTTTGACGTCTGCCTCCCCGTGCAGCAGACAGCAAAGAAGCTATATGGCTAGCTGCTGCTACCCACCAGGGTGCACAGCTGGGTGCCTTGTGGCACCTTTGCCGTCGGCCAGCTGATGGCAAAGCTCTTTGGCATCAGCTGGCAGACGGCAAAGAGCCCATATAGCTTCTGTTTTGTTTGTTTTTTATTATTTTACAGCACACACACACACACACACACACACACACACATATATATATATATATTTCACAGCACATATATGATATATATTTCACAACACATATATATAGTTCACCACACATATATGATATACATATAAAGTTCATCAATGTCCATCCCATATATCGAAAGAACCAACATACAAATTTTTACACTGTTCATCCGTAGATACATATACATATAGTTTGACATTGATCATCAACTCAAATGAAAACTAGAACTAATAAGGCACTCCATGAATGCCAGCTTCCATGCATGTAGTACATCCGATCTGCAAAAATGCGAATAAGAAAGTCAGAAGAAGAACAACATATGATGTTTTTGAGCTAATTATGTCATTTTAGAGGAAAACAAGCTAAGTATATAATATTCATGAGCTAACCAAGGTTCTTATGCCATTTTGAGCTTATTATGTCATTTTGGAGCTAAATGGGCTAATTATGTCATTGTTGGGGGAAAATAAGGTAAGGAGAATATGAAAGAGGAGAAGAAAGAGGAGGAGGAGGAGAAGAAGAAATCAAGAAGATGGAGAAGAAGAAGGAGAACGAGGAGAAGGAGGAGAAGGAACTTCCTTCTCCTCCTTCTCCTTCTTCTCCTTCTTCTCCTCCTCCTCCTTCTCCTTCTGCTTCTCTTCTTCTTCTTCTTCTTCCTTCTTTTCATTTTTCCTATTTCTTCTCCTCTTCTCCTCTTATTGTAGCTAAATTATCTAATTATGTCTTTTTGGATCTATATGGGCTAATTATGTCATTTTAGAGGAAAACAAGCTAAGAATATAATATTCATGAGCTAACCAAGGTTCTTATGATGTTTTTATCCTAACTAAGCTAATTATGTCATTTTGGAGGATAATTAGCTAAGTATGTCTTTGTTGGGGGAAAATAAGCTACATAGAAGAAGAAAGAGAAGAAGCAAGAAGAGAAGAAGAAGGAGAAGGAGGAGAAGGAGAAGGAGGAGGAGGAGAATGAGAAGGAGGAGGAGGAGAATAAGAAGAGAAGAAGAAGGAGAATAAGGAGGAGAGAAGAAGGAGGAGAGAAGAAGGAGAATGAGAAGGAGAAGAAGGAGGGAGAAGAAGAAGAAGGAGGAGGAGGAGAGAAGAAGGAGAAGAAGGAGGACTCCTTCTCCTCCTCCTCCTTCTCCTTATTCTTCTCTTCTTCTTTTCATTTTTCCTCTTTCTTGTCCTCTTCTCTTCTTCTTCTTCTTCTTCTTCTCCTCCTCCTCCTCCTCCTCTTCTCGTCTTCTTCCTCCTCCTCTTCTTCTTCTTCCTCTTATTTCTTTTTCTATTTTTCTTTATCCTCTTCTTATACTTATTCTTCTTTTCTTATTTTTTCTCTTCTTCTCCTTCTTATTTTCTTCTTCTTCTCTTCTTCTTCTCTTCTTCTTTTCTTATTATCCTTCTTATTTTTTTGTTCTCCTCCGCCTCTTCTGATTATTGTGCCAAGGCTTCGGATTATGCAAATGATGATTTTTGGCTTCGTAGTGTGCTGTCACAAAGTTTGCCACCGCCTCAGTAATGAATGCCTCAACCATCGATGCTTCAATTCTACAATTATTTTTACATTTAGATCGAAGCGACTTCTGCATCCTCTCAGGTGTATAGCAACAACGATTTTGGACGGGCCCACCCAATCTTGCCTTGGTCGGTAGATGTAAAATCAAATGCTGCATTGGATTAAAGAAGCCCGGCGGAAAGATCTTCTCTAACTTGCACAATAACTTCAGTGCAAACTCCTTCATGTCATCCACCACGCCAGGCGACTATTCTTTCACAGAAGAACACAGAAGAAATAGCTCAGCTCCGCTAGTACTAGCCATTCATTCTCAGGAATAAAGCCACGTAACATCATCGACATTGCGTGCTCTAGCCATATGTGCGAAAGATTTTTGAGTTTTCAAGACTCGCTCCCCTCTTTAGATTTGCTGCATACACATCGGGGAACATCAAGTGCATTTTGACCCACAAGATAATTTCCCTCATAGCTGGCCTTCCAAGATTGAACCAGGCCTTTGGCTTCGACCACTTCTGCTTTCCTTTGCCTTCTCGCATGTTTTGTAACGATCTATGACATAGTGTCTCTTGATCGACTCTAGCCTTAGTATTATCCTTTGTCTTCCGATCTATGTTGAACAATGTACCTAAAATAGCCTGTCCGATATTCATTTTAGTGTGCATCATGTCGATATTGTGTGGAAGAAGGAGGTCTTTGAAGTAAGGCAGATCCCAGAAGCATGGCTTGTGAGTCGAGGCGTGTTTTGAATTATACCCCTTGGAATACCCTGGACGCTTTGGATCAGGCTCAAGGGCGTTTAACTGATCCAGGATCTGTTGGCCTGTCAACGCAGGTGGTGCCAACTTTTTTTCACAACTTTACCTTTGGTAAAGTTCTTCTTGTCTTTTCTTAACTAATGGTCAGGATCGAGGAACTGTTTATGCAAGTCAAAGCAAGAATACTTCTGACGCTCCTGCAACCAATGAAACTGAAGAGCTGCCTTGCATTGGGCGCACGGGAACCTTCGATGCACACACCATCCAGAGAATAGCGCATACGCTGGCAAGTCATGCATAGAGTACATGTACAACACATGCATTTTGAAGTTTTGTTTTCCAGCGGCATCGTATGTCTTGACCCCATTATTCCAAGCTTCTTCCAATTCATCCTTCAGCGGCTGCAGGTACACATTCATATTCTTCCCCGGATTATTGGGCCCTGGAATTATCAATGTCAGAAATATGTTCTTTCTTTGCATAATCTGCCCGGGGGGGGGGGGGGAGATTGAGTGGAATGAAAAATACAGGCAAACAACTGTATTGGGTTGCCGTCATGCCGACTGGATTAAAACCATCCGTGGCGACGCAGACTCAAGGATTCCTTGGATCTTCCGCTTTATCCTGATGCAATCCATCGTAATGTTTCCATGCTTCCCCATCCTATGTGTGTACCGCCATCTTATTCCCATCCGCATCTAACTCGGTTCTTTTTCCCAATTTGTGCCATGTCATCTGGCTGGCTGTCTCTTCGACCATGAATATACGTTGAAGCCTTGGTACGATTGGCATATACCGAAGAACACTAACCGCGATTTTGGTCTGCCTCTTCTCACCCATACCGTTGTCTACCACAAGATACCTGCAAGACTCGCAATTGGTACAATAGTCCAAGTGTGCATACTCCTTCCTAAATAAGACACATCCTTTCTCACATCCATCTATCTTCTCATAGGGCATCTTAAGTACACGTAGTATTTTGTCCGACTGGTACAGGTTTGCAGGCATGACATGGACTTTGGGTAGGAAGCGTCCAAATAGTGTCATCATCGCGTCGTAGCATTCTCTTCCCAAGTTGAATTGAGCCTTTAGAGCCATTACTTGTGCAATTGCATCCAGCTGACAAAGCTTAGTGTGCTCATGGAGAGGACGTTTTGAAGACTCCAATATTTCATAGAAGGCCTTTGCAGATTCCTCTATCTCATGTTCCGAATCCCGAGCATCATCAAAGTCTTGCACCATGTCTTCGATCCTAGTACCATGCTTGTTAGTGCAACGAAGGACCACCTCAGCTCTGGTGCATTGTTTAGACTCACCATGAAACGACCACACCGCATAATTAGTCTTAAAACCCCTCCTCTGCAGGTGTTTAATCATTACAACCTCTGTCGTCTTTTTATAGTTGTCGCATCCAGGACAGAGCAATAGTTTCTTTCCTGGCCATTGATGACCTACAAGTATAGGGGATCTATCGTAGTCCTTTCGATAAGTAAGAGTATCGAACCCAACGAGGAGCAGAAGGATCTGACAAGTGGTTTTCAGCAAGGTAATATCTGCAAGCACTAAAATTATCGATAATAAGTAGTGGTGTGACAAGATGATTCGTAGCAAGTAGCAAGTAACAAAAGTAGCAATGGTGCAGCAAAGTGGCCCAATCCCTTTTGTAGCAAGGGACAAGCCTAGACAAAGTCTTATAGGAGGAAAAACGCTCCCGAGAACACATGGGAAATTCCGTCAAGCTAGTATTCATCATGTTCATATGATTCGCGTTCGTTACTTTGATAGTTTGATATGTGGGTGGACCGGCGCTTGGGTACTGCCCTTACTTGGACAAGCATCCCACTTAAGATTAACCCCTCTCGCAAGCATCCGCAACTACGAAAGAAGAATTAAGACAAAGTCTAACCATAGCATTAAACTAGTGGATCCAAATCAGCCCCTTATGAAGCAACGCATAAACTAGGGTTTAAGCTTCTGTCACTCTAGCAACCCATCATCTACTTACTACTTCCCAATGCCTTTCTCTAGGCCCAAATAATGGTGAAGTGTTATGTAGTCGACGTTCACATAACACCACTAGAGGAAAAACAATATACAACACATCAAATTACAGAACAAATACCAAATTCACATGACTACTTATAGCATGACTTATCCCATGTCCTCAGGAACAAAAGTAACTACTCACAAAGCATAATCATATTCATGACCAGAGAGGTAATGAGTAGTATCAAGGATCTGAACATAAACTCTTCCACAAGTAATCCAACTAGCATCAACTACAAAGAGTAATTAACACTACTAGCAACCTTACAAGTACCAATCGGAGTCGCGAGACGGAGATTGCTTACAAGAGATGAACTAGGGTTTGGAGATGAGATGGTGCTGATGAAGATGTTGATGGTGACGAGTACCCTTCGATGAGAGGAGTGTTGGTGATGACGATGACGATGATTTCCCCCTCCGGGAGGGAAGTTTCCCCGGGAGGATCGTCCTGGCGGAGCTCTAGATTGGTTCTGCTCAAGTTCCACCTCGTGGTGGTGGGAATCCTCCGAAAAGCCTCCTCTTGATTTATTTTCCAGACCGAAACCCTTCTTATAGCAAAAGGGGGGAGCCAGAGGGCCAACTGGGAGCCCACTAGCACCCTAGGCGCGGCCAGGGGGGTGGCCGCGCCTAGCAGGCTTGTGGCCCCCTGCTGGCGCCCCTCCGGCACTTCTTCGGCCCAGTATTTTTTATAAATTCCAAACTTGCTCCTTTTTCAGGCCAGAATTCCAGCTGCCAGCATTCTCCCTCTTCATGTAAACCTTTCAAAATAAGAGAGAAAATGCATAAGTATTGTACCATGAAGTGAAATAACAGCCCAAGAAGCGATAAATATCAACATGAAAGCATGATGCAAAATGGACGTATCAACTCCCCCAAGCTTAGACCTCGCTTGTCCCCAAGTGAAAGCCGAGCTCAATAAATATGCCCACATGATTAGGGAGAGAGGTGTCGACCAAACAAGATACAAACATGCAGGCAACATGATCACGATCAGAACAACAGTACCATCATATGAACTCTTATGCTAAAGTGACACATCCTTCACAACGTAAAGCATGGGTCAAGAACCTTACCGAGAATTAACAACCGATAGCCTTTAGTCATTGAAGCAATTGCAATTTATCACAACATCAGAAAGAGTCAAATAAGAGCTTGTAAAGCAGATCCACATACTCAATCATCTTTTCGTTCTCTACAATTGCAACAAGTCACGCGGTACTCCTGAGATAAAAGTTTCAGCTGGACACAGAGAAAGATAGGGGCTTATAGTTTCGCCTCCCAACCATTTACCTCAAGGGTAATGTAAACAATAATAATTCATGAATGCATACCTCCAAGTTGACATATGAATATAGATCTTTCCCTAGCATGTGACGTTAGCCAAGATTAAGGCGAAATAAGGAATTGGTGAAGATCACCATGACTCTTTCAAGGGAAAAAATTAAAGGTACAAGATAGGCCCTTCGCAGAGGGAAGCAAAGGTTGTCATGCGCTTTTGAGGTTTGGATGTGTGTCCTCTTAGTGCGGAGGAACGTCACTTTATATTGCGTCATGTGATAAAGAAATTTATTATGCAGTTTGTCGCTTTTATGTCTTCCTCATCACAGGTTCGTACAAAGCTTATTTTCCACACACTAATAGATTATACATATTAGGGAGTAATTTTTATTGCTTGCACCGATGAAAACTTACTTGAGGCATCTTATTCAATCCGTAGGTAGGTATGGTGGACTCTCATGGCAAAACTGGGTTGAAGGTTAGTGGATGCACAAGTAGTATCTGTACTTGGTGCGGGAGTTTTGGCTAATATGAGGTGGAAGCAATCGTCACATGCTAAGGGATCTCTAATCATATAACATTGTTCGGAACCAAGCAAACACAATTCATTACGTTGTCTTCCTAGTCCAACATCTACTTCTAAGCATGTAATAGTTTAGTGAGTGTTCACAATCATATATGGTGTCAAAGATGATATATTTATATGTGAACCTCTCCTTCTTTATCACTTCCTATTAATTGCAACAATGACCAAGGTCTACGTTTGTCTACCCTCAACAAGTTTCAATCAACATTATTTTTATATGTGAAGCAATCACTTCCCATAAGATCATTACATGATCTTTCATGCTTTTGTTCTTTTCTCATTCTTTTGATCATGGCATGAGGCAAGGCCCTCAACTAAGACACTCTTTATTATATGGCTCATGAGCTCGAATACATCGGGGGTGACACAAAGCAAGACTCAAGACTAAAACACTAAGACCTTTAATCTACTAGAGAAAGATAAAACTGAAAAGGAACAAACTAAAACAAAGGTAAAGGCAAAAGATGTGATGGTGATACGATACCGGGGCAACTCCCCCAAGCTTGGTACAAGCCAAGGGGATCGCCCATACCCATGCTCAGTTGTATTCCTTTGGAGGTGATGGTGGTTGAGTTGTTGCAGAGGCCTTGACCTTGTTTAATTTCCACTCGAGTATAAAATTCTGCTCTCTCAGATCATCATTTTCCTCTTCAAGCCTTAACACCCTTTGGCATAATTCCTGCTTACTCTCCTGCAAGAAACAAGAAGGGATAAACAGAGTCTTAGGCTTCTTCCTTCCCCTTGGGTTCATAATCTTCTTCCTCATTAGTGGTCCAGCCATAATGATCCAAGTCCCCATAGACCTTGGGGTTAGCAAGCTAATCAGCCACATAGCTCTCCCCATCTGAAACCTGAGAAGACATCTTGACCTAAATCTGCGGCAGAAAACAGGCTCGAAACGAAAACAGAGGAAATTCGCGTGATACGAGGGTCAGACCTTTCGGGTGAATATATAATGATTTTTTTCCGACCAGAAGGAGTACTCTGCAAGAAAATGGAGTCCGGGAGGCGCACGAGGTGGCCAAAAGCCCCCCAGGCGCGGCCAGGGGGTGGCCCCGCGCCTGGCAGGCTTGTCGCCTCCTCGTGCGTGATACGTCTCCGTCGTATCTACTTTTCCGAACTCTTTTGCCCTTGTTTTGGACTCTAATTTGCATGATTTGAATGGAACTAACTCGGACTAACGCTGTTTTCAGCAGAATTGCCATTGTGTTGTTTTTGCACAGTAATAAAAGTTCTCGGAATGACCTGAAAATTTACGGAGAATTTTTCTGGAATTTATGAAAAATACTAACGCAAGAATCAACGGAGGATGTGGAGCATGGAGCCCACGAGCCCACCAGGCGCGGGCCCCCCTGGCCGCGCGTGGCAGGCTTGTGGAGCCCACGATGCTCCACCGCCTCCAAATCCAGCTCTATTTAGTCCGTCTCGCCCGGCAAAAAATCAAGGAGAAGAGTTCATCGCGTTTTACGATACGGAGGCGCCGCCACCTCCTGTTCTTCATCTGGAGGGCAGATCTGGAGTCCGTTCTGGGCTCCAGAGAGGGGAGATCGTCGCCATCGTCATCATCAACCTTCCGTCATCACCAATTCCATGATGCTCTTCACCGTTCGTGAGTAATATCATTGTAGGCTTGCTGGACGGTGATGGGTTGGATGCGATCTATCATGTACTCGAGTTAGTTTTGACGGGGATTGATCCCTAGTATCCACTATGTTCTAAGATTGATGTTGCTACTACTTTGCCATGCTTAATGCTTGTCACTAGGACTCGAGTGCCATGATTTCAGATCTGAACCTATTATGTTGTCGCCAATATATGTGTGTTCTTGATCCTATCTTGCAAGTTGTAGTCACCTACTATGTGTTATGACCCAGCAACCCCGGAGTAACAATAGCCGGAATCACTCCCGGAGATGACCATAGTATGAGGAGTTCATGTATTCACCAAGTGTTAATGCGTTGGTCCGGTTCTTTATTAAAAGGAGAACCTTAATATCCCGTAGTTTCCATTAGGACCCCGCTGCCACGGGAGGGATGGACAATAGATGTCATGCAAGTTCTTTTCCCTAAGCACGTATGACTACATACGGAATACATGCCTACATTAGATTGACGAACGGGAGCTAGTTACTTATCTCTCCGTGTTATAACTGTTGCATGATGAATCACATCCGGCATAATCATCCATCACCGATCCAATGCCTACGAGTCTTTTACTACTAGTCCTTTCTACATTACTTTGACGCTACTGCTGTCTCTGCTGCTACTGGTTACTGTTGCTACTGCTACTATCACCCTACTTTGCTACTGATACTTTGCTGCAGATACTAAACCTTTCAGGTGTGGTTGAATTGAAAATTCAACTGGTAATACTTGAGAATATTCTTTGGCTTCCCCTTGAGTCGAATCAATAAATTCGGGTTGAATATTCTACCCTCGAAAACTGTTGCGATCCCCTATACTCGTGGGTTATCAGTGCGCTTTTCGGACTACTTCCAATTTTTCTATTTTTCTAAATATTCCAAAACAGAGAAAATTTCCTACTGGAAAAGTTTTGGAGTCTGTTTACTTACCGAAACACATACCTCTTCGTTTTCGTAGTCTGAAACAGGCTGATAAATATCCCTTAGGTATTCCTCCGGAGTTATGGTATTGATAATATTGCTTTAAACATTTATGGGAGTACCTGAGATATAATGCTTGATTCTATGCCCATTTACCACTCTCGGACAATTACCTTCCGTGTTATTGATCTTGATGGCACCGGAACGATATACTTCCTCAACAATGTAAGGACCTTCCCATTTAGAGAGAAGTTTGCCTGCAAAAAATATTAAACAAGAATTATATAGCAAGACATAATCACCTACATTGAACTCACGCTTTTGTATCCTTTTATCATGCCACCTCTTAACCTTTTCTTTGAACAACTTGGCATTCTCATATGCCTGAGTTCTCCATTCATCAAGCGAGCTAATATCAAATAACCCTTCTCACCAGCAAGTTTGAAATCAGAGTTGAGCTCTTTGATTGCCCAATAGGCTTTATGCTCTAGCTTAAGAGGTAAATGACATGCTTTACCGTACACCATTTTGTATGGAGACATGCCCATGGGATTCTTATAGGCAGTCCTATAAGCCCACAGTGCATCATCGAGCTTCTTAGACCAATTGTTCCTAGACCTGTTGACAGTCTTTTGCAGAACTAGTTTAATCTCTCTATTGCTTATCTCTACTTGACCACTAGACTGAGGGTGATAGGGGGACACAATTCTATGGTTGACATCGTACATAGCAAGCATTTTACGGAAAGCACCATGAATGAAATGTGAACCGCCGTCGGTCATTAGATATCTAGGGACTCCATATCTAGGGAAAATAACTTCTTTAAGCATCCTAATAGAAGTGTTGTGATCAATACTACTAGTGGGGATAGATTCTACCCACTTAGTGACGTAATCAACATCAACTAGGATGTGAGTATACCCGTTGGATTTTGGAAAAGGTCCCATATAATCAAAGCCCCAGACATTAAATGGTTCAATGACAAGTGAATAGTTCATAGGCATTTCCTGACGTTTACAGATATTAACTATTCTTTGACATTCGTCACAGGACAAGAAAAACTTACGGGCATCCTTAAAGAGAGTGGGCCAATAGAAACCTGATTGCAATACCTTGTGTGCAGTTCTATCTCCCGCATGGTGTCCTCCGTAGGCCTCGGAGTGACACTTCTGTAGGATCTGTCCCTGTTCATGTTCAGGTACACAACGTCTAATAACACCATCTACTCCTTCCTTATAAAGGTGAGGATCATCCCAGAAGTAATGTCTCAAATCAAAGAAGGATTTCTTCTTTTGCTGGTATGTGAAACTAGGTGGTATATATTTGGCAACAATATAGTTTGCATAATCAACATACCACGGTGCACTACGGGAAGCATTGATGACATTCAATTGCTCACAAGGAAAGCTATCATCAATAGGTTGTGGGTCATCAAGAACATTCTCCAACCTAGACAAGTTATCTGCTACTGGATTATCAACACCCTTCCTGTCGACAACGTGCAAATCAAACTCTTGTAGCAAGAGAACCCATCTGATAAGTCTAGGTTTAGCGTCTTTCTTCTCCATGAGGTACTTAATAGCAGCGTGATCAGTGTGAATAGTGACTTTGGAATCAACTATGTAAGACCTGAACTTTTCACATGCAAACACGACTGCTAAATATAACTTTTCCATAGTAGCATAGTTTCTTTGGGCACTGTCTAGAGTTTTACTAGCATAGTGAATAACATTCAACTTCTTATCAACTCTCTGCCCTAGGACAACACCAACATCATAATCATTAGCATCACACATGATTTCAAAAGGTAAGTTCCAATCAGGTAGTTGAACAATAGGTGCGGTTATCAAGTCCTTCTTAAGTATTTTGAAGGCTTCCTCACAATCATCGTCAAAAACAAAAGGAATGTCCTTTTGCAAGAGATTAGTAAGAGGCCTAGAAATATTAGAGAAGTCTTTAATGAACCTTCTATAGAAACCAGCATGACCAAGGAAACTTCTTATACCTTTGATATCTGTGGGGTATGGCATTTTCTCGATTGCATCAACCTTAGCCTTATCAACTTCAATACCTCTTTCAGAAATTTTATGTCCTAAGACGATGCCTTCATTAACCATAAAGTGGCACTTATCCCAATTCAAGACAAGGTTCGTGTCTTTACATCTCTGCAAGACACGATCAAGGTTGCTGAGGCAATCATCAAAAGAAGATCCGTAAACGGAGAAGTCATCCATGAAAACCTCGACAATCTTTTCACAAAAGTCAGAGAATATAGCCATCATACATCTTTGAAAGGTGGCATGTGCATTACATAAGCCAAAAGGCATACATCTGTAAGCAAAGGTACCGAAAGGGCAGGTGAAAGTGGTTTTCTCTTGATCAGATTGTGCAACTGGTATTTGGGAGAAACCGGAATAACCGTCTAGAAAGAAAAAGTGTGTGTGTTTAGACAGTCTTTCTAACATTTGGTCGATAAAAGGCAAATGGTAATGATCTTTCCTAGTGGCTTTATTCAATTTCCTAAAATCGATCACCATCCTATAGCCAGTAATAATCCTCTGTGGGATCACTTCATCCTTATCATTAGGGACAACGGTAATGCCTCCCTTCTTAGGGACGCAATGCACCGGACTCACCCAATCACTATGAGCAACAAGATAGATAATACTCGCTTCCAGGAGGTTTAGTATTTCTTTTCTTACTACCTCTTTCATCTTAGGATTTAATCTCCATTGATTATGAGCAACTGGTTTGGAATCAGGATCAGTTTTAATCTTGTGCTGGCATAGAGTGGGACTAATGCCCTTAAGATCATCAAGAGTATATCCAATAGGAGGAGAGTGCTTTCTCAGAGTTTTTAGTAACTTGTTTTCTTCATGCTCTGAGAGGCTAGCACTAATTATGACAGGATATATCTCTTTTTCATCAAGATAAGCATACTTAAGAGTATCAGGCAACTGTTTAAGCTCGAACACAGGATCACCTTTTGGTGGGGGTGGATCCCCAAGCAGTTCAATAGGCAAGTTATTCTTAAGGATAGGATATTGTTCTAGGACAACTCTATCTATCTCATCCCTTTCATACATATGCATATCATTTTCATGCTCAAGCAAGTATTGCTCTAAGGGATCAGTAGGAGGCACGACAATAGAAGCTAAGGCAATAGTTTCATCCTTACTAGGCAACTCTTTTTCATGAGGTTGTCTACCAAACTTGGAGAAATTGAACTCTTGTGACACACCTTCAAAGCCAATAGTGACAATTTGCTTCTCACAGTCAATATGAGCATTGACAGTATTGAGAAAAGGTCTGCCAAATATGATGGGACAAAAGCTATCTTGTGCGGTATCAAGAACGAGGAAATCAGCAGGATACTTTGTTTTACCGCACAAGACTTCAACATCCCTAACAATTCCCACAGGGCAGATAGTGTCTCTATTGGCAAGCTGAATAGTGACATCAATAGGCTCTATCTCAACAGGTGCAATCTCGTCTTTAATTTCATCATATAAGGATTGAGGTATTGCACTAACACTAGCACCCACGTCACATAAACCATGATAACAATGATCTCCTATATTAACAGAAACAATAGGCGTGCCAACAACAGGCCTATGTTTGTCTCTAGCGTGTGGTTTGGCAATTCTAGCACCATCTTCACAGAAGTGAATATCATGGCCCTCAACATTGTTGGACAGGAGATCTTTGATAATAGCAATGCTAGATTCAACTCTAATTTTCTCAGGGGGTGTAGGTGTTCTAATGTAGCCTCTACGTATCACAGTTGAAGCTTTAGAATGATCCTTTATCCTAGCAGGGAAAGGTGGTTTCTCAATGTAAGCACTAGGAACAATAGGATCATTATAGGCAATGACTTTCTCTTCAACTGGATTGGGTTTAACTACATTGACTTCTAAGGGAGGATGATATTTAAACCACTTCTCTTTGCGGAGATCAATATGAGCAGCAAATGATTCACACAACGAAGCTACTGTCTCAGAGTCAAGTCCATACTTGGTGCTAAAATCACAAAAAGTATTTGTTTCAACAAAGGATTTAACGCAATCAAACTTGAAATTCATACCTGACTCCTTACCTTCATCAAGCTCTCAATCTTCAGAGTTGTGTTTAATTCTCTCCAATAAAGTCCATTTGAAGTCAATATCTCTCTTCATAAAAGAACCAGTACAAGAAGTGTCAAGCATGGTGCGATCATCATGAGAAAGCCGAGCATAGAAGTTCTGAATGATAATTTCTCTCGAGAGCTCATGGTTGGGGCAAGAATATAGCATTGATTTAAGCCTCCACCAAGCTTGAGCGATGCTTTCTCTGTCATGAGGCCAAAAATTATAAATATAATTCCGATCACGATGTACTAAATGCATAGGATAAAACTTTTGATGAAATTCCAATTTCAACCGGTTGTAGTTCCATGATCCAGTATCATCACATAGCCTATACCATGTCAACGCCTTATCCCTAAAAGATAAGGGAAATACCTTCATCTTGACCTCATCCTCGGGCAAACCTGCAAGCTGAAATAAACCACAAACTTCATCTACATAGATTAGATGCAAGTCTGGATATGATGTTCCATCTCCTCTAAAAGGATTAGCCAGCAGTTTCTCAAGCATACCCGAAGGAAATTCAAAGAAAATATTTTCAGTAGGTGCAGCAGGTTGAGGAGCAACTCTTTGTGCTTCCATTCGAGGTGAAGATACCCCGAACAAGCCCCTCAAAGGATTAGTTTCCATAGTGAGAAGTGACAATAAATTTCAGCACACTATATAAATGTTTCCTTATCAAGTTCCACTTATCATAGGCGCTTCACTCCCCGGCAACGGTGCCAGAAAAGATTCTTGATTACCCACAAGTATAGGGGATCTATCGTAGTCCTTTTGATAAGTAAGAGTGTCGAACCCAACGAGGAGCAGAAGGATCTGACAAGTGGTTTTCAGCAAGGTAATATCTGCAAGCACTGAAATTATCGGTAATACGTAGTGGTGTGACAAGATGATTCGTAGCAAGTAGCAAGTAACAAAAGTAGCAATGGTGCAACAAAGTGGCCCAATCCCTTTTGTAGCAAGGGACAAGCCTGGACAAAGTCTTATAGGAGGAAAAACGCTCTCGAGGACATATGGGAAATTCTTCAAGCTAGTTTTCATCATGTTCATATGATTCTCGTTCGTTACTTTGATAGTTTGATATGTGGGTGGACCAGCGCTTGGGTACTGCCCTTACTTGGACAAGAATCCCACTTATGATTAACCCTCTCGCAAGCATCCGCAACTACAAAAGAAGAATTAAGACAAAGTCTAACGATAGCATTAAACTAGTGGATCCAAATCGGCCCCTTACGAAGCAACACATAAACTAGGGTTTAAGCTTCTGTCACTCTAGCAACCCATCATCTACTTGCTACTTCCCAATGCCTTCCTCTAGGCCCAAATAATGGTGAAGTGTTATGTAGTTGACGTTCACATAACACCACTAGAGGAAAAACAACATACAACACATCAATTTACCGAACGAATACCAAATTCACATGATTATTTATAGCATGACTTATCCCATGTCCTCAGGAACAAAAGTAACTACTCACAAAGCATAATCATATTCATGACCAGAGAGGTAATGAGTAGCATCAAGGATCTGAACATAAACTCTTCCACCAAGTAATCCAATTAGCATCAACTACAAAGAGTAATTAACACTACTAGCAACCTTACAAGTACCAATCGGAGTCGCGAGACGGAAATTGGTTACAAGAGATGAACTAGGGTTTGGAGATGAGATGGTGCTGATGAAGATGTTGATGGTGATGAGTCCCCTTCGATGAGAGGAGTGTTGGTGATGACGATGGCGACGATTTCCCCCTCCGAGAGGGAAGTTTCCTCGATAGGATCGTCTTGCCGGAGCTCTAGATTGGTTCTGCTCAAGTTCCGCCTCGTGGCGGCGGCGAATCCTCCGAAAAGCCTCCTCCTGACTTTTTCCAGACTGAAACCCTTCTTATAGCAAAAGGGGGGAGCCAGAGGGCCAGTTGGGAGCCCACAAGCCCCCTAGGCGCGACCAGGGGGTGGTCGCGCCTAGCAGGCTTGTGGGCCCCTGCTGGCGCCCCTCTGGCACTTCTTCGGCCCAGTATTTTTTTATAAATCCCAAAAAAATACACGTTGATTTTCACGACTTTTGGAGTAGCGCAGAATAGGCATCTCAAACTTGCTCCTTTTTCAGGCCAGAATTCCAGTTGCCGGCATTCTCCCTCTTCATGTAAACATTGCAAAATAATAGAGAAAAGGCATAAGTATTGTACCGTGAAGTGAAATAACAGCCCAAGAAGCGATAAATATCGACAAGAAAGCATGATACAAACTTGGCTTTTAGAAACCATTGTTTCTTCATCTCTTTCTGACTAGGGTGACCGGTATGCATCCACGCACGATCACTCATCTTGACTAGCTACTAAAGACACAAGAAATATACTTATATATAATTTAGCATATATATTCATCGGTTAATCAAGTTCGCCATTTTTATTACGTCCATGCAACCTACACGCTAATGGGTAAAGATAGGTCCTAATCCCACCCGAGTATGTGTAGATTGGTTTCGTTTTCCCATGCTCTGCTCCGGATCCGACATAAAATTTCGGCAGCACCTCCCCGCTTTTCTCCTGATACACGTCTCCGCAATAAACAGAGAGGATGTGTATCTGGAGAAAAACAGGGAGGCACTGCCAAAATTATGCATCGGATTCGGAACAAAGCATATGGGAAAACGAACCCAATCTAGACATACTCGGGCGGTCCATGGATAACATTGGACAATTCGAAAGAAACACGGTTATAAATATAAGCAAATGCATGCATATTTATAACTGCAACCTTTTCGAACGGGAGACGCATACTGGTCACGCATACTGATAAATTAATTTAATTACCTAAATCTAGCAAGTTTCATCTGAAAACCGACCCACAATAAATGAAGGGGCGAGGGGGAGATGACATTTGTACTGACCCACGAATGCAGGGGCGGAGCTCGTACAATGCACGGGTAGGTCTTCGCACAACAGATCTCGCAGCGACGAGACAACTGTCACATGTTAATCCACCCGATCAACACAAATATGCTAATTATGTCTTTTTGGAGCTAAATAGGCTAATTATGTCATTTTAGAGGAAAACAAGCTAAGAATATAATATTCATGAGCTAACCAAGGTTCTTATGATTTTTTTACCCTAACTAAGCTAATTATGTCATTTTGGAGCATAATTAGCTAAGTATGTCTTTTTTGGGGAAAATAAGCTACGTAGAAGAAGAAAGAGAAGAAGCAAGAAGAGAAGAAGAAGGAGAAGGAGGAGAAGGAGAAGGAGGAGGAGGAGAATGAGAAGGAGGAGGAGGAGAAGAAGAAGAGAAGAAGAAGGAGAAGAAGGAGGAGAGAAGAAGGAGGAGAGAAGAAGGAGAAGAAGGAGGGAGAAGAAGAAGGAGGAGGAGGAGAGAAGAAGGAGAAGAAGGAGAAGAAGGAGGGATCCTTCTCCTCCTCCTCCTCCTTCTCCTTATTCTTCTCTTCTTCTTCTTTTCTTCTTTTCATTTTTCCTCTTTCTTGTCCTCTTCTCCTCTTCTTATTCTTCTTCTTCTCCTCCTCCTCCTCCTCCTCTTCTTCCTCCTCCTATTCTTCTTCTTCTTCCTCTTATTTCTTTTTCCATTTTTCTTTATCCTCTTCTTCTACTTATTCTTCTTTTCTTCTTTTTTCTCTTCTTCTCCTTCTTATTTTTTTATTCTTCGCTTCTTCTTCTCTTCTTCTTTTCTTCTTCTCCTTCTTATTTTTCCTTCTTCTCTTCTTCTTCTTGTTCTTCTTCTTCTTCTTCTTCATCATCATCATCATCTTCTTCTTCTTCTTCGACTACTACTACTACTACTACTACTCCTCCTCCTTCTTATTTTTTTCTTCTCCTCCTCTTCTTCTTCTTCTTCTCCTCCTCCTCCTCCTCCTCTTCTTCTCCTCTTCTCCTCCTCCTCTTTATATGAAAAGCTAAGAACTAAATAACAACTACAATAACATCAACCACTAGTACAACAACTACTACAACAACTACTACAACAACTACAATAAGAACAACTACAATAAAAACAACAACTACTACAACAACAATAAAAAATCAACTTTGTAGTTATAATCTAATTACAAAAAACTAAATAACAACAAGTTAATTTTCCCATGGGGGTGGGGGTGTGGGGGTGTGGGGGCTCACCGGCAGGCGTGGCTGTGGCGTCGTGGGCGGCGGGGCCAGGGGTGTTGGGGCGGCGGGGTGGCGCCGGCGGTGTTGGGGCTACGGGGCGGCGCCGGGGGGCTGTGGGGCACCAGGGGGGGCGCCGGGGGCAATGGGGGCGGCGCCGGGGCTGTGCGGCACTTGGGCGGCGCCGGGGGCGGCGGTGCGATGGTGGTAGCGGCGGTGGGTGTCGGGGGAGGGGAGTGGAAGAGAGTGTCCATTTGAAAGAGAGAGATAGGGCCGGGGTGGATCGGGACGGCCGTTACAAAAGTCCGGCGCTTTGCTGTCCACTGTTCTATACTCTTTGACGTCTGCCTCCAGACTCTTTGCCGTCTGCTAACAGACGACAAAGAAGCGACTATAGTTTGACCTAACATTCCCTCGACCAGGTGGGCCCAGTCCAAAGCTTTGCCATGTGCCTCTGGACTCTTTGCCGTCTGCGACTGACGGCAAAGAAGTGACTAATGACAAAGACATTCTATGCCATCAGCCAGTTCTTTGCCGTCAGCTTTGTGGTAGCTGACGGCAAAGACACTCTTTGCCATCAGCCAGCAAGCGGCAAAGATTTGGCAGACGGCAAAAAACTGAATTCCAGTAGTGTAGGGATTCAATCAGAAGTTCATATGATCCAAGTATGGAAAGTATGTTACCTCATGCCTCTCCCTGATATAAAATTTGCAAGAATGATTACCTATCTTGTTATCAGTTGCCTAGGATGATTTCGCACACCATACCATCATTATTCCACACTCACTATTTGTAATATATTCTAACTATATTTAGTGCATCAACTATTTTTGTATTTTAGTTCTCCAATATCATGCAGATGTATCCTCTCTATACCCACAACACAGTTTTATTTCTCGTTACTGGATAGAATCAAATGTTGGTGTATGTAGAGTTCTATCGGTGCAGATATGACTTGAGAAAATATTGATCTTATCTTTAGCTCCTTGTGGGTTATACTTGCCACTTCCATCTTTGGAAAGTTCTATGATGATTCCTTGCACTTGGGGATTATCAAGCTCTTTTCTGGCGCCGTTGCCGGGGAGCAATAGCGTGGGGTTAATATTTCCGTGTATGCTTGTTTGCTTCTATCACTAAGTAGATTTTGTTTTTGTTTTGTATATGTCTTCTTGTTTTCTTTCTTTAGTTGTAGGTGAAACATGCAAAAAAAATGAAAAATTAGAAACACAATATTTTTACTTGTCTCTTAAAAGAGAAGCGATTGGAAAGTTATGCATTGAAAAAGTGAGGGTCTACCTTGAACAATTGTGTTCATGCTCATGGAAACAATGTAGAATTTTTCATGAAAGTTTCTCATAAAAATAATTATCCCCTTGTATATACCACTGTATCATATAAATAATGTGCTTTTCATAATATTCTTGATGCTCGTTTGCATGTTTCATCTACTATTCTTATGTGAGCATCATTGAAATTATCATATCTAGCTAAAAGGCTTTAAAGAAAAACGCTTGTTGCGAGCCAACCCAACACTTATCCTTTATTTTTTGTGTGTTCACATGATTAATCTACTGTAGTAATCATGTTTTTTGTATTTTATTTCAATAATGTGCCAAGTATAGCCTTTGGGCTGAATTGGATGATAAGTAGAATTGATACGTGCAATAACAAAAACTTTGACATCTAGTGCATAATTTCTATGATTTTACTGGAACTTGTTTTGGATCTGAATTTTTTAGGAAGTATTAATATACAAATTCCTCAGGTCCTCCTAAGATTTCAGAATTTTTTGAGTCACGGAAGTATTGTGTTTGTACTGATCATTATAGATTGTTTTGTTTTAGACAGTGTCTATTTTTTGCTTGCATAGTTTGCTTGTTTTGATGATGCTATGGATTGTATCGGGGGGTATAAGCCATGGAGAAGTTAGAACATAGTATTTTATACAATAATTAAATATGAATCAATTTGTAACCGCACCCAAAGTTTATGATTTGCCTATTATACTAAACGATCTCACGAGGTCTGTGTTAAGTTTTGTGTGATTGAAGTTTTCAAGTTTTGTGTGAGATATCGATATGTGGAGAATAAGGAGAAACAAGAAGCTAAACTTGGGTATGCCCAAAGCCTGACCAAGGTAATATCCAAGGAAGACTCAAGCATCTAAGCTTGGGGATGCCCCGGAAGGCATCTCGTCTTTCGTCTTCAACACTACCAGTATATCTTACTTGGAGCTATATTTTCATTCATCACTTAATATGTGTTGTCCTTGGAGTGCAATTTTATTTTTCTATGTTAGATCTTATTCGTAGTCTTGTTTTCAATAAAAAGTTCCAAGAATTGCCTTTAGAATGCTTGAATTGCGTGCGTGGGGTGTGCTGTATAAAAACATAAACTTTTGCTATAGTATTTGAATTATCATATTTTACTAAAATGTGGAAAGTTTCTGATTTTTTTATAAAGTACTGGAATACAACTTATTTATCTTTTCCTAAATTTTCAGAATTTTTGGAGATACATAAGTACAATGTTTAAATGCATTGCTACAGACTGTTCTGTTTGGACAGATTGCTGTCATAGTTTTGTTATCTACTTACCCGAGAGTTTTCATGGCTTATATTGGTAGATATAAATTGTCAAAATGATAGTATACAGTACCTAATGTTTGAAAATTATTATGCAACTTGTATTCGTAGTAAATGAAGTGTAGATTTATTCTTAGGTGCACGAACTTATCTCACGAGTTCTTTTCAAGTTTTGTGTGGATGAAGTTTTTGACACTTAGGTGAAACCAGGATATGAGAGGATTGAATGGGATACAAAATATCAAGCTTGGGGATCACCAAGGCACCCTAGCTGGAGTATTACAAGAATTTTCAAGCATCTAAGCTTGGGGATGCTACGCATCCCACCTTTCTTCATCAACAATTCTCCGTTAGACGATGTTGATCCTAAGTTCTCATTCGTTCACATGTGCTATTCTTGGAGCATATTTTGTGATTACTATTGCCTTTTATTTTATGCACCATTCTTGTATGAGATAATCCTTGGTTGATTTATAGAATGCTTCATGTGCTTCACTTAAATCTTTTGAGTATGGCTTTATAGAATGATTCGTGTGCTTCACTTATATATTTTGAGCTTGGATATTGATCTCTCTATATTCAATTAAGAATACTCTATGAACTTCACTTATATCTTTTTTAGAATAGTTTTGTGATCACTCTTGTGCTTCACTTATATCCTAAGAGAGAATGTTGAATGAACTGAATGTGATAAAACATGAAATTATATATGCTTCATATGCTTGTCCCATGGGGAGTAGTAACTTCACATACTAAGAGTATAAGCAATAAAATTTATTGAAGGTTTGCAAACATAGAATTGATCACTTGAACAATTCATGAAGTAATATTGAAGGAAGAGAGATTTCACATATAAATATACTATATTAGACATCTTCTATGATTGTGAGCCCCCATTAAGTATTTTCAAACCTGATCAAGTAGTTGACATTAGACAAGGAAGACAATGTAATGGTTATGTTTGTTTATATTCACATAGAAGTTATATTGTCATGTATCCTCTAACATGTGGTTCTTTCTTTAGAACTTCTGATAGCCCAAAAATTCGCACTAAGTAGAGATACTACTTGTGTATCCGTAACCCTTAAACCCAGTTTCTTGCCATGACAGTCCACCATACCTACCTATGGATTGAATAAGATCCTTTAAGTAAGTTGTCATTGGTGCACAAGGCAATAAAAATTGCTCGTAAACATGTATGATGTTTTATTGTAAGGGAAAGTAAGCTTTGTACGATCTTGTGATGGTAAAAAAATAAAAGTGATGGAATGCATAATAAAGTTTGCTATCACAAGGGGCAATATAAAGTGATGTTCCTTTTCATTAAGAGATTGCACATCCAAAACTAAAAAATGCATGACAAACTCTGCTTCCCAATTCCAATCTATTAATTCTTTAGTTCGCAAGTATCATGTGGCGGGGGAGGATCCAGGCACATATATCCACTTCAATATAGGTGATCATGATTCATTATTATTAACATTATCCCTGAGATAAATCAATTGGGAGGCAGGACATTAAGCCCCTATCTTCCTATGTGTTTAATTAAAACTGCTTGTTCTAAAAATATGCCTTGAGTGCCAGCAATCATGAAAGACTAAATGATAGTTCAGTATGTGGAATTTGCTAAATCTAAGCTCATACATAGACCCTTCCTGAAAATAAGATGAATTTGTAATTGTTTGATGACTGAAAACATAGTTTGATAGTTTTCAAGAAAGTTTATTGTCTATACTTTAACATGTGATTAGCTTGTTACTTGATCATGAGAAGTTCTGCGATAGAAGAGTTGCAATTTTATGATGCTAGAAAAAATGATTGGAAGTAACATTGGTCAAACTTATAGACTATGATTGGAAGTAACACTTTATAATTTTTTTATCATTTACCTATTCGAGGACAAGCAGGAATTAAGCTTGGGGATGCTGATACGTCTTCAACATATTGATAATTTATGAAGTATTCATGCCACTATTCTACAACTTTCATATGCTTTTAGAAAATTTATATTATTTTTTGGGACTAACTAACTTATCCAGTGCCTAGTGCGAGTTCCTGTTTTTTGTGTGTTTTTTGTTTCCCAGAAAATCCATATCAAATGGACTCCAAACGCGATAAAATCTACGGAGTTTCTTTTTGGAATATATGTGAATATTGGGAGTCGGAATCAACGCAAGACAATGACCAAGGGCCCCACAAGCCAAAAGTGAGCGGCTTGGGGGGGGGGGGCTGCGTCTGTATGACTTGTGTCTATCCCTTAAGTTGGCTGAGGCTCTCCTTCTGCTGCAGGAAAGATATTTTTGCTATAAAAATCCCCTCAAAATTTCAGCCTGATCGGAGTTACGGATCTCCAGATATTTAAGAAACACTGAAGGGCGAGAAAACAACAACAAAAACATGAGAGAAACAAAGATATAGATCCAATATCGGAGGGGCTCTCACCCCTCCGGTATCCATGGAGACCAAGGAACAGAGGGAAAATGTCTCCCTAGATGGGAAGAGGCCATGGAGGAGGAAGCCTAGGGGGGAGACACTCCACCCTCTCTTCCGACGGCGCCGGAGTGCTACCGGGGGAGCCATCGCCGCGTTGATCGTCTTCATCAACATCATCATCTTCATCACCTTCCTCATCTCTTTTTAACGGTCCACTCTCCTGCACCCCGCTGTAATCCCCTACTTGAACATGGTTTTTCATGCCACATATTATTAATCAATGATGCGTTGCCATCCTATGATGTTTGAGTAGATCTATGATGTCCTTTGCAGTTGATTGATGACCTTGATTGGTTTGAGTGTATGTTTTATTTTGGTGCTGCCCTAAAGTGTCTTTCATGAGGTGCACACATGAAGGATTCAAACTGGAGGGTGTTGCAATTTGGTCATGATTCGCTTGTAGTGGGTGGCTAGAGTGGCAAAAGCTTACACCGGAGTAAGGGGGTTGTTTACATATGGGAGTAAAGGAGACTTGATGTTTAATGCTATGGTTGGGTTTACCTTAACGATATCTAGTAGTTGCGGATGCTTGCTTTAGATCCAATCATAGGTTCATATTATCCAAGTACGGAAAGTATGTTAGCTCATGCCACTCCTTCATATAAAATTTGCAAGAATGATTACTGATCTTGTTATCAATTGCCTAGGATGATTCCGCACACTATACCATCATTATTCCAAACTTTCTATTTGTAACATATTGAAACTCTATTAAGTGCAAGAACTACTTTCATATTTTATTTCTCCAATATCATGCAAAACTATCCTCTCCATAGCCACAACACCGTTTTATTTCTCGTTACTAGATAGAAGCAAATGTTCGGTGTATATAGAGTCGTATCGGTGGCCGATAGGACTTGAGAAAATATTGATCTTACCTTTAGGTCCTTGCGGGTTCAACACTCCATACTTACCACCTCCATCTTTGGAAAGTGATACGATGATTCCTTGCACTTGGGGATTATCACGCGGCTCCCTGGATCTCGCGTGGTAACCATGGTGGTAGGGGCTCTGCGGCTCGATGGTGGGCAGGTGGAGCGACAGTGGAGTGCGGGCTGGTGGCGCGGCTTGCAGGCGCGTGAAGTGTGTGGACGCTTTGCGTGCTCGGCCTGGCTCGGCTGGATCTGGCCGTCTGGGCTGTGGGCGACGCAGGGGCTCCCATCGGCATTGCTTTAGTGCCGGTACACTAGGGTAGCGGCTCTAGGCTGGCCTGGCATCACGGCTGATGATGTGCTGCGGCGTCCCGGTGACGGTGCTGCATTCTTTGGCCGTGAGGGCGGCGAGGTTGTGGCGAGTGGATGCATGCCCTGGTATCCCTTGAGTAGGGCCTGTGGTGGACGCGCCTGCTGGGTGGCGCGATGATGGGTGGTTGGCGGTGCGGCGGCATCTAGCTCCACCCTCTTCATGGTAATTGCCCAAGGTGGCACCTTTGCCCCCCCCCCTTCGTGTTTTCTGCGCTACGGAATTTGATGGACTCATGTCAGAGGAGAAATCGGGCGCGGTTGTGGCGGCGAGCAACGACGATGCTTACGGGCACCATTTCCTCCCTAGGGGCGTTGTCATGGCCATGTCCATCCCCTCTTGTGGCGCACGGGGAAACCCTAGGCTCGGTTCGCCGGGCCAGGCAGCGGCGACATCTCGGCGACATCCCCTTCTTGGAGGCGTTGCCTAGGTGCTTGGGGTGTCGTCCGGAGGAGCGGCTGGTAGGTTGCCTCACTCGCCTTGGCGGTGAGACTTGGAGTGCTAGGTTGTCATGTGCGGATTGTGGGTGTGGGCATGAGCATCCAGGGCGCTATGTACTCCATCATCGACACCTTCTCGGCGGCATGGCTAGCTCCCGTTGTCCGCAGGCCGATCTTCTAGTCACCATGGTTGGAGAGTGCGTTGATCTAGTTTGGTTAGGTGTTTTGCCGCGCTTTGAGGTGTTTGATATCAGAGGATGCGGCTTGTGTGCTTTGTGTCTGTCCTCTTCACCATTGTTTGGCTTGAGTTTGGGCAAGGCGGGTTAGCCGCTGGTGTTTTCACGATGGATGTGGGTGCTAACCTGATCTCGGGCTGGCACGTTGCTTATAGGCGTTGTATCAGCCGTATGGGCTCTTCTTCTATGAATATATGATACACATGCTTGTGCACTTTCAAGAAGAAAAAAAACTTGTCATAAAACTTGACAGAATGCGTATATTGAAACGTCTGTATTTCAGCAACACACAACCACATTTTGGCATCTCCCAAGGACTGGAGCCCAATGCTTTTGGGATCAAGTAAACAAGGGTACATTGCAGTATTTAGTGTACTACTAAGTTACTAACTATATACTATAATTCTGACTGGACCAGTAGCATGCAATGCCCACACAACAGACAAACAAACACACAGACACACATACACACGCACACATGCAAGCATTTGTTTTGCTTCATATGCATACTTATCTCCCGGTTTCTCTCTTTCCTTCAGTATTACCTAATGGACCTCCTACCACCACAGCCATTCTCTCTTTGGCAGTTGAAGTACATCCCAGCGACAGGCGGTCCGAGATTGTAGATCGCTGCGAAGTCCCTTGTGCAGAAGTTTGCTCTCCACCCTGGTGCATAAGTCGTCTGCCTGACCGACTGCTTAAACAGTATGAAAACAAAACGATGGATTCCTGCAGTTGGACGTGGGCTCTCATAGGGGACTATTTCATTTCCTGTTGCATACAATAAATAAAACAAATTAATGGAAGTACAATGTGACTAGTGCTTTCTGTAAGTACGTCTTCACCTATTAACCGGATTAAGCATTTTCACGATAAAAAAGTGGCTCTTGATCAGATGTTTTTAAGCATTTCTTTGATAACAACTGGGTCTAATGGGTAAGAGTTCATGGATACATGAAAAGTTTCAGTATGATAAATATCCCTTTTGACACTGCTTCCAATAATTATGGCTTTGGCGATAATCAAAGCCAGAAGAAAATGTCTAATAAACCCATGTTTTGTTGAAGCTTTGGTCAAATTAGAATCATGTTCTCTTTCAAAAGCAAGCCTCTAATTTCACACTCCTTCTTTCCAAATTACTTGTTTTAGATTTGTCTAGATACGGATGTACCTAACACTAAAATGTGTATAGATATACCCACACAAATTTAAGACAACTAATTCGGAACGGAGGTAATATTTGTTACGTGGGCCGTGGCAGTGCAAGGACTCTGCAGGCTCTGAAACTTAAAACTTTAATTAATTTTAACATAAGACAGAAATGATATTGTTGCTGATAGTCAAATAACTTACCAAAACTTGCATCAGTAGTCTCTGGAATGTCAGTTACCAACCTATATATGCATGAGAAAGTCGAAATTGAGTGATTAGTATTATCTTGAGACGATAACATGCACCTCTAATCAACCAGAAAGAGGATGCATGTCAGAGGGCATGCATATAAAGCGAACGTGTACGGAGGAAAAGGCCTGTGGATTACCACTCAGCCGCGTGGAGGAAAGTAACATAGAGGAGCTTACCAATGAAGGTTCTCTCTTTTAGTAGGGTTGCTAGGGCTTGGTGAATCAGGGTCCACCATCACCTAGAAATAAGATAGATCAATACATGCTTATGAGTTAGTACGTCCTGTTCACCAATTATAGAAATTTTAAAAAATGATCTCTCCACTATTTTCTTATAAATGCTCTTGATTCTCTCAGTCTGAATGCTAATGACTGCAGTTAAATTCAGAACTTTATGGGGTTCAAATCGTGAAAATAATTAGCCAGTAAGTTTAACTTAGTTGTGCTTCAAACACAGCACTTTACCAATAGCCAAATAGTACTAAGAAAGAGCTACCCTAAGGCCAGTTTGTCCTATCAGCTAGACATTCCTCAAGGTTCTAAAGTCAACAAAAGATTATATTCCTTGCTTTTCGTCTAATATTACAAGGCAGAATTAGAGACGCTTTAGGAGAAATGCTGATCTGGGTCAACCAATATATGTAGCCATGAGAAAAGCATATTATCCACTACCTAGGACCAGTCCCTGATTTCAAGTTGAAGTCGGAAAAACCAAACTACAGCTGAAGAACTAAAGCCATCTAATTGACGTGAAGTTATCAAGCATGCACACTTACAAGCGTGTAAAGATTCCTCATGTCTCGCCCGCCAATATAAACTCTTGGAACGTTGAACACTTGGGATGGCTTGAGCTCAGACCCGTTCGTCAGCTCCTTGTTGTTGAAGAAGATCCTCAATGACGCAGTAGTCATGAAAGGGTCCACGATATCCCCAACGATGTGGCCGACGACCAATGGGTCCCTGGACATATTTATCATCGACATGATTGGGAAGAAAGGGACAGTAGTGGAGCTTGGTGAGCTAGGATAGGACAGGAGAGCTCAAATGTGGCTTGCTGTTATATGGTTTGATTAGAAGCAGAAGAGAAGGGGGCTATTTATAGAGATGGTTGATCAACACATCCTCATCACTAGCCGGAGGCCCGATTTCCACAGGAGTTTCGGAATATGTTCTAGCTAGGACATACAGAGAATATATTTGAGTGGTGACAATATGTTATCAACCTCCTCTCCATCCTTTAGGGGTTAGTGCGGGCGCATCGATCATTTACTCTCTTTCGTTTCTGAATAAATCTTTTGGCTGCCCTGTCACACATTCTCTAAATCTAGACCAGTTGGATGCATACATGTAATGCATATTATTGCCTGAAAGTTAACTAACTTTTAACCTAGGCCCCATGAAGCATGACACTGCCTGCGCTAGCTGAAATGATGACCACCTAGCTAGGTTAGATGAGAGCGGTGGAGTAATACATGTTGCCCTCATGGGGGGAAAGACACCACACTAGGAGGTAGCCTTCATTTTTTTCACTCTTAATTTAATTGGTTGTGACATCAGAGACGTGACTCATATTCACAATATGGCACTCTCTTTTCCAAAATAATGGGGCCACAGCATTTGGTTCAGCACTCTGGGTAAAGTTGCTCTGCCGAAATTATGCAGATAGTACCAGAGAGAATGAGCATGTCAAGGAAATCAACAAAGGGCACAATTATGTTGAAATTATGCATCTCCAGCCTCAGCATTCGGTTCGCCCATGCATTTTATAATTGTCTACCAGGTGTCACTAGTCCAGAAACGTGCATTCCTGTATTGATCGTCGTATCTCACCCACATAAAATCATTTTTCTTGTTACTAATTCCTGTAGTAGGAACATATTTTTTGTCCACTTAACATTGTGCATTTTCTCTTCTACCTATATTTTATGCCCAGTTCCTAGCCGCCAAACTCTTGTAATCTCTATAACATGGTTTTGTTCAATGAAATGAAACTAATTTCAAAACAAATCAAGTAAAAAAATCGAATGTTGAAATGAAGTAATTTATTGCCCAAATCTTAGCGACTTGCTATGTCGCTAGAGGCAGAGATGTCATTGACTGCCGTGGAGGACAGCTGCTTTTTCTGCCAAAGCAATTCTAGACCACCATTGACATGAGGATGAGCCTTTTGGTCAAGGTGTAGCACTAGTTCGAATTAAATGCATTTTCTAGAAGCAATATATGGGAATAGTGTATCGTGGCAAAACGGAAGATTGTAGAAATGTAAATGTGAGTGCTTTCCATTTGATTACTTTTACCTTGTTATTAATCCTCCGAGTCTGTTACAAACGTACAATTGATTCTCTAGGTTATACTGTAGTGTTACAGCCTAACGTGAGGAAACCCATATGTACTGCTGCCGACTCTCTGAAGAAGAAATGCACTTAGCTATACGCGTATACTATAAGCTCAGCTTGATTTCCCACTTAGCACTTTGCTCTCTTTTTCAGGCATGCATGGGTGTTCCTACTATATAGACCCTATTTTTTAATATACTTCTATCTATTAACCCAAGCATATCAAAATATGCTTTTCTAGAATATCAACTAACGCGGTTAGGCCAGAATACCAGATAAAGAGTAGCTAACCAGTATGCTATAAGCTTCTTATAAGTATAAAGTACTACTCCATCCATTTCAACAAGCTTTAACCAACAACTACTGTTTTTTAACTAGATTTATTTTCTAATTATTTACATATGATTGTGACTCTACCATATAAACTACACTTAAGATGGAATGCTACGGTTAATATAGCACGACCCTCGCGTCGCCCGCCGCGGGCGACTCGGGGGGAACCCAGTCGCCGCCGGCCAGACACCCCTCTTCCAGCCTACCCCACGTCGTCGTCGGAGGAGGGCCGGCCAATGAAGCCGCTTCGGGCCCCGTGATGGTGGCGGCAGGGCTGTTCTCCCCTCCCCCCGCTCGCGCCCACCTGCCCTCCTGACCCGCCCCACCCCCAGATCCGCTCCTGGCACGGGAGCCGGCCTCTCCGTGCGGCTCCCTGGTGGCCTCTTCCCCGAGCAACTCCAACCGCGGGTGGCCTCGCCCCGACTCCTGGGGCGTCGTCGTCATTCGCCCCGATTGGATCTGGGGCCTCCCCCAACCGGTTGTGGTGCCTCCTCCCTCCGTCCGGCTGCTGCATCGTGTGGCCATGCGTGGCTGCCTCCTCCTCACCGGCCGCTGCCTCCGCTAGTGGTGGTGGTGACGGTCACGTCATGGCTGTCAAAGACGGCGGGCGGGGCTGGCGTAGCGTGATGGGTTCCCTTCGAGCGGACGATTCAGCTCCTTGAAGATGCAGGGGGAAGTCAAGCAGCGAGGCAGCGGCGCTAGCCCATGCGTGACGTCTGTCGGCGTGCTGCAGGGAGGCGTGGATGGGCTGAGAGGGGTGGACGTGCGGTGATGGCCGAAGGCGATGGCGCGGAACCTATGACAATGGCGGGGCCTCCTGGTGTGATTGAATTAAGGTGAGGGTCCTAGGGTTCCTCTTGCGCCAAGACAAAGATCTGCCGGATGCGTATTCTTTCTGATCTAGCCGGAGTGGCGGGTTCCGAAAGGCTCCGCCTGCGAACTCCCATGGGCGTGTTATGCCTGGAGATTGCTGGATCGGATGGAATTAAGTTATGCCCATTGGTTCTACATTAAGGAGGGAGCGGCGTGAAGCTCTGTTGTCTGTTTCCATCAGGAGATTTTTTACTCTATGGTGAAGTCAGAGGCGGAGAATGTCATGAAATCTCAGATTGGAGGACGAGTAATGGTGATTGTAGCCTAAGGCGTTTAGGAATTTTCTTGGAGTTTCGGATCCGTAGCAGTGGTATTTAAGTGGGGGCGACATCACAGGCGAAGTTCAAGGTCCTACCTTTGAGGGTGAAAATCCAAGGTATGGCCGTAATTGGTTGTGCCTCGCAATAGCCTTGTTGAAGACATTGTTTTGAGAGCGGGGGTTATCTCCATGGTGAAAACCAAAGATTTACGATTGGGCGACGAAGGTGCACTACATTGTTTCCTTCTTGGAGGCATCGTTTTTTGAGTACTTGGACATCATATGTTGCCTTGGTGGTGGTTTTGCTGCTCCTGCAAATACTGAAACTAGCAGGACTTTTCTCTTTTAGTTTATGCTTCGTTTTTTGGCTGTGTGCATCCGTCATGTCATTAGGATATTACGTTGTTGCAGAGGCTGGATGTAATTTGTATCTCTGTGATATTAATATATGCTCTTTATAAAAAAACTATAAACTACACTTGGCAGAGGCGAGGAAGTAAAATTCTCTCCCACTTTTTACACCCTCTTCTGTCGCCCCCATCCGACCACACGAAGACACTCCTTGGTTTGATCCCTCCTACAGTCCATCCTCTGCCCTCCCCTCCTTTGCCCACTGCTGGTGAAGTTGTTGGGCAAGGCTAGTGGCGCGACTGCGGTAGGATCTACATATAAGGCTTAGCTGACCTAAAAAAATAGTACTTCTAATTTACCTTTCGGCATGCACGTGCATCTAGCTAGTAATTCTAGCGCATGTTTGGTTCCATTAGTGAACATTAGCTGCATTGCATACACATCTCAGACCAGCCTGGTTGAGCAGAAACAGCCCCAAATGCGCCATCTACAAGTTGTTTGGTTGCCTGCATCTAGGGTCCCTGCGTTAGGCAATATGCAAGTGCCCTTTGTTTGGTTGTGTGCATTGGCCCAAGATGCACATGAACACAGTGTTTGGTCGCATACGGCGTACATGGTGTGCTTACCTTGTACCCTACTTGGTGAGCTTACCCATAATGAGCACACCTAGCACACCAACGCCACAACACATCAATGGCGATGAACTGGGCGAAGATGATGAAGTTCTTCAGCTTCATCTCCAACTGACGATCTACCGTAGCACCTTCCACTTTGACACCTCCAACCTTGCCACTGTCAACACTGTTGCCTCCATGCTTTCGCACCCAGTCGGAGTAAGCTTGTTCTATTGCCTGCCTAGTCTTGAACGCTCTATGGCTATTGTTGCTATATGATGCCACTTGTGCACTGGCTTCTTCCCATGAACTGTAAACCCCTCGAGCCTTACCGATGAACACGGCATACCACTTGCCCTAGCAATGCACAAGAGCAATAGTTGAAGAAACAAATCAATGGAGCACATAAGTAGAAAAGAAGAAGTAAAACATGCATGATCATACAACATAGCAAATTCTACCTAGCACCATTGTCGAGGAAATCCTTAACTGGTACCTGCTCGGTTGGCTGGCGGATAGTGGATTAATAGGCTAATCAGCAAGTTAATCGGCCATTTAATCCATTAACGGGCGTTTTATCAATTAATCGACTACTCGGTGACCCTACAAGTAGGGATTGATCAGCATGTTAACTAGTTAATACGAATTCTTGAACAGGGCCTAGCACTACCATGATGTTATCCTACCACCACATCCAAAAGAGGGTGTCGTCCTACCACCATAAGTTCACCATCATCGTGAGCGGTTAGTATATACCACCTCACCAAAATATACAGACCATCAAATAGTTTTCCAACCGTAGCTACACAAAATGTACGTCGTCATCATCATCGTCGTCGTCGCCACCGCCATCACCATCGTCGTCGGGGATCATGCACGCTCACAGGCATCACTAATCTAGTTGTAGTGCTTGCCCAGCCAGCCCCTGAGACACACCACCATGTGAGCGTCTGCCATGGCAACAAACCCAACACCCTGGGCCTTGTTGTCAAGCAGGTGGCTGAGAGCTGCTATGAGAGCCTCGTCGCTGAAGCCACCCTCGGTGATGACAACGCCATACAGGTCAGGGTGGACGTGAAGGGGCTTGCACTCCCTGATGGCTGTTGCCACCTCCTTCACCGCCTCAGTCATGCTGCAAAAGACATTGATCTCGTCCTCCATCAAGCCTCCTCTCTTCCTCTTCCTATCATGGACGGGGTCAAAGTTCTTGTCGAAGAGCTTCTTGAAGTGCTTGTCAAGGCCATCAATGACCTCGACGTCCGGGACATGGACTGCGTAGTACTCTGCCTCCAGAACTATGGAGCAAGTGTTCTCATCCCATGAGGCGCCATTAAGGTCTCTCACCTTGGACACTTGGATCAATCGACCTCTCCACTTCCTCAGGTGGTTGTACACTTGGGCGTACACGTCCTGCCCACAGAACTCGAATACCTGCTTCGCAACGGTGTTCAAGTGCACCTCCTTGAAGCCCTTGTTAATCCTAACTCCACTAGAGATGAGCTCACACATCTTGTTCATCACGAACGTGGACATGAATGGCTGCCACTTCATGAAGTTCGACCTACCATCCTTCTTTGCCTTTGTTGTTGCAGCGGCATCAACAGGAGTTTGTTGAACGAGCACTACTGGCACAAAGACGGAATTAGATGCGAACACCTCTGAATCAGGTGCCATCTCGGACATAGGCTGCGAGTCCTGGACAAACAATGGAGGAAACTGGTTGTCCGACAAAACAAGGGCCTCACTAAGATCTTGCGTCTGCGTGGTCATGTCCTATAATCGTAGCATGTATTGACAGTAAGCATAGCACACAACATACTGGACAATCCATGAAGCAGGAGCATACATGTACATGGTTCATCACTATCATACCAAGCACATGCTTCATCACTATCATACTAAGCACATGGTTCATCGCTCTCATACTAAGCATGCCGCATAATCTATGAGCAGAAACATACATGTACAACAAACAACATGATACACATGAACCACCGCTAGCTACAAATCACAGATCTAATCACAAATAAACACAAGAACAAGGTTCAACTTCAAACTCTACTACTAATCTATCCTACCACATGCTTGAACTTCTAATCCTACCACAAATTGCAACGCAGCATAGCAATCAACGGTATGAGCTCACAGATCAGAGTACTAATCAACCAAGCATCTACATAAAACCCTAGCTCCGGCTTAGATCTAGATAGAAGGAACAAAAAGAAAGGGGTATTGAACTCACAGTTGTCATGGATGCAGCTCGAGGACAAGGGGGGAACGGTCGTAGCAGATCACCACCGGCCAGTGAAGGACTGCCGATGTCGTGGACCCCCGACCGATGAAGATACGCCGCTTACCTTCTCACCGGTGCCGATGCGCGTCGGCGAGAAAGCTCGAAAGGTGGGAGAATGGTGGCGGGAGTTGGGGCAGTGAGGGAGGGGGCTAAATAGGGCGGACTCGGCGGGAGGTGAGCCCAAATCCCCCCGCCATTTTTTCGGTGACGCGGGCGATCTCGTGCCATCTCTCTGGTCGCACGAGGTGAGAAGCGCGCCGCCCTCCCCTCCGTCGCCCGAGACAGGGTCGCAAGCTACTGCCTATTCGAGCATTTCCCGTGTGCCTAGCCTAGAGGTGCTTTAAGGTTTGTGCCATGTGGGCCGCACAGTAAACGTAGGCAACCAAACGGGCCACTTCCTTCCCACGCGGGCCAGCCTGGGCCTAATGCAGGGAACCAAACGCGTCCCTAATTAATTTTTTGTAGGAATATTCTAATTACCTTAGTTGACCAAAAAATATCTGAGGAAAAGAGGCTTGTTTAGGCGTAACATGTTATCTTGCTTATGAGATTTGCCTAGTAATAATCATGTGGCAAAGTTTGATCATGAAGATATCAAATTACAACATTAGATGATGGAGTGAATGCCTAACGAAGCGAGTGGAAGCCGTTCAAAAAGCATCGTGACTACCTTCTCTTTCCCCTTCCCTTCCCTCACGTCACTCCACGGGCGGCCAGAAGAAAACCCTAGCAAGTCGCCACCTCGTCTCCCCACCCGGCCCTCTTCCCCACCGTTGTCATCAGGTGCCACGAGGTAAAGTCCAACCGGTGTGGTTGGCCACTACTGAAAAGGTATTATAGGTCAACCCCAACTAGTAGCAGGCGTGGTGTCTATCCGGCACAACTATTTTCGAAAACAAGCAGTGGTGATTAAAAAAACCACTAGCCACAACTAAGGGCGTGTAACACCCTGGATTTTGCGCATTTCTTTTTTATTTCGATTTTGGTTTGGTTTTGATTTTCTGTGGCTTGGTAGTCTTGGAACCTAAAGGGATCACCCTTGATTTCTCTTCCCTAGTGACTTGCCAACCTCCAAACCATCTCAAGACCTCGTCATTTCCATCTTGAGCCAACCCCAATAATCTTTTCCCAGGGAATATTTGCTACCTCTTGAGCTTGCGTTGGTTTTTACCTTGAAGAGGAAAGGGTGATGCATCACACTAGCAGTAAGTATTTCCCTCAGTTTGAGAACCAAGGTATTAATCCAGTAGGAGTATCAAGGCAAGTCTCCCAAGTACCTACACAAAAACAGCTAACTTGCACCCAACGCTACAAAGGGGTTGTCAATCCCTTCACGGTTAACTGCAAGGTGAGATCTGAAGGCGGAAAGTGCAACCAAGTAAAAGTGTAAGGCTGAAAATATGATGTGAAGTAGACCCGAGGGCCATAGTGTTCACTAGAGGCTTCTCTCATGATAGAAAATATTGTGGTGGGTGAACGAATTACTGTCGAGCAATTGATAGAACCACACAAATTCATGACAATATCTAAGGCAATGATCCTACATATAGGCATCACGTCCGAGACAAGTAGACCGATACTTTCTGCATCTACTACTATTACTCCACACATCGAGCGCTATCCAGCATGCATCTAGTGTATTAAGTTCATGACAAAAGGAGTAACGCCTTAAGCAAGATGACATGATGTAGAGGGATAAATTCATGCAATAGACATAAACCCCATCTTTTTACCCTTGATGGCAACAACACGATACGTGCCTCGCTACCCCTTCTGTCACTAGGTGAGGTCACCGCACGGTATGAACCCAAAACCAAGCACTTCTCCCATTGCAAGAATTATAGATCAAGTAAGCCAAACGAAACCCACAACTCGAAGAGAATTACAAGGATATGAAATCATGCATATAAGAGATCAGAAGAAACTCAAATAAGATTCATAGATAATCTGATCATAAATCCACAATTCATCAGATCTCGACAAACACATCGGAAAAGAGGATTACATCAGATAGATCTCCATGAAGATCATGGAGAACTTAGTATTGAACATCCAAGAGAGAGAAGAAGCCATCTATCTACTACCTATGGACCCGAAGGTCTATCGTGAACTACTCACGCATCATCGGAGAGGCAATGGTGTTGATGAAGAAGCCCTCCGTGTCCGGATCCCCCTCCGGTAGGGCACCAGAACGTGCCCCAGATGGTATTTTGCAGAGACAGAAGCTTGCGGCGGCGGAAAAGTATTTTCGTGGCTCTTTTTCGTGGTTTCAGATTTTTCGGGGATTTATAGGCGGAAGAACTAGGGAAGGGGAGCCACAGGGGGCCCATAAGCCTGCTAGGCCCGACCCCCTAGGCCGGGCCTGGGTGCCTTGTGACCTCGTGCCTTGGTTCTCAAGACTCCCGCGTGTCTTCTGCTCCAGAAAAAATCTTTTCGGAGGTTTTATTCCGTTTGGACTCCGTTTTATATTCTCCTCTGAAAAAGATCAAAACACAGAAAAACAGGAAGTGTCACTTGACATTGAGTTAATAGGTTAGTCCCAAAAAAGATATGAACTGCATACAAAATATCCAAAGTTTGACAAGATAATAGCATGGAACCATCAAAAATTATAGATACGTTGGAGACATATCAAGCATCCCCAAGCTTAACTCCTGCTCGTCCTCAAGTAGGGAAGTGATAAAGACTGAATTTTTGATGTGGAGTGCTACCTAACTTATTTGTCCTTTGTAACTTCTTTCTTGTGGCATGAATGTTCAGATCCATGAGATTCAAAACAATAGTTTGCTATTGACATGAAAACAATAATACTTCAAGCAAACTAGCAAGGTAATCATGAACTTTCGAAATAACAAGGCCAAAGAAAGTTATCCCTTCAAAATCATATAGTCTGGCTATGCTCCATCATCCCCACACAACGAATTTAAATCATGCACAACCCCGGTATTGGCCAAGTAATTGTTTTCGCACTCTTAATTTCTCAAACTTTTTCAACTCTCACGCAATACATGAGCGTGAGCCATGGATATAACACTATAGGTGGAATAGAGTGTGGTGGAGGTTGTGAGGCAAAAAGGAGGAGATAGTCACATCGACTCAGCGTATCAAAGGGATATGGAGATGCCCATCAATAGATATCATTGTGAATCAGTAGGGATTACCATGCAACGGATGCACGAGAGCTATAAGTATGTGAAAGCTCAAAAGAAGAACTAGTGGATGTGCATCCAACTTGCTTGCTCACGAAGACCTAGGGCAATTTTGAGGAAGCCCATCATTGGAATATACAAGCCAAGTTATATAATGAAGATTCCCACTAGTATATTGAAGTGTCAAAACAAGAGACTTTCTATCATGAAGAAATGGTGCTATTTCGAAGCACAAGTGTGGAAAAAAGATAGTAGCATTGTCCCTTCTCTCTTTTTCTCTCATTTTTTTCAATTTTTTTGTTTGGGCACTTTGGCCTCTTTTTATATATTTTTTTTGGGGGCAACTTTGGCCTATTTTTTTTCCTCACGTGGGACAATGCTCTTATAATGATGATTGATACATCTCCAACATATCTATAATTTTTGATGGTTTCATGCTATTATCTTGTCAAACTTTGGATGTTTTGTATGCCTTTTATATCTTTTTTGGGACTAACTTATTAACTCAGTGCCAAGTGCCAGTTCCTGATTTTTCCATGTTTTTGACCATTTTGAGAGGAGGATTTTAAACGAAGTCCAAACGGAATAAAACTTCCGAAAAGATTTTTTTTCCAGAAAAGAAGATATGCAGAAAGCTTGGGAACCAAGGTAGGGAGTCCCGGGGGAGGCCACAAGCCGCCATGGCGTGGCCAGGGGGGGCCACGCCTCCCACGCTTGTGGGCTCCCTGGGCCTCCCATGGCCTAGCTCCTTCGCCTATAAATTCCCTAAAATCCCTAAAAACATCGGGAGATCCACGAAAATACTTTTCCGCCGCCGCAAGCTTCTGTCTTTGCAAGATCCCATCTGGGGCACGTTCTGGTGCCCTGACGGAGGGGGATTCGGATACGGAGGGCTTCTTCATCAACACCATGACCTCTCCGATGATGCGTGAGTAGTTCACCATAGACCTTCGGGTCCATAGCTAGTAGCTAGATGGCTTCTTCTCTCTCTTGGATCTTCAATACAAAGTTCTCCATGATCTTCATGGAGATCTATCCGATGTAATCTTCTTTTGCGGTCTGTTTGTCGAGATCCGATGAATTGTGGATTTATGATCAGATTATCTATGAATATTATTTGAGTTTCTTCCGATCTCTTATATGCATGATTTCATATCCTTGTAATTCTCTTCGAGTTGTGGGTTTTGTTTGGCCAACTTGATCTATGATTCTTGCAATGGGAGAAATGCTTGGTTTTGGGTTCATACCGTGCGGTAACCTCACCCAGTGATAGAAGGGGTAGCGAGGCACGCATCGTGTTGTTGCCATCAAGGGTAAAAAGACGGGGTTTTCATCATCGGTTTGAGTTTATCCCTCTACATCATGTCATCTTGCTTACGGCGTTACTCTGTTCGTCATGAACTCAATACACTAGATGCATGTTGGATAGCGGTCGATGTGTGGAGTAATAGTAGTAGATGCAGAAAGTATCGGTCTACTTATCTCGGACGTGATGCCTATATGTATGATCATTGCCTTAGATATCGTCATGACTTTGCGTGGTTCTATCAATTGCTCGACAGTAATTTGTTCACCCACCGTATTATTTGCTATTTTGAGAGAAGCCTCTAGCGAACACTATGGCCCCCGGGTCTACTTCACACTATATTTTCAGCCTTACTCTTTTACTTCGTTGCACTTTCCGCCTTCAGATCTCACTTTGCAATCAATCTTGAAGGGATTGACAACCCCTTTATAGCATTGGGTGCAAGCTCTTTTGTGTTTGCGCAGGTACTCTGGACTTGGCGAGATTCTCCTACTTGATTGATACCTTGGTTCTCAAACTGAGGGAAATACTTACTGCTCCTGTGCTGCATCACCCTTTCCTCTTCAAGTGAAAAACCAACGCAAGCCTAGTCTCCGTCAACGTGCCAATTCCTGGCGCTTTTGTTTGAGAAGTAGCAATGATCATCACACTTTTATTTACTCACAGCTCAATGCTAGAACAATGATGAATCTATAGGAAATGCCTCCGCCAGTGTAACGGGATGTGTAACGATCTAGCTTAGCGTATGACGTTGAAACATCTCGCTAGCTATCTTACGATCATGCAATGGCAATATGAAAGTGAAGGCACAAGTCATGAGACGGAACGGTGGGAGTTGCATGGCAATATATCTCGAAATGGCTATGAAAATGCCATAATAGGTAGGTACGATGGCTGTTTTGAGGAAGGTATATGGTGGGTTTGTGCACCGGCAAAAGTTGCGCGGCACTAGAGAGGCTAGCAATGGTGGAAGGTGAAAGTGCATCTATACCATGGACTCACATTAGTCATGTAGAACTCATATACTTATTGCGAAAGTTTTTATTAGTAATCAAAACAAAGTGCTAAACGCATACTCCTAGGGGAAGGGTTGGTAGGTGTTGATGAAGAAGCCCTCCGTGTCCGGATCCCCCTCTGGTAGGGCACCAGAACGTGCCCCAGATGGTATTTTGCAGAGACAGAAGCTTGCGGCGGCGGAAAAGTATTTTCGTGGCTCTTTTTCGTGGTTTCAGATTTTTCGGGGATTTATAGGCGGAAGAACTAGGGCAGGGGAGCCACAGGGGGCCCATAAACCTGCTAGGCCCGACCCCCTAGGCCGGGCCTGGGTGGCTTGTGACCTCGTGCCATGGTTCTCAAGTCTCCCGCGTGTCTTCTGTTACAGAAAAAATCTTTTCAGAGGTTTATTCCGTTTGGACTCCGTTTGATGTTCTCCTCTGAAAAAGGTCAAAAACACGGAAAAACAGGAACTGGCACTTGGCACTGAGTTAATAGGTTAGGCCCACAAAATATATAAAATGCATACAAAATATCCAAAGTTTGACAAGATAATAGCATGGAACCATAAAAAATTATAGATACGTTGGAGACGTATCAATATTCACTACAAGAAATATGCTCATACATGACGTTCTTTCAGATGTCGTTGATGAATTCGTCATAAATCTATGACGATTTCATCCGAGATTGTCGTAAGCCGTTTGAGAGGATCAAATCTACATATAAATTACGATGATGTGAGTCAAAAACGTCATAACCGCATAAGTTGAGATTGTCATAACTTTTACGACGATTATAAAAATGTCGTAACATGTTCTAACTATGTTGACATGTCACTCGTAGGTCCATTCTATCCCACCTCATCCTAGTTTATGAAGCAACTTCATCCTAGCTGGATTTTTGCAAATATTTTGGAGTATCTATGAAGAAGTAGATACTTTTGTACCTAAAAAATATTTTTTGAAAAAAGAAATAGCAAACTATAATGCAGCTACAATTCAAATTTAACCCATTTCCAACTGAATTGAGGAAAACTTGTCTTTTTCACGAGAGGTGGATAAATTTTTTTGACACACAACCATTTTGTCAATTGTACATTAAATATGCCTAGTATTTTAGAAAAATGATTTGGTCCAATTTCGCACAAATATATGGTAGGTCCTTCACAAAAAAACTCATTTTAAGCATTTGAAAAATGGAAAATGAGGTTAATATCTTAAATGTTTACCGTTAATAAGAGGATAAAAACTACTCCCTACATAAAATAATATAAGAGCGTATTGATCACTATTCTAGTGATGCAAACACTTTTAAAATAGTTTATAGAGGGGGTATAAAAGAAACAAAAAACAAAATTATACTCCCTCCGTTCCTAAATATAAGTCTTTGTAGAGGTTTCACTAGTGGACTACATACAGATGTATATAGACATATTTTAGAGTGTACATTCAATCATTTTGTTCCGCATGTAGACCCCTAGTAAAATCGTTTAAAACACTTATATTTAGGAACGGAGGGAGTATAAACTTAACTCTGATTGGTGAAATTAGTTGTGGGATGGATCGATGGCATGCCAAACATCTGTCCATCCATCCATCCGTCCATCCGTCCATCCTAGCACTCCTCTGATCCTCTCTCTCTCTGGCAGCAACCCCCTCTCTCTCAGCGCACCCGAACCCTAGCCCGCTCCTCGATCTAGATCCCTTGCAGTCGCCTCCCACCACGACTTCCTCTCCCCTCGCAGCCGGTCTGCACCCTCCTTCTCCCCCACCCGATCCAGATCCCTTGCAGACTCCTCCCACTGGTTTCTGGGTGCTCTCCAGCCCGCCCATGGCTTCCGTGGTGGCGAGATCCAGCCTCTGCTCCCTGGCGGCGCGTGCCAGGGCCCCCGCCCCGGCCCCGACCGGACGCCGCATGTCCTCCTCCGCCCACGACGACGCAGGCCATGGGCATAAAAAATATCATTACCACCAGACCAGACGCCGAGCCACCGACGAAGCACGGCTCCTCAGTCCCCACCCCACCACCCCACATCACCCCACAGCGCAGCGTAGCACGGCCGTCCCACCATCTGCCCTCGGCGCGGAGGCGATGGCGGACGGGTCTTCGTCGTCGTCGTGGGGCCCGAGCCCTGCGGCGGTGACGGCGCTGGTGGCGCTGCTCGGGCTCGGCGTCACGGCCTACATCGTCGGCCCGCCGCTCTACTGGCACGTCGCCGAGGCGCTCGACCGCTCGCCAGGGGCCTGCCACGCGTGCGCCTGCGACTACGACGTGCTCCCGCTGCCCCAGCTCCCCGAAGGTACCCCTCTTGCTGTCGGTGCCCCCTGGCCCGACCTACTCGCTCAGATCTCCTTGTAAGACCACCGCAATTCCTTTACGTGTGTGATTTCGTTCAATGTTCTTGTAGCCGCTGGCTATCGCGTTCTGCTGTGGACGAGACACGATAGGGTTGGGAATAGGCTACGAACTTGGCATGATATATTAAATTAGGAGATCTGTGGATTTTGATGGGGGCGTTCTAACCTGTGAATTCAAAATCGTAACATGCGTGCATAGATTAGCTTACTCCGTTTGTTCAATGCGTATGCATCAGATTTATATATGCCTGGCCTTGCCATGGCTGATTGATTACAACCTTAGGCATGCTTCAAGTTTGGGGTGGGTGGGACAAAGGTGTTTTCAGTTATTCAGAAGTCAGAACATTGGTTCAGGTTGTAGCCGAGTAATTATGTTTCCAGTTATTCGGAAGTCAGAACGTTGGTTCAGGTTGTAGCCGAGCAATCATATATGGTCATTGGACAAGATATGTTGAATGTATAACACGCCATGGTAATGAACAACGATGACAAAGCTGTCATCAGTGCTTCAAGAAACATGAACGCACTCTCGTCGACACACTAAATTCAGCCTAATATCCGGTCTATGCAGGAGACAAATAAGATGAGAGGGAGAGAGAAGGAATGTAAGGAGGGAAGAAGAGAGTGGAAAGAGGAGTGGGAGTCACTGACCGAGCGTCAGTCTGCGTTGGTGGGTCGGGCACACTTGGATCACTCACTTTCTTCGTCCCCTCCTCACCCCTTGCAGCCGCTCTCCCTGTCCTGCCTGCCGCCACTGCCTCGAGGCTCTCTCAACCTTTCATTACCATGGCGTGTTATACATTACCTTTACTGTCACGCATGGAAACCTTTAAAAAATATCATTACCAGTTTGTGGATTTGCGTTCCTTTTTAACTGTCAAGCTCCTAATCGTTGTTGCTCTGTAGTGGCCGTAGATGAGAACAACTTCTTTATTCAAATCTCCTATTGCACACTGAATTAGTCAAATGTATGCATTTACACCTCTTTTTAACTATGTGATACAGCAGAAGTCGAGCCTTCATGAATGAATTCTCTGTCTTTGCTGCATGATTTCAGTTATCTGTCTTCAGACATGGCTTGTTTACATGACTGACTGAGGTTTTGTTGGTTATCTTCAGATATGGTATAGCAATGTTCCTCATACCAAGCTGGTGCAGTACAAGGGGGAGCAGAACTGGGTTAATGTCTCTGGGGAGCATCTGGTCTTTCCAGGAGGCGGAACTCAGATCAAGCATGGTGCTTTGCATTACATTGATTTCATTCAGGAGGTAACGCTCGTTCTCAAGTTGATAAGTTCAGAGCCTTTGCGTTGTGAAAAAACAATTGCAACAATTTATATAGAATAAGTTGCTCTAGGCATGCTATCTATGGTCAGATAATGCAAATGATTCATTGAGTAGGTGCCCTGCACACATTTCTGTAGAACTGAATTATATGTAACAGGATTATTCTTTCCTTGTGAAAAAAGGATAATACACTAGATTTCGGAATTCATTGTAGTTAAAACTTAAAATGGAAAGGTGCCATAGCACCCAGGTCTCCCGACACCCGTTTTTCTGGTGCGTCCAATTTTTTTAAAGATTCGAGCTGAGGACTAGACAACAGCAGGTCATTTGCGTCTGCATGTTAATTAAAAAGTTCTTTTACATAGCAGAACAAGGTCGGTCCTAGGTTGCAGGAGACAGAGTAGGTGTGACAGCACCGTGGTAGCCTGACACGAAGGTTAGGCCCTGCTGGCTGCTGCAGTCTATTTTTTCTGACATAATACTAGTCACAAGTGAGGCCAGGTCACTTGATTAGTCACATGTGAGTAGCAGGGAGAGGAGAAAAGAGAGATAGAGAGAGGTGGTGCTTTTTCTGAAAGTGAGAGAGAAATAAGTAATGATAGGAGAAAAAAGAAAAGTGAGGAGAAATAAAGTTTGAGGGGAAAACTATTCATCAATGTTCTATCGTGGTAACAGATTTCTGAGGTTATTTCTTGGGGTTTGACTCTATGGTACTCTATTCCTGTTAAATAAATCATGGTAAGGTGAAACTTCATGCTCATCACTGTACCACCATGTAGTCATCGTGGACTTTGTTGTGTACTATTGGAGTCATGAGCCCAATACGTAGATGGCTAGAAGGCCTAGATGTAGCCATGTCAGATCAACAATGCATATGCAGCTTACTGTTTGCGTTCCTCAAATCACACGAGAGCTGCAGGTGGTGGTCCAAATCTCGAAAGTACTCAAACAGATATGAACGGTTCGATAGTGGGGTGTCGGGACACCCGGGAGCTAAAAATCCAGTCTCAACTTAAAACTGAAGTTCTTTATTTGACATGTCTGATGCTACTACACAGGCAAAGAAAGATGTGGCATGGGGAAAACGGACCCGTGTAGTTCTAGACGTTGGCTGTGGAGTTGCTAGCTTTGGATGATATCTATTTGATAGAGATGCGCTTGCGATGTCGTTTGCACCTAAAGATGAGCATGAAGCTCAGGTGCAGTTTTACCTTCTTTGTACCCTATATATTGTTTTTTTGGAATTTTAGGGCCATCCTAATTATTTGGATAGTTAGGGCCATCCTAATTATTTCGAATTTTAGGGCATTCTAAATTAGTTGGAATAGTTTGTCAGCATTGCTGGATATGAATCCAATATGCATCAGTTGTAATATTTCTGGAACCATGTCATCACCACATATTTTAACTGAAATGAATATATAATTAAATTCAGATCCTTGTTAAGATATGGATACGTGCAAGTTATGCTTTTGCAGTACTTAATAAGTTAACAAAAATAATGTGTTCGACAATTCCTTCAAGCTTTTCCTTCAAATTTTTTGGATTTGATTAAATTGAAAAGATAGCTAAATGTTTCAGTTTAGTAGTTCTAAATGTGGCATGTTTGGTAATCATGGGGAGATGTTTGATTGTGATCAATGTTGCAGCTAATTGTCACATGACTCTTTGTCTGCTTGGATTCCTTTCTGTCTTTCCTCACCATTATGCCTGCAAGAATTGTGATGACAGTTTGGCGAGTGCTGAAAACCAGGTGGGTTCACGATGATGACGTAAACTTGATGATTTACACATTGCTGAATGCTAGTTAAGTGTCTGATTATGTGATTGCTATCATCCATTGCCAGTATTAGTCTAGTTGGTAGGTCGTACCTTTTCTATTTTTAAAGTGGCAAACATTTATGATAGCCATGACTTTACCAGTGGGAGAAATCCTCTTAAATTATTTACATTCATGCTGCACGAAGTGCTTGTAGCGTTGAGTGATTTTTCATCTGTTTACCTATATTTGCCATTTTATTGTACACACTACACATCACTCTTCCATAGTTTATTATTTTGTGAGGATGTGTTGCAAGTTTTGTTCAACTCAGCTGAGGGACTGTCAACGTGTTCAACTGACATGGTTACATTCGAACTGTTGCGGTTCCTTTTGGATGGTGCTATTGCTGTCCTCACATTTGATATCCTTGGCTCCAAACTATTTTGTCTTACTTTTACATGCCTTTGTTTAATTTATTACATTCTACAAGTTTGTGGTGTCAGAATTCCCCAATTCAAAGGAAAACTATGCAGCCCACACTAATATGTAGCACCGAGCTGATTATAAGCTCACAGTAAAGATATGGTAGTCATCGTGTAATGTTAGTTTTAGTTGGAATCACAGTGACTTGAGTTTTATTTAACATAAGTTCGTCCAACTTTCAGTTAGATTGTAAGTTTATAATGATACGTCTAATGTTTTTTGTTTTGTCTTGACATCTAGTATAATGGATATATTTTGTGATTTGAAGTTACTGATCTGTGCTCTGGTGTAATATTACGGTCTAATGTTTTTTGTTTTGTCTCTTTTTCTATTGCTAGGGAAGTGGTGACAAGATGTCGATGATGCCTACTTGGGACATTCAAATCAAAACAACATAATTTTTTTTCAACTTATGTCTCATATTAGAGTGGAACGAACTCCATTGTTAGCAGATGTGTCATTGTTCTATTGTGCAATTCTGTTCGTTCTTGCTATATTCCTGTGTAAGAAAATGTATTCATGAGATGACTTATTATGTTATGTAAACCTGAGAGATGTATTATGCGATGTTATATGATGGATGATTTTAATTCGATTTGGAGTTTTCTTGATTTGAATATGAAATAGTGTTGGATTTAATATTGGACAAATAATTGGGTTGAAAAGGCCCAACAAATAGAAATGAAACCAAGTTCTGGAACAAAAATTTGCTGAATTCAAAAATGAAAAAAGGCCAAAACTGAAACTGGACCAAATGTATTTGGGCATTAAAAGGCCAAGGCCCAAATTATAATGATAAAAAAATTCGATTTTTTTTACTAAAGTGGCTGTAAATAGGCTAAGGCCCAAAAAGAAGCCCAATAAGAAAAAGCCCAAAAAAATAAAACCAACCCATGTGATCAATTGAAATGGGTTGGGCTGATTTCAACCATGATGTTTTGATTTCGTCGTAATTTTGCCACGTAGGACTGCCACGTAGGACTGGGTTTGATTGCCAACGACGATTTAGGATCGTCGTAAAGGTTACGACGATCCAGGAATCGTCGTAAAAGTTATGACGATTTTGATCAAAACATCGCTGCTGTTCATTTGTGACGCTCCGTTTTCGATGCTTGGTTTTTCGCCGTGAGATCGTCGTAAATTAAAAACCGTGATGATGTAGCAACGAAAAAATAGCGTAGTGTATTAGCATATTCTTGTAGTGATTCTTTTTTCTTTTAAAAAATAATCATTATTTTGGCTAAGGATATTTCTTGGCAAATTTCCAAAGTTTCTGATCCAGAGGAAGCTTTGTGAAGCAAGTGCTAGCTAAGAGTATTCAAATGAGTTGAACCTTTGCCATAATCTCAATATGCTCAAATCGTGCCTCTCCACCAAATTTGAGCATCACTCCTTCAACCATGTGACCACAACATCAAATCTTGGTCTCTGGTCATTATTTTGGATTATGAAGCAACTATAATTTATGTTTCTCTATAAATTCTGAAATTTTACCAGGACATTCACCCACCTATAAAACATCTTTCAACCAAATTTGAGCTCATTTTATCCAGCCATTTACCCCTAGTAATTTTCCTAAGATTCTGTCCAGTAGGATGCTGTGTGAAGGAAGTACCACTTTGATTTATCCAGATGGCATGAAATTTGTACATCATCCTCACATGCCTAAATAATTCATCTCCTCCAGATTTGAGATCCATCCAAGTAAGTATGTGAGTGCCACATCAAAATCTTTGTTCTGGACCAGATTGATGAGTTACAAAGCATCTCTATTAAATCTTGGTCCCGTGCTTCTCAAACTTCACAGGATTATACTCCTTCCTACCCTAATCCTCCTAGAGATCTTATTTGACCCTTATCACCTTCCTGTTGACCATAGTAATGTGCCCAAGTTTGCTGCAGAAAACTTCCAGTGAAGCCTCCCATCTCCTCTTTGTTTCTTTTGCTGATCTATCTCCTCAGTAGGACCCCTCCTTGGAAGGACTCTCTGGTAGACATGGTGCTGCATGCAAGGGTGCACCACGTGCACCAGTTCATGCAGTGACCATGCCTTTGGCATGCCATTCGTGCGTTCTGTGCATTGGGGCCCTTGGGGTTGTCGGTTTCCTCCTCTCCCTTGACCCCTAGGCATGTCCAGCAGCTTCCCCGCGTCATATCCTTCCTCCTGAACCCCTCTCCCCCTCCGGATTCTTCTTCGCCACGTCGCGACGAGCTCCGCCCTGTTATGTCCGTGTCAGCCATTGTTGTCTTCTCCCTCAAGCTCTCTCGAGTGCCCGCGAGCTGTCTCTCCTCCTCGCGAAGCCTCCCGACCCTGCTTCCGTCCATGGCCAGCTCACTACGAGGTCCAGTGTGTGGCTAAGGCCGCCACGGTGGTGGAGCTCATCCACTCGCCGTCGGGCGACTATAAATAGGCCGCCCCGGAGCCCTTTGAGCTCACCACTAGCCTCCCCTCTCTCCTCTACCCCACCCCAGATACCTGCCCGAGCCCCGAAGCCTCTCCTTGCCGCCTTGTGCCGCCACGGCCGCTGCCTTCTGTCTCCACCTCGACTGGCCGCCTCAGTGCGCCCCCACCTCCGCCTCGACCACCCACGGGCGCGGGAAGGAGATGCGAGCCCATCGCCATAGCTGGCCGAGCCCGCCGTCCCTTGCCTTGCCGACATCTACCACTGCCGGCCTCCCCTGTTGCCCTGTTGGGAGGTAGAAGAAACAAGCGAGGAGGAGAGAAAGTGATGAGGCGGGGCCCACACGTCAGCCAGAGAGAGAGAGTCAACCCGCCAGCTAGATAAGTGGACGCGCTCCCAAGGCGTTTCCGTTTTCCCTACGGGAAGGAGCATTCTGCCCAAATGCGCGACTAGCCACTCTGCCCAGGGACCCGGATGCAATTATTTATTTTGCAGAATAGTCCCCGGCAGACAAACACTCATATCTTTTTGCTCAGGACTCCAATTCTGGTGATTCCAATGCCCACGTCTTCGTCTTGTAGAGCCCGTCAAGTTGGTATCATTTTCACTATGATTTCACATAGTGGAAATGACCGGTTTGCCCTTGCCGTAAACAGCCCCTCCTCCGAGAGAGAACTGTTTCCGGCAATTCCTTCCGCGAACTTCTCACCCTTCTTCCTGGTGGATCCCTCATCCCAGGCAAGCCACAACCCTCATTTGCATAATTGCATTGCAATATCATAGTTTAACCAATTACTTTAACTGCAATGATAACTATTTGCAGTATGGATTAAATTATGCAATGTTTTAATAAATTCTTGAATAGGTGACTACCGTGTTGAGTACGGGACTGTTAGTAACTAGTATTTTACCCACTAGTTTACACCATACTGTTGGAGATTACTGTCTATGATTATTTTGGGTTTCATCCGGCAGTTGGTGGATATGAACCAATAGAAGTGGCTTGAGCTTCTTGGTTACTGGGTTACCATGATATCGGAGTGTCATCTATGACAGAAATATTATTCGGGGATAAGATACTTAGTTGGTTGATCAAGAGTCACCTGTCCGGGCTTACCCGTGCAGCCACATTTGCCGGTATGGGACGACCTTGACTTGGTCTAATCGCGTGCTCTTTCATCGGTACCTCCAAAGAGGGAGGGTTATGCACGCGCGCTAACCTCATCAGGTAGGCGGTGATAACCCTGTGAGCCAGTTGAGTTTTTGTGTGGGTACCCGTCCCCGTTTGGAACAGTTTTGTTTGGCCACCCAGGGCAGGACTCTGGGGGAGGATGAATGCCAGTGGTATGATGGAAGAGACACACGGGCCCTCGTTTGCTTGAATTCATTGCTTTTTCTATATATTTTAATTGATTTTAAACGATATCAATTCATTGATTGTGCTATGTTCGTGCTCACGTGATGTTGTACTATGACGGATGAATATGATACAATTTCTTGTGCTATATGTTGATGATCATGGTTTGATATAAAGTGAATAGGAAAGAGTGCCAAAGTTTTGACAAAATGTTGAGTCTCTTCCATTTTGTCATTCAACACATACTATTATCAGCAAAGGATATGCCTTTTTCTATAAAGTGGCGATGACCAGTGGTGAATTTCATTGTGATTCATTGTGTTCTTTTATAGGGAATAGAAAAGAATGCCAAAATTTTGATGAAATGTTGATTCACTTCCATTTTATGTAATTTTTGTCATTCAATACGTCCAATTTTTAGCAAAGATTATGTCATACTTTTTAGAAAAATGGCGCTCCCAGGTGGTGAATTTCATTGCGGTTCATTGTGTTCTTTTAATGGGAACATAAAAGAGTGTCAATGTATTAAAGGTAATAGAAAATAGTGTCAATGTTGCTTTTAAAGAGTGCCATTTCGTCGAATTTGTGGCACTTAATATGTTTCTTTTGTAGCACTCATGTTGCCAACAAAATAAAAAAATAATAATTATGTATTTACTCATTACGGATGCAATCTTTATTTTGCAGATAAAATATGGCAAGACATACACGGTCTTGGAGTGAGGCTCTGACTTCCCTATAGGATGATCCAAATTATTCTTACGAGTTTCACGAGGATACCGATCGTGCTAAAGATGGAGGGCTAGATGGGGAAGAAGATTCACATGTTGCTGAAGAGGAAGTGCGAGGTGGGGTTGGATATTCCGACGATGGTGCCAAGGAAGTGCAAGATGGCCAACATTTCAAAGAAAAGTTGGATGATGCTGAAGAGGAAGGAGACCTCAATGATGGACATGCTAATTTGGAAAGTCAGCCACGGAAACGTAGGTCATGGAATAAGGTGCTTACAACAACTTACATAATAAAATAGATTAACAAAGAAGGGAGACCAGTTAGTCCGATCAAGAATGCAACGAAATGGGGTAACGTCCTAGGTGCCATCATCCATGAAAATTGGCATCAACGTTAGATGCTTAAGGGGGCCTAAAAACAAATATTAGTCAAACCTCCTATTAGGAAAGATGAGAGATATTTTCAAGTTCAACTTCCGAGATAATGCACTTGCAGAAATCCATGACATGCATGTGTTCACTAAGGCCTTGAGTAGTAATAGATACCATGCGACCAAGCTACTAGACGACGCGTATGATTTAGAGGAAATAAAAAACTATATCTTCATGCTACCAATGACGAACGGAAGGAGTTCCTTGATTACCGAGAGTCAAATGCATACAAACAGGACAAAGAGAATTTTGTGAAGCTCTGGAGCCAAATGGTAGGGAACCAAAATCTAGGCACCTGTGGTTAAGAAGGGATGCAACCGATTTGGCATAAGCATGAGGTTATGTTTTCTTCACAAGGTCAACCGACACCGTTCAATAATATCTTGGACCCGTGTGCCAAGAAATATTTTTGATTCCTACTGGTACAAAAAGCAAAGTTTACTCCAACAACACTAAAGTATGTGGTGTCCCAAGAAGCAAAGTCATGTCCACCTGTTTCCATCCAACTGATGAAAACAAGAAACACTCATCTAAAGGGTGCCAAAATGAATACCAAGGGAAACATTTCTGCCACCACAGGTGGAAATGGTAGACCACCATTAATGAAGAAGGCACCAAAAAGTCCTTGCATATGAACAATGTGCTAACAACCCAAAAGCATGTGTCTATATCCTCGGCGAGAGAATGATATCAGACAAAGTGTACGAGCATCTTAGGCTTGATATGAAAATTCTACAAGAAAAAATTGTGGATTTAGAGCTAGGCAATAGGAAGAATGGATCCTTCGTTAAACCAACACAATACACTTAGAAGGTACCAAAGGGATAAACTTTCTTTGAAAAATTTAACCAGGACAAAATATATGTAGATTTCAAAGAGATTGTCGATATGTTCAAATTCTATAGTCTTGCAACTTGTCTAATGAAGTTATGGGTGGTTTTTCAAGCCAGTGTGTTAAGAAGCAAGAATATGTTCGATGTCTCCATAGCTGATCCTTTTCTCATGAATGTGGAAAACCTACAAAATGAGGAAGCTAGGCGAAGCATGAAGAGTTACATTCTGGATTTCATGCAACACAACAAGCTTTAAAACTTCCTCCTCATGACGTACCGACCCATGCACGTCCCTATCTAGCTTTATGCTGTCACCTTTGTATCTTATTCCTTCATATATGTTTTCATGTCTCAAAATTTGTAACTTTCTCATGATGGATGTATGTTTATTCTGTTTTGTTCAACAACCATTGAGTTCTCCTAGTGGTAAGAGCACAAAGGTGCAATTGTCACTTGTTGGATTATGCTAAGAACCTGGGAAAAGATTAGTCGCTTCTGAGGGTCCGTCTCGATGATTGTATTTTCCGTTGGAGTATTATAGCAGCCACACATCTGAAAAGTACTACAAAGGAAGTGGAAGGGAAATGAATGCCTTAAGATAGAACAATATATATTGCATGCAACAACCGCTGATTAGTGTGACTTGTGGCTTCTACGCCTGCATTCACATGGGAGAATTCATACGGTTCATGAAAATGTTAAATTAGAATGATAAAATCCTCAAATGGGGCCAAGAATTACAAAACATTTCGGCTGAAGCTGGCTTAGTGCTCAAAGAACTACAAATCAAGTTTGCTACTATCATAACCAAGGAGGTTCGCTCGTCGTCTAGACTATTACATAATAACACCGAAGAGGATGAGTCCAACCAACAAAAGAGCGTAACTTAGCTTATTATAGAGGGCACAACTGAAACTGTGACTAAACATACTTGGCCTCGTGCATGCACTCTATGTTGTTAAACTCGATCAACATAGTATATTTGATGAACATGTATTTTGTGTTCCTGGTTTAAAATTAATGTACTTCTAGTTTTTTATTTTGAGTTGTTACCACTAGTTTTTCCTGATTTGCTCGTATTTAATGAATAATGTCCCCTATTTGCATCAGCTAGCACTGTGATGGCAACATAATATATGTTGCCATGGAAACAATTTTTATTCTAGCCTGGTGCAGCAATCGGTGGCAGGCTCTAATAATGGCCTGTTGCACATACTTCATAGAGCAGTGACGAGTGTTTAGCTCAACCCACCACCGGTATGAGATTGACAACGCTGGTGGGGAAACGACTGCTCGCCACTATAAGATTCTAACCAGTGGTAAGCGGTCTCCCGCCGTGGTTGCCGCTATAGCATTGGTGGGAGGTCAATGGCTGATGACGACTACACAACATTATTTTGTAGACGTTGTTGGGCCTCCAAATATAGTGTTATGTACGAAAACAATAAATTTGCCTCAATTGGATGACCTATGGTTTATCAATCCGTGGGAGGTGTAGGATGAAGATGTTCTGTCTCAAACAACCCTGCAACCAAATACAAGAAATCTCTTGTGTACCAAACACACCACATACGATGAATAATTGTATAGATGCACTAGTTCAGCATAGAGATGGTGATACAAGTGTAGTACAGATAGAGGATATAGGTTCTTGTAATCTGAAAATATAAAAACGGAAAGGTATCAAGTAATGAAAGTGAACATAAATGGTGTTGCAATGCTTAGAAATAAGACATAGGCGAAGGTGTCCCGGACTAGGGGTTACTCACCATGTCATCTCCCTACAATGAGGGCTGGACCGAGGACTCAAATTTGGAATTCATTTCGTTTCCAATGTCGTGACCAATTTAAAGAATAATGAGAAGAGGAACATAACCCTCCATTTCAGGGGTAACTTTGAAAGGTATATGATTTATAAAACCAGAGGTGTATTTTGAAAAATATTGAAAGATGTTTTTAAAATTAGTTTGGGAATTTTTGGAAAAATCGTTTTTAAAGTATTTGGCCTTGGAAAAAATTTAAACTTTTTACTCTCTTTTTTCTCATCATTTGGTGTATAGCACTTTTATTTTTGGAATTGTTTTCATTTTTCTTTTTAGCATTTTTGTTTCTATTTTTAAATAAATGGAAATGTGTTTTTAATCGGAAATAAACGAACTCGTCCTAGCAGAGTGAATCAGGCCGATGATCCCACACCAGATCTCGAATCTTGATCGGATCAGCCGACTGATCAAGCGCCCTGCCTCCTCTCTCTCTCTCACGCACTAGCCCCACCGCACGATCTCTATCTAGCCTTTCCTTCTTCTTCCTCCTCCTTCCTTTCTTACCGATGCCCGCCACCGTGCTTGATTCTCCCGTGATTCCCCTGCCATCCGATGCACCACCGCTCCTTCAAGCACCCTGGCTATAGAAGGAGCACCCTCGCCCCGTTCCTCCCCAAAAGCTCCCTCACGACACCCCAGTGCCCTCGTGATTCCTCATTGGAGCTCAAAACCCACCGACGACTCCATCAGCTCGCCCTGCTCCACTCTGCCACCAGACCTCACATCGACGTCACACACACACGCCATCGAAGTTCGCGACGACTAGTGTCCTCGCCTTCGTCGAAGACCCCCCCCCCCCCCGAAGCTCCCTCTCTGACAACCCCGAGCTCCCTGTCGCCCTCGCCACCTCGCCGGACTTTGCCGCACCGTTGTAAGCCTTGCCCACTATCCGATTTGTTTTGAACATCCCTAATTAGGTCTATTCTATTTCCTAACTGGTACGAGGTCTAGTTAGGGTTTAATACTGGTTTTCTGTGGTCTAGATCGAACCGATCCACAACGGTTTCTATTTTGACCGGGCCACTGTCGCTTCATTTAGTTTGCGGCCATCCGCCGTTTTAACCCAAAACCACACACTCCTTGGCCAATGGAAGAGTGCCATGTAGCCCCCTGTCCGATACATTAGCTTTTTCTTTTTCTGATTTTCTTTATTTAAAACAATTAGTTCTGTTTTTGTTTTCTTTCAAACTTTTAGGTTTTAAGTCCAAATATAGTGATTCTTTTTGCATTGTGTCACAAATTTCATATAGTTTCCGTAGATACTAAGTTTGACCATATTTGAGAGTCTTAAATTTGAATTCAAACATATTTGATTCAAATACTATTTTGTCTATAACTTTTGTTTAAAAATATATTTTTGAGTGAATCTTTTTTTACTAGCCACTAGATGAATGCATTATCGAGTAGAACTTGGGGATTTATTTTTTATTTTATTTTAAATTAGAGTTTTAGAAAAAATAATGTTTTAGTTCTTCTTTAGGTTTAGCCCTATTTCTTTTTATTTTAATTGTTTGAAATTATCTTCTATTGTATTTGTTGACAAGTTTTACTTAGTTTGTGTTTGTAAATAGGAACCACTTTTGTTTGTAGTGAAAATAGTTTCTATTATTTTGTTTCTTTAGTTTTGTAGAAACCTTCTTATGATCTTAAGTAGAGTTTAATAAAATCTTTTTAATTAATTTCTTTGCCAATAAAATTTATGACAAACCCTTTTCTTATATTCTTTGTTTTATATTTTTCTTTGTGTAATTTTATTATTTTAAGTGTTTTCTTTCTTGTTATGTTTTATTAAGACAAAAACTTCTGTTGTTTAGTGGGTTGCTCTTTATAGTTGCTTTAGTTGTTCTTAAAAAGTAATTCTTTTGCTAGTATAAGATTTACTAAAATACTTTATGATAGGTTTTATTTGTTGTTGTTTTGTTGCTGTTGATAATAGGAAAACTATTCTTGGTTGCTTAGATGAAGTTTTGTTGTTTTAATTTTTATCCTGAATATTTCCTTCATCTCAACACTAGTGCGTTTAGTACTTTCTTTTGCTTCCTAAATTGTTAGAGTGATTGCTTGTATGTTTTCTTCTATGAGTGGAATGTTGACTAGATAGATTTTCATAAAAGAGTGACGAATAGTTCTACCAAGTTATTTTTCTCAGAGTGATATTATCTTCATCACCTTACCAAGAAAATTCACTTTGACCATGATTTTCATGCGTATGATTTTATTGCATTTAGTGTCACCAATTCACCATCTCCTCCAGTATTGATATGGATTCTTGTAGTTGAGTAGAATGCATGAGGTAGAAACTCACCACCCTGTTATCAAGACACATGACGTTGTTTATTTTGATGCCACGCTCTAGTAGACGGGGTTGGTATAAGTGCTCGATAGTGGTGTTAGAAGAAGGATTCCACGTAAATGACGATAAGTACAAGATGTAATCTTGAAGACCTCAACACTTCAAGACTCGAGACAAGATTTTTATTACACACTACTGGGCCAATGATGGATTTGATGGGCACCTTGGAGAAACCACTAGGTGGCCGGGATACATGGAGGAGTGCCATGACATGTGATAAACCACAAGTATAGGGGGTCGTTTGTAGCCCTTTTCGATAAATAAGAGTGTCAAACCCAACGAGGAGCTAAAGGTAGAACAAATATTCCCTCAACTTCTATAGACCACCGATACAACTCTACGCACACTTAACATTTGCTTTATATAAAACAAGAATAAACCTAGAAGTACTTAGTGGGTGTAATAGATAGGTTTGCAAGATAATAAAGTACAAGTAAATAAAAGTTAGGTGTTGTTTTACAAGAAAATAAAGAGCATGGAAATAAAAGTTAGGGGTTGTTTAGTAGAAATATTTTTTGTGTAAGGCAAGAAAAAGAATGTACATAGGCAATTGAATATAACATTATAGATACTTATCATGTGCAATGAGGGAGAGGCATACGCTAACACACTTTACGTACATGGATCAAATGCATTAATGATTGGACCTCTAGGAAGCATCCACAACTACTAGAAATGATTAAGGTAAACCCAACCATGTCATTAAACAGCAAGTCTTGTTTACTCCCATACGCGCACAACTCCCTTACTCGGGTGTAAGTTCCTGTCACTCTTGCCACCCACTATAAGAGAATTATGAACATATTGCAAACCCTCCAGCGTATATCCTGCACGTGTGGGCCTCACGGAAGGTACCTTAGGACAACACCGTATCAACACACAACTCATATCAATAACATCATATCAGAATTAACCCGTAGGACAAAACAGATCTACTCAAACATCATAGGATAGCCACATATCATTCGTAAATAGTATGTAGTGTTGAAAACCATGTTTAAGTAGAGATTTACAGCAGAAAAAGAGGTGTCACACCACTGCATAGAGGGGAGAGTGTTTGTATTGACGGCGGCAAGATTGTTGATGTAGATCGCCGTCATGCTCCTTGCCCCGGTGGCACTTCGGCGCCACCAGGAGAGAGGGGGAGAGTGCCCCTCCTTCTGGTTATTCCTTGGCCTCTCCCACTAGACGGGAGGAGATTTACCCCTCTGGTACATGTCTTCCATTGCAACGGAGGGGCAGGAGCCCCTCCAAGATGGGATCTCTCTCTCTGTTCTCTTCTGTTTCGCGTTCCTGTTTTCTGGCCCTTCACTGTGTTGGAAATATGCCCTAGAGGCAATTATAAAATAGTTATTAATATATTTCCTGTTACAAGATAATCATTTTTTATCCATGCTATAATTGTATTGAATGAAAGAATAGATACATGTGTGGATACATAGACAAAACAATGTCCCTAGCAAGCCTCTAGGTGGCTGGCCAGTTGATCAATGATAGTCAAGGTTTTCTGACTATATGCAAGTGTTGTCACTTGATAACTGAATCACATCATTAGGAGAATCATGTGATGTACTAGACCCAAACTATGAACATAGCATATTGATCGTGTCGTTTTGTTGCTATTGTTTTATGCTTGTCAATTATTTATTCCTATGACCATCAAATCATATAACTCACTGGCACCGGAGGAATACCTTGTGTGTATCAAACATCGCAACATAACTCGGTGACTATAAAGGTGCTCTATAGGTATCTCCGAATGTCTCCGTTGAGTTAGTATGGATCAAGACTGGGATTTGTCACTCCGTGTGACGCAGAGGTATCTCGGGGCCCACTCGGTAATACAACATCACACACAAGCCTTGCAAGCAATGTGACGAAGTGTAAGTCATGAGATCTTGTATTACAGAACGAGTAAAGAGACTTGCCGGTATCGAGATTGAAATAGGTTATGCGGATACCGATGATCGAATCTCGGGCAAGTAACATATCGAAGGACAAAGGGAATGACATACGAGATTATATGAATCCTTGGCACTGAGGTTCAACCGATAAGATCTGCGGATAATATGTAAGATCCAATATGGGCATCCAGGTCCCGCTATTGGATATCGACCGAGGAGTGTATTGGGTCATGTCTACATAGTTCTCGAACCCGCAGGGTCTGCACACTTAAGGTTCGATAATGTTTTAGTATAGTTGAGTTATATGTGTGGTTACCGAATGTTGATCGGAGTCTCGAATGAGATCATGGACGTCACGAGGGTTTTCGGAATGGTCCGGAAACAAAGATTGATATATAGGATGGTTTCATTTGGTCACCAGAAAGTTTCGGGCATTACCGGCAGTGTACCAAAATTGACGAATGGGTTCCGGGTGTTTACCGAGAGGGGCCCACCCACCCAAGAGTGAGCCCATGGCCTTAGGGTGGCGCACCAAGTCCTTAATTGTCTGGTGGAGTCATCCCAAGAGGGCTATGGCGCCACAAGCAAAAATACCAAAGAAAAGAAGAAAAAAGGAAAGAGAGAGGTGGGAAGGAAGAGGAGGACTCCTCCTTCCCAAACCGAATTGGAGGAGGAGTCCTCCTCCACCCTCCGTCCGTTCGGTGCTAGATCGGAACCGTTCGTGGGGCGGATCGTGGGACGACGGTGATTTGAATCACGAAGCTGTACTACTACATCAACCGCGTTTCTTAACGCTTCCCGCTTAGAAATCTACAAGGGTATGTAGATCTAATCTCCTCTCGTAGATGGACATCACGATGATAGGTCTTCGTGTGCGTAGGAAATTTTCGTTTCCCATGCAACGGTCCCCAACAGTGGCATCATGAGCTAGGTTCATGCATAGATGTTATCTCGAGTAGAACACAAAAGGTTTTGTAGACGTTGATGTTCGATTTGCTGCCCTCCTTAATCCTTTCTCGATTCGGCGGTATTGTTGGTTTGAAGCGGCCCGGACCGACATTACTCGTACGCTTACGAGAGACTAATTTCATCGACTAACATGCAACCTCGTTGCATAAATATGACTGTCGGGTGTCGGTTTCTTCAACTTTAGTTGAATTGGTTTTGACCGAGGCGGTCCTTGGAGAGAGGTTAAATAGCAATTTGCACATCTCCATTGTGGTTTTTGCGTAAGTAAGATGCGATCATACTAGATACCCATAGCAGCCATGTAAAACATGCAACAACAAATTAGAGGACGTCTAACTTGTTTTTGTAGGGTATGCTTGTGATATGATATGGCCAATGATGTGATGTGATATATCGGATGTATGAGATGATCATGTTGTAATAATTAATATCGACTTGCACGTCGATGCTACGGCAACCGGCAGGAGCCATAGGGTTGTCTTTAAACTAACGTTTGTGTTTGCAGATGTGTTTACTATATTGCTAGGTCATAGCTTTAGTAGTAATAGCATAGATAACACGACAACCTCGATGGCGACACGTTGATGGAGATCATGGTGTGGCGCCGGTGACAAGAAGATCATGCCGGTGCTTTGGTGATGGAGATCAAGAAGCACAAGATGATGGCCATATCATGTCACTTATGAATTGCATGTGATGTTAATCCTTTTATGCACCTTATTTTTCTTAGAACGACGGTAGCATTATAAGGTGATCTCTCACTAAAATTTCAAGATGAAATTGTGTTCTCCCCGACTGTGCACCGTTGCGACAGTTCGTCATTTTGAGACACCACGTGATGATCGGGTGTGATAGACTCAACGTTCACATACAACGAGTGCAAAACAGTTGCACACGCGGAACAATCGGGTTAAACTTGACGAGCCTAGCATGTGCAGACATGGCCTCAGAACAGTTGAGAACGAAAGGTCGAGCATGAATCGTATAGTTGATATGATTAGCATAGAGATGCTTACCACTGAAACTATTCTCAACTCACGTGATGATCGGACTCGAGTTAGTGAATTTGGATCATGTACCACTCCAATGACTAGAGAGATGTACTTGTTGAGTGGGAGTTTATCAGTAATTTGATTAGTTAAACTCTAATTATCTTAAACATAGTCTAAGTCCACTTTGCAATGTTTGTGTTGTAGATCAATGGCTCACGCAAGAGTCACCCTGAATTTTAATACGTTCCTAAAGAAAGCTAAGTTTGAAGATGATGGAAGCAACTTTGTAGAGTGGGCTCGTAATCTTAAGTTGTTCCAACAAGCCGGGAAGAAGGATTATGTCCTTAATGCTGTGCTAGGAGATGAACCACCCTCTACGTCTAGCCAAGATGTTTTGAATGCCTGGTTAACGCGTAAGGAGGACTACTCAGTAGTTCAATGTGCAGTCTTGTATGGCTTAGAGCCGGGACTTCAACGTTGCTTTGAGCGTCATGGATGTGACGCCCTCGGTTTAACCGTACGCTAATCATACACGCAAATGTGTACGATCTAACCCAAGGACTCACAGGAAGATATCACAACACAACACTAGACACAAATAAAACAACATCAGCTTCATATTACAAGCCAGGGGCCTCGATGGCTAGAATACAGAAGCTCAATAAGCACACGAGTCAGCGGAAGCAAAAAATATCTGAGTACAGACATAAAACATGGGGTGCCTTAGAGAAGGCTAGCACAAAAGAAACATGATCGAACGAGGCGAAGCCTCCTGCCTGGGAACCTCCTAACTACTCCTATCTTTAGCGGCCTCCACGAAGAAGACACCAACGGGGCGACAGGCGTCGGCAGGATACTCCATCTCCTCGGCTCCATCATATGGTCGCAGCAACGGATCAAGGGGACAAAGGGGGAGCAAAGCAGCGGTGAGTACTCATCCAAATTACTCGCAAGACTTACATCAGAACTATGCTAAATATGCACCAGTATCAAAGAAGGGGGTTTTATATGTGGACTCACTGCAGCAATGCGAGAATAGAGAGAGAAGGCCAAGTCCTATCAAAGACTAGCATCTTCAGGGTCTTGCAGCAATAGACGAGAGTAGAACAGGTGTAAAACATTAATAGTCATATTGTTGCAGCAATATTAAAGTGAGGTCACGCCCAAAGATCCTCCCTCAACTCCCTGCGAGGAAGCAATCCCGAGGCAAACTAAAACCAGTTAAGTAACAATTGTAGTTATATAAGATCAGGGCACAACTCCAAGTCGTCCTGTAACCGTGGACACGGCTATTCGAATAGTTAATTTTCATCCCTACAGGGGTGCACCACATGTCCTGTCACGCTCGATAACACTCTGGCCGGACACACTTTTCTGGGTCCTGTCCGACCTCGGAATATCACACGTCGCAGCCCCACCTAAAACTAATCAAAGAGGTCAGCCCGCCGGTCTAAATCCTAAGCACAAAGGGTTCATGGGCCCAGTTCCCCTCCACGCTCCTGCACGATGCGAGGGCGGCCGACGTCAGTCCTAGCATCCCTTAATCACAAGTGCGATGCATCTCGGGACCACCCGGGCGTGCGCCACTACGATTGCTGACATCTGAAAAGCTTCGGCTGATACCGCGACGCCGAGTACCCATAATTCTTCCCGCGTAGCTGGTTAGTGCGAAAAGGTCTCCGACCAACCCAGATCAAACACCCAAATCCATTAACATTTTAATTAGGCCAACAACACAATCTCGCGGGATCCACCCGTCTTACATCTAATCACCAATGATCCCAGTAACATGGTCGAGTAACTGTGTGGTTGTAACATCGGAGGGAATCCGAGGTATCACCCTCGTTGGATTCCGAACGATGTATCCGTCAAGGTGGGATTAGAGGAATCACCCTCAGGGGTCCCACACTTGAGGGGTTGCACGACAGATGCGTCATCGGGAATAGTGAAAGAGGAATCACCCTCGATCACCACGACCGACTAGCTATACTACAGAGATATCATCAGGAGTACTTAGCGAGGTGTCACCCTCGGTACCCAATAGTATCTCTGTAGAGTCGTACAACTAAGGGGGTGTATGTGATGTGTCGGGTCTGGCTCGTCGATCAGGGATCAAGATTTGAAAACAAGCGGGGCAACTGGACTACACGGTCAGAGGGGATGACTGCTCCACCTATACTAAGCAGATTTAAAGTACAGAACTTAAAGTAGCAGTTCATCAAAAATAGGCTATGCATCACATATAGGAGCTAACTACAACAATAGCAAAATACTAATGCAAGCAGTAGGAAGAAAGACATAGGCGATATACGAATGATCAAGGGGGGTTTGCTTGCCTTGCTGCTCTACGGCAAAGGACTGATCGGCAGGGTCGTAGATGTACCCGACAGCAGCGTCAGTATCGGGATCTACCGATAAGAAGAGGGGGAAGAAACAATAAATAATAGAAACGGTGCAACACAATGCATGACATGGCAAGATGCAGGCTAGACATGAGCTGACACAGCAACATCCGTCATAGACGGGTCGGAAGAATATCTGACGATATTTTCCGGGTCTCGGACTACTACCGGACAGATGGAAAACGATGGAAATGTTACATGTTTGCTATGCTAGGGACGCGTGACAAACGAATGGACCGTGTATCCGGGTTCGTCTCGTTGTGCTGATCAACTTTCGTGTTGAAAATATTTTGATGTGACTTACGGATTAATTAATATTAATTTTTAAAGTTTTAATCAATAATTAATAATTAAAAACAGATTTAATTAATTTAATAAAATGCTATTATGACATCAGCATGATGTCATGGTGGCATCAACCGTTGACTGGTCAACTAACAAGTGGGTCCCGAACGTCATAGACACGAGTTTTAATTAAGATTAAATATTAATTAATCACATTAATTTAGTGGGGGACCCACGTGTCATACTCTAATTATTCTAATAACCCAAAATAAATAAATACATAATATATCTATTTATTTATTTAATAAAAACATTATTTTTATTTTTATTTTTTATTTTTCACTTTTCTTAAAAGAGGTTGTGGGGCCTCTTTGTCATAGATAGCGGGGGGAAGTTGGCCCCACCGGTAAGTGGATTTAGGCCACATACACATATTTCCCCACATATACATGTCCATACAATTAACGTATACCACCATATACCGACATACACAAATACATACATACGTGCATCTCATACATACAAAATACGTACGACGTTTATACATACATACATACGCAATACAACATTTATTTTTATTTCTTTCTTTCTCATCTCACAACTCCAACCCCGATGTTAATAGAGACTCTCAACATCACAGAGAAAGGGACACATCTCCAAGATCACCTACGTGAACCTAACGACGTCGGATTGGAACGCCGTTTGCCGGAACGGAACCGGGACGGCGCGAGGAAGGATATGGTGGGAGGAGCCCGAGGAGGGGCTCACCGACGTTGACGAGAGGGCCCGGTGAAACCGGAGTTCTCGGGAGGCGGAGGAGACGATGAGGAGGAGGACGAGGCGGTGACAGTGTTGACGGTGGTGGTGGTGCCAGTGAGGTCAGTCGCTGGAGAGGCCTCCCGGAGGGGGCCGACCGGCGTGACGAGGAGGAGCTCGGCCGACGGGGTGTCCAATGGGGGGTGCCTCGGCAGACGGGGGAACCGCGAGGGCCGGTCGACGAGGCTTCTGCCGATCTGGGAGGCGAGGTGGGAGGTTGAGTGTAGGGCTGGCTAACCTGGGGTTGGGTCTCACCCGGCGGGGTGGGGATCTCGGGCGAAGGGAAACAGAGGTAGGTGGGGGGGTCGATGGGGGATGGTGCCTCGGTGGGAGGCCGACGTTGGAGCTTTCGGTTGGGAGAGAAAGGAACGATGGGGAGAGGCCGAGAGAGGGAGGGGGGCCTCGTGGGGGTGTGGGGGCGTGGGGTGTCGTGGGAGGGTCTGGTGACCGAGAGGGAGAGGAGAGATCGGTGGGAGGGGTAGGTGGGGAGGGGCCCCCTCGAGGGGTTGGTGAGAGGCGAGGCAGGGAGCCTCTGGCGGCGGCGGGGAGCTGGGATGCGAGGGGAGCCGGGGGGTTTGGTCGCTAGGGTTCCCGGGAGCCTCGCCGGTTGGGCCAACTTGGCCCAGTTGGGCCAGGGGGGTCTCCCTTGTTTTTTCTATTTCTTACTATTATTTCATTTTATTATTAAAACTTATTTACGTTCTTTTACAATTTAGTATATATATTTTTAGTACTTTATTTTTATTTATTTATTTTACATTTACTATATTTCTTTTATTTATTTTACCCAAAGCTCCACTTTTAAACATATAGGGTTTACCAATAATTCCTAAAGTGCCCGATCTGATATTATAATCCGCTAGGGAATTTTTATAACTTCCCTGACATTTTTATTTCAACAACCGAAATCTTTTCTCATTTGACTTAATCTCAAAGCTTCGAATTTTGATCCGGTTTCAACCAACACGAAATCATTGATATAATTAACGATGACGTGGCATCGTTAGCGCGGGATTACTATCACTTAATTACAATCATCACTGTAGCAAAAGTTGAGGATGTCACAATTCTCCCCTACTAACAAGAATTCTCGTCCCGAGAATTAAGAGGTAGAAGGAAAGAGCTCGGTGTATTCATCACGAAGATGATCCTCGCGTGTTCCCAAGTGGTTTCATCTTCAGAATGATTAGACCACTGCACTTTAAGGAACTTGGTGACTTTGCGACGAGTCTTACGTTCAGCTTGGTCGAGAATGCTAATCGGATGCTCTTTATAAGAGAGGTCTTGTTGCAGCTCAAGCATACCATGATCCACTAGTCGAATAGGATCCTTGAAGCAGCGACGGAGCTGAGAAACATGGAAGACATCGTGAACCTGAGAAAGGTTCACCGGCAGTTCCAATTGATAAGCCACTCTTCCTCGCCTTTCGAAAACAGTGAAAGGAACAATATAGCGAGAAGCTAACTTGCCCTTGATCTCAAAACAATGTGCACCTCTTATTGATGTGACACGAAGATAAGCCTTTCCGTTAGGTTGATAGACCATATCTTGATGATAACGGTCATACTGACTCTTCTCACGAGACTGAGCAGCCTTCAGATTCGCATGAATAATGCGGACTTGATCTTTAGTATGTTGGATAATATCCGGACCGAAGAGCGATTGGTCCATTGAACAGTGGCTCTGGAATTCCATACGAAGCCAAGTGTAAAGGATACTTTGGAGTCAAAGATGTACAGGAGAGTCAGGTTTCAATCCTGTGGAACTTTGGGTTATGGGTCCACCATGTGGGCCAGGAGTAGGCAGAGGGGTGACATATTATACGGTCTTGGTAGCAAGACATGTTAGGGGTTAACCTGTCAGTTATGTTGGCAACAACGTTGATACCAAGGGCGGGGGACGGACAGAACCATTTTCCTGCTCGTTGAAACGAGGCGGACCAGTAGGCAAAGTTATCGTCCACCGGCGGCTACCGGAATGTTATCCACAATAGTAACACGATCTTACTGACAGAGTCGTATACTGAGAATTTTACCTAAGCAGGGAATTAACACTGCTTAGATAAGTTATGCCATAAGAAAGGTCAAATAGACCAATGGGAAGGCAAAATGTGTTCACACACACAAGTATTAGCGTATACCATTCCCGAGGAAAACATAGGGTATGGTATACATGATAGGTCATCAAGTACATAACCATTTTGATAAAGAGGCAAGAAGAATTAAGATGTTTACCCATACCACATGGTCTGCATAATTGATCAGGAACAATTTAGCCTTACGCTTCCAATGTTCCTATTGAAATTTGAAATACCACATCTGTGCTTCGAGGTAACATCGACATGGTCATCTGATAAAGGTCGGACTTATGGGTATACAAAGGGGAGTCATGAGGAACAACTTATGAATTAAGTTATATAGTTTCAGCATGGAAGATGGCGAATCTTTCATATTGAAGAAATTATAACAATAGGTCCTTCGACCCGGTGTGCTAGACAAAACATCACCGTACCAGATTACACAAGACCAAAGTTATGATTATTGGAAACTGTTCCAAACATCATATCTGCCTGAGATTTAGATCTGATTGGTGTTAGGACACCTCAGGCTCAAGATGCGTGGGAAGAAAATTGAAGATGCCAGATCCTCAGGGTATGAACTTCACAAGCAATCCTTGAATCATGAGTTCGATTATAAGACACATGAACATCATGTCAAGACATTCGTGCCCACGTGGAATTCTTACAACACAATGCAACTGAGTTCTGATTTGAGAACCACCACTCGGGATATCAAGGCCCTTGTGCAAGCTCGATTAGTTCTTATGAAGGGACTTCGTTTCCCATGATCAAACTAGTCAGTGGCTTGGGGTGTTAACAGAAGTTATATGAAGTGAAGATAGAAAATCTTCAAAACATATAACACTTCGCACGTGCGTGAATGATTTGGTATTTCCCGAGAGGAAATGAAACAAAACTTTAACATATTCACGGCAGAAAAAGTGCACGTGAACCTTGGGAAAAACACTCCTTCTATCAAACACATTCTTCATGAGCTAGGCACAAGTATAATGCTTTCAAGAGCTTCATCGTGGGACATGGAAAAGTTGAGGGTGTGGCTGATGGGCTCAACAATAATCCCTCAAGATTTTGACAGGGACGAATTTCCAAAATTAGAATATCAAGGAGATAGCATTTGTCCAATCAAATGGTATAGTGTCGTATGCTCGAGGGAACAATAACAATTAAACATTGGTAAAAGGGTGCACTCGGAAATGTTGAGTGAGTAGCACGACCAATGCTAAAATGATGAGTCAACACCCAACACACTAAGGAGGAAACAATCAGTTATTAACCTCAAGGTGATAGGGTTGACAAAAGTATTGGAATCACACATGAGAGTTCACTTGTCGGTATACCGGTTAGAAACAACTCGGGACCAAGAAATCAATGGTGATGGCGAGAGGTATTACTATATCAAGAATTCTTAAGACGTGTGCAATTCTCATGACATCCTTGACATAAAGATGGTAATACTCCAGGTAGAAGATAACATAAGCTGAACAACAAGGAACTTAAGGGACAACACAAAACATGAACACGTTTGTGTTGGAGGGGAGGCAAACAAGGATGTCGATGAGAATACAAATTATCGAGGGGCAAGGATGGTATTTCTCATCATGCATTTGGTCGATACCCTGCAAGAGCTCAGAATGCTGATGATTATCACGACACATTTGTCGAGAAGCTTCACGAAGATGTAATCGTCAGCGACGACAACAAGCAAGGGAATGATGAAGCAAGAGGTTGTCAGAATCACAGATAAGACTGCTAGCTTAGAATTGAGATTGCCTTTCAAAACAACCAACATGATGTGGAAAGCTTGATGTAACTTAGTGCACTGTTGGAATCTTGTTCCAGGGATGAAGGACATATTTAGCATGGTCAAGCTTTAGCATGACGATAATGTTGTAGCTTAACAGTTTGGAATGACATGATCGAGTACAAACTCGTAAACAAGGAAGATTACTAAAAAGTTGTTGAATCGCAATGCATACTCGATTCAGTTATCGATGTACTCGCGTGTCCAACAACTTAAACACGAGGCAACTGGAATTAAGGAAAATATCATAGTTGATGAGGATCTCACAAGAAGTTTCATAGCTCCGCGATATCCTCGAGCTACAAGGAATAATACTCGGAGGTAGATCAACTTTAAGGTCTGAACCGGTGTGTTGATCTGAAAAAGACAAGTACTTTAACTCGTCTGAGAATGAAACCAAGGTAGGACAACATAGTCGGAACCATGACTGCAAAGGACAAGATCATAGATACCAGATTTAAACCACAGAATGAATGATTATTGTTATGAGAAATTTCTATGATAGGATCAACGTCGTTTCCATGGGCATGAACACAAAGTTCGAAGTCGACTCCCACTTCATCAATGCATCACCTGCCATTTATTCCTTGCCTTTGATCAGGTTGTAGCTTTCAACGAATATCTGGCAGAACACCAGAAGAGTAAGACTCGTGAAATTCTTCGGGTCATATTGATTTAGGAAGGCCTAGGTTCAACCCATCAGGGTATCTTAGGAACATATACCACAAACTTCAAGAGTAATGAACACATGCTTGACAACAGAGCATGGCCGACAAAAGTATAGGATACAATTTATCAGAGGGAGAAGACACAATTTACCAAGGGCATTATGTATCAGTGGAACACTATCACAAATTTTTTTGAATGTAAAGGGATGCCGTCGGATAATAACTCAGAATGAGTCTGGCAATCCGCAAATGATCTGATGTGAGTATCGGTACTCAATCAGAGGGATATAGGATGCAATGTGTCGGGTTATATAACATTTGAAAAATACTGATACTTAGTTACCAAAGGAATTAAGATTTCCAGATTGGTGTATCATAAACAGATGCTCTGGTCAAATACCAGTAAGTTGAATGGACTTAGATGGACAACCAACCAAAGTTGATTTGTTAAGAACCTGCTCCGTCTGGAAGGACGTCTGAGCCGGAAGATAATTCATGAGTATCAACAAATGATTGTGTACATTCACCCAAAGGTAGAATAAATAAGATCACAGGAAAATTCACAAAGGAATTTTAATGAATGCGGCTAGTCATATGGATTTAACCATAATGCAAGCAGGTGAGAAAGGTCATGAACATTAGGCTACGGAGGATTTCGGAAGACCGAATAGTAAGTCGAAGAACTTTCGAAACCCATGACAACTGATGATGGACGAATCCCCGATAAGATAATTCGTTGCATCTCGTAAAACACGAGCAATTGGAGAAGAAAGTATGAACGACATTTGTATGTAGTCATCCGTAGTGGTTGACGAAGGAATGAAAAATTGCAGAAGCAATGAGCACAACAGCTCAAGAGAACATCGAAGAGTAGCTGCAGTTCTTCTGAGGTATAAAGCCACCGTCTGGAATACGAGGCTCTCCGGGAGGAAGTATTTACGAGAACGTAATGTTAGAGTTAGCAAAATCTTCATCCCGAAAGAGAAGAGAGAGTAGAACCTAGAGTATAGGAAAGGAGTAAAAGATGCTAATACCACCCAATTGAGATGTGGGCCCATAACCCACAGGTCCCAGGATCGAAACCTGGCTCTGATACCAACTTGTAACACCCTCGGTTTAATCGTACGCTAATCATACACGCAAATGTGTACGATCAATCCCAAGGACTCACGGGAAGATATCACAACACAACACTAGACACAAATAAAACAACATCAGCTTCATATTACAAGCCAGGGGCCTCGAGGCCTAGAATACAGAAGCTCGATAAGCAGACGAGTGAGCGGAAGCAACAAATATCTGAGTGCAGACATAAAACATGGGGTGCCTTAGAGAAGGCTAGCACAAAATAAACACAATCGAACGAGGCAAGGCCTCCTGCCTGGGAACCTCCTAACTACTCCTATCTTTAGCAGCCTCCACGGAGAAGACACCAACGGGGCGACAGGCATCGGCAGGAAACTCCATCTCGTGGGCTCCATCTTCGGGTCGCAGCAACGGATCAAGGGGACCAAGGGGGAGCAAAGCAGCGGTGAGTACTCATCCAAAGTACTCGCAAGACTTACATCAGAACTATGCTAAATATGCACCAGTATCAAAGAAGGGGGTTTTATATCTGGACTCACTGCAGGAGTGCGAGAAAAGAGAGAGAAGGCCTAGTCCTATCAAAGACTAGCATCTTCAGGGTCTTGCAGCAATAGACAAGAGTAGAACAGGTGTAAAACATTAATAGTCATATTGTTACAGCAATATTAAAGTGAGGTCACGCCCAAAGTTCCTCCCTCGACTCCCTGCGAGGAAACAATCCCGAGGCAAACTAAAACCAGTTAAGTAACAATTGTAGTTGTATAAGATCAGGGCACAACTCCAAGTCGTCCTGTAACTGTGGACACGACTATCCGAATAGTTAATTTTCATCCCTGCAGGGGTGCACCACATGTCCCGTCACACTCGATAACACTCTGGCCGGACACACTTTTCTGGGTCCTGCCCGGCCTCGGAATATCGACACGTCGCACCCCCACCTAAGACTAATCAGAGAGGTCAGCCCGTCGGTCTAAATCCTAAGCGCAAAGGGTTCATGGGCCCAGTTCCCCTCCGCGCTCCTGCACGATGCGAGGGCGGACGACGTCGGTCCTAGCATCCCTTAATCACAAGCGCGATGCATCTCGGGACCACTCGGGCGCGCGCCACTATGATTGCTGACATCTAAAAAGCTTCGGCTGATACCGCGACGCCGAGTACCCATAATTCTTCCCGCGTAGCCGGTTAGTGCGAAAAGGTTTCCGACCAACCCATATCAAACACCCAAATCCATTAACATTTTAATTAGGCCAACAACACAATCTCGCGGGAATCCACCCGTCTTACATCTAATCACCAATGATCCCAGTAACATGGTCGACTAACTGTGTGGTTGTAACATCGGGGGGAATCCGAGGTATTACCCTCGTTGGATTCCGAACGATGTATCCGTCAAGTTGGGCTTAGAGGAATCACCCTCGGGGGTCCCACACTTGAGGGGTTGCATGACAGAGGCGTCATCGGGAATAGTGAAAGAGGAATGACCCTCGATCACGATGACCGACTAGCTATACTACAGAGATATCATCAGGAGTACTTAGAGAGGTGTCACCGTCGGTACCCGATAGTATCTCTGTAGCTCGTACAACTAAAGGGTGTATGTGATGTGTCGGGTGTGGCTCGTCGATCAGGGATCGAGATTTGAAAACAAGAGGGGCAACTGAACTACGGGGTCAGAGGGGAGGACAGCTCCACCTATACCAGGCAGATTTAAAGTACAGAACTGAAAGTAGCAGTTCGTCAAAAATAGGCTATGCATCAGATATAGGATCTAACTAGAACAGTAGCAAAATACTAATGCAAGCGGTAGGAAGCAAGACATAGGCGATATAGGGATGATCAAGGGGGGTTTGCTTGCCTTGCTGCTCTGCGGCAAAGGACTGATCGGCAGGGTCGTAGATTTACTCAACAGCAGCGTCAGTCTCGGGGTCTACCGATAAGAAGAGGGGGAAGAAACAATAAATAATAGAAACAGTGTAACACAATGCATGACATGGCAAGATGCAGGCTAGACATGAGCTAATGCAGCAACATCCGTCATAGACGGGTCGGAAGAATATCTGACGATATTTTCCAGGTCTCGGGCTACTACCGGATAGATGGAAAACGATGGAAATGTTCTATGTTTGCTATGCTAGGGACACATGAGAGACAAATGGACCGTTTATCCGGGTTCGTCTCGTTCTGCTGATCAACTTTCATGTTGAAAATATTTTGATCTGACTTACGGATTAATTAATATTAATATTTAAAGTTTTAATCAATAATTAGGAATTAAAAACAGATTTAATTAATTTAATAAAATTCTATTATGACATCAGCATGATGTCATGCTCACATCAACAGTTGACTGGTCAACTGACGAGTGGGTCCCGAACGTCATAGACACGAGTTTCAATTAAGATTAAATATTAATTAATCAGATTAATTTAGTGGGGGACCCACGTGTCATACTCTAATTATTCAAATAACCCAAAATAATTAAATAGATAATATATCTATTTATTTATTTAATAAAAACATTATTTTTATATTTATATTTTACTTTTCACTTTTCTTAAAAGAGGTTGTGGGGCCTCCCTGTCATAGACAGCGGGGGAAGGTTGGCCCCACCGGTAAGTAGATTTAGGCCACAAACACATATTTCCCCACAGATACATATCCATACAATTAACATATACCGCCATATACCGACATACACAAATACATACATACGTGCATCTCATACATACAAAATACGTACGACGTTTATATATACATACATACGCAATACAACATTTATTTTTATTTCTTTCTTTCTCATCTCACAACTCCAACCCGTGTGTTAACAGAGACTCTCAACATCACAAAGAAAGGGACACATCTCCAAGATCACCTACGCGAACCTAACGGCGTCGGATCGGAACGCCGTTTGCCGGAACGGAACCGGGACGACGCAAGGAAGGATATGTTGGGAGGAGCCGAGGAGGGGCTCACCGACGTTGACAAGAGGGCGCGGTGAAGCCGGAGTTCTCGGGAGGCGGAGGAGACGGCGAGGGGGAGGACAAGGCGGTGATGGTGTTGACGGTGGTGGTGGTGCCGGTGAGGTCGGTCGCCGGAGAGGCCTCCCAGAGGGGGCCGACCGTCGTGACGTGGAGGAGCTCGGCCGACGGGGTGACCAAGGGGGAGTGCCTCGACCGATGGAGGAACTGGGAGGACCAGTCGACGTGGTTTCTGCCGATCTGGGAGGCGTGGTGGGAGGTTGAGTGTAGGGCTGGCCGACCTGGGGTTGGGGCTCAGCCGGCGGGGTGGGATCTAGGGCGAAGGGAAACGGAGGTAGGTGTGGGGTCGATGGGGGCTGGTGCCTCGGTGGGAGGCCGACGTTGGAGCTGTCGGTTGGGAGAGAAAGGAACGATAGGGAAAAGGCCGAGAGAGGCAGGGGGCCTCGTGGGGGGTGTGGGGGCGTGGTGTGTCGTGGGAGGGTCTGGTGACCAAGAGGGGGAGGAGAGATCGGTGGGAGGGGTAGGTGGGGAGGGGCCCCCCTCGAGGGGTTGGTGAGAGGCGAGGGAGGGAGGCTGTAGCGGCGGCGGGGAGCTGGGATGCGACGGGAGCTGGGGGGGTTTGGTCGCTAGGGTTCCCGGGAGCGTGGCCGGCTGGGCCAACTTGGCCCAGTTGGGCGAGGGGGGTCTCCCTTGTTTTTTTTGTTTTTTGTTTTCTGTTTTTTTATTTCTTACTATTATTTCATTTTATTATTAAAACTTATTTACGTTCTTTTACAATTTAGTATATATATTTTTAATACTTTCTTTTTATTTATTTCTTTACATTTACTATATTTGTTTTATTTATTTTATCCAAAGCTCCAGTTTTAAACATATAGGGTTTACCAATAATTCCTAAAGTGCCCGATCTTATATTATAATCCGCTAGGGAATTTCTATAACTTCCCTGGCATTTTTATTTCAACAACCGAAATCTTTTCTCGTTTGACTTAATCTCAACGCTTCGATTTTTTATTCGGTTTCAACCAACACAAGATCATTGATATAATTAATGATGACGTGGCATCGTTAGCGCTGGATCACTGTCGCTTAATTACAATCATCACTGTAGCAAAAGTCGAGGATGTCACAATGGAGCATATGAGATGTTCCAGGAGTTGAAGTTTATCTTTCAGAAGTACGCCCGGATCAAGAGGTATGAGACCTCCGATAAATTCTATGCTTGCAAGATGGAGGAGAATTTTTCTGTCAGTGAACATGTGGTCAAAATGTCTAGGTACTCAAACCGTCTAGCTGAGCTAGGTATTGAACTCCTGCAAGAAGCTATCAGTGACAGAATCCTTCAATCACTGCCACCTAGCTATAAGAGCTTTGTGTTCAACTATAACATGCAAGGGATGAACAAGTCACCCGGCGAGTTATTCGTGATGCTGAAAGTCGCAGAGTCAGAACTACGGAAAGAGCATCAAGTCTTGATGGTCAATAAGACCACTAGTTTCAAGAGAAACGGAAAAGGCAAGAAGGGTAACTCCAAGAAGAGCGGCAAGCCTGTTGCCAATCCGACGAAGAAACCCAAGGCTGGGCCTAAGCCTGAAACAGAGTATTATTATTGCAAGGGACTCGGTCACTGGAAGCACAACTGCCCCAAGTATTTGGGTGATAAGAAGGCGGCCAAGGAAAAATTAGGTATATTCGATATACATGTTATTGATGTGTACTTAACCAACTCTTGTAGTAGTGCCTGGGTATTTGATACCGGTTCTGTTGCTCATATTTGCAACTCGAAGCAGGAACTGCGAAATAAACGAAGGCTGGCAAAGGATGAAGTGACGATGCGCGTGGGAAATGGTTCCAAGGTTTATGCAATCGCCGTCGGCACAATCTCACTTCAGTTACCATCAGGATTAGTTATGAACTAAAATAATTGTTATTTAGTACCTGCTTTAAGCATGAACACTATATTTGGATCTTGTTTATTGCAAGACGATTACTCGTTTAAGTCAGAGAATAATGGTTGTTCTATTTCTATGATTAATATCTTTTATGGTCATGCACCCAATGTGAGATGATAGTTCATATTGAATCTTGATAGCGATGATACACATATACATAACATTGAGACCAAAAGATGTGGAGTTAACAATGATAGCGTCATGTTTTTGTGGCACTGCCGCTTAGGTCATATTGGTGTGAAGCGCATGAAGAAACTCCATTCTGATGGGCTTTCGGAGTCAATTAATTTTGAATCACTTGACACGTGCGAACCATGCCTCATGGGCAAGATGACTAAGACTCCGTTCTCCGGAACAATGGAGTGTGCAAGAGACTTGTTGGAAATCATACATACTGATGTGTGCGGTCCGATGAGCGTGGAGGCGCGTGGCGGATATCATTATTTTCTCCTCTTCACTGACGATTTGAATAAGTATCGATATATCTACTTGATGAAGCACAAGTCTAAAACGTTTGAGAAGTTCAAGCAATTTCAGAGTAAAGCTGAAAATCATCGTAACAAGAAGATCAAGTTCCTACGGTCTGATCGTGGAGGTGAATATCTGAGTTTCGAGTTTGGTGCTCACTTAAGACAATGTGGAATTATTTCACAGTTGACATCGCCTGGAACATCACATCGTAATGGTGTGTTCGAACGTTGTAATCGTACTTCGTTCGAGATGGTGCGATCTATGATGTCTCTTACCGATTTGCCGTTATCATTTTGGGATTATGCATTACACACAGCTGCAGTCACTTTAAGTAGGGCACCATCAAAATTGGTTGACACGACACCATACGAACTATGGTATGGCCAAAGACCAAAATTGTCGTTTCTTAAAGTTTGGGAATGTGATGCTTATGTCAAAAAGCTTCAGCCAGCAAAGCTGGAATCCAAAGCGGAAAAGGGCGTCTCCATAGGTTACCCAAAAGAGATAGTTGGTTACACCTTCTATCTCGAATCTGAGGGCAAAGTGTTTGTTGCTAAGAACGGAGCTTTTCTTGAGAAGGAGTTTCTCTCGAAAGAATTGAGTGGGAGGAAGATAGAACTTGATGAGGTTGTCGAACCTCTAGTCCCTCTAGATGGTGGCGCAGGGCAAGGGGAAACCCCTGTCGAAGCAACACCGGTTGAGGAGGAAGTCAATGATGATGATCATGAAACTTCGGATCAAGTTCCTAACGGACCTCGCAAGTCGACAAGATCATGTACTACTCCTGAGTGGTACGGTAATCCTCTCTTATCAATCATGTTGTTAGAAAACAATGAACCTGCGAATTATGAAGAAGCAATGGTGGGCCCAGATTCCAACAAATGGCTGGAGGCCATGAAGTCCGAGATAGGATCTATATGTATGAAAACAAAATATGGACTTTGGAAGTATTACCTGAAGGCCGCAAGGCTATTCAGAACAAATGGATCTTTAAGAAGAAGACGGACGCAGACGGTAATGTGACCGTTTATAAAGAACGACTTGTGGCAAAGGGTTTTTCACAAGTTCAAGGAGTTGACTATGATGATACATCCTCACTAATAGCGATGCTTAAGTCCGTACGAATCATGTTAGCAATAGCTGCATTTTTAGATTATGAAATCTGGCAGATGGATGTCAAAACGGCGTTCCTTAACGGTTTTCTTAAGGAAGAGTTGTATATGATGCAACCTGAAGGTTTTGTCAATCCACAGAATGCTAACAAAGTATGCAACCTCCAGCGATCCATTTATGGACTGGTGCAAGCATCTCGGAGTTGGAATAAGCGCTTTGATGAGGTGATCAAAGCATTTGGGTTTATACAAAGTGGTTGGAGAATCTTGTATTTACAAGAAAGTGAGTAGGAGCTCTCTCATGTTTTTAATATTATATGTGGATGACATGTTGCTGTTTGGAAACAACGTGGAGTTTTTGGAGAGCGTAAAGGATTACTTGAATAAAAGTTTCTCTATGAGGGACCTAGGAGAAGCTGCTTACATTCTAGGTATTAAGATCTATAGGGATAGATCGAGACGCCTGATAGGACTTTCACAAAGTACATACCTTGATAAAGTTTTGAAGAAGTTCAAAATGGAACAATCCAAGAAAGGGTCTTGCTAGTGTTACAAGGTATAAAATTGAGTAAGACTCAGTGCCCAGTAACTGCAGAAGATAGAGAACAAATGAGTTCCGTCCCCTATGCTTCAGCCATAGGTTCTATCATGTATGCAATGTTGTGCACTAATCCAGATGTCAGCTTGGCCATAAGTATGGCAGACAGGTTTCAAAGTAAAACAGGAGTGGATCACTGGATGGCGGTCAAAAATATTCTGAAGTACCTGAAAAGGACTAAGGAAATGTTTCTCGTTTATGGAGGTGACGATGAGCTCGTCGTAAAGGGTTACGTCGACGCAAGCTTTGACACCGATCTGGATGACTCTAAGTCGCAAACTGGATACATATTTATTCTTAATGGGAGTGCGGTAAGCTGGTGTAGTTCCAAGCAAAGCATCGTAGCAGATTCTACATGTGAAGCGGAGTACATGGCTGCCTCGGATGCAGCTAAGGTATCTGGATGAAGCTGTTCATGAGGGATCTTGGGGTTGTGCTGAGCACACTAAATCCAATAACTCTGTTCTGTGAAAACACTGGTGCCATTGTTTTAGCAAAGGAACCAAGGTTTCACAAGAAGACCAGGCATATTAAACGATGCTTCAACCTCATCCGCGACTACGTCGAAGGAGTGGATGTAAATATTTGCAAAGTGCACACGGATCTGAATGTAGCAGACCCGCTGACTAAACCTCTTCCACGGGCAAAACATGATCAACACCAGAACTGTATGGGTGTTAGATTTATTACAATGTAAATCGCATGGCGATGTGAGGACTAGATTATTGACTCTAGTGCAAGTGGGAGTCTATTGGAAATATGCCCTAGAGGCAATGATAAAATAGTTATTATTAGATTTCCTGTTACAAGATAATCGTTTATTATCCATGCTATAATTGCACTGAATGAAACATAGATACATCTGTGGATACATAGACAAAACAATGTCCCTAGCAAGCCTCTAGTTAGCTGGCCAGTTGATCAATGATAGTCAAGGTTTTCTGACTATATGCAAGTGTTGTCACTTGATAACTCGATCACATCATTAGGAGAATCATGTGATGGACTAGACCCAAACTATGAACGTAGCATATTGATAGTGTCATTTTGTTGCTATTTTTTTCTGCGTGTCAAGTATTTATTCCTATGACCATGAGATCATATAACTCACTGACACCGGAGGAATACCTTGTGTGTATCAAACATCACAACGTAACTGGGTGACTATAAAGGTGCTCTACAAGTATATCTGAAGGTGTCCGTTGAGTTAGTATGGATCAAGACTGGGATTTGTCACTCCGTGTGAAAGAGAGGTATCTCGGGGCCCACTCGGTAATACAACATCACACACAAGCCTTGCAAGCAATGTGACTAAGTGTAAGTCGCGGGATCTTGTATTACGGAACGAGTAAAGAGACTTGCCGGTAACGAGATTGAAATAGGTATGCGGATACCGACGACTGAATCTCGGGCAAGTAACATACCGAAGGACAAAGGGAATGACATATGGGATTATATGAATCCTTGGCACTGAGGTTCAACCGATAAGATCTTCGGAGAATATGTAGGATCCAATATGGGCATCCAGGTCCCGCTATTGGATATCGACCGAGGAGTGTCTCGGGTCACGTCTACATAGTTCTCGAACCCGCAGGGTCTACACACTTAAGGTTCGATGATGTTTTAGTATAGTTGAGTTATAAGTGTGGTTACCGAATGTTGTTCGGAGTCCCGGATGAGATCACAGACGTCACGAGGGTTTCCAGAATGGTCCGAAAACGAAGATTGATATATAGGATGGTTTCATTTGGTCATCGAAAAGTTTCGGGCATTACTGGGAGTGCACTGGAAGTGACGAATGGGTTCCGGGTTATTACCGGGAGGGTTCCACCCACCCGGGAGTGAGCCCATGGCCTTAGGGTGGCACACCAAGTCCTTAGTGGGCTGGTGGAGTCTTCCCAAGAGGGCTATGGCGCCACAAGCAAAAATACCAAAGGAAAGAAGAAAAAAAAGGAAAGAGGGAGGTGGGAAGGAAGAGGAGCACTCCTCCTTCCCAAACCGAATTGGAGGAGGAGTCCTCCTCCACCCTTCGGCCGGCGAACCCTTGGGGCCCTTGTGCCCCAAGGCTAGCCCGTCCCCTCCTCCTATATATATTTGTGGTTTACGGCTTTTTTAAGACACAACTTCGCCATGTGCAACTCAAGCCTATTCCATATAGTTTTACCTCTAGATCGGATTTCTGTGGAGCTCGGGTGGAGCCCTCCAGGAGTAGACCATAACCACCACGAGAGCGCCATGACGCTACCGGAGAACTCATCTACTTCTCCGTCTCTCTTGCTAGATCAATAAGGCTGAGATCGTCATCGAGTTGTACGTGTGTTGAACGCGGAGCTGCCGTCCGTTCGGCGCTAGATCGGAATCGTTCGTGGGACGACGGTGATTGAATCATGAAGCTATACCACTACATCAACCATGTTTCTTAATGCTTCCCTATTAGCAATCTACAAGGGTATGTAGATCTAATCTCCGCTCGTAGATGGACATCACCATGATAGGTCTTCGTGTGCGTAGGAAATTTTTGTTTCCCATGCAACGTTCCCCAACACACTGTTTCTTAAATTCCCGGATATCAGTAACTTCGATGGGGCAGAATTTTTACCTGACTTTTTCCATAAATTATCTTTCTTGTGCCAGAAGAAGGGCCCGAACTAACTCATGGTGTGGCCACTAGAGAGCAAGGCACACCAAGGGGTTTGGGTCGCGCCCTGGTGGGTAGTGGAGGTCGTGAGCGTGTATTTATGTTGATTCCAATTCCAAAAATCACATATATTCCAGAATAATTCTCCATAAATTTTTATCGTGTTTGAATTTCGTTTAATATGGATATTATGCAAAACAAAAAACATGCAACAAACATGAACTCATACTTGGCCCTCGATCAGTATGTTATTCCAACAAAAAATATAAAATATTGCCAAAAATATGTCAAAGTTGTATAATATTGGCATGGAACAATAAAAAATTATAGATACGACGGAGACGCATGAAGCTTAATTCCTCCTTGTCCTCGAGTAGGTAAATGATAAAAAAGATAGTTTTTGATGTGGAATGCTACCTAGCATAATCTTGATCATATATCTAATCATGGCATGAATATTAAGATACAAGTGATTCAAGGCAATAATCTATCATTTGACATAAAGACATTAATACTAAGGCATCCCAACAAACAATCATGTCTTTCAAAATATCAAAGCTAAAGAAAGCTATCCTTACAAAATCATATAGCCTGTCATGATTGGTCTTCCTAGCATAAGGTATAAATCATGACCACCCCGGTGTGAAATCAAGCAATTGGATCGTACTTTTTAACGCACGTCAGCTTTTTATTACTCACTCAATACATGAGCGTGAACCATGGATATATCATAAAGGTGGAATAGAATATGGTGGTAGGTTTTGAAGGGGTAAAAGTGAAGAAGAAAGTCCCGCATCAACTCATCATATCAACGGGATATGGAGATGGCCATCAATAGATATCAATGCGAGGAGTAGGGATTCCATTCAATGGATGCACTAGAGCTATAAGTGTATGGAAGCTCAGTGTGAAAACTAAGTAGGTGTGCATCAAACTCTATAATGAAAAATTCCCACTAGTATATGAAAGTGATATCATAACTCTCCATATGGAAAACATGGTGCTACTTTCAAGCACAAGTGAGGAATTAGCATGACCTTCTCTCTTTTCTCTCATTTTTTCCTTTTGTTCTTTCTCTATTTTTTATTTATTTTCTTTCTTTTTTCTTTTTTTCTTTCTCTGTTTTTTATCTTTGTCTCGAGTCTCATCCCGACTAGTGAGGGAATCATGGTCTTCATCATTCTTTCCTCACTGGGACAATGCTCTAATAATGAATGATGATGATCATCACACTTCTATTTACTTACAACTCGACACCTACAACAAAGTATGAGTATATATGAGTGCCTCTATTAGTATACCAGGGTGTGCAATGATCAAGCGTAGCACGAACATCAAAAACCGGACAAGCCATGGAAATATCATGCTAGATATCTTACGATCATGCAAAGCAATATGACAATGAATGCTCGAGTCATCAAAACGGAAGCGATGGAAGTTGCATGGCAATATATCTCGGAATAGCTATGGGAATGGCATAATAGGTAGGTATGGTGGTTGTTTGGAGGAAGATATAATAAGGCTTATGTGTGATAGAGTGTATCATATAACAGTGTTTGGATGCAGCTGCGAAGTTTGCACCGACCCTTGAGGTGAGAAAGGGCAATGCACGGTACTCTAGAGGCTAGCAAATTGCGGAAAGGTAAGAGTGTGTATATCCATGGACTCACATTAGTCATAAAGAACTCATATACTTATTGCAAGATTTTATTAGCTCTCTCTAAGCAAAGCACTACTCGCATGTCCCTAGAGATAAGGTTGGGAGGAGTTAACCATCGCGTGACACAAATTATAACAGTGCAAAGCATTTAAATCAAGGATAATTTATGCTCCAACTTCATTGCATAACCACAGACTATACATGCATGATTCGGGAATCACAAACCTTAACATCAATATTCTTACTAATCCACAATCATGAACAAGTGCACCCACATATTACTATCTTAATGTCACAAAACTATTGCACGGAATCAAATATATCATACTGAGTGATCTACAAGTTTTATGTAGGATTTTATGACTAACCATGTAAATGACTAATTCCTTTTGACTCTCTAAATAGGTATAAGTGAAGCATGTGAGTTTAATTCTTTCTAGATAATACCACACTCTAAAAAATATAAGTCAAGCAGAAGAGCATTCTACAAATAAAAGTTTTCTATATGTAGAGAAACACGCAATCCAAACTTCAAATGATATAAGTGAAGCACATGAAGCATTCTGTAAAGCCATACTCAAAAGATATAAGTGAAGTGCAATTAGACTTCTACAAATCAACCATGGACTATCTCATACGAAAATGGTGCATAAAATAAAAGTGAAAATTAAACACAAAAAATGCTCCAACATTTACGCATATCACGTGAATGAAACGAAGATGAAAACATATCGATACTTGTTGAAGAAAGATGGGATGCCTTCCGGGATATGCCCAAGCTTAGATGCTTGAGTATCCTTGGATATTTACTTGGTGTGCCTTGGTTATCCCCAATATTTAACTCTTGCCTCTCCTCCATCTCCTCATATCTAGATCTCCTCGAACTTGGAACACTTCATCCACACAAAACTTAACAGAAAACTCGTGAGATCCGCTAGTATAATAATGCAAATTACTACCTTAAGTACTGTTGGAAACCCCTTCATATTTCATTTTTTCATTATAGCTACTGTAATATAGCTTCTCCGTGTCTTATACCATCGATAATTTCATCAAAACATGCAAAACAATGCATAAAAAAAGAATCTGTAAAAAATAGGACAGTCTGTAGTAATCTGAACATTGAACATACTTCTGTAACTAAATAAATTCTAAAAAATGAGGACCAAATAAACAATTTGAATATCATTAATGTGTAAAAAATGCAGAAACGTTCGACATTCTAGTAAAAATTTCATGGACTATATCTAAGGTTTCTGTTTTTGCACCGCACCTACCAACAAGCAATCTAATCATCCTAAAGGCAAATCTTGACACATTATTTTTATAATACAATGGATTTGTACCAGGGGATAATTATTTTTGTGTGTAAGTCATGAAAAGTTCTACATTGTTTCCATGAGCATGAACACAAGTGTTCAAGGTTGAACCTCACTTCTCCAATGCATAACCTTCCAATCGCTTCTCTTTTTGAAAAAGTTTTAAGTTCCACTCTATATTTTTTTGTTTTTAAACTTTTCAAAAGTAGTCAACGGATATAAATGAATCTCTAAAACTTCTGGGTTGTCTCCCTGGCAGTGCTTTCTTTAAATCCTTTAATCTAGGCATAAGGTGCTCAAGTAATTGATCCACCCAGATCCCAAGGTATATCAAAGCCAATTTAATTGGCAATTATTTGTAATTTAGTAGTGAGCACAAAGTGATATATATCATGTTACGTCAAAGTCTAACTCTCTTCCTATGCATTGGCATGTCATAAAAGAACAATTCATTCACACAAAGTAAAGGCCAATACATACATTAGTAGTTTCTTGCAATTTTAACGTATTGGAAACATAGAGAGGTGAAGATTTGGTTCCTCTCTGATAATAATTGCAAGTGGAGCAGCAAGCACATGCATATTATATTCATAAAAAGCATCATGTGTAGTGGTAAAACGCAACCCATCAATATAATCCTTAATAAGTGCAAACTTCCCTAATATGGTGTAGTTGGGAGAATTCAAAAATATAATAGGACTATCATGTGTGGGTGCAATAGCAACAATTTCATGCTTAACATAATGAACTATAGCACGTTCATATCCATAAGAATAATTCATATTGGTATCACGGCCACAAGCATAGCAAGTATCAAGTTCCTCAAAAAGGGATATTTGAAAAGAATCAATGGGATCATAGCAGTTATCATAGCATTCATCCTTTGGTACGTGCGAAGGGAAATTAAACAATGTATGAGTTGAAGAGTTACTCTTATTAAAAGGTGGGCATGGGTAGCTAATCCGCTATTCCTTCTTTTGATCTTCGCTCTCCTTCTCATATTTTCCATCTAACGAGCTCACTGTTCAAAAATTTCTTCTTCCATAGATACCTGCGAAATATTAGTCTCTTCCAAGGCAGCGGTCATTCTTTTAATAAATTCGTTAATATGGGCATTGTATTCATAGTTCTCATAGCAATATTTAAGTATGGTATAATTTCTAGATTTGTAAAGAATAACATCATACTTTTCAATCAAAGAAACAATTTCATAAGCACCCTTAAAAGCAACAAATTCTTCTATTTGTTCCGCATCATAGTAATCATGTAAACCATTAGCATAAGAAGCCAACGTTTGATTATCATTAAATTGAGATTGAAAGGGAAGGTGTGAAATCTCCATCTTAGAGAAAAGAATATAATCACACCTCAAGCAAAAATTCCAAGCATACCAACGCAACATTTTAATTCAATCCCATAAGTGTTTCCCTTTTTGAGTCATGCGATAATCGCTAAAATACTCACGTTGATCCAACACGTATCCCGTCATCAACTTCAATGGGCAATTCTCAGGATTGTCAAAGTAGTATTTAATGTTTAACACATAACAATATTCGAGGACTTTAGGAGGTTCCCCATCTCCATGACTGTCAAGTACAACTAATTTTTTTGGTGTTTCATGATCCATATCCATAACTAAAGATATAAAACAACTAATAATAGAAAATAAAAATTTCTTAATGATAAAGCAAACAAGCACACCCGAGAATATTCACTCCACGCTATTGCTCCCTACAACGACGCCAGAAAAAGGTCTTGATAACCTTCAAGTACACGGGATCGTTTATAGCCCTTTTCGATAAATAAGAGTGTTGAACCCAATGAGAAGCTAAAGGTAGAACAAATATTCCCTCAATTTCTATCGACCACCGATACAACTCTAGGCACACTTAACATTTGCTTTACCTAAAACAACAATAAAACTAGAAGTACTTATTAGGTGTAATAGATAGGTTTGCAAGATAATAAAGTACAAGTAAATAAAACTTAGGTGCTATTTTGAAAGAAAATAAAGAGCATAGAAACAAAAGTTAGGGGTTGTTTGGTAGAAATAGTTTTGTGTAACGCAAGAAAAATATTGTCCATAGGCAATTGAATATGACGTGATAGATACTTATCATGTGCAATGAAGGAGAGCCATCCGCTAACACACTTTCCAAACTTGGATCATATACACTTATGATTGGACGTCTAGCAAGCATCCGCAAGTACTAGAAATAAATAAGGTAAACCCAACCATTGTACTAAACATCAAGTCCTCTTTAGTCCCTTATGCACACAACTCCCTTACTCGGGTGTAAGTTTCTGTCACTCTCGCCACCCACTATAAGCGAATTTTGAACATGTTGCAGACCCTCCAGTGTGTATCCTTCGCGTGTGCGCCTCATGGAAGGTACCTTAGGATCATATTAAAACACAACTCATATCAATAACATCATATCACAATTAACCCGTAGGACAAATCGGATCTGCTCAAACATTATATGATAGCCACATATCATCGGGAAATCGTATGTAGTGTTGGGCACAATGTTTATGTGGAAAGTTACAGCGGGAAAATAGGTGTTACACCGCTGCATAGAGGGGGAGAGATTTGGTGTTCACGGCGATTGATGTCACGCTCCTTGCCCCGACGACACTCCGGCGCCACCGGGAGAGAGGGGGACAGATCCCCCTCCTTATTCTTCTTCCTTCGCCTCCCCCAAGATGGAAGGAGAGTCCTCCCTCTAGTACATGACCTCCCTATAGTCGGAGGGGCAGGAGCCCCTCCGAGGTTGGATCTCCTTCTTTGTTTTCTATTCCTGTTTTCTGGCCCTTCACCATTTCTTAATTTCCCGAACACTACTAGAATCCAGTTCTTTGCCATCAGCCAGTTCTTTGCCGTCAACTGGCTGATGGCAAAGAACCTCTTTGCCGTCAGCTGACATCAAGCAGACGGTAAAGGGCTGACTGATGGCAAACAGACTATTGGCCATGTGTCAGCCCTTTGCCGTCTGCCAGTAGACGGCAAAGAGACCTAGGGCATATGGCAAAGAGGACAGATGGGTCGCATGCCTGCCGTGTCCAACGGAAGGGGCTCTTTGCCATCCGGGGGGCCTTTGTCGTCCGCCATGGGGCCCTTTGCCGTCCGGGGGCGGACGATAAAGGGGACGAGCCTATAACGGCCGTCACCCCCTCCCCTCGCTCCACTAACCCCCACTGCCACTGTCTCTCTCTCCCCTCACCTCACTCGCCCCCTGCGCCGTCCTCAGCATGTCCCGCCTCGCTCCAGCACCACCGACGGCCGGCCAACCCTCCACCGCTCCCGGTGCCGCCCCCTCCGACGGCCCCTGCGCCACCACCTCCCCTCACCCGCCCCCTCCGCTCACTCGCCTCCGACGCCGCCGCCTTCCCTACCCGGCCCCGGCGCCATCACTCCTCTCACTTGGTGCAGGTGCCGCCCCCTGCGCCGCCCCCTCCCCTCACCGGCTTCCGGCCACGCCCCTCCCATCACCGGCCGTCCCCAACTCCGGTGAGTGCCTCCGGTACCCATATTTTCTGTTTTTTTAATTAGATAGTTAGTTTTTTTTCTTTTTTTCTGTTAAATTAGGTAGTTAGTTTATTAGGTAGAATAAAGTAGATAGAAAAAATAGATAGAAAGAAAAATTTAGAACAAAATAATAGAAGAAAAAAGAAGAAGAAGAAGAAGAAGAAGAAGAAAGAGGAGAGGAGGAGAAAGAGAAAAGAAAGAAGAAAAAGAAGAAGAGGAGGAGGAGGAGGAGAAAAAAGAAGAAGAAGAAGAATAAGAAGAAGATGATCAAGAAGAAGAAGAAGAAGAAGAAGAAAAAGAAGAGAGAGGAGAAGAAGAAAGAAGAGGAAAAAGGAACCTCGGCACCCCGGCACTGAGCCTCGACCCCCAACCCCTGACGCCCGACGCCACTGACCCTCAACCCTCGACCCCCGACGCCACTGACGATCGACCCCCAACCCTCGACCCCGACGCTCGACGCCACTGACCCTCGACCCCCGACACCTGTTCGGCCTCTTGTTGACCGAAAAGACCCCAATCCCCGACGCCAGTGACCCTCGACCCCCGACGACATTGACCCCCGACCACCGACGCAACTAACCCCCAACCCCCGACGCCACCGATACCCAACACCACCGACCCTCGACGCCACTAAGCCCCGACCCCCGACACCTCTTATGCCTACTGTTGAACGAGAAGGTGCTTTTCGGCCTTCTAGAAGCCGACGGGGGTCATAGTTTTGCAAATTATGAGTTAGGCCACATATTTCCGATTATGTTAATTATAAAAACATCATATTTGTGTAGATCGTGTGAATTTCAATGTGCAGTTGTTCGACGACCTCCACGTGCGTTAGACGAGCTCCTCCCCTGCGTTTGTTGGTGAGCACAAATGACTTCTACTCCTACCCCCTTAATTTGCTCTGTTTCGGTCTTCGTGTCGATGAAACTTGCTAGCTATAGGTATCTTCAATCATGAGTATGCGTGACTAGTATGTGTCTCCTGTTCGAAAGGACGACATCTATAAATATACATGTCTTTGCATATTTATAACCGCCATCCGTTTGAATTGTCCAACGTTATCCATGGACAGCATGAGTATGTGTCGATTGGGTTCGTTTTCCCGTATGTTGTGCTCTGGATCCGGTGCGGAATTTCGTCAGTGCCTCCTTGTTATTCTCCGGTACACATCCTCTCTGCTTATTGCCGAGACGTGTATCAGGAGAACAGCGGGGAGGTGCTGCCGAAATTCTGCATCGCATCTGGAGCAGAGCATAGGAAAACGAACCCAATCTACACATACTCAGGTGGGATTAGGACATATCTTTACCTATTAGCATGTAGGTTGCATGGAGGTAATAAAACTGACAAACTTGATTAGCGGATGAATATAGATGATGAATTATATATATTTATTTCTTGTGCACCCATAGGTAGCTAGGCAACATGATTGATCATGCTTGGATGTACACTAGTCACCCTAGTCAGAAATACATGACCAATGAATGGTTAACAAAAACCAGGGGGTTTGTGAGAGCCGCATTTGCAAATGGCCAGCTAAAAACATGGTGCCCCTGTCCCAACTGCGACAACTGGAAAAAGCAGACAAAGTTTGAAATGGGTAAACACCTGCAGAAGTGGGGTTTTATGCCTAATTATACGGTGGGGACTTCTCATTGTGAGTCTGACCAACGTACCAGAGCTGAGGTGACTCGTCGTCGCACCGATGAGCATGGTACCGGGATCGAAGACATGGTGTAAGACTTTGATGATGCTCGGGATTCGGACGATGAGATGGAGGAATCCGCAAAGGCCTTCTATGAAATGTTGGAGTCTTCAAAACATCCTCTCCACGAGCAGACTGGGCTTTGTCAGCTGGATGCCATCGTGCAAGTAATGGCTCTGAAGGCTGAATTCAACCTAGGCAGAGAATGCTACGACGTGATGATGACGATATTTGGACGCTTTATACCCAAAGGCCATGTACTGCCTGCAAACATGTACGAGTCAGAGAAAATCCTCTGTGTACTTAAGATGCCCTATGAGAAGATACATGCGTGTGAGAATGGATGTGCCTTATTGAGGCTTGAGTATCCGGCCTTGAACTATTGCCCCATTTGCAATTCTTCCAGGTATACTGTGGTAGACAACGGTATGGGTGAGAAGAATTAGACCAAAATCCCCAGTAGTGTTCTTCGGTATTTGCCAATCGTACCAAGACTTCAACGTCTTTTCATGGTCGAAGAGATGGCCAGACAGATGACATGGCACAAATTGGGCAAAAGAACCGAACTAGATGTGGATGGGAACAAGATGCTGGTACACACTTCAGATGGTTTTGCGTGGAGGCACTTCGATGCAATACATCAGCATAAATCAGAAGATCCAAGGCATCCTAGAGTTGCCATCAGCACGGATGGGTTCAATGTGTATGGTACGACGGCATCACAATACAGTTGTTGTCCTGTATTTGTCATTCCACTCAATTTGCCACCCGGAGAGATTATGAAGAGAAAGAACATTTTCCTGACGTTGATAATTTCAGGGCCCAACTATCCGGGGAAGAATATGAATGTGTACATGCAGCCGCTTAAGGATGAGTTGCAAGAAGCCCGGGATAATGGGATCAAGACCTACGACGCGGCTACCAGAACAAATTTCAAAATGCATGTGTGGTACATGTACTCGACGCATGATTATCCGGCGTTTGCGCTATTCGCTGGCTGGTGTGTGCATGGAAGGTTCCCGTGCACCACATGCAAGGCAACTCTTCAGTTCCGTTGGCTGCAGGCTGGTCGCAAGTTTTCTTGCTTCGACATGCATAGACAATTCCTGGATCCTGACCATAAATTCAGAAAAGACAAGAAGAATTTCATCAAAGGTAGAGTTGTCAAAAACACTTCACCAGCTGCGTTGACAGGCCATCAGACCCTTGATCAGTTAAACGCTCTCAAGCCTGATCCTTTGCGTCCAGGATGCTTCAAAGGGTATAATACATAACACGCCTGGACTCACAAGTCATGCTTATGGGATCTGCCTTACTTCAAAGATCTCCTTTGCCCACACAACATCGACGTGATGCACACTGAAAAGAATATTGCGGAGGCCAATTTTGGTACATTTTTCGGCACAGAGGGGAAGTCAAAAGATAACCCTACGCCTAGAATCGACCTGGAGGCTCTATGTGATAGACCGTTGCAAAACTTGCGACAACGGAAAGGAAAGCAAAGCATAGCGAAGCCGAAGGCATGGTTCAATCTTGAAAGGCCAGCTATGAGGGAAATGTTGGAATTATGCCCTAGAGGCAATAATAAATGTATAGTTATTATTATAATTCCTGTATCAAGATAATAGTTTATTATCCATGCTATAATTGTATTGAATGAAGACTCATTTACATGTGTGGATACATAGACAAAACACCGTCCCTAGCATGCCTCTAGTTGGCTAGCCAGTTGATCAATGATAGTCAGTGTCTTCTGATTATGAACAAGGTGTTGTTGCTTGATAACTAGATCACGTCATTGGGAGAATCATGTGATGGACTAGACCCAAACTAATAGACGTAGCATGTTGATCGTGTCATTTTGTTGCTACTGTTTTCTGCGTGTCAAGTATTTATTCCTATGACCATGAGATCATATAACTCACTGACACCGGAGGAATGCTTTTTGTGTATCAAACGTCGCAACGTAACTGGGTGACTATAAAGATGCTCTACAGGTATCTCCGAAGGTGTTAGTTGAGTTAGTATGGATCAAGACTGGGATTTGTCACTCCGTGTGACGGAGAGGTATCTCGGGGCCCACTCGGTAATACAACATCACACATAAGCCTTGCAAGCAATGTAACTTAGTGTAAGTTGCAGGATCTTGTATTACGGAACGAGTAAAGAGACTTGCTGGTAAACGAGATTGAAATAGGTATGCGGATACTGACGATCGAATCTCGGGCAAGTAACATACCGAAGGACAAAGGGAATGACATACGGGATTATACGAATCCTTGGCACTGAGGTTCAAACGATAAAGATCTTCGTAGAATATGTAGGATCCAATATGGGCATCCAGGTCCCGCTATTGGATATTGACCGAGGAGTCTCTCGGGTCATGTCTACATAGTTCTCGAACCCGCAGGGTCTGCACACTTAAGGTTCGACGTTGTTTTATGCGTATTTGAGTTATATGGTTGGTTACCGAATGTTGTTCGGAGTCCCGGATGATATCACGGATGTCACGAGGGTTTACGGAATGGTCCGGAAACGAATATTGATATATAGGATGACCTCGTTTGATTACCGGAAGGTTTTCGGAGTTACCGGGAATGTACCGGGAATGACGAATGGGTTCCGGGAGTTCACCGGGGGGGCAACCCACCCCGGGGAAGCCCATAGGCTTTGGGGAGACACACCAGCCCTTGGTGGGCTGGTGGGACAGCCCCAAGTGGGCCTATGCGCCAAGAAAAGGAAATCAAAGGAAAAGAAAAAAAAAGAGGGAGGAAGTGGGAAGGGAGGGGGACTCCTCCCACCAAACCAAGTCCAACTCAGTTTGGGCGGGGAGTCCTCCCCCCTTGGCTCGGCCGACCCCTTGAGGGTCCCTTGGACCCCAAGGCAAGGTCCCCCTCCCTCCTCCTATATATATGGAGCTTTTAGGGCAGATTTGAGACGACTTTCTCACGGCTGCCCGACCACATACCTCCATAGTTTTTCCTCTAGATCGCGTTTCTGCGGAGCTCGGGCGGAGCCCTGCTGAGACAAGATCATCACCAACCTCTGGAGCGCCGTCACGCTGCCGGAGAACTCTTCTACCTCTCCGTCTCTCTTGCTGGATCAAGAAGGCCGAGATCATCGTCGAGCTGTACGTGTGTTGAACGCGGAGGTGCCGTCCGTTCGGTACTAGATCGTGGGACTGATCGCGGGATTGTTCGCGGGGCGGATCGAGGGACGTGAGGACGTTCCACTACATCAACCGCGTTCTCTAACGCTTCTGTTGTACGATCTACAAGGGTACGTAGATCACTCATCCCCTCTCGTAGATGGACATCACCATGATAGGTCTTCGTGCGCGTAGGAAATTTTTTGTTTCCCATGCGACGTTCCCCAACAGTGGTATCAGAGCTAGGTTCATGCGTAGATGTCTTCTCGAATAGAACACAAAAGTTTTTGTGGGCGGTGATGTGCGTTTTGCTGCCCTCCTTAGTCTTTTCTTGATTCCGCAGTATTGTTGGATTGAAGCGGCTTGGACCGACATTACTCGTACGCTTACGAGAGACTGGTTTCATCGTTACGAGTAACCCCCTTTGCTCAAAGATGACTGGCAAGTGATGGTTTCTCCAACTTTAGTTGAATCGGATTTGACTGAGGAGGTCCTTGGATGAGGTTAAATAGCAACTCATATATCTCCGTTGTGGTGTTTGCGTAAGTAAGATGCGATCCTACTAGATACCCTTGGTCACCACGTAAAACATGCAACAACAAAATTAGAGGACGTCTAACTTGTTTTTGCAGGGTATGCTTGTGATGTGATATGGCCAATGATGTGATGTGATATATTGGATGTATGAGATGATCATGTTGTAATAGAAATATCGACTTGCACGTCGATGGTACGGCAACCGGCAGGAGCCATAGGGTTGTCTTTATACTAACGTTTGTGCTTGCAGATGCGTTTACTATTTTGCTAGGATGTAGCTTTAGTAGTAATAGCATAAGTAGCACGACAACCCTGATGGCAACACGTTGATGGATGATCATGGTGTGGCGCCGGTGACAAGAAGATCGTGCCGGTGCTTTGGTGATGGAGATCAAGAAGCACGTGATGATGGCCATATCATGTCACTTATGAATTGCATGTGATGCTAATCCTTTTATGCACCTTATTTTGCTTAGAACGACGGTAGCATTATGAGGTGATCTCTCACTAAAATTTCAAGACGAAATTGTGTTCTCCCCGACTGTGCACCGTTGCTACAGTTCGTCGTTTCGAGACACCACGTGATGATCGGGTGTGATAGATTCAACGTTCACATACAACGGGTGCAAAACAGTTGCGCACGCGGAACACTCGGGTTAAGCTTGACGAGCCTAGCATGTGCAGACATGGCCTCGGAACACATGAGGACGAAAGGTCGATCATGAATCATATAGTTGATATGATTAGCATAGGGATGCTTGCCACTGAAACTATACTCAACTCACGTGATGATCGGACTTGGGATAGTGTAAGTGGATCATGAACCACTCAAATGACTAGAGAGATGTACTTTTTGAGTGGGAGTTTAGCATATAATTTGATTAAGTTGAACTCTAAATATCTTGAACATAGTCTAAGTCCACTTTGAATATATTTGTGTTGTAGATCATGGCTCACGCAAGTGTCATCCTGAATTTTAATACGTTCCTAGAGAAAGCTAAGTTGAAAGATGATGGAAGCAACTTTGTAGACTGGGCTCGTAATCTTAAGCTAATCTTACAAGCTGGGAAGAAGGATTATGTCCTTAATGCTGCGCTAGGAGATGAACCACCCGCTACGGCTGATCAGGATGTTAAGAACGCTTTGTTAGCGCATAAGGAGGACTACTCAATAGATCAATGTGCAGTCTTGTATGGCTTAGAACCGGGACTTCAACGTCGCTTTGAGCGTCATGGAGCATTTGAGATGTTCCAGGAGTTGAAGTTTATCTTTCAGAAGAACGCCCGGATCGAGAGGTATGAGACCTCCGATAAATTCTATGCTTGCAAGATGGAGGAAAACTCGTCTGTCAGTGAACATGTGCTCAAAATGTCTGGGTACTCAAACCGTCTAGCTGAACTGGGGATTGAACTCCCGCAAGAAGCTATCACTGACAGAATCCTTCAATCACTGCCGCCAAGCTATAAAGGCTTTATGTTGAACTACAACATGCAAGGGATGAACAAGTCTCCCGGCGAGTTGTTTGCGATGCTGAAAGTCGCAGAGTCTGAACTCCGTAAAGAGCATCAAGTGTTGATGGTGAGCAAGACCACTAGTTTCAAGAGAAACGGCAAAGGCAAGAAGGGCAATTCGAAGAAGAGCGGCAAGCCTGTTGCCAATCCACCGAAGAAACCCAAGGCTGGACCTAAGCCTGAAACAGAGTGCTTCTATTGCAAGGGTATGGGTCACTGGGAGCGCAGTTGCCCCAAGTATCTGGCAGATAAGAAGGCGGGCAAAGAAAAATCAGGTATATTTGATATACATGTTATTGATGTGTACTTAACTAGCTCTCGTAGTAGTGCCTGGGTATTTGATACCGGTTCTGTTGCTCATATTTGCAACTCGAAACAGGAACTGCGGAATAGGCGAAGGCTGGCGAAAGACGAAGTGACGATGCGCGTAGGAAATGGTTCCAAGGTTGATGCAATCGCCGTCGGCACAGTGTCACTTCAACTACCATCGGGATTTGTGATGAACTTAAATCATTGTTACTTAGTGCCTGCGTTGAGCATGAACATTATATCTGGATCTTGTTTATTGCGAGACGGTTACTCTTTTAAGTCTGAGAATAATGGTTGTTCTATTTCTATGAGTAACATCTTTTATGGTCATGCACCGAATGTGAGAGGATTGTTCATATTGAATCTTGATAGCGATACGCATATACATAACATTGAGACCAAAAGAATTAGAGTAAACAATGATAGCGCCATATTTTTGTGGCACTGCCGTTTAGGTCATATTGCTGTAAAGCGCATGAAGAAACTCCATGCTGATGGACTTTTGGAGTCACTTGACTTCGATTCACTTGACACGTGCGAACCATGCCTCATGGGCAAAATGACTAAAACTCCGTTCTCCGGAACAATGGAGCGTGCAAGTGACTTGTTGGAAATCATACATACCGATGTGTGTGGTCCAATGAGCGTAGAGGCATGCGGCGGATATCGTTATTTCCTCACCTTCACTGATGATTTAAGTAGATATGGTTATGTCTACTTGATGAAGCACAAGTCTGAAACATTTGAAAAGTTCAAGCAATTTCAGAGTGAAGTGGAAAATCATCGTAACAAGAAGATCAAGTTCCTACGGTCTGATCGTGGGGGTGAATATCTGAGTTTCGAGTTTGGTGCTCACTTAAGACAATGTGGAATTGTTTCGCAGTTAACACCGCCTGGAACGCCACAGCGTAATGGTGTGTCCGAACGTCGTAATCGTACTTTTTTAGAGATGGTACGATCTATGATGTCTCTTACTGATTTGTCGTTATCATTTTGGGGTTATGCATTAGAAACAGCTGCATTCACTTTAAATAGGGCACCATCAAAATCCGTTGAGACGACACCATACGAACTGTGGTATGGCAAAAGACCAAAGTTGTCGTTTCTTAAAGTTTGGGGATGTGATGCTTATGTCAAAAAGCTTCAGCCTGAAAAGCTGGAACCCAAAGCGGAAAAGTGCGTCTTCATAGGTTACCCAAAAGAGACAGTTGGGTACACCTTCTATCTCAAATCCGAGGGCAAAGTGTTTGTTGCTAAGAACGGAACTTTTCTCAAGAAGGAGTTTCTCTCGAGAGAATTGAGTGGGAGGAAGATAGAACTTGACGAGGTTGTCGAACCTCTCATCCCTCTGGATGGTGGCGCAGGGCAAGGGGAAACCTCTGTCATTGCGACGCCGGTTGAGGAGGAAGTTAATGATGATGATCATGAAACTCCAGTTCAAGTTTCTGTTGAACCACGCAGGTTGACGAGATCACGCGCTGCTCCAGGGTGGTACGGAAATCCCGTCTTATCAATCATGTTGTTAGACAACAATGAACCTGCAAATTATGAAGAAGCAATGGTGGGCCCAGATTCCAACAAATGGCTAGAAGCCATGAAATCCGAGATAGGATCCATGTATGAGAACAAAGTGTGGACTTTGGAGATACTACCTGAGGGCCGCAAGGCCATTCAGAACAAATGGATCTTTAAGAAGAAGACGGACGCTGACGGTAATGTGACCGTTTATAAAGCTCGACTTGTGGCAAAGGGTTTATCACAAGTTCCAGGAATTGACTACGATGAGACTTTCTCTCCCATGGCAATGCTTAAGTCCGTCAGAATCATGTTAGCAATAGCTGCATTTTTCGATTATGAAATCTGGCAGATGGATGTCAAAACGGCGTTCCTTAACGGTTTCCTTAAGGAAGAGTTGTATATGATGCAACCCGAAGGTTTTGTCGATCCTAAAAATGCTGACAGAGTGTGCAAGCTCCAGCGATCCATTTATGGACTGGTGCAAGCATCTCGGAGTTGGAACAAACGCTTTGATGAAGTGATCAAAGCATTTGGGTTTATACAAGTGGTTGGAGAATCTTGTATTTACAAGAAAGTGAGTGGGAGCTCTGTGGCGTTTCTAATATTATATGTGGATGACATATTACTGATTGGAAACAACATAGAGCTTTTGTAGAGCATAAAAGGTTACTTAAATAAGAGTTTCTCTATGTAGGACCTAGGAGAAGCTGCTTACATACTAGGCATTAAGATCTATAGGGATAGATCAAAACGCCTGATAGGACTTTCACAAAGCACATACCTTGATAAAGTTTTGAAGAGGTTCAAAATGGAACAGTCCAAGAAAGGGTTCTTGCCAGTTTTACAAGGTACGAGATTGAGTAAGACTCAGTGCCCAGCAACTGATGAAGATAGAGAGCATATGCGCTCCGTCCCCTATGCTTCAGCCATAGGTTCTATCATGTATGCAATGATGTGCACTAGACCGGATGTTAGCCTGGCCATAAGTATGGCAGGTAGGTTCCAGAGTAATCCAGGAGTGGATCACTGGACAGCGGTCAAGAATATCCTGAAGTACCTGAAAAGGACTAAGGAGATGTTTCTCGTATATGGAGGTGACGAAGAGCTCGCCGTAAAAGGTTACGTCGATGCAAGCTTTGACACAGATCCGGACGACTCTAAGTCGCAATCCGGATACGTATTTATTCTTAATGGGGGTGCAGTAAGCTGGTGTAGTTCCAAGCAAAGCGTCGTAGCAGATTCTACATGTGAAGCAGAGTACATGGCTGCCTCGGAGGCGGCTAAGGAGGGTGTCTGGATGAAGCAGTTCATGACGGATCTTGGAGTGGTGCCAAGTGCACTGGATCCAATAACCTTGTTCTGTGACAACACTGGTGCCATTGCCTTAGCAAAGGAACCAAGGTTTCACAAGAAGACCAGACACATCAAACGACGCTTCAACCTCATCCGCGACTACGTCGAGGAGGAGGACGTAAATATATGCAAAGTGCACACGGATCTGAATGTAGCAGACCCGCTGACTAAACCTCTTCCACGGCCAAAACATGATCGACACCAGAACTGTATGGGTGTTAGATTTATTACAATGTAATTCACATGGTGATGTGAGGGCTAGATTATTGACTCTAGTGCAAGTGGGAGACTGTTGGAATTATGCCCTAGAGGCAATAATAAATGTATAGTTATTATTATAATTCCTGTATCAAGATAATAGTTTATTATCCATGCTATAATTGTATTGAATGAAGACTCATTTACATGTGTGGATACATAGACAAAACACCGTCCCTAGCATGCCTCTAGTTGGCTAGCCAGTTGATCAATGATAGTCAGTGTCTTCTGATTATGAACAAGGTGTAGTTGCTTGATAACTGGATCACGTCATTGGGAGAATCACGTGATGGACTAGACCCAAACTAATAGACGTAGCATGTTGATCGTGTCATTTTGTTGCTACTGTTTTCTGCGTGTCAAGTATTTATTCCTATGACCATGAGATCATATAACTCACTGACACCGGAGGAATGCTTTATGTGTATCAAACGTCGCAACGTAACTGGGTGACTATAAAGATGCTCTACAGGTATCTCCGAAGGTGTTAGTTGAGTTAGTATGGATCAAGACTGGGATTTGTCACTCCGTGTGACGGAGAGGTATCTCGGGGCCCACTCGGTAATACAACATCACACATAAGCCTTGCAAGCAATGTAACTTAGTGTAAGTTGCGGGATCTTGTATTACGGAACGAGTAAAGAGACTTGCTCGTAAATGAGATTGAAATAGGTATGCGGATACTGACGATCGAATCTCGGGCAAGTAACATACCGAAGGACAAAGGGAATGACATACGGGATTATAAGAATCCTTGGCACTGAGGTTCAAACGATAAAGATCTTCGTAGAATATGTAGGATCCAATATGGGCATCCAGGTCCCGCTATTGGATATTGACCGAGGAGTCTCTCGGGTCATGTCTACATAGTTCTCGAACCCGCAGGGTCTGCACACTTAAGGTTCGACGTTGTTTTATGCGTATTTGAGTTATATGGTTGGTTACCGAATGTTGTTCGGAGTCCCGGATGAGATCACAGACGTCACGAGGGTTTCCGAAATGGTCCGGAAACGAAGATTGATATATAGGATGACCTCGTTTGATTACCGGAAGGTTTTCGGAGTTAACGGGAATGTACCGGGAATGACGAATGGGTTCCGGGAGTTCACCGGGGGGGCAACCCACCCCGGGGAAGCCCATAGGCTTTGGGGAGACACACCAGCCCTTAGTGGGCTGGTGGGATAGCCCCAAGTGGGCCTATGCGCCAAGAAAAGGAAATCAAAGGAAAAGAAAAAAAAAGGGAGGAAGTGGGAAGGGAGGGGGACTCCTCCCACCAAACCAAGTCCAACTCGGTTTGGGGGGGGGAGTCCTCCCCCCCTTGGCTCGGCCGACCCCTTGAGGGTCCCTTGGACCCCAAGGCAAGGTCCCCCTCCCTCCTCCTATATATATGGAGCTTTTAGGGCAGATTTGAGACGACTTTCTCACGGCTGCCCGACCACATACCTCCATAGTTTTTCCTCTAGATCGCGTTTCTACGGAGCTCGGGCGGAGCCCTGCTGAGACAAGATCATCACCAACCTCCGGAGCGCCGTCACACTGCCAGAGAACTCTTCTACCTCTCCGTCTCTCTTGCTGGATCAAGAAGGCCGAGATCATCATCGAGATGTACGTGTGCTGAACGCGGAGGTGCTGTCCGTTCGGTACTAGATCGTGGGACTGATCGCGGGATTGTTCGCGGGGCGGATCGAGGGACGTGAGGACGTTCCACTACATGAACCGCGTTCTCTAACGCTTCTGCTGTACGATCTACAAGGGTACGTAGATCACTCATCCCCTCTCGTAGATGGACATCACCATGATAGGTCTTCGTGCGCGTAGGAAAATTTTTGTTTCCCATGCGACGTTCCCCAACAGGAAATGCTATTGTGGGTGAAAATGCGGTTGATGTTCCCTGATAGGTATGCTGCGAATCTAAAGAGGGGAGCAAGTCTTGAGAAATTGAAAATATTTGGTCTCAAGAGTCATGATTGACACATATGGATTGAGCGGGTAATGTCGGTGATGTTGCGTGCCTTTATCCCTGAGGATGAATGGGTAGTACTAGCAGAGCTGAGCTATTTCTTCCGTTCTCTTTGTGCGAAAGAACTATCGCCTGGCGTGCTAGATGAAATGGAAGAGTTGGCGGCGGAGTTGATCTGCAAATTAGAAAAGATCATTCCACCGGGCTTCTTTAATCCAATACAACATTTGATTTTGCATCTCCCGACCGAGGCAAGAATGGGGGGGCCCGTTCAAAATCGATGGTGCTACTCAACTGAGAGGATGCAGAAGACGCTTCGAGCTAAGTGTAAAAATAAACATAGAATTGAAGCATCAATGGTTGAGGCAATCATTACTGAGGAGGCGGCAAACTTCGTGACAGCACACTACGAAGCCAAAAACCATCATTTCCATAACCCGAAGCCTCGGTACAATGATGGTGATCCAAAAAAAAGTTTGATCCAACCTCAGCCTATTCAAAGGTAAGCTCGCACCATCCGGTGCTTCGAAAGGGAAATCATTGGATGTCGAAGAAATGGCGGACCATTTCATAGTATATCTTCACCAACCTAACAGAAGTGCGACCGTACATCGAGTAAGTTCTCGGTAAATTATTGTTCTGCAACTTCTAATTCCTTTCAACTACTCTTATTCCCGGATATTTGATATAGTCGATACGTCGCCGAATTCTCGGATGGAGTGGTCATCAAAAAGGATTCCGTCGAAGAGTATGAGCTTCTTGCAAAGCATGGAGGCGACTATCCCGGTTTCATCTCTTGGTTCAAAGAAAGGGTAATTAATTACCATTAATGGCCCATTTGATTTCTTGGTCTAATTTGCGGCTAATGCATCCATTCTTTCGCATTAAACTTTAGGATGATGCAGAGTCTATGGACGCTGAGTTGAGACAAGTCGCTAATGGTTTTGACTATAAGGTCCGTTCATTTGAGAAATACAACATCAACGGGTATCACTTTCGTACCTTTGGCAAAGAGCTATCTATGCCCGACCTAAAGACTACAAATTGTTCTGTCTCTACTATCGGCGAAGGAGGCACCGAGTATTATGGAAGAGTTGAAGCAATTTATGAACTTTTATTCTATGGTGAAAAGCCACCGACCATCATAGTCTTCAAATGTTATTGGTTTGAGCCGAGGGAGACTAGAAGGACTCATGAACATATAGGACTAGTCGAAATCAACCAAAACACCCACTTAGATGTTCCCGATGTCTATATTACGGCTCAACAGGCGACACAAGTTTTCTATCTACCGTGGGCCTGCCAAACTGATCCAAATCTCAAAGGTTGGGATGTCGTTTATGAAGTGCCACCACATTTTAGACCACCTACCCTCAATGAAGATGATTACGAACCTCACATTAACCCAGACACATATGAAGGAGAATTCTTCCAAGAAACATGTATGTCCAAGAAATGTTTCAAGAACCCGTCTACTTCACCCCAGAACATTGAAGTAGACAGTGACAGTGAATCCGTCTTAACCCCTGAGCCCGAACAGGAAGAGTTGGAAGAAGAAGAGGTTACTGTTGCAGATGACCTGTCACTTCTTGACCGATTACATAATGGTGGCCTTCCACATGTTCTTCCTGATAGTGATGATGATGATGCATTTATTGATGATAGTGATGATCATGATGTATTTATTGACCCCGAAACATATATAGACAAGCACGATTGTTATTAGTTCATGTCAGGTATCCAACTATTACTATATATAAATTTTGAGTTCACGTTAGGTATTCAATTTTTATTAGTCATGTTGGTATTTATGACGATGATACACTTAAATTATATACATTTTATTACTCATGTTGGTATTTATGTTGTACTAATTTCATTTACTCTTTGTCATGACATGTGTTGAAAGATGGTGGGAAAGGGTCGAAAGCACTCCGCGGCTCCTTCTTCGTCGACGGGTGGTGGGATGGGTACTTCCATTCCTGCGTCGCCTCTTCGGAGAGCGTTGCTCTCTACTCTGCATGGAGCGCCCCCCGTGAGAGGAGGTCGACCCCCCGCGAAGCCGGGAGGTACTAAAGGTATTACTCATGTTGGTATTTATGTTGTACTCATGTTGGTATTTATGTTGTATGCATGTTGGTATTTATATACATTTTATTACTCATGTTGGTATTTATGTTGTACTAAAGGTACACGTGGCCGTGGGAGAGGTAGGACGGTGGCTGCCACGCCTTCCTCGCCGCCACCCCAAGCTGATTCACCTGAGCACATGACTTCTAGGGTGGATTCGTGTGAGGTGGAGGCTACACGGTCTCCGGTTCATGAGCCTCAGGTTGACAAGCCTTAGGTCGACGTGTTGGAAATATGCCCTAGAGGCAATAATAAATTAGTTATTATTATATTTCTTTGTTCCTGATAATCGTTTATTATCCATGCTATAATTGTATTGATTGGAAACACAATACTTGTGTGGATACATAGACAAAACACTGTCCCTAGTAAGCCTCTAGTTGACTAGCTCGTTGATCAAAGATGGTCAAGGTTTCCTGGCCATAGGCAAGTGTTGTTAGTTGATAACGGGATCACATCATTAGGAGAATCATGTGATGGACTAGAACCAAACTAATAGACGTAGCATGTTGATCGTGTCATTTTGTTGCTACTGTTTTCTATGTGTCAAGTATTTGTTCCTATGACCATGAGATCATATAACTCACTGACACCGGAGGAATGCTTTGTGTGTATCAAACGTCGCAACGTAACTGGGTGACTATAAAGATGCTCTACAGGTATCTCCGAAGGTGTTCATTGAGTTAGTATGGATCGAGACTGGGATTTGTCACTCCGTGTGACGGAGAGGTATCTCGCGGCCCACTCGGTAATACAACATCACACACAAGCCTTGCAGGCAATGTGACTTAGTGTAAGTTGCGGGATCTTGTATTACGGAACGAGTAAAGAGACTTGCCGGTAAACGAGATTGAAATAGGTATGCGGATACTGACGATCGAATCTCGGGCAAGTAACATACCGAAGGACAAAGGGAATGACATACGGGATTATATGAATCCTTGGCACTGAGGTTCAAACGATAAGATCTTCGTAGAATATGTAGGATCCAATATGGGCATCCAGGTCCCGCTATTGGATATTGACCGAGGAGTCACTCGGGTCATGTCTACATAGTTCTCGAACCCGCAGGGTCTGCACACTTAAGGTTCGACGTTGTTTTATGCGTATTTGAGTTATATGGTTGGTTACCGAATGTTGTTCGGAGTCTCGGATGAGATCACGGACATCACGAGGGTTTACGGAATGGTCCGGAAACGAAGATTGATATATAGGATGACCTCATTTGATTACCGGAAGGTTTTCGGAGTTACCGGGAACGTACCGGGAATGACGAATGGGTTCCGGGTGTTCACCGGGGGGGGCAACCCACCCCGGGGAAGCCCATAGGCCTTGGGGGTGGCGCACCAGCCCTTGGTGGGCTGGTGGGACAGCCCAAGAAGGCCCTATGCGCCAAGGATAGAAAATCAAAGAGAAAGAAAAAAAAGAGGTGGGAAAGGAGAGAAGGACTCCACTTTCCAATCTTAGTTGGACTAGGATTGGAGGAGGACTCCTCCTCCCCTTGGTGCGCAGCCCTTGGGGCTCCTTGAGCCTCAAGGCAAGCCTCCCCTTCCTCCTCCTATATATATGGAGCAATTAGGGCTGATTTGAGACAACTTTGCCACGACAGCCCGACCACATACCTCCACGATTTTACCTCTAGATCGCGTTTCTGCGGAGCTCGGGCGGAGCCCTGCTGAGATTAGATCACCACCAACCTCCGGAGCGCCGTCACGCTGCCGGAGAACTCATCTACCTCTCCATCTCTCTTGCTGGATCAAGAAGGCCGAGATCATCGTCGAGCTGTACGTGTGCTGAACGTGGAGGTGCCGTCCGTTCGGCACTAGATCGTGGGACGGATCGCGCTACGGTTCGTGGGACGGTTCGCGGGGCGGATCGAGGGACGTGAGGACGTTCCACTACATCAACCGCGTTCACTAACGCTTCTGCTATGCGATCTACAAGGGTACGTAGATCAGAAATCCCCTCTCATAGATGGACATCACCATGATAGGTCTTCGTGCGCGTAGGAAAATTTTTGTTTCCCATGCGACGTTCCCCAACACGACGAGCCTCAGGTCGACGAGCCTTCGACCGACGAGGCTCGTGTCCCAGAGGCTTCGTTCCAGGCGACTTCGGAGCAAAGCAGGGATGAGGGTACGTACCCAGAGACCCAGTGGGATACCAGGACTGAGCCAAGTGGCCATGCTCATAACGACGAGGAGTTGTGTGAGGGCGCTACCGTCTACCAGCGTGGTGGTTCGGGGCTCCCGCTCGTGTCGGCGACCCGCGACCAGAGGTGGTCGATTAAGCCAAATGGGGACAAGTAAGTTAATTAACTCTTATTTAACCTTTTGTCTTCATGTTTTCTCAAATATCTAATGTTTTCGCTTTAATTTGTCATACTTCAGGGGTTGGATTGTTGCAAAGGGTGTCCGCAAGCCCAACATCGTCCTTGGTGTGCTTTGTCGTCAAAACTTCCCAGTGTTTGTTATGTTGCCCGTTCGGGAGCGAGAGGTAGGAATGACCTGGGAGCACTACTTGGGTGCCCCGGCCCCGCCGGAGGTGGAGATCGACGGTGTTTTGTGCCACACGAGGGCCAACGTGGTGATCCGACAGTTCTGGGTAATTTCTCCTTTACACAATTAGAAATCAACCATAGCTAGTTATTTTACTAATCGGTGTTGTCTCGTTTGCAGACCTACTACAGGTGTGAGGAGGGATACGAGGAGGACGCGGCAAAGGTTATCGAAACCGAATGTCGCCGCCTACTGCAAAACTTTCGGCACGAGGCTCGGGTGCAGGCTGTTCAAGACTACTATGCCTCGCTGCGTATTAGGAAGGACAAGGCGAAGTGCCGTGATTCTAAGATGGAGAAGGACCATTACATGAAGGTAATTAAATATTATTAAGGCTTTGTAGTTAGTTTCCTTGATTTGGTTCTTACGCGCTCAAATTTCTCTTTATTAACTTAGGTGCCCCCAAGATGGTGTGTGGATAAGATGGATTGTTGGGAGGCATTGGTGGATCAGTGGTGCTCCAAAACGTGGGAGGCCAGCCACAACAACGCAAAGGAGAGGCATGGCAAAATGGTTGGTGTGCCACATCATCAAGGGAGCGTCAACTTAATCCAATTTGGAGGGAACTGGGTATGTGGTTTGCTTCATGCCTCAAGCAATTCATTCATAATGCTATCTTGACCCCTTTACTAATATAATTTTATTCTCTCTCTCTTTTAGGCGCGTCACAATAAGACTGAGGTGCCACAGATGTACGACCTGTATGCGATGGCCCATACTGCCTCGTACAAGAAGGTCAAGGAATTCTCTGAGTCTGACCTCGAGCATCCAGAAAACTTCACCAACATCTCCTCCCATCACAAGCTCGTGAAGTACAGAGATCACGGGAAAGCAAGGAAAGGGGAGCACTTTAACCCGAGCGAGGGGCCTATTGATCCAGAGCTGGTGATGATAGCTGGCAACGGGAGGCCCCATGGCTCGATCGCCATTGGAGACGGCCTTATACGTTGTCCTAGCACTCTCCAGCAGATAAAGGCACGCCAAATGAGCTCATGTCCTGAGATAACACCTCGTCCACGGCCAGTCGAGCTCGCCATCGAGGTTAGTTTAATGGACTCAACTATCTTTCCGCATTATGTTGTGTGTTGGAACCAATATGATTACAATGCTAACAATGAGTTGTGTTGCAGGCTGCTATTCTGAAAGAGAGAGAGGAAATGCAGGCGGTTTTGGAAGAGAAGGATAAGGAGATGAAGGAGCTGGAGGAGAGGACAACTGCATTGGTGGAGGCTGAGAGGGCACGCAATGATGCGTCTAACAGGGCCATATACGAGCACTTCGTGGTAAGTTTCTTCTTCATATTATTTCAAATCTTGCATTTTAATGTTCGTTTCATTAATAACTAAAAAGTTTGACTTGTCAAAACCAAATGTACAGTCTATGTGCGAGAAGACCGGCCAAGTCCCTCCGACGGTGCCAGTCATTAACATGGCGGGGACGGTGAGTTTCATTTCAATGCGGCGATCTTAAGAGTGTCCTCATGCTAACGACACATTGCAAACGATGTTTGGTGCATAATATCTCCCGAAACGCATCGCACGACTCTTCTACAGTGGAGCCTGCTACCTCTTGAGCTTGCGTTGCTTTTTCCCTTGAAGAGGAAAGGGTGATGCAGCACAGTAGCAGTAAGTATTTTCCTTAGTTTTGAGAACCAAGGTATCAATCCAGTAGGAGTATCAAGCCAAGTTTCCAAAGTAGCTGCGCAAAAACAGCAAACTTGCACACAACGCTACAAATGGGTTGTCAATACCTTCACGATTGATTGCAAGGTGAGATCTGAAGGCAGAAAGTGCAACAAAGTAAAAGTGTGGAGCTGATAATATGATGTGAAGTACACCCGGGGGCCATAGTGTTCACTAGAGGCTTCTATAAAATAGCAAATATCACGGTGGCTGAACGAATTACTGTCGAGCAATTGATAGAACCGCGCAAAGTCATGACGATACCTAAGGCAATAATCATACATATAGGCATCACGTCCGAGACAAGTAGACCGATACTGTCTGCATCTACTACTATTACTCCACACATCGACCGCTATCCAACATGCATCTAGTGTATTGAGTTCATGACAAACAGAGTAACACCTTAAGCAAGATGACATGATGTAGAGGGATAAATCCATGCAATAGATATAAACCCCATCTTTTTACCCTTGATGGCAACAACACGATGCATGCCTCGCTACCCCTTCTGTCACTGGGTGAGGTCACCGCACGGTATGAACCCAAAACCAAGCACTTCTCCCATTGCAAGAATCATAGATCAAGTTGGCCAAACAAAACCCACAACTCGAAGAGAATTACAAGGATATGATATCATGCATATAAGAGATCATAAGAAACTCAAATAAGATTCATAGATAGTCTGATCATAAATCCACAATTTACCGGATCTCGACAAACACACCGCAAAAGAAGATTCTCCTCTGAAAAGGGTAAAAAACACGGAAAAAACAGGAACTCGCACTTGGCACTAAGTTAATAAGTTAGTCCCAAAAAATATATAAAAGGCATATAAAACATCCAAAGTTTGACAAGATAATAACATGGAACCATCAAAAATTATAGATACGTTGGAGACGTATCAAGCATCCCCAAGCTTAACTCCTGCTCGTCCTAGAGTAGGGAAGTGATAAAGACTGAATTTTTGATGTGGAATGCTACCTAGCATATTTGTCCTTTGTAACTTCTTTCATGTGACATGAATGTTCAGATCCGTAAGATTCAAAACAATAGTTTGCTATTGACATGAAAACAATAATATTTCAAGCAAACTAGCAAGGTAATCATGAACTTTCGAAATAACAAGGACAAAGAAAATTATCCCTACAACATCATATAGTCTGGCCATGCTCCATCATCCCCACACAACTAATTTAAATCATGCACAACCCCGGTATTGGCCAAGTAATTGTTTTCGCACTCTTACTTTCTCAAACCTTTTTCAACTCTCACGCAATACATGAGCGTGAGCCATGGATATAGCACTATAGGTGAAATAGACTATGGTGGAGGTTGTGAGCCAAAAAGGAGGAGATGGTCACATTGACTCGGCGTATCAAAGGGCTACGGAGATGCCCATTAATAGATATCAATGTGAAAGAGTAGGGATTACCATTTAATGGACGCACTTAGAGCTATAAGTATGTGAAAGCTCAAAAGGAGAACTAGTGGGTGTGCATCCAACTTGCTTGCTCACGAAGACCTAGGGAAATTTTGAGGAAGCCCATCATTGTAATATACAATCCAAGTTATATAACGAAGATTCCCACTAGCATATGGTGGTGACAAACAAGAGACTCTCAATCATGAAGAACATGGTGCTATTATGAAGCACAAGTGTGGAAAAGATAGTAGCATTGTCCCTTCTCTCTTTTTCTCTCTTTTTTTTGTTTGGGCTCTTTGGCCTCTTTCCATATCTCTCTTTTTTTGTGGGAAACTTTGGCATTTTATTATTATTTCCTCACATGGGAGAACGCTCTAATAATGATGATCATCACACTTTAATTTACTAACAGCTCGATTCTTAGAACGATGATGACTCTATAAGAAATGTCTCCGGTAGTGTACCGGGATGTGCAACAATCTAGCTTGGCGTATGACGTTGAAAACATCTCGCTAGCTATCTTACGATCATGCAATGGCAATATGAAAGTGACGGCACATGTCATGAGACGGAACGGTGGGAGTTGCATGGCAATATATCTCGGAATGGCTATGAAAATGCCATAGTAGGTAGGTATGGTGGCTGTTTTGAGGAAGGCATATGGTGGGTTTGTGCACCGGTGAAATTTGCGCGGCACTAGAGAGGCTAGCAATGGTGAAAGGTGAAAGTGCATCTATACCATGGACTCACATTAGTCATGAAGAACTCACATACTTATTGCGAAAGTTTTTATTAGTAATCAAAACAAAGTGCTAAACGCATACTCCTAGGGGAAGGGTTGGTAGCTTTTAACCATCACGCGATCCCTACCGCAACACAAAGGATGACAATCAATAGATCAATTATGCTCCGACTTCCTAACATAGCGGTTCACCATACGTGCATGTTACGGGAATCACTAACTTCAACACAAGTATTTCTAGATTCACAACACCCTACTAACATAACTCTTAATATTACCAAATCCATGTCTCAAAACTATTTGGGAGGAATCAAACTTCTCTTTCTAATCAATGCACATGAAGATGGAAGTTTTATTGTATCCTCTTTGGGTACCTATCACCTTTGGGACTACTTCCATAGCACAAGACAACTACCAAGTTACTTAGAGAGATCACTCTCAAAAATATATAAGTGAAGATCGAGAGTTCTTATTTCTCCAAAATATAACACCGTCGTGCTCTAAAAGATCTAAGTCGAGCACTTAGAGAAAAGTTATCTAGCTCAAAAGATATAAGTGAAGCACATGTGAGCTAAATTGCCTAACTCAAAAGATATAAGCGAAGCTCAAAGAGTATTCTAGCAAATTCACGATGAGTGCATGTCTCTCTCAAAAGGTGTGCAGCAAGGATGATTGTGACACAATAAAAATAAAATACTCCTACGATACAAGACGCTCCAAGAAAAACACATATCATGTGGTGAATAAAAATATAGCTCCAAGTAAATGTTACCGATGGATTGAAGACGAAAGAGGGGATGCCTTCCCGGGGCATTCCCAAGCTTAGGCTTTTTGGTGCCCTTGAATTTGGCTTGGGATGCGTTGGGCATCCCCAAGCTTGAGCTGTTTCCACTCTTTATTTCATTGTCCATGAGAACATCACCCAAAACTTGAAAACTTTACAACACAAAACTTAAACAGAAACTCGTGATATCATTAGCACAAGAAAACAAACTACCACCTCTTTAGGTACTGTAGCAAACTTGATTTCTATTTATATTGGTATTAGATTACTGTATTCTCACATTTACATGGCTAGTACCCCCGATACTATCCATAGTTTCACCAAAATAAGCAATCAACGCAACAAAAAACAGAATCTGTCAAAAACAGACCAGTGTGTAGCAATCTGTATACTTCGTATACTTCTGGTATCTCAAAACTTCTGAACAACTAAGGTAGTTTTGGCAATTGGAATATCAACCAGCAGCAAAAATAATCAACTCAAAATCTCTTTCTGAATAAAAAATGAAAAATCATTTCGTGAGCAAAAAGTTTCTGTCTTTTTCCAGCAGGATCAAACAACGATCACCAAACTAGTCATAAATGTTTTACTTGGCTCAAAAACAAAAATAAACACAAAAGACACAATCATAACAAAATTATGATGGCGTGGACGCAAAAAATAGAAAGCAAAAAGAAAAGATAAATTCATTGGGTTGCCTCCCAACAAGCGCTATTGTTTAACACCCTTAGCTAGGCATGAGGTGATAGGATCACGTATCGTCATCTTTGGTGCTCAAACCATAAGTAGCCCTCATCATGGATTCATAAGGCAATCTTATTTTATTTCTAGGAAAATGCTCCATGCCTTTCTTTAAAGGAAATTGAAATCTAATATTCCCTTCCTTCGTATCGATGATAGCACCAATAGTCCTTAGGAAAGGTCTACAAAGAATGATATGACATGTAGGATTGCAATCAATATCAAGCACAATGAAATCCACGGGTACATAGTTCCTATTTGCAATAATAAGAACATCATTGATCCTTCCCATGGGTTTCTTAAAAGTAGAATCCGCAAGATGCAAATTAAGAGAGCACTCATCAATCTCATTAAAGCCTAGAACATCACATAAAGACTTTGGAATCACGGATACACTAGCACCTAAATCACACAAAGCATTGCATTCATAGTTTTTGATCTTGATTTGAATAGTAGGTTCCCACTCATCATGAAGTTTTCAGGAATAGAAAATTCCAATTCAAGTTTCTCTTCAAGAGATTTTATCATAGCATCGACGATACGATCGGTAAAGGCCTTGCTTTGGCTATAAGCGTGTGGAGAGTTTAGCATGGATTGCATCAAGGAAATACATTCAATCAAACAACAAATATCATAATTGAATTCCTTGAAATCCAAAGTAGTAGTTTCATTACTACTCAAAGTTTTTATATCCTCTACTCCACTTTCAATGCTTTTAGCATCAAGATAGATAGACTCCGAATATAGTTTCCTCTAAAAGCATTGTTGTTGCCAAAATAATTCCTACCTACAAAATTAATGTCCAAGTTCTCATTGCTACTCTCAATCAAGGAAGACAAGGGCATATCATTTGGATCTAAGGGATCACCTTTACTAGCAAACAATTTCATTAACTCATCCATCTTAGCACTCAACGAGTTAATTTCTTCTATAGCGTGTACCTTTTTACTAGTAGGTGACCTTTCAGAGTGCCACTGAGAATAGTTTGTCATGATATTGTCTAGGAGTTTTGTGGCTTCTCCTAATGTGATTTCCATGAAGGTTCCACCGGAGGCGGAGTCCAAGATTTTTCTAGAAGCGAAATTCAAACCAGCGTAGAAGATTTGTATAATCATCCAAAGACTCAAGCCATGAGCGGGACAATTTCTAATCATCAATTTCATTCTCTCCCAAGATTGTGCAACATGTTCATGATCAAGTTGCTTAAAATTCATGATATCATTACGGAGAGAGATAATCTTAGCCGGCGGAAAATACTTGGATATATAAGCATCTTTGCACTTGTTCCAAGAATCAATACTATTTTTGCGCAAAGATGAAAACCAAGTTTTTGCTCGATCTCGCAATGAGAACGGAAATAGCTTCAATTTAATCACATCATTATCCACATATTTCTTCTTTTGCATATTGCAAAGCTCAATGAAGGTATTAAGATGGGATACGACATCTTCACTAGGAAGGCCCGAGAATTGCTCTTTCATAACAAGATTCAGCAAAGCAGCATTGATTTCATATGATTCCGCACTAGTGGCGGGAGCAATCGGAGTACTAATAAAATCATTATTATTAGTATTCGAGAAGTCATAAAGTTTGGTGTTTTCAGTCATGGTGACTTCAGCAAGCAGACAAGCACACAAGCGAACGGAAAGCAAGCGAGAGAAAAGGGCGAACAAAAAAGGCAATTTTTTTTGCAAATTTTTGTTTTTCGGAAGTGGGGGAGAGGAAAACGAGAGGCAAAAAAGTAAATGCAAGAGATGAGTTTGCGACACTTACTTGGATAAGCTTCACTTAGAATAATCCCCGGTGCCAGAAATTGACACGTTAACGGGAGACTATTCTTGACTTGATCCTCCCCGGCAACGGTGCCAGAAATTGTTCTTGCTACCTCTTGAGCTTACGTTGGTTTTTCCCTTGAAGAGGAAATGGTGATGCCGCACAGTAGCAGTAAGTATTTTCCTCAGTTTTGAGAACCAAGGTATCAATCCAGTAGGAGTATCAATCCAAGTTTCCAAAGTACCTGCGAAAAAACAGCAAACTTGCACCCAACGCTACAAAGGGGTTGTCAATCCCTTCACGATTGATTGCAAGGTGAGATATGAAGGTGGAAAGTGCAACAAAGTAAAAGTGTGGAGCTGAAAATATGATGTGAAGTAGACCCGGGGGCCATAGTGTTCACTAGAGGCTTCTCCCAAAATAGCAAATATCACGGTGGATGAATGATACGTCTCCAACGTATCTATAATTTTTGATGGTTTCATGTTATTATGTTGTCAAACTTTGGATCTTTTGTATACCTTTTATATCTTTTTTCGGACTAACTTATTAACTTAGTGCCAAGTGCCAGTTCCTGTTTTTTCGTATTTTTAACCCTTTTCAGAGGAGGATTTTAAACATAGTCCAAACGGAACGAAACTTGCAAAAAGATTTTTTTCTAAAACAGAAGAAGATCGGGAAGCTTGAGAACCAAGGCAGAGGGTCTCCAGGGACCCCACAAGCCCCCTAGCCGCGGCCAGGGGGGCCTGTGCCTCCCAGGCTTGTGGGCTCCCTGGGCCTCCCCTGCCCTAGGTCTTTCGCCTATATATTCCCATAAATTCCAGAAAAAAACAGGAGATCATCGAAATTACTTTTCCACCGCCGCAAGCTTTTGTGTCCGCAAGATCCCATCTGGGGCACGTTCTGGTGCCCTCCCGGAGGGGGGATTCGGATACGGAGGGCTTCTTCATCAACACCATGACCTCTCAGATGATGCGTGAGTAGTTCACCATAGACCTACGGGTCCATAGCTAGTAGCTAGATGGCTTCTTCTCTCTCTTGGATCTTCAATACAAAGTTCTCCATGATCTTCATGGAGATCTATCCGATGTAATCTTCTTTTGCGGTGTGTTTGTCGAGATCCGATGAATTGTGGATTTATGATCAGATTATCTATGAATCTTATTTGAGTTTCTTCTGATCTCTGTTATGAATGATTTCATATCCTTGTAATTCTCTTCGAGTTGTGGGTTTTGTTTGGCCAACTAGATCTATGATTCTTGCAATGGGAGAAGTGCTTGGTTTTGGGTTCATACCGTGCGGTGACCTCACCCAGTGACAGAAGGGGTAGCGAGGCACGCATCGGGTTTTGCCATCAAGGGTAAAAAGATGGGGTTTTGATCATTGGTTTGAGATTATCCCTCTACATCATGTCATCTTGCTTAAGACATTACTTTGTTCGTCATGAACTCAATACACTAGATGCATGCTGGATAGCGGTCGATGTGTGGAGTAATAGTAGTAGATGCAGAAAGTGTCGGTCTACTTGTCTCGGACATGATGCCTATATGTATGATCATTGCCTTAGATATCGTTATGACTTCGCGCGGTTCTATCAATTGCTCGACAGTAATTTGTTCACCCACCGTAATATTTGCTATTTTGAGAGAAGCCTCTAGTGAACACTATGGCCCCCGGGTCTACTCCACACCATATTTTCAGCCTTACACTTTTACTTCGTTGCACTTTCCACCTTCAGATCTCACTTTGCAATCAATCTTGAAGGGATTGACAACCCCTTTATAGCGTTGGGTGCAAGCTCGTTTGTGTTTGCGTAGGTACTCTGAACTTGACGAGATTCTCCTACTGGATTGATACCTTGGTTCTTAACTGAGGGAAATACTTACTGCTCTTGTGCTGCATCGCCCTTTCCTCTTCAAGGGAAAAACCAACGCATGCTCAAGGGGTGAAAGAAAGGTTTCTGTCACCATAGCAGAACAATTTCTGGCGTTGTTGCGACGGAGGATCAAGTCAAGAACTCATCCAAGTAAGTGTCGCAAACGCATCTCTTGCGTTTACTTTTTTTGGCTCTTGTTTTCCTCTCCCCCACTTCTGAAAAACAAAAAATTACAAAAAAATATTTGCCCTTTTCTCTGTTTGCCTTTTTCGTTTTCCTTTTCGTTCGCCCTTTTCTCTCGCTTGCTCTTTGTTCGCTTGTGTGCTTGCTTGCTTGCTGAAGTCACCATGACTGAAAACACCAAACTTTGTGACTTCTCAAATACTAATAATAATGATTTTATTAGTACTCCGATTGCTCCCGCCACTAGTGCGGAGTCATACGAAATCAATGCCGCTTTGCTGAATCTTGTTATGAAAGATAAATTCTACGGCCTTCCTAGTGAAGATGTCGCATCCCATCTTAACACCTTCATTGAGCTTTGCGATATGCAAAAGAAGAAAGATGTGTATGATGATGTGATTAAATTGAAGATTTTTTCCTTTCTTGTTGCGAGACCGAGCAAAAACTTGCTTTCGTCTTTGCCCAAAAATAGTATCGATTCTTGGGATAAGTGCAAAGATGCTTATATATCCAAGTATTTTCCGCCGACTAAGATTATCTCTCTCCGTAATGATATCATGAATTTTAAGCAGCTTGACCATGAACACGTTGCACAATCTTGGGAGAGAATGAAATTGATGATTAGAAATTGTCCCGCTCATGGCTTGAGTCTTTGGATGATCATACAAATCTTCTACGCTGGCTTAAATTTTGCTTCTAGAAATATCTTGGACTCTGCCTCAGCTGGAACGTTCATGGAAATCACGTTAGGAGAAGCCACAAAACTCCTAGACAATATCATGACGAACTACTCTGAGTCGCACACTGAAAGGTCACCTACTAGTAAGAAGGTACACGTTATAGACGAAATTAACTCGTTGACTGCTAAGATGGATGAGTTAATGAATTTGGTTGCTATTAGAAGTGCTCCTTTAGATCCTAATGATATGCCTTTGTCTTCCTTGATTGAGAGTAGCAACGCTATCTTGGACGTTAATTTTGTTGGTAGGAATAATTTTGGCAACAACAATGCTTTTAGAGGAAACTATGTTCCTAGGCCTTTTCGTAGTAACTCCTCTAATAACTTTGGCAACTCCTGCAACAATACTAATGGAAATTACAATAGATTACCCTCTGATCTAGAGTGTAATATCAAAGAGTTTATCAACTCGCAAAATATTTTCAATGCGTCCATAGAGGAAAAACTACTCAAAATTGACGATTTGGCTAAGAGCGTTGATAGAATATCTAGTGATATTGATGCTTTGAAAGTTAGATGTGCTCCTCCCAAGATCAATATGGACGAAACTTTGAAAGCTATGCGTGTTTCCATGAGTGAGAGCAAAGAAAGAACCGCCCAAATTCGTGCTAGACATGAATGGCTTAAAAAGGCGTGTTCTCATGATAAGAATCACGAAGATCTTATAGTGCTTGGTGTGACTCCCATTGAATCTTTGTTTTCTTGTGTCAAACCCAATGATGATGGGGCTGGATATGAATCCACTTTGGTTGAAAAACGCCCCATTGATTCGGAGTCCGTCTACCTTGATGCTAAAAGCATTGAAAGTGGAGTAGAAGATATTAAAACTATGAGTAGTAATGAAAATACTACTTTGGATTTCATGGAATTCAATTATGATAGTTGCTCCTTGATTGAATGCATTTCCTTGATGCAATCCATGCTAAACTCTCCACACGCTTATAGCCAAAACAAGGCCTTTACCGATCATATCGTCGAAGTTATGATAAAATCTCTTGAAGAGAAACTTTAATTGGAAGTCTCTATCCCTAGAAAGCTTCATGATGAGTGGGAACCTACTATCAAAATCAAAATCAAAAACTATGAATGCAATGCTTTGTGTGATTTGGGTGCTAGTGTTTCCGCGATTCCAAAGTCTTTATGTGACATTCTGGGTTTTACTGAGATTGAAGAGTGTTCTCTTAATTTTCATCTTGCGGATTCTACTGTCAAGAAACCCATGGGAAGGATCAATGATGTTCTTAATATTGCAAATAGGAACTATGTACCCGTGGATTTCATTGTGCTTGACATTGATTGCAATCATACATGCCCTATTATTCTTGGTAGACCTTTCCTAAGGACTATCGGTGCTATCATCGATATGAAGGGAGGGAATATTAGATTTCAATTTCCTTTAAAGAAGGGCATGGAGCACTTTCCTAGAAAGAAAATAAGATTGGCTTATGAATCCATGATGAGGGCTACTTATGGTTTGAGCACCAAAGACGACGATACGTGATTCTATCGCTTTTTTGCCTAGCTAAGGGCATTAAACAATAGCGCTTGTTGGGAGGCAACCCAATGAATTTATCTTTTTCTTTTTGTTTTGTTGCGTCCACACCATCATAATTCTGTTGTGATTGTGTTTTTTATGTTTTTATTGTGTTTGAGCCAAGAAAAACCTTTATGACTAGTCTTGGTGATGGTTGTTTGATCCTGCTGTAAAAAGACAGAAACTTTTCGCTCACAAGATGATTTTTCATTTTTATTCAGAAATAGATTTTGAGTTGATTCTTTTTATGCTGGTTCAAATACCTTTTTCCCAGGCATTCGTAATGTTTCAGAATTGTTGAGGTACAAGAAGTATACGAAGTATACAAATTGTTACAGACTGGTCTGTTTTTGACAGATTCTGTTTTTCTTGAGTTGGTTGCTTGTTTTGATGAAACTATGGATAGTATAGGGGGGTACTAGTCATGGCATAGTGAGAATACAGTAGCCCAACACCAATGTAAATAGAAATCAAGATTGCTACAGTACCAAAAGAAGTGGTAGTTTGTTTTCTTGTGCTCAAGATATCACGAGTTTCTGTTTAAGTTTTGTGTTGTGAAGTTCTCAAGTTTTGGGTGATGTTCTCATGGACAAAGAGATAAGGAGTGGAAAGAGATCAAGCTTGGGAATGCCCAAGGCATCCCAAGCCAAATTCAAGGACACCAAAAAGCCTAAGCGTGCGGATGCCCCGGGAAGGCATCCTCTCTTTCGTCTTCAATCCATCGGTAACATTACTTGGAGCTATATTTTTATTCACCACATGATATGTGTTTTGCTTGGAGCGTCTTGTATCGTAGGAGTCTTTTCTTTTTGTTGTGTCACAGTCATCCTTGCTGCACACCTTTATAGAGAGACATGCACTCATCGTGATTTTGCCAGAATGCTCATCGTGCTTCACTTATATCTTTTGAGCTAGGTAATCTTGCTCTATGTGCTTCACTTAGATCTTTTAGAGCACGGCGGTGCGTGACTTGGTAGTTGTCTTATGCTATGAAAGTAGTCCCAAAGGTGATAGGTACCCAAAGAGGATACAAAAACTTCCATCTTCATGTGCATTGAGTAGAAAGAGAAGTCTTGATTCCTCTCAATTAGTTTTGAGACATGGATTTGGTAATATTAAGAGTTATGTTAGTAGGGTGTTGTGAATCTAGAAATACTTGTGTTGAAGTTTGTGATTCCCGTAGCACGCACGTATGGTGAACCGCTATGTTAGGAAGTCAGAGCATAATTGATCTATTGATTGTCATCCTTTGTGTTGAGGTCGGGATTGCGCGATGCTTAATACCTACCAACCCTTCCCCTAGGAGTATGCGCTTAGCACTTTGTTTCTATTACTAATAAAAACTTTCGCAACAAGTATGTGAGTTCTTCATGACTAATGTGAGTCCATGGTATAGATGCACTTTCACCTTCCACCATTGCTAGCCTCTCTAGTGCCGCGCAACTTTCGCCGGTGCACAAACCCACCATATGCCTTCCTCAAAACAGCCGCCATACCTACCTACTATCGCATTTTCATAGCCATTCCGAGATATATTGCCATGCAACTCCCACCGTTCCGTCTCATGACTTGTGCCGTCACTCTCATATTGCCATTACATGATCGTAAGATAGCTAGCGAGATGTTTCAACGTCATACGCCAAGCTAGATCGTTGCACATCCCGGTACACTACCGGAGGCATTTCCTATAGAGTCATCATCGTTCTAAACTTTGAGTTGTGAGTAAATAAAAGTGTGATGATCATCATTATTGGAGCATTGTCCCATATGAGGAAACATAAAAATAGGCCCAAGTGCCGAAATAAAAAAAAGAGGCCCAAGTGCCCAAATAAAAAAAGAGAAAAAAATAAAAGCGACAATGCTACTATCTTTTTCCACACTTGTGCTTCATAATAGCACCATGTTCTTCATGATTGAGAGCTTCTTGCTTTGTCACTACCATATGCTAGTGGGAATCTTCAATATATAACTTGGCTTGTATATTCCAATGATGGGCTTCCTCAAATTGCCCTAGGTCTTCGTGAGCAAGCAAATTGGATGCACACCCACTAGTTCTCCTCTTGAGCTTTCACATACTTATAGCTCTAGTGCATGCTCTGTATGGCAATCCCTACTCATTCACATTGATATCTATTAATGGGATTTCCATAGCCCTTTGATATGCCGAGTCAATGTGACCATCTCCTCCTTTTTGTCTCACAACCACCACCACACTCTATTCCACCTATAGTGCTATATCCATGGCTCACGCTCATGTATTGCGTGATAGTTATAAAAAGTTTGAGAAAGTAAGAGTGCGAAAACAATTACTTGGCCAATACTGGGGTTGTGCATGATTTACATTAGTTGTGTGAGGATGATGGAGCATAGCTAGAATATATGATTTTGTAGGGATAACTTTCTTTGGCCTTGTTATTTTGAAAGTTCATGATTACCTTGCTAGTTTGCTTGAAGCATTATTGTTTTCATGTCAATAGCAAACTATTGTTTTGAATCTTACGGATCTGAACATTCATGTCACATGAAAGTAGTTGCAAAGGACAACTATGCTAGGTAGCATTTGACATCAAAAATTCAGTCTTTATCACTTCCCTACTCGAGGACGAGCACTAGTTAAGCTTGGGGATGCTTGATACCTCTCCAACGTATCTCTAATTTTTTATGGTTTCATGCTATTATCTTGTCAAACTTTGGATGTTTTGTATACCTTTTATATCTTTTTGGGACTAACTTATTAACTCAGTGCCAAGAGCCGGTTCCTGTTTTTTCTGTGTTTTTGACCCTTTTCAGAGGAGGATTTTAAACGGAGTCCAAACGGAACGAAACTTCCAAAAAGATTTTTTCCGAAACAGAAGAAGATCGAGAAGCTTTAGAACCAAGGCAGGGGGTCTCTAGGGACCCCACAAGCCCCCTAGCCGCGGCCAAGGGGGGCCGCGCCTCCCAGGCTTATGGGCTCCCTGGGCCTCCCCTGCCCTAGGACTTTCGCCTATATATTCCCATAAATTCCAGAAAAAATCAGGAGATCATCGAAAGTACTTTTCCGCCGCCGCAAGCTTCTGTCTCCGCAAGATTCCATCTGGGGCACGTTCTGGTGCCCTGTCGGAGGGGGTATTCGAATACATAGGGCTTTTTGATCAAGACCATGACCTCTCCGATGATGCTTGAGTAGGTCACCATAGACCTACGGGTCCATAGCTAGTAGCTAGATGGCTTCTTCTCTCTCTTGGATCTTCAATACAAAGTTCTCCATGATCTTCATGCAAATCTATCCGATGTAATCTTCATTTGCGGTGTGTTTGTCGAGATCCGGTGAATTCTGGATTTATGATCAGATTATCTATGAATCTTATTTGAGTTTCTTCTGATCTCTCTTATGCATGATTTCATATCCTTGTAATTCTATTCGAGTTGTGGGTTTTGTTTGGCCAACTAGATCTATGATTCTTGCAATGGGAGAAGTGCTCGGTTTTGGGTTCATACCGTGCGGTGACCTCACCCAGTGACAGAAGGGGTAGCGAAGCATGCATCGTGTTGTTGCCATCAAGGGTAAAAATATGGGGTTTTCATCTTTGGTTTGAGATTATCCCTCTACATCATGTCATCTTGCTTAAGGCGTTACTCTGTTCGTCATGAACTCAATACACTAGATGCATGCTGGATAGCGGTCGATGTGTGGAGTAATAGTAATAGATGCAGAAAGTATCGGTCTACTTGTCTCGGTTGAAGACAAGTAGACCGATACTGTCTGCATCTACTACTATTACTCCACACGTCGACCGCTATCCAGCATGCATCTAGTGTATTGAGTTCATGACGAAGAGAGTAACGCCTTAAGCAAGATGACGATGTAGAGGGATAAATTCATGCAATAGATATAAACCCCATCTTTTTACCCTTGATGGCAACAACACGATGCGTGCCTTGCTACCCCTTCTGTCACTGGATGAGGTCACCGCACGGTATGAACCCAAAACCAAGCACTTCTCTCATTGCAAGAATCATAGATCAAGTTGGCCAAACAAAACCCACAACTCGAAGAGAATTACAACGATATGAAATCATGCATGTAAGAGATCACAAGAAACTCAAATAAGATTCATAGATAATCTGATAATAAATCCACAATTCATCGGATCTCAACAAACACACCGCAAAAGAAGATTACATGGGATAGATCTCCATGAAGATCATGGAGAACTTTGTATTGAAGATCCAAGAGAGAGAAGAAGTCATCTAGCTACTAGCTATGGACCCGAAGGTCTATGGTGAATTACTCACGCATCATCGGAGAGGCAATGGTGTTGATGAAGAAGCCCTCCCTATCCGAATCACCCCTCCGCAGGGCACCAGAACTAGCCCCGGATGGGATCTTGCGGAGACAGAAGCTTGCGGCGGCGGAAAGGTATTTTTGTGGATCTCTATCATGGTTTTGGATTTTTCAGGGATTTATAGGCGGAAGAAGTAGGGCAGACGAGCCACAGGGGCCCACAAGCCTGCTAGGCGCGGCTAGGGGACTCCGTTTAATATTCTTCTCTGAAAAGGGTCAAAAACATGAAAAAAACAGGAACTGGCACTTGGCACTAAGTTAATAAGTTAGTCCCAAAAAAGATATAAAAGGCATACAAAACATCCAAAGTTTGACAAGATAATAGCATGGAACCATCAAAAATTATAGATACGTTGGAGACGTATTAGAGCCTTCTCCAGGGAAGCCTTTTCCAGGTGAAACAAGCCAGATCCACCGTGCTTCACGCCGTGATGACGATAATGGTATGTTATCCTCCTTCTTATTCTCTCCTCCTTCTTTTCCTTCTTCTTCTCCTTCTTCTGTTCTTCTTCTTCTCCTCTTCCTTCTCCTTCTCCTTCTCTTCCTTATCCTCTTCATTCTCCTTCTACGTAGATTATTTTCCCCAACATAGACATACTTAGCTAATTGTCCTCCAAAATGACATAATTAGCTTAGGTAGGTAAAAACATCATCAGAACCTTGGTTAGCTCATTAAAATGACTAATTTAGCTCCAAAATGACATAATAAGCTCAAAATGGCATATTAAATAAACAATGACATGTACTTACCTAATTATCCTCCAAAATGACATAATTAGCTCCAAAAAGGCATAATTAGCTAATTTAGCTCGAAGAAGAGGACAAGAGGAGAAGAAAGAGGAAAAAAGAAAAATAAGGAAGAAGAAGAATAAGAGAAGAAGAGAAGAAGAAGGAGAAGGAGAAGAAGGAAAAGGAGCTAGCCCCCTCCTTCTTCTTCTTTTCCTTCTTCTTTTCTTCTTCTTCTCCTCTTCCTTCTCCTTCTCCTCCTCCTTTTTCTTCTTCTTCTTTTTCTTCTCCTTCTTCTTCTCTTCTTTCTTCTTCTCTTAATTGGCTCATGAATATTATATACTTAGCTTGGCTTCCACCTAAATGACATAATTAGCCAAGTTAGCTCCAAAATGCCTTAATAATCATAGTTGGCTCCAAAATGACATATTTTACCCAAGTTAGCTCTAGAATGGCCTATATTTAGCTTGGCTTCCACCTAAATGACATAATTATCTTAGTTAGCTCCAAAATGGCCTATTTAATAAAAAATGGCATATACTTAGCTAATTATCCTCCAAAATGACATAATTAGCTCCAAAAAGTCATAATTAGCTAATTTAGCCCGAAGAAGGGGACAAGAGGAGAAGAAAGAGGAAAATGAAAAGAAGGAAGAAGAAGAAGAAGAAGAGAAGAAAAAGAGAAGAATGAGAACGAGAAGGAGGAAGAAGAAGAATAAGAAGGAGGAGGAGGAGAGAAGCTCCTTCTCCTTCTTCTCCTCCTCCTCCTTCTTCTTCTTGTCCTTCTTCTTTTCTTCTTCTTCTCCTCTTCCTTTCCTTCTCCTCCTCCTTCTCCTCCTCCTCCTCCTTCTTCTTTTACTTATTCTTCTTCTTCTCTTCCTGCTTCTTGTCTTTCTCTTCTTCTACGTAGCTCAGACTCATCCAACAAAGACTAAATTGGCTAATTATCCTACAAAATGACATAATTAGCTTAGTTATGTGAAAACATCATAAGAACCTTGGTTAGCTCATTAAAATGACCAATTTAGCTTAAAAATGAAATAATAAGATTAAAATGGCATAAGAACCTTGGTTAGCTCATGAATATTATATACTTAGCTTGGCTTCCACCTAAATGACATAATTAGCTAATTTAGCTCCAAAATGCCTTAAAAATCATAGTTGGCTCCAAAATGACATATTTTTATCCAAGTTAGCTCTAGAATGGACTATACTTAGCTTGGCTTCCACCTAAATGACATAATTAGCTTAGTTAGCATCAAAATGGCCTATTTAATAAAAAAATGACCTATACTTAGCTAATTATCCTCCAAAATGACATAATTAGCTCCAAAAAGGCATAATTAGCTAATTTAGCCCGAAGAAGGGGACAAGAGGAGAAGAAAGAGGAAAAATGAAAAGAAGGAAGAAGAAGAAGAAGAAGAGAAGACGAAGAGAATAAGAAGGAGAAGGAGAAGGAGGAAGAAGAAGGAGAAGAAGGAGAAGGAGGAGAGAAGCTCCTTCTCCTTCTTCTCCTCCTCCTCCTCCTCCTTATTCTTGTCCTTCTTCTTTTTTCTTCTTCTTCTCCTCTTCCTTTTCCTTCTCCTCCTCCTTCTCCTCCTCCTCCTCGTTCTTCTTTTACTTATCCTTCTTCTTCTCTTCATGCTTCTTATCTTTCTCTTCTTCTACGTAGCTCAGACTCATCCAACAAAGACTAAATTGGCTAATTATCCTACGAAATGACATAATTAGCTTAGTTACGTGAAAACATCATAAGAACCTTGGTTAGCTCATTAAAATGACCAATTTAGCTCAAAAATGAAATAATAAGCTCAAAATGGCATAAGAACCTTGGTTAGCTCAGGAATATTATAAACTTAGCTTGGCTTCCACCTAAATGACATAATTAGCCAATTTAGCTCCAAAATGCCTTAATAATCATAGTTGGCTCCAAAATTACATATTTATCCAAGTTAGCTCAAGAATGGCCTATACTTAGCTTGGCTTCCACCTAAATGACATAATTAGCTTAGTTAGCTCCAAAATGGCCTATTTAATAAAAATGGCATATACTTAGCTAATTATCCTCCAAAATGACATAATTAGCTACAAATTGTCATAATTAGCTAATTTAGCCCGAAGAAGGGGACAAGAGGAGAAGAAAGAGGAAAAATTAGAAGAAGGAATAAGAAGAAGAAGAAGAGGAGAAGAAGAGAAGAATAAGGAGAAGGAGAAGGAGAAAGAAGAAGGAGAAGAAGGAGGAGGAGGAGAGAAGCTCCTTCTCCTTCTTCTCCTCCTCCTTATCCTTCTCCTTGTCCTTCTTCTTTTCTTCTTCTTCTCCTCTTCCTTTTCCTTCTCCTCCTCCTTCTTCTTCTTCTTTTACTTATCCTTCTTCTTCTCTTCATGCTTCTTGTCTTTCTCTTCTTCTACGTAGCTCAGGCTCATCCAACAAAGACTAAATTGGCTAATTATCCTACAAAATGACATAATTAGCTTAGTTACGTGAAAACATCATAAGAACGTTTGTTAGCTCATTAAAATGACCAATTTAGCTTAAAAATGAAATAATAAGCTCAAAATGGCATAAGAACCTTGGTTAGCTCATGAATATTATATACTTTGCTTGGCTTCCACCTAAATGACATAATTAGCCAAGTTAGCTCCAAAATGCCTTAATAATCATAGTTGGCTCCAAAATAACATATTTTACCCAAGTTAGCTCTAGAATGGCCTATATTTAGCTTGGCTTCCACCTAAATGCCATAATTATCTTAGTTAGCTCCAAAATGGCCTATTTAATAAAAAAAATGGCATATACTTAGCTAATTATCCTCCAAAATGACATAATTAGCTCCAAAAAGTCATAATTAGCTAATTTAGCACGAAGAAGGGGACAAGAGGAGAAGAAAGAGGAAAATGAAAAGAAGGAAGAAGAAGAAGAAGAGAAGAAAAAGAGAAGAATGAGAACGAGAAGGAGGAAGAAGAAGAATAAGAAGGAGGAGGAGGAGAGAAGCTCCTTCTCCTTCTTCTCCTCCTCCTCCTTCTTCTTCTTGTCCTTCTTCTTTTCTTCTTCTTCTCCTCTTCCTTTCCTTCTCCTCCTCCTTCTCCTCCTCCTCCTCCTTCTTCTTTTACTTATTCTTCTTCTTCTCTTCATGCTTCTTGTCTTTCTCTTCTTCTACGTAGCTCAGACTCATCCAACAAAGACTAAATTGGCTAATTATCCTACAAAATGACATAATTAGCTTAGTTATGTGAAAACATCATAAGAACCTTGGTTAGCTCATTAAAATGACCAATTTAGCTTAAAAATGAAATAATAAGATTAAAATGGCATAAGAACCTTGGTTAGCTCATGAATATTATATACTTAGCTTGGCTTCCACCTAAATGACATAATTAGCTAATTTAGCTCCAAAATGCCTTAAAAATCATAGTTGGCTCCAAAATGACATATTTTTATCCAAGTTAGCTCTAGAATGGACTATACTTAGCTTGGCTTCCACCTAAATGACATAATTAGCTTAGTTAGCATCAAAATGGCCTATTTAATAAAAAAATGACCTATACTTAGCTAATTATCCTCCAAAATGACATAATTAGCTCCAAAAAGGCATAATTAGCTAATTTAGCCCGAAGAAGGGGACAAGAGGAGAAGAAAGAGGAAAAATGAAAAGAAGGAAGAAGAAGAAGAAGAAGAGAAGACGAAGAGAATAAGAAGGAGAAGGAGAAGGAGGAAGAAGAAGGAGAAGAAGGAGAAGGAGGAAGAAGAAGGAGAAGAAGGAGGAGAGAAGCTCCTTCTCCTTCTTCTCCTCCTCCTCCTCCTCCTTATTCTTGTCCTTCTTCTTTTTTCTTCTTCTTCTCCTCTTCCTTTTCCTTCTCCTCCTCCTTCTCCTCCTCCTCCTCCTTCTTCTTTTACTTATCCTTCTTCTTCTCTTCATGCTTCTTATCTTTCTCTTCTTCTACGTAGCTCAGACTCATCCAACAAAGACTAAATTGGCTAATTATCCTATGAAATGACATAATTAGCTTAGTTACGTGAAAACATCATAAGAACCTTGGTTAGCTCATTAAAATGACCAATTTAGCTCAAAAATGAAATAATAAGCTCAAAATGGCATAAGAACCTTGGTTAGCTCAGGAATATTATAAACTTAGCTTGGCTTCCACCTAAATGACATAATTAGCCAATTTAGCTCCAAAATGCCTTAATAATCATAGTTGGCTCCAAAATTACATATTTATCCAAGTTAGCTCAAGAATGGCCTATACTTAGCTTGGCTTCCACCTAAATGACATAATTAGCTTAGTTAGCTCCAAAATGGCCTATTTAATAAAAATGGCATATACTTAGCTAATTATCCTCCAAAATGACATAATTAGCTCCAAATTGTCATAATTAGCTAATTTAGCCCGAAGAAGGGGACAAGAGGAGAAGAAAGAGGAAAAATTAGAAGAAGGAATAAGAAGAAGAAGAAGAGGAGAACAAGAGAAGAATAAGGAGAAGGAGAAGGAGAAAGAAGAAGGAGAAGAAGGAGGAGGAGCTCCTCCTCCTCCTTCTTCTCCTCCTCCTTATCCTTCTCCTTGTCCTTCTTCTTTTCTTCTTCTTCTCCTCTTCCTTTTCCTTCTCCTCCTCCTTCTTCTTCTTCTTTTACTTATCCTTCTTCTTATCTTCATGCTTCTTGTCTTTCTCTTCTTCTACGTAGCTCAGGCTCATCCAACAAAGACTAAATTGGCTAATTATCCTACAAAATGACATAATTAGCTTAGTTACGTGAAAACATCATAAGAACGTTTGTTAGCTCATTAAAATGACCAATTTAGCTTAAAAATGAAATAATAAGATCAAAATGGCATAAGAACCTTGGTTAGCTCATGAATATTATATACTTAGCTTGGCTTCCACCTAAATGACATAATTAGCCAATTTAGCTCCAAAATACCTTAAAAATCATAGTTGGCTCCAAAATGACATATTTTATCCAAGTTAGCTCTAGAATGGCCTATACTTAGCTTGGCTTCCAGCTAAATGACATAATTAGCTTAGTTAGCATCAAAATGGCCTATTTAATAAAAAAATGACATATACTTAGCTAATTATCCTCCAAAATGACATCATTAGCTCCAAAAAGGCAAAATTAGCTAATTTAGCCCGAAGAAGGGGACAAGAGGAGAAGAAAGAGGGAAAATGAAAACAAGGAAGAAGAAGAAGAGAAGAAGAAGAAGCGAAGAAGAAGGAGAAGGAGAAGGAGGAAGAAGAAGGAGAAGAAGGAGAAGGAGGAAGAAGAAGGAGAAGGAGGAGAAGGAGGAGAGAAGCTCCTTCTCCTTCTTCTCCTCCTCCTCCTCCTTCTTCTTGTCCTTCTTCTTTTCTTCTTCTTCTCCTCTACCTTTTCCTTCTACTCCTCCTTCTCCTCCTCCTCCTCCTTCTTCTTTTACTCATCCTTCTTCTCTTTCTCTTCTTCTACGTAGCTCAAACTCATCCAACAAAGACTAAATTGGCTAATTATCCTACAAAATGACATAATTAGCTCAGTTATGTGAAAACATCATAAGAACCTTGGTTAGCTCATTAAAATGACCAATTTAGCTCAAAAATGAAATAATAAGCTCAAAATGGCATAAGAACCTGGTTTAGCTCATCATTATTATATACTTAGCTTGGCTTCCACCTTAATGACATAATTAGCCAATTTAGCTCCAAAATGCCTTAATAATCATAGTTGGCTCCAAAATGACATATTTATCCAAGTTAGCTCTAGAATGGCCTATACTTAGCTTGGCTTCCACCTAAATGACATAATTAGCTTAGTTAGCTCCAAAATGGCCTATTTAATAAAAAATGGCATATACTTAGCTAATTATCCTCCAAAATGACATAATTAGCTCCAAAAAGTCATAATTAGCTAATTTAGCCCGGAGAAGGGGACAAGAGGAGAAGAAAGAGGAAAAATGAAAAGAAGGAAGAAGAAGAAGAAGAGAAGAAGAAGATAAGAAGAAGGAGAAGGAGAAGGAGGAAGAAGTAGAAGAAGGAGGAGGAGGAGAGAAGCTCCTTCTCCTTCTTCTCCTCCTCCTTCTCCTTCTTCTTGTCCTTCTTCTTTTCTTCTTCTTCTCCTCTTCCTTTTCCTTCTCCTCCTTCTCCTCCTCCTCCTCCTTCTTCTTTTACTTATCCTTTTTCTTCTCATCATGCTTCTTGTCTTACTCTTCTTCTACGTAGCTCAGACTCATCCAACAAAGAATAAATTGGCTAATTATCCTACAAAATGACATAATTAGCTTAGTTACGTGAAAACATCATAAGAACCTTGGTTAGCTCATTAAAATGACCAATTTAGCTTAAAAATGAAATAATAAGATCAAAATGGCATACGAACCTTGGTTAGCTCATGAATATTATATACTTAGCTTGGCTTCCACCTAAATGACATAATTAGCCAATTCAGCTCCAAAATGCCTTAAAATCATAGTTGGCTCCAAAATGACATATTTTATCCAAGTTAGCTCTAGAATGGCCTATACTTAGCTTGGCTTCCACCTAAGTGACATAATTAGCTTAGTTAGCATCAAAATGGCCTATTTAATAAAAAATCTCACATATACTTAGCTAATTATCCTCCAAAATGACATAATTAGCTCCAAAAAGGCATAATTGGCTAATTTAGCCCGAAGAAGGGGTCAAGAGGAGAAGAAAGAGGAAAAATGAAAAGAAGGAAGAAGAAGAAGAGAAGAAGAAGAGAAGAAGAAGGAGAAGGAGAAGGAGGAAGAAGAAGGAGAAGAAGGAGAAGGAGGAAGAAGAAGGAGAAGAAGTAGAAGGAGGAGAGAAGCTCCTTCTCCTTCTTCTCCTCCTCCTCCTTCTTCTTGTCCTTCTTCTTTTCTTCTTCTTCTCCTCTTCCTTTTCCTTCTCCTCCTCCTTCTCCTCCTCCTCCGCCTTCTTTTACTTATCCTTCTTCTTCTCTTCATGCTTATTCTCTTTTTCTTCTTCTACGTAGCTCAGACTCATCCAACAAAGACTAAATTGGCTAATTATCCTACAAAATGACATAATTAGCTCAGTTAGGTGAAAACATCATAAGAACCTTGGTTAGCTCATAAAAATGACCAATTTAGCTCAAAAATGAAATAATAAGCTCAAAATGGCATAAGAACCTTGGTTAGCTCATGAATATTATATACTTTGCTTGGCTTCCACCTAAATGACATAATTAGCCAATTTAGCTCCAAAATGCCTTAATAATCATAGTTGGCTCCAAAATGACATATTTATCCAAGTTAGCTCTAGAATGGCCTATACTTAGCTTGGCTTCCACCTAAATGACATAATAAGCTTAGTTAGCTCCAAAATGGCCTATTTAATATAAAAATGGCATATACTTACCTAATTATCCTCCAAAATGACATAATTATCTCCAAAAAGTCATAATTAGCTAATTTAGCCCGAAGAAGGGGACAAGAGTAGAAGAAAGAGGAAAAATGAAAAGAAGGAAGAAGAAGAAGACGAGAAGAAGAAGAGAAGAAGAAGGAGAAGGAGAAGGAGGAAGAAGAAGGAGAAGAAGGAGGAGGAGGAGAGAAGCTCCTTCTCCTTCTTCTCCTCCTCCTTCTCCTTCTTCTTGTCCTTCTTCTTTTCTTCTTCTCCTCTTCCTTTTCCTTCTCCTCCTCGTTCTCCTCCTCCTCCTCCTTCTTCTTTTACTTATCCTTCTTCTTATCTTCATGCTTCTTGTCTCTCTTCTTACACGTAGCTCAGACTCATCCAACAAAGACTAAATTGGCTAATTATCCTACAAAATGACATAATTAGCTTAGTTACATGAAAACATCATAAGAACCTTGGTTAGCTCATTAAAATGACCAATTTAGCTTAAAATGAAATAATAAGATCAAAATGGCATAAGAACTTTGGTTAGCTCATGAATATTATATACTTAGCTTGGCTTCCACCTAAATGAAATAATTAGCCAATTTAGCTCCAAAATGCCTTAAAAATCATAGTTGGCTCCAAAATGTCATATTTTATCCAAGTTAGCTCTAGAATGGCCTATACTTAGCTTGGCTTCCACCTAAATGACATAATTATCTTAGTTTGCATCAAAATGGCCTATTTAACAAAAAAAAATGACATATACTTAGCTAATTATCCTCCAAAAAGGCATAATTAGCTAATTTAGCCCGAAGAAGCGGACAAGAGGAGAAGAAAGAGGAAAAATGAAAAGAAGGAAGAAGAAGAAGAAGAGAAGAAGAAGAGGAGAAGAAGGAGAAGGAGAAGGAGGAAGAAGAAGAAGGAGAAGGGGGAGAGAAGCTCCTTCTCCTTCTTCTTCTCCTTCTGCTTGTCCTTCTTCTTTTCTTCTTGTTCTCCTCTTAGTTATTCTTCTCCTCCTCCTTCTCCTCCTCCTTCTTATTTTACTTCTCCTTCTTCTTCTCTTCTTGCTTCTTCTCTTTCTCTTCTTCTACGTAGCTTAGACTCATGCAACAAAGACTAAATTGGCTAATTATCCTACTAAATGACATAATTATCTTAGTTAGGTGAAAACATCATAGGAACCTTGGTTAGCTCATTAAAATGACCAATTTAGTTCAAAAATCAAATAATAAGCTCAAAATGGAATAAGAATGTGGGTTAGCTCATGAATATTATATACTTAGCTTGGCTTCCACCTAAATGACATCCAATTTAGCTCCAAAATGCCTTAATAATCATAGTTGGCTCCAAAATGACATATTTTACCCAAGTTATCTCTAGAATGGCCTATACTTAGCTTGGCTTCCACCTAAATGACATAATTAGCTTAGTTATCTCCAAAATGGCCTATTTAATAAAAATGACATTTGCTTAGCTAATTATCCTCCAAAATGACATAATTAGCTCCAAAGAGGCATAATTAGATAATTTAGCACGAAGAAGGGGACAAGAGGAGAAGAAAGAGGAAAAATGAAAAGAAGGAAGAAGAAGAAGAAGAAGAAGAGAAGAAGAGAAGAAGAAGGAGAAGGAGAAGGAGGAAGAAGAAGGGGAAGAAGGAGAAGGAGGAAGAAGAAGGGGAAGAAGGAGAAGGAGGAAAGAAGCTCGTTCTCCTTCTTCTCCTCCTTCTCCTTCTTCTTGTCCTTCTTCTTTTCTTCTTCTTCTCCTCTTCCTTCTCCTTCTCCTCCTCCTCCTCCTTCTTCTTTTACTTCTCCTTCTTCTTCTATTCTTACTTCTTCTCTTGCTCTTCTCCTACGTAGCTTAGACTCATCCAACAAAGACTAAATTGGCTAATTATCCTACAAAATGACATAATTAGCTTAGTTAGGTGAAAACATTATAAGAACCTTGGTTAGCTCATTAAAATGACTAATTTAGATCAAAAATGAAATAATAAGCTCAAAATGGCATAAGAACCTTGTCTAGCTCATGAATATTATATACTTTGCTTGGCTTCCACCTAAATGACATAATTAGCCAATTTAGCTCCAAAATGCCTTCATAGTCATAGTTGGCTCCAAAATGACATATTTTACCCAAGTTAGCTCTAGAATGGCCTATACTTAGCTTGGCTTCCACCTAAATGACATTATTAGCTTAGTTAGCTCCAAAATGGCCTAATTAATAAAAAATGACATATACTTAGCTAATTATCCTCCAAAATGACATAATTAGCTCCAAAAAGGCATAATTAGCTAATTTAGCCTGAAGAAGGGGACAAGAGGAGAAGAAAGAGGAAAAATGAAAAGAAGGAAGAAGAAGAAGAAGAGAAGAAGAAGGAGAAGGAGAAGGAGGAAGAAGAAGGAGAGAAGCTCCTTCTCCTTCTTCTCCTTCGTTTTGTCCTTCTTCTTTTCTTCTTCTTGTGCTCTTCCTTCTCCTTCTCCTCCTCCTCCTCCTCCTTCTCCTTGTTCTTTTTCTTCTCCTTCTTCTTCTCTTCTTGCTTCTTATCTTCTTGCTTCTTCTCTTTCTTCTTCTACGTAGGTTATTTTCCCCAACGAAGACATACTTAGCTAATTATCCTCCAAAATGACATAACTAGCATAGTTAGGTAAAAACATCATAAGAACCTTGGTTAGCTCATAAAAATGACTAATTGAGCTCCAAAATGACATAATAAGGTCAAAATGGATTAATAATCATAGTTGGCTACAAAATGACATATTTTATCCAAGTTAGCTCTAGAATGATCTATACTTAGCTAAGTTCTCTCCTAAATGGCATAATAAGTCTATGTAGCTCCAAGATGACCTATTCCACATAACTTAGCTATTAAATGGCCTATACTTAGCTAAGTTCCCTCCGAAATAACCTATATATACTTCTTCATCTAGTATCTTCTTCCAACTTTCTTATTTGTCATTTTGCGGATTACATTCACTTCACGGGATGCTTGGATTATATTGATGGAATGCTTGAATATGATTTCTTGTACCATGGCTTCACGGAAGCTTGTATTGAAACTATTGTAGTGTATGGATATATATGAAACTTTGTATGCATGGATGAAACTGGTGTAATATATGGATTGGTACGGATGCAACTTGCATAATATGTATGTACTATGGATGAAAGTTATTTTAATATGGTTATGAGTAAGGAAACAAATTTATTTTTGTCAAATATATATATATATATATCCTAATTATTGTGAAAATTGCTGGATATAATAGAAAATAAAATAAAAAGGGGCTGTTTTCAGCCTTTGCCATGAGGGGATAGACGGCAAAGGACTCAGGGCAGACGGCAAAGAGGGGAGAGAGAGAGGGGCTGGGTGCCCCCTGTGCCGTCAGCCCCCTCATGGCAAAGGGGAAGGTCAGACGGCAAAGGGGGGAGAGAGAGAGGGGTGGGTGCCCCCTTTGCCGTTAGCCCCCTCATGGCAAAGGGGGGAGGGCAAACGGCAAAGGGGGAGAGAGAGAGGGGCTGGGTGCCCCCTTTGCCATGAGGGGGCTGACAGCAAAGGGAGTAGGGAACAAGGCAAAGAGGGGAGGCCTGCCGTTAACACTTAACGGGACCATCTGCGGATCTGTTGTCCCATTTAATTTGTTGTCTGCCCCCTTGATGCCAACTATTCTTCCCCTTTGCAACGGCACCAGAAGAATGCTGCTAGCACTCTCCGGCAATCGAAACTAGAAGAATGTTGTTGACGGCCCACAAGCGCATGGGATCGTAGCAGTTTTCGAGGGTAGAGTATTCGACCCAAATTTGTTGATTCGCACAACGGGAGGTGATAGAATACTCTCAAGTATTAGGAGTTGAATTGTCAGATTCAACCACACCTGAAAGATTAGTATCTGCAAGAAAAGTAGTAATAGCAAAGTAGCGAGTAATGGCGGTGTAACGAGCAATAGCAGCGGCAAGGAAAAGCAGTAGTGACAGCAATAGCAAGTAGCAACAGTAGCAGCAGAGCAAGACAAGTAACAACAGTAGCAACATTAGTAACAGCAGCAGAGCAAGACAAGTAACAGCAGTAGCAGCACCAGAGCAAAACAAGTAACAGCAGTAGCAACAGTAGGACAAACTCATAGGCAATGGGTCGGTGATTTGTTTGGATGATATTCATCATGCAACAGCTATAACACGGAGAGATATATGGCTAGCTCCCGTTTGTCAATGTGATGTAGGCATGTATTCCGTGTGTCGTCATACATGCTTAAGGAAAAGAACTTGCATGACATCTATTGTCCATCCCTCCCGTGGCAGCGGGGTCCAAAAGGAAACTACGGGATATTAAGGTTCTCCTTTTAATAAAGAATCGGACCAACGCATTAGCACTTGGTGAACACATGGACTCCTCAAACTATGGTCATCACAGGGAGTGGTTCCGGTTATTGTCACTCCGGGGTTGCCGGATCATAACACATAGTAGGTAACTACAACTTGCAAGATCGGATCCGAAACACACATATATTGGCGACAACATAATATGTTCAGATCTGAAATCATGGCACTCGGGCCCTAGTGACAAGCATTAAGCACGGCAAAGTAGTAGCAACATCAATCTCAGAACGTAGTGGATACTAGGGATCAATCCCCATCAAAACTAACTCGATTACATGATAGATCTCATCCTACTCATCACCGCCCAGCGAGCCTACGAATAGATTACTCACGAACGATGAAGAGCTTCATGGAATTGGAGAGGGAAGAAGGTTGATGATGACGATGGCGACGATTTCCCCTCTCCGGAGCCCAAGACGGACTCCAGATCTGCCCTCCAGATGAAGAACAGGTGGTGGCGGCGCCTCTGTATCGTAAACGCGGCGAAAACTTCTCTTTTTATTTTTTCTGGGATGAAAGTGAACTTATAGACCTGAGGTTGGGGGCGGCAGAGCCGTGTGGGCCCCACAAGCCTGCCCACCGCCACCAGGGGGTGGTGGCGGAGCCAGGACTTGTGGCCCACTGGCCCACCCCCTCAGGAGGAACTTGGCGTAGATATTTTTCTTATTTTCCAAAACTGCTGCCCGTAAATTTTTAGGACGTTTGGAGAACTTTGATTTCTGCAGAAAAATAACACGAAGGCAACTCTGCTGCAAACAACGTCAGTCCAGGTTAGTTCCATTCAAACATGCAAATTAGTGTCCAAAACAAGGGCAAAAGAGTTTGGAAACGTAGATATGATGGAGACGTATGAACTCCCCAAGCTTAAAACCTTGCTTGTCCGCAAGCAACTCAGTTGACAAACTGAGAGAGAAAGGAAAAACTTTGACAAACTCTGTTTGATCTTGTTGTTGCAACTATGTCTAACTCATAACCAGAATTTCAGCAAGATCACAAGTTAACCACATAAGCAAATGACACAAAGGTCTCACGGTAAACTGATATAAATGGCACATGCAAATTTACTTGGAACGGAACGTAGATACCGCAAATAGGTAGGTATGGTGGACTCTCATGGAAAAACTTTTGGGTTTGTGGAGGTGGATGCACAAGCAGTATTCCGCTTAGTACAAGTGAAGGCTAGCAAAAGACTAGGAAGCGACCAACTAGAGAGCGACAACAGTCATCAAGATCCAAAGAGTTTGACTAACATTCAATGCAAGCATGAACATGATATAAATCACCATGAACACGAACATCATAGAGGCTATGTTGATTTTGTTTCAACTACATGCTTGAACATGCACTAAGTCAAGCCACTTGAAACATTCAAAGGAGAATACCATCCTATCGTACTACATCATAGTCATCTCAAAATCTATATTGGCATTCAAGACAAACCATTATAAGCTCTCAGCTAAATAAGCATGGCATCAGAAACTATGATCTCTAAGTTTTCATTGCAAACATGGTTCTCTCACAACAAAGCTAAATCTGGGTCGACAAGCTAGTCATATTTACAAAAACAAAATAGATAGAGTCCATACCAACTTTTCAGTCTCAGTCACTTCATCATATATCATCATTGTTGCCTTTCATTTGCACGATCGAACGACGTGAACAATAATAAGCGCATTGGACTAAGCTGAATCTGCAGGTAAACACAAAGGAGAAGACAAAGCAATATGGCTCTTTGAAAGCTAAACAGGTAAGCATGCAAGAACCAATAAACATTGTAACCAATATCTTCTACCTTGACCCAAAGAAATAGAAAACTATTTACATGGGAAAACTCCCAACAAGCAAAGGAAGAAAGAAAAATCTTTTTGGGTTTTCTCAAAAGGACACACAACAAGAAAATAAGAAAAAAAACTAGCATGGATAATACAGTGGCAAAGTGTAAACACCGACTAACAAAGTGAAAGCATAAGCATGAATGTAAAGTTGGTGCAAACACGTACTCCCCCAAGCTTAGGCTTTTGGCCTAGCTTGGCCTACTCCCATGGATGATCCTGGCGAAACCCAAAGTCATAATGGGTGTTATACGGGAGTGATGCAGCCACTGCATGAATAGCTGCCTCACGAAGTCGAGCAGCCGTCTCCTCCCTCTCATACTCCTCTGCCTCTCCTATGGTTATGTAGTATCTTAGTTTTACCTGAAAGTGAAAGAAAGCAGGAGCAGGAAGGGTAATATGGAAAACACGCTGCCGGTTAAATATCAAGCGGTATAGGAGGGATCCATGATCTCTCTCAAGGAACTAGTAGCGTGTTAGAGCGACACGATCAAGGTAGGCTGTACGGAGAGGAGGGTCTTCTGGATAGATGGATACTCCAAGAAAATTTGCTAAGCGTGTAGCATAAACTCCACCAAAGAAACCCCCCTCACTGGCATTTTTATTCAGCCTCCTTTCTATTATAGCTCCCATATTGAAGCTCCTGTCACCCGTTACTACGCTCTTAAGGATACTAAGGTCGAAAGCGCATAGGTGACAATGTGCACCCTTGCCGTTAATGCACCTACCTATGAAGAGGGCAAGGTAGTGCAAGACAGGGAAATGGATGCTTCCTATGGTGGCTTGCGTGATATCTCTGGTTTCTCCAACAGTTATACTGGAGACAAAGTCTCTGACCGAAGACTTAGAAGGATCATTAACACTACCCCCATCGGGTATCTTGCAAATCCTATTGAAATCCTCTAGATCCACGGTATAGGATTTATCGTACAGATCAAACAGTATGGATGAGTCACGGCCAACTAAAAATATAAATCTATGTACGAAAGAGGCAGTGAGCATAGCATACTGTTCACATTTATCTGAGAGGAATTCTTCTAACCCGGCATTACGGACAAGTGCATCAAACTCATCCTTGAAACCTACTTCGATCATGAACTTATAGGAAGGCCATTCACATGGTTGTACCGGCGCGTCCCTTAGTTGAAAAGGTTCGGGCTCCCGAAAAGAGAGACAAGGACCCTTCTTACTTGAGGAACCACCATGAAACTTCCTCCTGAACATAATTTCCTTTTGCTGAAATTTTTGAAGTTCAAGAGAAAGTGAATAAAGACCCACCACACCTTGTAGCAACTACTCCTACTAGTGCCTACATACCGTATCACGCACTAAAACTACTTGGGACCAACTAAAATCAACATTTCTAGCTCAAGAACATGGTCACCAAAGTAGCAAGAATACGCGAAGGATAAAGCACTAGAGCAAAAACTAATTGGACCAATGGAGGAGTCACTTACCAAGGAGCAATTTCCCCAAAACGGTTCGAAGAATGGTGCTTTGAGCAAGGAGATCGAAAATCACAGCCAAATGAGCAAGAACACGGGTTTGAGCTGCGAAACAATTTTTTCTGGAGGTGGAAGAAGAGGCTGGAAGCTGGAATGAGTGGAGGGGGTGCCTGTGGGCCCCCACAAACTTGCACCCCGCCACCAGGGGGGTAGGTGGCGGTGGCAGGGCTTGTGGCCTACTGGTCTGGGCCCCAGGCCAATTCTCAGGCCCAGAAATTTTCAAAGATTCCAGAAAAAATCATACTAGATTTTCAGGACCATTGGAGAACTTTTATTTTCGAGGTATTTTTCTCCGGGATGCTAAAATAGAAAACAGGAAAAACTAAACTAATTCTATCACTTTTCTTCTAAGCAACAGAAAATGAAAGCTCAAAACAGAGGTATGTGACTCTTTGATTCATCCGTTTCATGGTCATCGAAAGAAATCCGTCAATGGGATTGATCAAGTCCTTATGACAAAACCTTCTCAGATCGCAAGAGAGAACGGAGAATATTCGAATAGCCACTAAGTCACCTCAATGGGGATATGTATCTCCCCAACAAGCAAATCATACTTCATCTTGACACGAGGAATAGGGCATTCAAAGCTCCCAACGAGAATTGATGAAGTCTTTTCAATAGCATTGATGCAATGTACTTGATATCGTTTCTTCGGAAAGTGCACTGTGTGCTCATTACCGTTGACATGGAAAGTGACATTGCCTTTGTTGCAATCTATAACAGCCCCTGCAGTGTTTAAAAAGGGTCTTCCGAGGATGACAGCCATGGCATTGTCCTCACGAATATCCAAGATAACAGAGTCTGTTAAGATAGTGGTGTTAGAAACCACAACAGGCACATCCTCGCAAATGCCGATAGGGAAAGCAGTTGATTTGTCGGCCATTTGCAGAGAAACTTTAGTGGGTGTCAACTTATCCAATTCAAGTCTATGATAAAGGGAGAGCGGCATAACACTAACACCGGCTCCAAGGTCACATAAGGCAGTTCTTACGTAGTTTCGTTTAATGGAGCAAGGTATAGTGGGCACTCCGGGATCACCAAGTTTCTTAGGAGTTCCACCTTTGAAAGTGTAATTGGCAAGCATGGTGGAGATCTCAAGATCTGGTATCTTCCATTTATTAGTCACGATATCTTTCATGTACTTGGCATACGGAGGCATCTTGAGCATATCAGTTAACCGCATCTGCAGAAAGATGGGTATTATCATCTCAACGAAGCGCTCAAAATACTCATCATCCTTTTTCTTGGATGGCTTAGGATGAAAGGGCACAGGTCTCTGAACCCATGGCTCTCTTTCTTTACCATGCTTCCTAGCAGTGAAGTCGTTCTTATCGTACTTCTTAGGTTGTGGGTTATCAGGATTAACCGTCGGTTCAATCTCCACATCCTCATCATTTCTAGGTTGAGCATTATTATGAACATCACTATCCATATTGTCACCAGGTTCATGTTCATCACCAGATTGTGTTTCTGCATCAGACGCAGAAATATCATTAGGTTCTTCAGGTGTGATAGTATTTGGTGAACTGGCATGTAGGCTTGTATCATCCTTCTTCTTCTCCTTAGGGTGACTGGGTGTATCAGCATTGATTCCTTGAGAATCTTGATCAATTCTCTTAGGATGACCTTCTCGATACAAAGGTTCCTGAGTCATTTTGCCTCCTGTAGTAATGACTCTGACAGAGTTGTCATTTAATTCATTGAGCAGGTCATTCTAAGCTTTAATTATTTGTTCTACCTGAGTAGTAATCATAGAGGCATGTTTACTCAGAAGCTTCAGATCATTGACATTTCTGTCTACACAAGCACTTAAATGGCTAAGCATACGAGTACTTTGTTCCAAATGTCTGCTAACATAATCATTGAAACTCTGTTGTTTGGCAACAAAGTTGTCAAATTCATCAAAGCATAGGCTAGCAGGTTTATCAAAAGGAATATCACTCTCATCAAACCTATGTAGATAATTCACTTCTCCTACCTGTATCGGGTTATCGAGACCATGGATCTCTTCGATAGGTGGTAGATTTTTGACATCTTCAGATCTAATGCCTTTCTCTTGCATAGATTTCTTGGCTTCTTGCATATCTTCGGGACTGAGGAATAGAATACCTCTTTTCTTTGGAGTTGGCTTAGGAGGTGGTTCGGGAATAGTCCAAGCATTATCATTGATCAAGATGTTATTCAGTAGAGTCTTAGCTTGTTCTACAGTTCGTTATCTAAAAACACAACCGGCTAACTATCTAAGTGGTCTGTAGAGGCATCGGTAAGTCCGTTATAGAGGATATCAAGTATCTCGTTCTTCTTAAGAGGGTGATCAGGCAAAGCATTTTGTAGCTGGACGAGCCTCCCCCAAGCTTGTGGAAGACTCTCTTCTTGGAGTTGAGCAAAGTTGTATATTTCCTGCAAGGCAGCTTGCTTCTTATGGGCAGGGAAATATTTCTCACATAAGTAATAGACCATCTCCTGGGGACTATGCACACATCCAGGAGCAAGAGAGGTGAACCAGGCTTTAGCATCATCCTTTAGAGAGAAAGGAAACAGCTTAAGGATATAGTAGTGGCGGGTCTTCTCCTCATTAGTGAAAAGGTTGGCTATTTCATGTAGTTTCGCAAGATGGGCTATGACCGTCTCAGACTCATAACCATGAGAAGGATCAGATTCGACTAGAGAGATTATCTCAGGATCGACACAGAATTCATAATCCTTATCGGTGATAAAGATAGGCGAAGTGGCAAACTTTGGGTCATATTTCATCTTAGCTTCCCGAGATTTTTCCTTCCACTTGAGAAGTAATTTCTCAGCGTCATAGGCATCCTTACACGCAAGAAAATCCTCAGCTATCTCTCCCTCCATAACATAACCCTTAGGTATATCAGGAAATTTATATCTAGCAGAGCTAGATCTAGCAGGAGCAAAAGCAGGTTCTATCTCAATAGTATCGGCAGTTTCAGAAGCATCACGAGCATTGGCAGTAACTCTAGCAATATGAGCATCAAGGAACACTCCTAGTGGAACATCAGTCAAAGTAGCATCTCTAGCAGTATCAAGCATAGCATCATCAGGCAAAATAGCATCTCTAGCATCATCAGGCAAAGCAGTATCAAGCATAGCATCTCTAGCAGTATCAAGCATAGCATCATCAGGCATAGTATCAGGCATAGTATCAAGCATAGCATCTCTAGCAGTAGCATCATAAGCATCATCAAGCATAGGCGACATATCAAGATTTCTAGCAGGAGGTGATGTCGCAAACTTACTCATAACTGAAGGTGAATCAAGTGCAGAGCTAGATGGCAATTCCTTACCTCCCCTCGTAGTTGAGGGCAAGACTTTGGTCTTCGGATCCTTCAGATTCTTCATTGTGATCAGCAGATATAAATACCAAGTGACTGAGAGAATATAGCAATACCTCTCCGTCAACGGCGCCAGAAAAATGCTTGATGTCAACTGTTCTTCCCCTTTGCAACGCCACCAAAAGAATGATGATTGCAATCCCCGGCAACGGCTCCAGAAAAATGCTTGATGCCAACTGTTCTTCCCCTTTGCAACGGCACCAGAAGAATGCTGCTAGCACTCTCCGGCAATCAAAACTAGAAGAATGTTGTTGACGGCCCACAAGCGAATGGGATCGCAGCAGTTTTCGAGGGTAGAGTATTCGACCCAAATTTGTTGATTCGCACGACGGGAGGTGAGAGAATACTCTCAAGTATTTGAAGTTGAATTCTCAGATTCAACCACACCTAAAAGATTAGTATCTGCAAGCAAAGTAGTAACAGCAAAGTAGCATGTAACGGCGGTGTAACGAGCAATAGGAGCAGCAAGGAAAAGCAGTAGTGACAGTAGTAGCAAGTAGCAACAGTAGCAGCAGAGCAAGACAAGTAACAATAGTAGCAACAATAGTAACGGCAGCAGAGCAAGACAAGTAACAGCAGTAGCAACAGTAGTAGCAGCAGCAGAGCAAAACAAGTAACAGCAGTAGCAACAGTAGGACAAACTCGTAGGCAATGGGTCGGTGATTTGTTTGGATGATATTCATCATGCAACAGCTATAACACGAAGAGATATATGTCTAGCTCCCGTTCATCAATGTGATGTAGGCATGCATTATGTGTGTCGTCATACGTGCTTAGGGAAAAGAACTTGCATGACATCTATTGTCCATCCCTCCCGTGGCAGCGGGGTCCAAAAGAAAACTACGGGATATTAAGGTTCTCCTTTAAATAAAGAACCGGACCAACGCATTAGCACTTGGTGAACACATGAACTCCTCAAACTATGGTCATCACCGGGAGTGGTTCCGGTTATTGTCACTCCGGGGTTGCCGGATCATAACACATAGTAGGTAACTACAACTTGCAAGATCGGATCTAAAACACACATATATTGGTGACAACATAATAATTTCAGATCTGAAATCATGGCACTCGGGCCCTAGTGACAAGCATTAATCATGGCAAAGTAGTAGCAACATCAATCTCAGAACATAGTGGATACTAGGGATCAATCCCCATCAAAACTAACTCGATTACATGATAGATCTCATCCTACTCATCACCGCCCAGCGAGCCTACAAATAGATTACTCACGAACGACGAAGAGCTTCATGGAATTGGAGAGGGAAGAAGGTTGATGATGACGATGGCGACGATTTCCCCTCTCCGGAGCCCAAGAAGGACTCCAGATCTTCCCTCCAGATGAAGAACAGGTGGTGGTCGCTTCTCCGTATCGTAAACGCGGCGAAAACTTCTCTTTTTATTTTTTCTGGGATGAAAGTGAACTTATAGACCTGAGGTTGGGGGCGGCAGAGCCGTGTGGGCCCCACAAGCCTGCCCGTCGCCACCAGGGGGTGGTGGCGGAGCCAGGGCTTGTGGCCCACTGGCCCACCCCCTCAGGTGTAAATTGGCGCAGATATTTTTCTTATTTTCCAAAACTGCTCCCCGTAAATTTTCAGGATGTTTGGAGAACTTTGATTTCTGCACAAAAAAAACACCATGTTAGTTCCATTCAAATCATGCAAATTAGAGTCCAAAACAAGGGCAAAAGAGTTTCGAAAAGTAGATACGATGGATACATATCACCCCTCATAGCAAAGATTCTTTGTCGTCTGCCTTACAAAAGCAGACGGAAAATAACCTCTTCACCAGATATATTTTTGCCATCTACTTTGCCGTTTGCTGACGGATGGCAAAGCCTTTGCCGTCAGTGGTTCCCCCCTTTGCCGTCAGCCATGGCAGACGGCAAATTCTCAGATTCCTGTAGTGGGAGATCCGTAACTCCAATCAGGCTGAAATATTTACACGATTTTTTTCCATAAATTATATTAATTGTGCCCGAAGAAGAGCCCCAACCGACTAATGGTGTGCCCACTAGAGGCCAGGGTGGCTGGGGGGTATGGGTCGCGCCCTGGTGGGTAGTGGAGGCCGTGGGCTTCCAATTATGTTTATTCGACCTCCCAAAAATCACATATATTCCAAAATAATTCTCCATAAGTTTTTATCATGTTTGGACTTCGTTTGATATGGATATTCTGCGAAACAAAAAACATGCAACAAACAGGATCTGACACTTGGCATTGGATCAGTATGTTAGTCCAATAAATCATATAAAATGTTGCCAAAAATATGTGAAAGTTGTATAATATTGGAATGGAACAATAAAAAATTATATATACGACGGAGACGTATCAACATCTTGTGGAAAGCTTCACCCAGAATCCAAGAGACCGAACAATACTTCATGCCCAGAAGCTTACATCTGCAGCCACAAGTCAATATGGCCTCTGGCTTGGGTGACCTTAGTTGTGACTCTGGCTGGTACATTGCTAGCAGATGTAGACAAACAGTAGGGTTGGATGGCACAAGATAGTGGCTAGACGACAGCTCTGAAATACCATGTTTCGTTCGTTTTGTTCTCAAACACCCGACAGTGCGTCGACTGACAAGGAGGGAACAATTCTTGTGGGTAAAGTGCACAACACTCGGTAGAGTTAAAACTTAATTGATTAGCTGTGTCCCTCGTTACATACAATTTGATCCTTTGGACTTAGGTCTGTCTCTAAACTCTCAACACCAGACTGATAATTTAAATGTGGGCCACATATAATGATTTGGGCTATGAGACATTGGTTGGCGAAATCATGTCATATTATATAACTCTGTAGTGAAAACTCATGAACTTCCTTTGTTGTAGGAAAAAGAAAATAAACCCAACATTTATGCAAAAAATCAAACAAAGAGCCACAAACCCTTATTTCATATAGTATAGACTTTTCATATGCTTTCTTATTGTGATCGTGCGTGTACATTCAATGTACTGACCTACACGGCTGCAACGTCTTATGTTGTAGATATTTCTATGACGAGTAAGATTAGGATATACAGTTACGTTCTAAACTCAACTTGTCATTAGCTTGATGGGACTCCACACCCTTATTTTTTGTTTTCCGCCGTGATATGAGGTATGCTATGGATCTACGGTATTTATTTTGCATGTGATATTATGGCATTTCATCGAAGTGTTGTGTGTGCCAGCATACTGATCCTGGGATGGCATAGAAAGCACAGAGGCAAGAATCCATTTGGGTCGGGTCGCCACACCCATGGAGGTTCACTAATGGGCACTTCGGGCAGCCCATCATGTATATGTGGAGGATTCCACAAGACTTGGTGATCAAGATAAGGACTCCTCTCCATTGACGTAGTCGATTAGGACCCTTGTTATCCTAGGCCTCTAGTGCCTTATATAAGTCAAGGCCAGGCTATTCGATAGATTATTATGACATCAACACAAATCATGCACCTATCCCTAGAGTTAGAACATATGTAACGATCTCAAGGTAGATCAACCCTGTACTCACTACTTCTCCATTAATATAAACAAGTGTAGGACTTAGGGTTTTACATCCATCAAGAGGGCCCGAACCTAGGTAAACATAGTCTCCTAGATCTTGTTACCATGGGTATGAGACCCACAGCTCAGGACCCCCTACCCTGAGGTCTATCAGTTTTCACACCAACACTCGTGCTTTCATTGCGAGCACATTGTTGAATCGCCAAGGGTTGATGGCTCTCCTGTAGATTGGCAACAATTTTTTTGTCTACATAGCGGATTCATGTTCCTCGTCCCCATTTCTTTGACGATTCCTTTTACAGAATTTGTGCCAAATTGAATCTACAAAACCCTGCAAAGTTTCGTCGTGTTCCGATGGAGGAATGTCCAACAATCTCTAATATACCTGCATCGGGGATGTGGATGAGTTTAGGGCATGGGGTCTAGTATCCAGCTTGGACATTGATGGAAAAACCCACCGTTCATCTTGTAAAATTCCACGGTTCACCGGTTGCAGAATTCCGATATCGATCACCCTCAAAATTTTAGCTTAACTTGACCATCCAAACCCCGGGAAACTTCCCATGAGTACAACAAAATTTGGATCCATTTTCTACGTGAAAACAAATCCGGCCCGAGTTTGTCTTTTTCATGGACGGTTTGTCGGACGTCTTTTGTGGAGGAAATATTCTCATCACCTGAGTGAGCCTACCAAGAGTTCAGGATCGCGAGAGCCACATAATCATCAAGAAAATGTCGTTGGCCCACGGGTTTCATGAGTCAGGCATGTCGTCGCTTTATCAAGCTACTATTGAACGCGTCATAAATTCCGAACTGTGTCGTCATCATCGCATTGTCGCTTCTTCAAGCCGACATCCACCACACCGACCTGCTTCGACACGTTGGCTGCCATGGGGCCTGGAACCATCACTCACCGCAGGCCCGAGACATGTCACCAATACCAAGCACATTAATGATCTAAGTCTCTTTCATGGTCAACTTTTTTTAATTTTTTCTTGGTTCAAACCAAGCGTTATGTTTTGTCTTAAAACCAAAAAGTTGTTTGTCTAAAACTGTTGGTAAAATATTTTTATTCAAAAAAACTACTTTCCCATGTTTCCTGGGGGCTCTTAAATTTATATGAACCGTTTTATAATAAATGTTTTTTCTTCTTGGTCGTTGCAAATTCTTTTTCTACTACCCCTTTTTCTGACATGAGCGTGTGGTCAATAGTTGGGTAGCCTGGTTTCTCTTTAAAGCCGCTCGTGTTTAGTTTGCTAAAATTGGCCTAAGAAACACTCCGCCTTCGGGTTAGGAGGTTGAAGCCGTAGCCTGACCCACTTGAAGTCTTAACACGGATGTATCATATTAAAGCATGACCGAAGCACATACTAATTTTAAGAACAATTTCACTTGGCACCAAAAGACCCATTTCAGTGTAGACGTAAAGTTTTTACATGCATTTTTTTGGTTTACCATGCTTTTGACACCATTAACGTATGTTTATGTTTTTCTTTCCGGAGGCGGGACATCCTCTTGTTCGAGGTGTTGTGCGTGGTGGTTCTCCATGGAAAATCTTTTCCCACCTGGAGTTCGACATCTTTCCTTCCATTCTACACCTCAGAATTGTCAAAACATACACACCAGTTGGGCGAGTTCCTGAGGCTATACGATCCTAGGGTCTCCGATGTTGCACAACCCAAGTATCGGGGGATACTCGCTATACATCTTGCTTGAACCATAGAGGACGTTCGTGTCATTAAACTCGGTTGAACTACTTCAAAACAGTTCTCAACCAATGTAATCTATGGAGCTCGGATGCAAGATGACACCACCACACGAGAAACACTTCAAACCCGAGGTGTGTCTTAAAAACAAGAAGGCATTGATAAAAGCTGAGAAATTAAAGGGGCTCCTTGGATACACCTTGGCGATCCTCTAGATCAGTGATGGGAAGATTTTTTGAACTAGTTTTCAGGACCGATGACCGAAGACGAAGAACTGTTCGAAACAACTGAGGAGCGTCCCCAACTTAAAGATTGATTCAGGGGGGCTACTAACGGTGTCCTGGACTAGGGGGTACTCACCATGCCGTCTCCCAACTATGAGGATCGGGCCGAGGACCCCATGGAGGTTCCCTTATGGGCCACTCCGGGCAGTCCATCACGTATACGGGGCAGATTCCACAAGACTTGGTGATCAAGACAAGGACTCCTATCCACCGACATAGTCGATTAGGACCCTTGTTATCATATGCCTCTGGTGCATTATATAAGACAAATCCGTGCTAGTCGATAGATTATTATGACATCAACACAAATTGCCGACCTAGCCCAATAATTAGAGCACATGTGACAATCTTGAGGTAGATCAACTCTGTACTCAATACTTCTCCATTAATATAAACAAGAGCAGGACGTAGGGTTGTACCTCCATCAAGTGGGCCCGAACTTGGGTAAGCATCATCTGCTAGTTGCTCTTACCATCCGTGTGAGATCCACAGCTCGGGACCCCCTACACCGAGGTCTGCCGGTTTCACACCGACACTAGGATTCGTAGTTTCACTAGTCCAATCTCTCGAAAATGCATAATAGAATCATATGATCGTCCCTCAATGTGTAATAAAGAATCACTCCAAAGTTCATATCTATCAAAAAAATATAGGATGAGATTGTTGTAGGTAGTAGAACCACCTCAAAGTTATCCTTTTGACCAATCTATTGATCTATTCCTATAAGCGTCACAAACAACCCTAGAGCTAGTACTAGAATAACACCTATGATACACATCAATCATCCCTAATGTCACCTAGATATTTCATACATCTCCAACGTATCAATAATTTATGAACTATTCATGCCATATTCACCAATATTTACAATATTCTTATATGGCTTTGATGCGCTTTTGTGATTTATTAAGAACTAACATGAAGTACCTCCATTTTCAAAAGAATTATCGTGGTGTTGTTTTTTGTGCAGAAAATGAAAGTTCTTGGGATTGCCTGAAACTTTTTGATGATCTTTTCTGGAACATGTGAGAAATATTGGAGCAAAAAACCACCATAGGGGAGCCACCTATGGGCTACAAGGTAACTGGGCGTGTCCACGCCCTCGCCTCGCCCTGATGCCTTGTAAGGCACACGTGGCTCCGCTTAGTGTGATTTCAACGCTAAAAATTTCTATACATACCAAAACCCACGGAAATAAATAGGAAACTTCCGCTCCGCCACCGCAACTCTGTGTATCGATGAAAACCCCATTTGGAGCCTTTCTAGTACCCTGTCGGAGAGGGGAAATCATCTCCGATGGCCATCTTCGTTATCCCGACGGAGTACATGACAAGGAGGGAGTAGTTCACCCTCAGGGCTGAGGGTATTTAGTAGTAGCGATGTGTTTGATCTCTCTCTCTCTCTCTCGTGTTCTTGAGATGGCACAGTATTGATGTATCACGGGCTTTGTTAATATAGTCGGATCAAACGGTGTTCTTCCCTTGCCATCTTGTTGTGATGAATTGAATCTTTGCCTTTAAGAGATCATTATGTTGTATTGAATATTTTGGTTTGAGAACACATGATGTATGCCCTGCATGCGGATACTCGTAGTCACAATGGGGTATTCTAGTGATTCTCTTGATATATGTTAGGGCATCAAATTGCTAATTCCGATGACCTTGGGGATCTATGCATTGGGGTTGATTGCATCTTTTCATACTAATTTACTCGATAGAAATATTGGGATGCTCCTTGAATTTCTTTATGTTGGATTGAATATGATAGATCTGAAATTGTTTGATACATGTCGTATAATTTACCTACGGATACTTGAGATGACATTGGAGTATCTAGGTAACATTAGGGTTCATTGATATCTATCATATGTGTTATTATAGTACGAACTCTAGGTCTGTTTGTTACACCTATAGGAATAGCCCAAAAGATTGATAGGAAAGAATAAATTTGAGGTGGTTCGCTGCCTAGAACAACTTCTTATTATGTTCTCCGCTAATAGGAACTTTGGAGTGATTCTTAGTTGCATGTTGAGGGATTACCATATGATTCTATTATGTTAGCATTGTTGAGAGATTGCACTATTGAAAGTATGAACCCTAGATTTCCAAACATTTATACAACATTTTTCTCGCTATTTTCTACTTTCTATCTTGTTGTTTTTATATTTTCAGATTACAAAAATCTATATCCACTGTCCAAACTACACTTATATAACCATCTCTTTTCCGAACAAGTGCACCTATACAATTTGCTATTGTATTGGGTGTGTTGGGGACACAAGATAATTCTTGTATTTGATTGCAGGCTTGTTTGAGAGAGACCTCTTCATTCTATACCTCCCATGTATTGATAAACCTTAGGTCATCCACTTGAGGGAAATTTGTTGTTGTCCTACAAAACTGTGCACTTGGAGGCCAACAACATCTACAAGAATAAAGTTGTGCAGTAGACATCAAGCTCTTTCCTAGCGCCATTGCACGGGAGGTGAGTGCTTGAAGGTATATCTTTAGATCTTGCAATTAAATATTTAGTGTCTTGTTTTTCACTAGTTTGGTTTTATAAAAGAAAACTAAAAATGGAATTTAAATTACCTAAGTTGCTTCGCCTGTTTAATGTATTTCATGAAAATTATGGTTCACAAAATTGTGCTCAATTGTTAGAGGAAAATTATAAAAATTCTCAATGTGAATTCCTTCAGTGATGAGCATGATAGTAATATTGTTAGTATTAATTATCTGAATATCCATGATGCTAATGATGATTGCGGTAGTCATGATAAAAAGATTTCCTACAAGTATGTCAATTTCTGTGGAGTGAATAAAATTTGTAAAGACATGCCATATAGGGATGATAGATTTTGTAAGAAGCACAAACAAGAACAAAATAATTGGTGCTTAAAGTGAAAGATGAATTTCCAATTACTTGTGAACGTTGCAATAGGGTTGGTCATCTTAATTTCCAATGCATGCATTTTCATGATCGAACCATTTCAAAATATTGTTATAATTTAATCTCCCGTGAACTCTATAATGAACTTTGTTCATTTTTGGGGAGTGAAGAATTGTCACATAAAAATGATTCGTTTAATATATTCCTTATCACTAATGATAATGAAACTAATCTACAAGAAATGTGTATGTTTTTCATAGTGAATTGTAATGAGAATGCTTTTAGGGCCAACTATAGAAAGAATGAGAAATCAATAGAGTATAAAAGGAATACTAATGAAAGGGTAAAGGTCTCCCAATACCCTCCTATTGTCTCTCGTAATGAATCTAGTTACAAGGAGGAGCTTCCCATCTCTTCAACAATAAGCTCGGATAAAATTACTTAAACCCACACATAAGGTGGTGAAGAAGTAGAAAAGAAGGAAAAGTGGAGGTAAAAAGGTATCTCTCCCGAATAATCATTGAGGAAGTATTCGAAAGTAGTATGGACGATGATACACTTGATGATTTTTTTATGACGAGGATGATTGGGAAGATAATGATACCCCTTATAATATTGAAAATATTTTTGGCACGAACTTGGAAAATTATGATGATAATAATTGTTACACTATTGGTGCTATTCGTGCTATTGATGAGTATGGTAATGATATGCAAACCCACAAGCTTGGGGATGCTATGCTTGATGAGAATGACATATTTGAAAATATATTTGCTACAATTTATGTGTTTCCCAATCTTGGGGATTCTATGCATAATGAAGATGATCTTTTTAGTCCCCCTACTTTGAATGATCAAATTTTTTATGATGATTGCACGCGTTCTATTTTTGATGATTGCAATTTTTATGAAAGTGGGGTTGGAAGAGTGTCAACTCTAGGTACTAATGATCCCACTATTTTGGAGGGTACTGAATCTTATTATTATGAAAAAAGTGGATTTGGAGAGGTCATGACTTTATTTAGTAATGATTCCACTATCTTGGAAGAGGTTTCAATTTCTTATGATGAAAACAAAGTTGCTACCTATGATGACTATTGCTATGATACTTATGTTATAAAAAGTAGTGATGATAATTATTATAGAACTTCTCATAACTATGAATACCCTTTTTTCTGAACATTACTCTTTTAATGTGGAACCAATTTATAGTATTCAAGTTTCATATGATGCTGCCATTGTTATGTATGAGAAGCTTGCCTATGGCGAGAGTAATAAAAATTATATGCTTGTGCATCATGAAAAGAATTCTTTATGTTTTTTATATTATTTAATTCCTTCATGATGCTACTGAAAATTATTATGAAGAAGGAACATGTGCTTGTAGGCATTGCAATAATATCGTGTTTCCTCCCTATGTGTTCAAAGTTTTGAGGTCATGCTTGTTTTGCCTTCCTATGCAAGTTGATTCTTTCTACAATATATTGTTTTCTTGAAAAAATCCTATGAATACGAAGTGGGTTAGACTTAAATGTGCTTTTCATGTGATTCATGATGCTCACTTTCATATTTTAAATACTATTCTTATGTGAGCATCATTGGAATCATCATGGCTAGCTAAAAGGCATTAAAGAAAATTGCTTGTTGGGAGACAACCCAATATTTATCCTTTCGGTTTTTGTGTGTTCAAATGACCCAAACGGTGGCAATGTTGACAGCGTAAAAGCCCAGGACGCCTATTGGATCCATGATCCGCCCTATTGCAAATGCAGGAACTAGTAGTAGCACTGAGGCCCACCGTGCATGAGCATTTCTACATGTTGGCCTATTGAGAACACGAACAACTTTCCACTGGGGATAAGTGTCTCTCACAAATAATCCCCGGGAAATTCAATTGATGATACCCATCGAAGGAACATCTGGAACACTTCAGAAGTCGCTAATCAGTGTATTCTTGGGTTCGAACATCCAAAATTTGAACCATGCGTTTAAAATCACGCTCAGAATAACCAGTCTGCTAGCCATCTAGTATATGGTCAAGCTTTTCATACGGTAAAGAATCCCAATAATTCCGGCCAAAATTTGAACCCCAAAAAGAACGTTGGGTAGTTGAGCTAATTGCGGACTGTAGGAAAACCAGAGATCCTAACCGAATAATACCAGTCGTCTCCTTAGGGGCCGGAAAATCAAATCCACCAAAATAGATAATGTGCTCCGCCCTAGAAACTCTAGCCAACTTTGCCGGTGGTAAACATAAACCCGCTTAGACTAAGGTGAAGAGGGAATCCGGTTGAACCACATCGTTGCTCAGAGATTTTAGCCAATTTGACTAAACGGCCAATCGCTTACCATGGTAGGTATTTTTCAATTCAGTATCTGCATGCCAGGAGAAATTTGGTGTACCCGTAACACCATTAAGATCACCACAAAATAGATGCAAGTGACAGATGAAGTGCGGCCAAATGCGATCTCTAAGGCCATAAATGAAATGTCCAACTCTGCTAGATGCCATAGAGAACCAAAGCGTTGATTAGTAAAACAAAAAAATGAAATCCATGACTGAGACCACCAATGCAAGATTGAAGAGCAAGGCCCACTGATTCCATTGTGAGTGTAAACAAAGTAGATGAAATACAGACCACCAAGAAGAACTCCTGCGAGGAATCCGGGGAAGAGAAGTGAACCGTCGATTGAAAACATGAACGCACCTGAGCCTCCATCACGAGGTCGGGAGTGAAGTCCCAATGGAGGAGACCCTCCATTGGATCACTTGGAAGGAGGATCTAGGTAAAAACCCTAGGATCGCTATTGGGGGCGGGAGGTGGGACGTGGGATGTAGGAGTTGCCAACTTCTTTCATTTTTTGAAGTGTTGGATCCCTTCATATCTTTCAGAATTAGTTACTCCAAAATTTTACTTAATAAATCACCACTGTACATCCTGGTTGAAGCACTAAAGTACTCAAAAGTATTTATACAATCATTGCTAGCATCACTATCATCTAAGGGTTCCTCGTATAGGACATGTATTTCATTACTAAAAGGTTCCCTAATAGTATTTTCTTGCCAATCTTCACTAAACCCTTCATTAATTGTTATAGAGATCCATTCAAATTTATCACAAGCTTGGAGAAACAAAGATTGTAATTCTTCGAGAAGCACATTCCTCCTTATATTCATACCAAATCCATGATAGTCATTAGATTCCAACCATAGCATCTTTAGTATGGAGGATAGCTTCTATGGGAGGACATTCAGATTTTATTACATAGAAGGTAAAAATTTCCTTTGCTTCATTTAAAATATAATCAATTTCATGAATAAAGATGGTGGTGGAAAATTCCTTAATCTCGGGATCATGCAAGATAGGAAGTCCCAAGAATATATTTCAAAGCATAGGATGGAGATGCACAAATGTTCTTTCCATTTTCAAAATGAGAATAGTACTAGCATCCACATAACAATTTCTTCATCAAGTATAGATCTTTTAACGAGAGGGGAAGCTAACGAGTACTCAAAGGATTTTTGGCTGACATTCTTTCCAATAATGTTCCCACTACCCACATGATAAATTTTGGAATTTAGGGTTGTGTTAGTGTTAGTAGTAGGCACTTGATCCATAGGAGGGTCATGAGTGTGATTAATATATTTTAATCCCGCTTCATCCAAGTCATTAGTGCTATCTTCACTAGCACTTTCAACAATAACTTTCTGAAATTCAGACATGATAGCAGCTTTGAAGTAAACTAGGGAGCAAAGACGCAATCTAGTGACAAGCTAAGCAAGGAAAGATTAAAAAACTTGTATTTTTATTTATTTATGATACAAACTAAATGTACCAGCAAATAAAAATAGGAACAAGTGAATGACATTTTGTGTGGAGTTACTTGGTAGTTGGTGATGATATTCCCCGAGAACGGCGCCACAAATCCCTCCTGATACTCGTGATCTATGGTGGGTTTTCCGTGAAGAGGAACGGGTTATCGCAGCACAAAGTGGATAAGTATTTCCCTCAGTTATGAAACCAAGATTTATGGAACCAATAGGAATATAAACCACAACCATCTTCAACGGATGCACACAAAAGAACAAACAACTTTCACCCAATATGGGCAAGAGGGTTGTCAATCCTCTTGTCTTGTTATTTCCAAGCAAGTGAGGTGTATAGATAATTGTAGATAGAAAGATAAAATAAAAAAAGTAAAGAACAACAAGGTAATGAAGGTTTTATAAATATGTTGTGAATAGACGAGGGGGCATAGCTTTCCCTAATGGCATCTCCGAAGAAAAATAGAATACGGTGGGTAAACAAATTACTGTTGGGAAATTGACAAAAAAGCAGATAGTTATGCAATATTCACGGCTATGATCATGCGTATATGGGCATCACGTCCATAAACAAATAGGCCGACTCCTAGATGCACCTATTACTATTACTTCACTCATCGACTGGTATCCAACATGCATCTATAGTATTAAGTAAAACAGAGTAATGCATGAAGAACAATGACATGATGTAGACAAAGTAAACTCAAACAATATGAATAAACACCATCATTTTATCCTTAGTAGCAGCAACACAAAGACGCATATTTTCCCCTTATGTCACTGGGGTATAGAAATTCGTGAGGTTGAACCTACCACAATACACCTCTCTCACTGAAGAAACATCGATCTAGATGGTCAAACTATTTCAATAGGTCGAAGAGAATTACGAAGCTGTATTGTAATCATGCACATAAGAATCGTATAAGTATTCAGAGGTGACTTAAATATTCATCTTGAATAATATTAACATAAACCCACAATTAATCGGATCGCAACAAATGCATCACACAAAAGGAATTAAATCATATGGATCAAAGCGAAAATGCGGTGATCACTGTATTAAAGATCAAAGAGAGTGAGAGATTGCCATCTAGGTACTGACTATGGAAACGTAGGTCTGTGGTGAACTACTCACACATCATCGTGAGAGCAGTAAGGTTGATGAAGAGGCCCTCGGTGAACGTTTTCCCCTCCGACAGGTTGCTGGAATAGAGCTTAACATGGCCTCCAATCAAAACATAGACTTGCGACGGCGTAAAAAGTGTTTCAGGACTCCCTCCAGTGTTGTCAGGGTAGATGAGAATCTATATGCCAAAGAACTGAGTCGGGAGGGCCATGAGGGAGGCACAAGCCATCTGGGTGCGCCCCCTCCCAGGTCGCATCTTGTTGGCTTGTGGGCCCATCATGAGGCTTCCAGCCTTCTTCCGATGCTCATTGGTCTTCTTTTGGTCCACAAAAAATCACCATTTTTTACGGCAATTGGACCTCGTTTGGTATGGAAAACCTGCAAAATGGAAAACACGTAGAAAACAGTAACTGGCACTGGGCACTGTGTCAACAGCTCAGTGCTAAAAAATAATTTAAATTGGTAAATAAATACCGCAAAAGTAATCTACAATGGTTATATATTTATCAGCATGGAGCAGCCAAAAATTATAGATACATTAGACACGTATCATAAGCACAGGAGCGAGGCAACCTAGCTTGGAAAAATCTTAAGTAAAATTTATGCATACTATGGCTTTAAAATAATACAGGAAGGATGTATACATCATAAAGGCAAAAAATAGACGCACCAGTGTACATTGATCAACTTTTATTAAGAAGCCCCCAGGTGTCACCGAAAAATACATTTTTGTGAACATAGTTTGGTCTAGCCGAACATAGCCTGGGATATGCCAATCAAGCTTAAAAATAAAAAGGTACATAAAAAATTAAAGAAGTGAAAAGAAAAACTAGTTGAGTTTGACGACACTGGTCTTGTTGTAGAAGCGTCGAAGACGAGTTGTGTTCCGTGGATTTGGTTAAAGGCGATTATCTGATGGATTGTGGAGGGGATACACTCCTCATGTAAGTAATTCATCAATTATGAAAGGCCCCCCCATTAAAGTGCAAGTTTATTCTTCTTATTTTCTGGGAGGCATAGCACAAGTGCACCCACATTATATGCTTTTGCCAGAACTTCCCTGCTCTGGTAGCACCGAGCCTACTGTTCATAAAAAGTGTAACGTCCCAGTGATTTATCGCTCTCTTTGAGTGTGTTTAAGTTGTCGTGCCAATCTAGCTCAGCCTCTTTTCCCTCATACATGCGCACTCTAGGTGCATCATAGATAATATCGCAGGAGAGGACCGCTTCTGCCCCGTACACCATAAAAATGGTGTGTATCCCGTTGATCAGTTCGAGGTGGTGCACAATTCCCATAGTACGGATTCGAGCTCCTATACCCAATGGAAATTGGATTCCTTCAAAGAACGGATGAGGCGAGGTTTCATTCCGCTCATAATAAGGCAGTTAGCTCGTTAAACCTGTCCAATGGTTTGTGGGTGATATACAGAGGCGTAATCAAGCTTGATGCCCAAGTTTGCACACCAGTCCTTCACTTCCCGTGTTGTCAAATTGGATCCATTGTTCGTCATTATGCTATGGGGGCACCATAACAGTGAAACACACCAGATATAAAGTCGGTAACCGGTCCGTACTTAGAAGAAATTACTGGTTTGGCTTCAATCCACTTGGTGAATTTATCGACCATAACCAGCAAGTATTTCTTTTTCTTGGTCCCCCCTTTAAGTGGTCCGACCATGTCCAGCCCCCAGACCGCAAAAGGCCATGTGATTGGTATCGTCTGAAGAGCTGTTGCTGGCATGTGGCTTTGATTTGCAAAGAGATAACAACCAACACAATATTGGACGAGTGTGTGAACGTCTGCGCAAGCTGTGGGCCAAAAGAAGCCAGCCCGAAAAGCCTTGCATACCAAGGCATGTGTTGCTGCATGATGGCCACCCATGCCTGCATGTATTTCAACCAAGAGTTGTTTACTCTCTTCTTCGGATATGCACCACAAAAGGACTCTGGTGGTTCTTTTCTTGTATATCTACCCATCACGAACCTTGTAGGCCTTGTATTGCTGAATTATTCATCTTGCTTTAGTTTGTTCAGTATGGAGCTTCTGGCGGAGAAGATAGGCGAGAACAGGCTCGGTACACGGTACAATTACTGCCATGACTTCATGAGCCAAAGGCGTTTCTTCAAGTGCTGAGCCGCCAATGATTTTTTTCATCTGGTTCGATTGCAGGAGGGGTGACATATTCTGGACCACTAGCTCCAATGTCGTTGTCTTTGTCCTGCCATACCACGGATGGCTTCAAGAGCCATTCCAAAAAGGTATTATTAGGAATATGATCGTGTTTGGCGCCCATGCGAGTGAGCACATCAGCAGCTTGAAGTCGCCATCCGAAGTCCGTATAACAGAGCCTCATACTCGGCGGCATTGTTGGAACCGGTGTACATGATATGCAGCACATACTTGTCGCCTCTAGGGGATGTGAGTATAACACCAGCCCCAATTCGGCAAGCATCTTGGAGATGTCTAAGTACATTGTCTAATGTGAGTATGTACTATACTCTCGAGGGAGCTTCGCCTCCGTCCATTCGGCCAGAAAATCGGCCAACACCTCAGATTTAATAGCTTGACGGGGCTTGTACATGATTTCACAAGGTAGTAGCTCAATAGCCCACTTAGATATGCGGCTCATGGCGTCTCTGTTGTTGATTATATCGTTAAGGGGTACTTCGGATGCTACCATGATCCAACACTCTTGAAAGTAGTGTCAGATCTTGAGAGATGCCATAAAAATTGAATAGGATACCTTCTGGTAGTGCGGGTACCAAGAATTGCACGGGGTGAGTACTTCAGACACATACTAGACTGGCTTCTGCACGTGGAGCTTGTGACATTCAGCCTCTCATTCGACAACTAGGACTGCGTTGACCACCTGATTGGTGACCGAGATATACAACATCATTGGTTCGCCTGTGGCAGGTGCTGCCAGTATCTGGTTACTGAACAATACTGTTTTGATTTCTTCCAATGTGGTTATTGCCTCACCTGCCCATTCAAAGTTGTTGGTCCGTTTGAGCAGTCTGTAAAGCGGTAGTGCCTTTTCGCCAAGCTGGGTGATGAAGCGGCTTAAGGCCGCCATGCAGTGTGCCAGTTTTTGCATGTGCTTCAATTCTGTCAGGATCGCCATCTGGGATAGAGCTCGTATTTTAGCCAGATTGGCCTCTATTCCTCTATGGGAGATGATGAATTTGAGTAGTTTACCGACGGGAACTCCAAATACACACATTGTCCAGATTGATTTGTATCTCGTACTCCCGTAGACTATCAAAGGTTTGTCGAAGGTCATCCACCCACTCGGTGACGTGTTTGGTTTTAATGACCATGTCATCCACCATGTATGCCTCGACTATTTTGCCAATTTTTCATTCTAGGCATGTCTGATTCATGCGTTAATATGTGGCGCCCTGCATTTTTCAACCCGAAGGGCATTGTATTGAATCAGAATAGCCCATATGGAGTAATGAAGGCGGTTGCGGCTTGTTAGGACTCCTTCATTTTGATTTGATGGTATCCGGAGTAGGCGTCCAGGAAGCATAGTGAGTCATGTCCGCTGGTGGCATCAATGATTTTGTCTATGCGAGGTAAGGGAAAGGGATCCTTAGGGCAGGCTTTACTTAGGTCTTTAAAATCAACACAAAGCCGCCATGATTTATCCTTCTTTGTTACCATGACCAAATTTACCAATGACTCAGGATGTTTGATATCTCAGATAAACCCGGCTTCAAGTAATTTTTCTAGTTCAGTACCCATAGTTTGACGCTTGGGTTTGGAAAATTGACATATCGCATGTTTGACCGGTTTAAAGGCTACAATTATGTTGAGGCTATGCTTTGCCATTATTCATGGTATTCTTGGCATATCTAAAGGGTGCGAGGGGAACATGTCCCAATTTTCACGCAAGGATGTGTGCACTGCTTCGTCGACCGTAGGGTCCACCTAGGCTCCAATGGACGTTGTTTTGTTGGTTTCCGTTGGATGCACGTGAAATTTGACTATTTCCTCTGCTGGTTTAAAGGATGTGGATTTAAGCCTCTTGATGAGGATCACATCATCATTATCTACTACTGAGCATAGTGTGGTTAATTCCTTGGTCGTGAAAGCTTCGGAAAGTGCCTCGAGAGCAAGCGATGCAGTTTTGTTTTCGGAATGAAGAGCTCTATCTGGGTCATTTGTAAGTGTGATAACACCATCTGTCGTGGCATTTTGAGCTTCATGTACATGTAATGTGGTATATCCTGAAACCTTGTGAAGGCATCACGCCCCAGCAGGGTGTGATAACTGCTTCAAAAGGGAACAATATGAAAGGTACTCCTTGGTCCTATAGTTATTAGGGGTACCGAATACCACATAGAGAGAAACTCGTCCTGTGCATTGTGCCTCTCTTCCGGGGATACTCCCTTGAAAGGTTCTATGGCTTTGTTCGATGCAAGATTTGTCGAACTGCATTTTATCCAAGGTATATATCCTCATAAATGAGGTTTAAGCCGCTGTCGCCGTCCATTAGTACCTTGTGGAGCCTAAAGCCATCTATAATGGGGTTGAGGACCACATCGGTAGGTGTTCGGCTAGAACGAAATCTCGGGTGGTCTTCCTTGCCGAAGGTTATGGGTGTATTTGTCCATGAGTTCGTTGCTGCCACTTAGAATACATGGTCCAGTTCGTGAAGAGCTCTCTTCCTCAGATTGTTTGAGGAGAACGTCTCGTAAGTTGTTAAGACGTCCTCTTTGTTACCCGGCAGTGTTGGTGAACGCTTGTTGGACGATGAAACCCCGAGGATAGCCTCTCCACATTTTTCTACTTTCCTAACGACCTAGCAAGCTCGAAGGCTATGGGTCGAGCTAGTGTTCGGCAATGTGGAGTGTATTGGGCATGGACTGTCCAATAATTTATGAAGGACAATTCAGGATCCGTCAAGATGTTTATTCTTTTTCTCGGCGGGCCTTGTTCGACCAACCGGTGTTGGGGTATTCGCTTCCTCCAAGCTCCTCTAGGTTACTCCGCATAGATTGACTCCGTTTGCATTTGCTGGATCTTCCAGGTGCTTTTCATAATTGTGTACCAATGTAGATAGCTCAACGAAGCTGTTAATTTGACAGAGGACGAGGGCGTTTAAGATTCTTTCATCATGGCAGTTGTCCCGGAAGGTTTCTATAATTTCCTGGCCACTGCAATCTGGTATCTTAGTTTTAGTCATGAGGAATCTAGCCCAAAAGTGTTGGACTGCCTCACCCTTTTGTTGCTTGACGCACCATAAGTCTTGTATATCGGACCTCTCTGAATTACTGAGAGAGTGTCAAGCGTGGGAGGTGGGTGGGAAAAATTATTGCATCCCGCGAGGATGTAAATTCCCAGTTTTGTTGGTTGTGCCTAATTTCGTCGGGGAGTCCGGTGCGCTTAGTTCGGGGTCTAGATTCTCGACCAGATATTGCGGTGTGAAAACTAAGTTACCCCTTGACACGAGTTCGGGGTAGAGCTCGGATTCCATATTAGAGGGGGCATCCAGATTGTTCAAGATCTGAACATAGATCGTTCTGAGCTCTGGTGGCCGGGCAGGAAAACATTCTGCTCGGTCCTCTGATGGTTGGTGATGACCCACAAGTGTATAGGATCTATCGTAGTCCTTTTGATAAGTAAGAGTGTCGAACCCAACGAGGAGCAGAAGGAATTGACAAGTGGTTTTCAGCAAGGTATTCTCTGCAAGCACTGAAATTATCGGTAACAGATAGTTGTGTGATAAGATGATTCGTAGCAAGTATCAAGTAACAAAGGTGCAGCAAAGTGGCCCAATCCCTTTTGTAGCAAGGGACAAGCCTGGACAAACTCTTATAGGAGGTGAAGTGCTCCCGAGGACACATGGGAATTTCTGTCAAGCTAGTTTTCATCATGTTCATATGATTCGCGTTCGCTACTTTGATAGTTTGATATGTGGGTTGGCCGGTGCTTGGGTGCTGCCCTTACTTGGACAAACATCCCACTTATTATTAACCCCTCTCGCAAGCATCCGCAACTACGAAAGAAGAATTAAGACAAAGTCTAACCATAGCATTAAACTAGTAGATCCAAATGAGCCCCTTACGAAGCAACGCATAAACTAGGGTTTAAGCTTCTGTCACTCTAGCAACCCATCATCTACTTATTACTTCCCAATGCCTTCCTCTAGGCCCAAATAATGGTGAAGTGTCATCTAGTCGACATTCATATAACACCACTAGAGGAAAGACAACATACATCGCATCAAAATATCGAACGAATACCAAACTCACATGACTACTTATAGCAAGACTTATCCCATGTCCTCAGGAACAAAAGTGACTACTCACAAAGCATAATTATGTTCATGACCAGAGAGGTATTGAATAGCATCAAGGATCTGAACATATAATCTTCCACTGAGTAATCCAACTAGCATCAACTATAAAGAGTAATTAACACTACTAGCAACCTTACAAGTACCAATCGGAGTCGAAAGACGGAGATTGGTTACAAGAGATGAACTAGGGTCTAGAGATGAGATGGTGTTGATGAAGATGTTGATGGAGATGAGTCCCCTCCAATGAGAGGAGTGTTGGTGATGACGATGGCGATGATTTTCCCCTCCGGGAGGGAAGTTTCCCCGGCAGGACAGCCCTGTCGGAGCTCTAGATTGGTTCTGCTCAAGTTCCACCTCGTGGCGGCGGCGATTCCTCCCGAAAGCCTACTCCTGATTTTTTCTGGAACGAAACCCTCCTTATAGCAAAACATGGGAGCCATAGGGGAATAGGGGGCCCACAAGCCACCTAGGCGCGACCAGGGGGTAGGCCGCGCCTGGCAGGCTTGTGGCAACCTGGTGGCTCCCCTCTGGTACTTCTTCCGCCGAGTATTTTTTATAAAATCCAAAATAATTCCTCGTTGATTTTCATAGCTTTTGGAGTTGCGCAGAATAGGCATCTCTAACTTGCTCCTTTTTCAGACCATAATTCCAACTGTCGGCATTCTCCCTCTTCATGTAAACCTTATACAATAAGAGAGAAAAGGCATAAGTATTGTACCGTGAAGTGTAATAACAGCCCATAAAGCGATAAATATCAACATAAAAGCATGATGCAAAATGGACGTATCAACTCCCCCAAGCTTAGACCTCGCTTGTCCTCAAGCGAAAGCCGAGATCAATAAATATGCCCACATGTTTAGAGATAGAGGTGTCGATAAAAGAAAATAGGACATGCAGGCATCATGATCATAATTTGTAACGCCCAAGATGCGATCCTATCCTTATTTTGGCACGAAGGCCTCGACAGGGATAGAAGCGCATCTCGTAGTTTCGCAAGAATGGATATCGTTACAAGTACATGTACTGAAGAGAAGAGTATATGGAATTGGCTTACACTCGCCACAAGCTACATCAGAGTCACAATAGTACAATACATAAACATCATGAAGAAGAGCAGGGTCCGACTACTGACGAAAAGAAATGAGAAAAGAAAACAACGTCCATCCTTGCTATCCCAGGCTGTCGGCCTGGAACCCCTCCTAGATCAATGAAGAAGAAGAAGAAGAAGAAGCAACTCCAAATGAATAATCAACGTGCTCGCGTCAAGTAACCTTTACCTATACCTGCAACTGGTGTTGTAGTAATCTGTGAGCCACAGGGGACTTAGCAATCTCATTTCCAAAGGTATCAAGACTAGCATAGCTTAATGGGTGAGATATGGTTAAGTGGTGAGGCTGCAAAAAGCGTCTAAGCATATGTTTGGTGGCTAACTTACGAGTACAAGAATAAAGAGGGAGGAAGATCTACGCATAGCGGACGTGAACTACTGGTGATCAAATGAATGATCCTGAACACCTATTTACGTCAAACATAACCCCACCGTGTCCTCGATCGGAGAAGGAGCTCACGAAAGAGACAGTCACGGTTACGCACTCAGTTGGCATATTTTAATTAAGTTAAGTTCAAGTTGTCTAGAACCAGTGTTAAACAAAGTTTCTACGTTGCCACATAACCGCGGGCACGGCTTTCCGAAAAGATTTAACCCTGCAGGGGTGCTCCAACTAATCCATCACAAATTACCACAAGCCGCATAGAAATCCTCAATCGCGAAACTCGCGATCTCGTCGGACTTCTTAGTGGAAAACCTCAACTCTGAGATTATCCAAAGCATCACCGGAATCCCGATGCACAAGACATTCGTCAAAGTTAAAACTAATCCAGCAAGGCCGCCCGATGTGTCGACGAAACCGATAGGAGCCGCGTATCTCGTTCTCAGGACATCACCAGATGGAACTAGCTACGAGAACCAAACCTCGAGTTTCCTCGTGGTGGCCCCGCAGGCAGTCCATTTGGGACCAACACCATCAGCACTGGTCCCCCCTGTTTGATGTAGAATTACTCCTCGGGTTCATGACGCCCTATGCTTTCAGTATTAACAAAATTATTATGTTGTGCAAAAGTAGTACCAATGTTGGGCCTTCCTAGACCAGCTTTAATCTAAAACGAATTATCAAGGGGGTCCCCATAACAACCCCGATCGTGTTAGGAGCGCTCAATTATGGAAGATAACACCGGTAGCCGAAACTAAGGGGGCAAAGGTGGAATAAAACACCAGGCTAGAAAGGCCAAGCCTTCCACCTTTTACCAAGTATATAGGTGCATTAATTAAATAGCATTAGTAAGGGTGATAAAACAAATAACCCATGTTATCACATGGAAGCAACTACACTTGCAACTAGAAACGCTAACGCAGGGTTAAGCAAGCGGTAACATAGCCAATCAGTGGTTTGCTTGGTTGTGAACAGGTTGAAGGGTTTCATGGCAATGTTGGGAGGATCATATTTAACAGGTAGTATGCAACGAGACATAACGATAGAAACGGTAAAACTAGCATGGCAATGATAGTAGTGGTATCTGGGGAAATGGTCATCTTGCATGCGATCCTGCTTGGAAGAAGAACGACTCCGTGAAGTAGACGAACCGACGTAGTCGAACGGGTCCTCACATTCCGACACGCTTGCGGAACTCTATTGAGACGAAGGAAACCGGAAACAAGAACCAACACTCGATATTCACCACACGATGCACAACACATATGATGCATGAACGGTTGAATATATGCAAGACATGGCATGGTGATTCACAACAATCAAACACTACACCTTAAGTGAAGTTCAATATGCAACGAGTTGCATATTGACAAAACTTCACATATGAATTACTTAGTTATATCCCAATTAGGTACACGACAATATTAAATGTTGTTAAACATGGCAAGAGGTGAGGCGTAATTAAGCTACTTATCGAGGCATTTTAAATGTGGTCGGAAATGACATATAGCATCACCAAGATGACCTCATATGTTAATTTATAAATCTGTCCAGATCTGAACTACCACGTTTAAGTATTTGTTAAACAGCAAAATAAATAGGTTCAAGTGATTCTACGCGTCGTTACAATCAATTTACACATAGAGAACATCTCCAACGGAGCTACGGTTCAAAAGATACAAACACCGCAAGATATGATGGCATGAATGCAATATGTGTGCAACGACAATCACAAGCATTTCAAAACACACAAATAGCAAGATAATATGAAATTACACGAGATTCTAAGTAAGTTTTATGTAGGACACGATCAAATCGGAGCAACGGTTCATCAAATACGAGCTAAACAAGAAATCACTACAATGTGCCAAAATCAACCACATAGCATTTTCTACACCCTTGAACAACTAGCTACACCAATCCAATATGCTCAACCAAGGCATGAGACAGTAGAGGGAAAGATGCACTACAACATACAACTAATAACATTTATCATGGAAGTATGGATCACTAGGAAAAGAACTCACAAAATGGCATCCCAGACACGGTTTCAGACTTAGTGAAAATATCAGTTTATGACAATGCAGTTTTCGATCTGAAGGCATATTGACAGCAGCAAAACTATAAGCCAGATGACTCCAAATGGCATGAAAATTGACAAAATGCTACAGAATCTTAAGGTCTACAACTAACTCCATTGCACCAACCTCAAAAGAGCTACAGATCACCAGATAAACTCATCTAAAGACAACAACAAAATATAACAGATTTCAGACTTAGAAATATTTCAGCATCTCCAAATAAGCACTATTTCCTAACATATTGAGAGCAAGCAAACAACACCTAAACATGGATTTCTATTGCAACCAAAATTACCAGGGGCTAGCCTACACATCCAAGGGCATATCTCTAGTTGACAACTCGTTCATATCATGCAGGGATTAAATCCCACAAAATAAACAAAAGGGCAACATGGCAAAATATCGCGCGCATTAACTTACTCAAAAGCTAAAACTAAATGCACAGTTAAATTCAATGGAATTTTCTACCCCGAAAACATATATAACACGCCACACGTATATGCGAGAATATGTCCTACACACGATATAACAAACTAGCAATGGAACGTACATGCAAAAATGCAAAAACTACTCTAAAATACATGGAAATGGTCCCTAAAAATGTGAGAATTTCATATACGGGGTTTGAGCAATCCGGGCACGCACAAAATAATTACGGGATAAGCAACCTATTAGGACAGCACACGTTTCTAGGCATATGGCAAGTCAAATCACTTCAAACATGCATGCAAGTTGCAAATTATTAATCTATGCGAAAAACTAATCAAGTTCCATATATAACTCGCCTCTATCCGACGCACGGTTTAAAATCTACAGGCGCTTGAAATATCTAGCATTTTTCTAATAAAAAAATCCTAAAAATCCTAAATACACTAATGGGCCGAAACGAGGCAGCGCTGAATAGCTATGTAACGCACGCGCGCAAAATAGGGGGAAACAGGGCGGTCTCACCTTGGGCTCGGCCTGGAGAGGCGGCCTAGCTGGGCCGACGTGGCGAGGCGTTGTCGGGACGCGGCACTGCTAGGCCACGGGCGGACTGGGCCTCCTGACAGGCGAGCTGCAGGCCGCCCGATGCGCTGGGGCTGCGCGGTCAACGCCTCCCAATCCCGATTGGGATCGAGGCAAGCAGAACAGCGGCGGCAACCTTCCGGGGGGCGCAAGGGGCGAGGGCGGCGAGGCTCCGACAGCGGCTTGGAAGCAGAGATGTCCTTCCTCGGACCGGATCCGGCCGGCGATGGATGGCGGAGGACGCGGCGGCCGACGGCGATGCTTGCAGATCGGCAGGGCACGGCGGCGAGTGATGTTAGCTGTGCTTCCCTTGCAACGGCACCAAGAATAGTCGTGTCGATGGCACCAGGAATCCTTCTGCTGCGGCTACGCCTTAAGGGACTTCCTAGGCAAGTATGCAAAGGATTTTCCCCCATGGCCTTGGAGCCTTGCGTTGGTGTTCCCTCGAAGCGGAAAGGGTGATGTAGCACAACGGTGGTAAGTATTTCCCTCAGTTTGAGAACTAAGGTATCAATCGAGTGGTGGAGTATCACAAGATCCTGCACAAACACAAAAGCTTGCTCCCAACACTATGAAGGGGTTGTCAATCCCTTATAGATTGTTTGCCAAGTGAGAACTGAAAGCAACAAAGTAACAAAGCAAAGTAAAAGCGGAGGTGTAAACGATGGATGTGAATAGACCCGGGGGCCATAGTGTTTACTAGTGGCTTCTCTCATGAAAGCAAGTAGACGGTGGGTGAACAAATTACTATCGAGCAATTGATAGAACCGCGCAAAGTCGTGACGATATCTATGGAAATGATTATATCTATAGGCATCACGTCCAAAACAAGTAGACCTATACTTTCTGCATCTACTACTATTACTCCACACGTCGACCGCTATCCAGCATGCATCTAGTGTATTAAGTCCAAAAGAACAGAGTAACGCCTTAAGCAAGATGACATGATGTAGACGGACAATCTCATATCAACGATAGAGCCCATCTTGTTACCCTTGATGGCAACTACTTAATGTGTGCCTTTCTGCCCCTACTGTCACTGGGAAAGATCACCACATGGTAGAACCCAAAACCAAGCACTTCTCCCATTGCAAGAATCATAGATCTAGTTGGCCAAACAAAACCCAAGACTCAGAGAGACTTACAAGGATATCAAATCATGCATATAAGAAATCAGCAAAGACTCAAATATATATCATAGATAATCTGATCACAAATCCACAATTCATTGGATCTCGACAAACACACCGCCAAAGAAGATTACATAGGATAGATCTCCATGAAGATCATGGAGAACTTTGTATTGAAGATCCAAGAGAGAGAAGAAGCCATCTAGCTACTAACTATGGACCCGTAGGTCTAAAGTGAACTACTCACGAGTCATTGGAGGGGCGATCATGATGATGAAGAAGCCCTCCAACTCCAAAGTCCCCTCCGGCAAGGCGCCGGGAAGGGTCTCCAGATGAGATATCGCGGAAACTGAAGCTTGCGGCGGCGGAAAAGTATTTTCGAGGCTCCCCTGATTTTTTGTTGTATTTTAGGGAATATATAGGCCAAGGATCTAGGTCAGGGGGCGGCCAGGGAGGCCACAAGCCCTGACACCGCCGCCTCCCCCCTGGTGGCGGAGTGGGAGCTTGTGGGCTCCCTGGAGCCCACCTAGCTTGGCCCAGAGGCCCCCTGATCTTCTTTCGTTCGGGAAAAATCATTTCGCGATTTTTATTCCGTTTGGACTCCGTTCCGAAATCAGATCTGAAAAGAGCCAAAAACACAGAAAAAACAGAAACTGGCACTTGGCACTGAATCAATAAGTTAGTCCCAAAAAAAGATATAAAAGATACATAAAACATCCAAAGATGGCAAGATAACAGCGTGAAACCATCAAAAATTATAGATACGTTTAAGACGTATCAAGCATCCCCAAGCTTAACTCCTGCTCGTCCTCGAGTAGGGAAGTGATAAAGAATGATTTTTTTATGCTTTCACGCTACCTAGCATAGATGTACTTTGTAACTCCTCTTATGTGGCGCGAATGTTCAGATCCATTAGATTCAAAACAATAGTTTGCTATTGACGTGGAAACAATAATAATTCAAGCAAACTAGCAAGGTAATCATGAACTTTCAAAATAACAAGGCCAAAAGAAAGTCATCCCTACAAAAGCATATAGTCTGGCCATGCTCTCTCATCATTGCACAACGAATTTAAATCATGCACAACCCCGGTATTGTCCAAGTAATTGTTTCACACCTTTACTTTCTCAAACCTTTTCAACTCTCACGCAATACATGAGCGTGAGCCATGGTTATAGCACTATAGATGGTGTGGAGTGTGGTGGAGGTTGCAAGACAAAAGGAGAACATAGTCACATTAACTAGGCATATCAATGAGCTGTGGAGATGCTCATCAATAGATATCAATGTGAATGAGTAGGGATTGCCATATAAATGATGCACTAGAGCTACAAGTACGTGAAAGCTCTTAAAGAAAACTAGTTGGTGTGCATCCAACTTGCTTGCTCACGAAGACCTAAGGCAATTTTGAGGAAGCCTATCATTGGAATATACAAGCCAAGTTATATAATGAAGATTTCCCACTAGCTATATGGTGGTGACAAAACGAGATACTCTCAATCATGAAGATCATGGTGCTTAATATGCACAAGTGTGGAAAAAGTGGTAACATTGTCCCTTCTCTCTTTTTCTATCATTTTTTTTATTTGGTGGGCTCTTTGGCCTCTTTTTTTTATTTTGGTGGGCTTCTTTGGCCTCTTTTATTTCCTCACATGGGACAATGCTCCATTGATAATGATCATCACACTTTCAACTCAAAACTTAGAGCAACTATGACCCTATATGGAATGCCTTCGGTAGTGTACCGTGGCAATGATCTACCATGGCATAGACATCAATGGAAACATCATGCTAGCTATCTTACGGTCATGCAATGGCAATGTAGACGTGGTGGCACATGTCATGGTGGTAGTTGCATGGAAATATATCTCGGAATGACTTTGAAAAAGCCATAGTAGGTAGGTATGGTGGCTGTTTTGAGGGAGGCTAATGGTGGTTTTGTGCACCGGCGAAAGTTGCACGGCACTAAGAAGATAGTGATGGTGGAAGGTGAAAGTGCATCTAAACCATGGACTCAACATTAGTCATGAATAACTCATATACTTGTTGCAAAAGTTTTATTAGTAATCAAAACAAAGCATTCAACGCATACTCCTAGGGGAAGGTTGGTAGGTATGAACCATCGCGCGATCCCGACCGCCATGCAAAGGATGACAATCAATAGACTAACCATGATCAGATTTCATCACATAGAGGTTCACCATACGTGCATGCTACGGGAATCACTAACTTGAACACAAGTATTTCTAGATCCACAACACCTTACTAGCATGACTTCAATATTACCATAACCACAACTCAAAACTAATTGAGATGAATCAAACTTCTCTAACTATTCAATGCACATGAAGGTGGAAGTTTTCATATCCCTTTGGATAACTACCCCTTTTGAGACTACTTTCAAAGCATAGATCAACTACCAAGCCACGCACCGTTGTTCTCTAAAAGATATAAGTGAAGCACATAGAGCAACAGTATCTAGCTCAAAAGATATAAGTGAAGCACATAGAGCAACAGTATCTAGCTCAAAAGATATAAGTGAAGCACATGTGAGCTGAATTGTCTACCAAAAGATATAAGTGAAGCTCGACAAAATCACGGTGAGTGCATATCTCTCGCTCTAGGTGTGCAGCAAGTATGATTGTGACACAACAAAAATAAAAGACTCCTACGATACAAGACGCTCCAAGCAAAACACATATCATGTGGTGAATAAAAATATAGCCCCAAGTAACGTTACCGATGGATTGAAGACGAGAGAGGGGATGCCTTCCCGTGGCATCCCCAAGCTTAGGATTTTACGGCATCCTTGAATCTCTTGGGGTGCTTTGGGCATCCCCAAGCTTGAGCACTTGCCACTCTTTATCTTTTTGTCCATAAGAACTTCACCCAAAATTTGAAAACTTCACAACACGAAACTTAAACAGAAACTCGTGATAACATTAGTATGAGAAAGCAAACCACCACTTCCTTAGGTACTGTAGAAAACTTAAATTCTACTTGTTCTGATGTTGGGTTACTGTATTTTCAATCTTCCATGGCTAATACCCCCCCCCCCCGATACTATCCATAGTTTCATCAAAATAAGCAATCAACACAACAAAAACAGAATCTGTTAACAGCAGACCAGTCTATAGAAATCTGTATATTTCGTATACCTATGATAATTCAAAAAATTTGTCAAATTACGACAGTCTGAAGCATTTGCGTAGCAATCAGCAGCAAAAAGAATAAACTCAAAAGCTCTTACAGAAAAAAAATGTAAATTCTTTTCGTGAGCAGAAAGTTTCTGTCTTTTCCAGCATGACCAAACGATCATCCCCAAGACTAATCATAACGGTTTTGCTTGGCACAAACGCAAAAATAAAAAACACAATCATAACAGAATTATGAAAGTGTGGAAAACACAAAACAGAAAGAAAAAGGATAGATTCGTTGGGTTGCCTCCCAACAAGTGCTTTTGTTTAACGCCCTTAGCTAGGCGAAAGGTGATGAAATCACGTATAGTCATCTTTGGTGCTCAAACCATAAGTAGCGTGATCATTTATCATCTTAAGATCTTCATCTTTATTGGATGACTCACCACTAGCTTTAGGAACAAAAACAGGCTTGACGGTCTTTTTGAGAGTGAGATTTGGAGTATTTTGCATAGCGGCAAAAGCGGAACCCAAGTTGGTTATGACATCTTCTAATTTGCCAATTCTAGAAGAATCATTAACTATAAGTTCCTTCTCCTTTAAATTTTTCAAAAAGTTTCCCACTTTGGATCCGTACTGAGTAATTTGATTGTGGATCTTTCTATCCAAACCCTCAATAAGTTCAACTGTGGCAATTTTGTTTTCAATAGCGTCAAGCCTTTGCATCACGTGTTCCAAGGTCAAGATAGTTCCATTAACCATGAGAGGGGGTGAGCCTACCAAATTCATGATAGCTCTATAGGAGTCAACAGTATGGCTCCCCAAAAAGTTCCCGCCTACAATGGTATCAAGGATATACCTATTCCAAGGAAAAATTCCAACATAGAAACTGCGAAGGAGGACGGTTGTGGATTGCTTACGAGTAGATCTACTTTGCGCATTGCAAATCCTATACCAAGCGTCCTTCAAATTTTCTTCCTCATTTTGCCTGAAATTGAGAACTCCATTTTCAGGGGTGTCGTTTGGAGTGGTGGGTCTAGCCATTGATGGAATATCTCACACACAAACGAGCAGGAAGAGAGAGAGAAACAGGCAAAGGAAAACGGCAAAGGAGAAAGGCAAATGAAAACGGCAAATGTGAAGTGGGGGAGAGGAAAACGAGAGGCAACTCGCAACAAAAGTAAATGCAAGAGATGAGTTTGTGAGACCTACTTGGATACATCTTGATCTATCCTCCCCAGCAACGGCGCCAGAAATACTACTGATTTCAGCTGTGCTTCCCCGGCAACGGCGCCAGATATACTTCTGATGTCAGTTGTGCTTCCCTTGCAACGGCGCCAAGAATAGTCGTGTCGACGGCACCAGGAATCCTTCTGCTGCGGCTACGCCTTAAGGGACTTCCTAGGCAAGTATGCAAAGGATTTCCCCCGTGGCCTTGGAGCCTTGTGTTGGTGTTCCCTCGAAGCGGAAAGGGTGATGTAGCACAGCGGTGGTAAGTATTTCCCTCAGTTTGAGAACCAAGGTATCAATCCAATGGAGGAGTATCACAAGATCCTGCACAAACACAAAAGCTTGCTCCCAACGCTATGAAGGGGTTGTCAATCCCTTATAGATTGTTTGCCAAGTGAGAACTGAAAGGAACAAACTAACCAAGCAAAGTAAAAGCGGAGGTGTAAACGATGGATGTGAATAGACCCGGGGGCCGTAGTGTTTACTAGTGGCTTCTCTCATGAAAGCAAGTAGACGGTGGGTGAACAAATTACTGTCGAGCAATTGATAGAACCGCGCAAAGTCATGACGATATCTATGGCAATGATTATATCTATAGGCATCACGTCCAAAACAAGTAGACCGATACTTTCTGCATCTACTACTATTACTCCACACGTCGACCGCTATCCCGCATGCATCTAGTGTATTAAGTCCAAAAGAACAGAGTAACGCCTTAAGCAAGATGACATGATGTAGACAGACAATCTCAAATCAACGACAGATCCCACCTTGTTACCCTTGATGGCAACTAATTAATGTGTGCCATGCTGCCCCTACCGTCACTGGGAAAGGTCATCACATGGTAGAACCCAAAACCAAGCACTTCTCCCATTGCAAGAATCATAGATCTAGTTGGCCAAACAAAACCCAAGACTCGGAGAGACTTACAAGGATATCAAATCATGCATATAAGAAATCAGCAAAGACTCAAATATATATCATAGATAATCTGATCACAAATCCATAATTCATCGGATCTCGACAAACACACCGCCAAAGAAGATTACATCGGATAGATCTCCATGAAGATCATGGAGAACTTTGTATTGAAGATCCAAGAGAGAGAAGAAGCCATCTAATTACTAACTACGGACCCGTAGGTCTGAAGTGAACTACTCACGAGTCATTGGAGGGGCAATGATGATCATGAAGAAGCCCTCCAACTCCAAACTCCCCTCCCGTAGGCGCCGGGAAGGGTCTACGGATGAGATCTCGCGGAAACCGAAGCTTGTGGCGGCGGAAAAGTATTTTCGAGGCTCCCCTGATTTTTTGCTGTATTTTAGGGAATATATAGGCCAAGGATCTAGGTCAGGGGGCGTCCAGGGAAGCCACAAGCCCTGACACCGCCGCCTCCCCCCTAGTGGTGGAGTGGGAGCTTGTGGGCTCCCTGGAGCCCACCTGGCTTGGCCCACAGGCCCCCTGATCTTCTTCCGTTCGGGAAAAAATCATTTCGGGGTTTTTATTCCGTTTGGACTCCGTTCCAAAATCAGATCTGAAAAGAGCCAAACACACAGAAAAAACAGGAACTGACACTTGGCACTGAATCAATAAGTTAGTCCCAGAAAAAGATATAAAAGATACATAAAACATCCAAAGATGGCAAGATAACAACGTGAAACCATCAAAAATTATACATATGTTTGAGACGTATCAGCGAGCTGACGGGCAGCTCGGGCGGTGGTTTGGCCGGGGCTAACCGGTCGGGGTCCGGCGGCGCGGGGTCGCCGGCGGGTGTCATGGCAGGAGGCGCGGGGCGTGGGGCTGCGGCAAGCTCGGGAGCAGGGCGAGCGGCGGCGCGACCGGCCTCGGGGTGGGTCGACGATGGGCTTCGGCGGGCCCTACGCGCGGGCTCGAGCGGGCCCGGAGGCTGAGGCTGGAGGGAGGGGAGAGAGGCAGGAGGAGATGGCAGCTAGGGTTTGAGGTGGCATGGATTTTGAGGGAGAGAGAGTGAGGCTGTCTAAAATGGCATGGGGGTCTATTTATAACAATAGGGGGGCTAGGTTTAGTAGTTTTTTGCCCCGATTCCAACCGCGCGATCGGAATCGAACAATATCGAACGCGGGACAGGCTAAGTGGCCATGTAGAGTAGGTTAGCCAGAGATGAGAGGGAAAACGGCACCCGGCAATGTAATTTTAAAATACCGAAAAATGTCCGACGATAGACCGAATACGGTGCCGCTACGGTCGACCGTTCGGGTACCATACGGACTCCGATTGCGATGAAATTTGGCAGGCGGCCTACCTACGTCTAAATAAGACCGCACGCCAAGTTTAAACCCAATTAGAGAAAGTTTTATACAAACTTTTAAAAATAGGGTTTTGACGATGTCGTGGTCGTGTGCGAGTGTGGTCGGGCTTAGAACGGTCAACGACAAGAACGGAGAGAACCAGGAACTAATAACGGATGCAAGTTTTGAAAACTGGCGGCAACGGAGTGCTGATGCAATGCAGATGATGCGAATGATGGGATGATGATACGACAAATAAAATAAACACACGACGAAAATGGAATAAAGGGGGAATCTTCTGGAGCGTCGGTCTCGGGCTGTCACATAATTAGAATAGCAATAGCGTCATATAAACTCTTATGCTAAAGTGACAATTCCTCCACAAAGTAAAGTATGGGTCAAGAACCTTATTGAGAATTAACAACCAATAGCCTTTAGTCATTGAAGCAATTGCAAATTATCATAACGTCGGAGAGAGTCAAATAAGAGCTTGTAAAGCAAATCCACATACTCAATCATCCTTTCGTCTCCTACAATTGCTAAAACTCATGTGGTACTCATGAGATCAAAGTTTAAGTTGGATACAGAGAAAGATAGGGGCTTATAATTTCGCCTCCCAACTACTTACCTCAAGGGTAACGTCAACAATAATAATTCATGGATACTTACTTCCAAGTTGACATATAAATATAGATCTTTCCCTAGCACATGACGCTAGCCAAGATAAAGGCGAAATAAGGAATTGGTGTCGATCACCATGACTCTTTTAAGGATAAAAAGTAAAGGTACAAGATAGGCCCTTCGCAGAGGGAAGCAGAGGTTGTCATGTGCTTTTGAGGTTTGTATGTGTGACCTCTTAGTGTGGAGGAACGTCACTTTATATTGCCTCTTGTGATAAGGAACTTTATTATGCAGTCTGTCGCTTTTATGTCTTCCTCATCACAGGTTCGTACAAAGCTTATTTTCCATACACTAATAGATCATTCATATTTAGGTAGCAATTTTTATTTCTTGCACCGATGACAACTTACTTGAGGGATCTTATTCAATCCATAGGTAGGTATGGTGGACTCTCAAGGCAAAACTGGGTTGAAGGTTTATGGATGCACAAGTAGTATCTCTACTTAGTGCCGAAGTTTTGGCTGATATGAGGTGGGAGCAAGCGTCACATGCTAAGGGATCTCTAGTCATATAACATAGTTCGGAACCAAGCAAACATAATTCATTATGTTGTCTTCCTTGTCCAACATCTACTTCTAAGCATGTAATAGTTTAATGAGTGTTCACAATCATAGACGGTGTCAAAGATGATATATTTATATGTGCACCTCTCTTTCTTTATTACTTCCTATTAATTGCAACAATCACCAAGGTCTACGTTTGTCCACCCACAACAAGTTTCAATCAACATTCTTTTTATATGTGAAGTCATCACTTCCCATAAGATCATTACATGATCTTTCATGCTTTTGTTCTATTATTATTCTTTTCTTTAGATCATGGCATGAAGCAAAACCCTTAACTAAAACACTCTTTATTATATGACTCACGAGCTCGAATACATTGGGGGTGACACAAAGCAAAACTCAAGCCTAGAACACTAAGAACTTTATTCTACTAGAAAAAGATAAAACCAAAAAGGATCGAACTAAGAAAAAGGTAAAGACAAAAGATGTGATGGTGATACGATACTGGGGCAACTCCCCCAAGCTTGGCACAAGCCAAGAGGAGTGCCCATACCCGTGCTTAATTGTCTTCCTTCGACGGTGATGGTGGTGGAGTTGTCCTGTCTTTTGATTCCAAGAGGGCCATCAATCTTTGATTTATACTTTGGAGCTTTGTGATATGTTTCTCCACCAAAACAACTTCACGGGTGAGATAAATATTACGAACACGAGTTATTTCACATAACCTCAAGAGTTCGATCAAGGATGGAGATAAAAGGTGGAGGTAAGGTTGAAGAAAATTCTCTTCCTCAGCTTCTTCCTTGTTGAGCACAGATTGCCCTTCGTCTGACACCGGATTCTCCTCCTTAGTTTTGCCCTTAGTTTCTCCCAGCAGCCCTTCCTTGGCTTCCATGACCTCCATTCTTTTCAGATCAGCATTTACTTCTTCATAGACTTGAGGGAGATCTTTCTACTCGACAGATTCCTGAGACGACATCCTTGCCCTAAATCTGGCGAGAAACAGGCTCGAAACGAAAACAGAGGATATTTGCGTGATACGAGGGTCAGACCTTTCGGGATAATATATAATGAATTTTTCCTGACCAAAAGGAGTACTACACAAGAAAATGGAGTCCGGGAGGCACACGAGGTGCTCACAAGCCCCCCAGGCGTGGCCGGGGGGTATGTCGCGCCTCGCAGGCTTGTCGCCTCCTCGTGCGCTTTCCGGACAACTTTAAATTTTTCTAATTTTCTAAAAATTCCAAAACAGAGAAAAATTGCTACTGGAAAAGTTTTGGAGTCGGTTTACTTACCTAATCACATACCTCTTCGTTTTTGGAGTCTCAGACAGGCTGATAAATATCCCTTATGTACTCCTCCGGAGTTATGGTATTAATAACATTGCTGTCAACATTTATGGGAGTACCTGAGATATAATGCTTGATTCTTTGCCCATTTACCACTCTCGGAAAATTACCTTTCGTGTTGTTGATCTTGATGGCACTGGAACGATATACTTCCTCAACAATGTAAGGACCTTCCCATTTAGAGAGAAGCTTGCCTACAAAAAATCTTAAACGAGAATTGTATAGCAAGACATAATCACCTACATTGAACTCACGTTTTTGTATACTTTTATCATGCCTCCTCTTAACTTTTTCTTTAAATAACTTGGAATTTTCATATGCCTGAGTTCTCCATTCATCAAGTGAGCTAATATCAAATAACCTCTTCTCACGAGCAAGTTTGAAATCAAAGTTGAGCTCTTTGATTGCCCAATAAGCCTTATGCTCTAGCTCAAGAGGTAAATGCCATGCTTTACCGTAAACCATTTTGTACGGAGACATGCCCATGGGATTCTTATAAGAAGTTCTATAAGCCCACAATGCATCATCAAGCTTCTTAGACCAATTCTTTCTAGACCTATTAATAGTCTTTTGCAGAATTAGTTTAATCTCTCTATTACTTAGCTCTACTCGACCACTGGACTGAGGATGATAGGGAGATGCAATTCTATGGTTGACATCATACTTAGCAAGCGTTTTACGGAAGCACCATGAATAAAATGTGAACCACCATCATTCATTAAATATCTAGGGACTCCAAATCTAGGGAAAATAACTTCTTTAAGCATCCTAATAGAGGTGTTGTGATCAGCACTACTAGTTGGGATAGCTTCTACCCACTTAGTAACGTAATCAACAGCAACTAGGATATGAGTATACCCGTTGGACTTTGGAAAAGGTCCCATATAATCAAAACCCCAAACTCAAATGGTTCAATGACAAGTGAATAATTCATAGGCATTCGTGACGTTTACTAATATTACCTATTCTTTGACATTCATCACAAGACAAGACAAACTTACGGGCATCCTTGAAGAGAGTAGGCCAATAGAAACCGGATTGCAATACCTTGTGTGCAGTTCTATCTCCCGCATGGTGTCCTCCGTAAGCCTTGGAGTGACACTTCTGTAGGATCTGTCCCTGTTCATGCTCAGGTACACAACGTCTAATAACACCATCTACTCCTTCCTTATAGAGGTGAGGATCATCCCAGAAGTAATGTCTCAAATCAAAGAAGAATTTCTTCTTTTGCTGGTATGTGAAACTAGGTGGTATATATTTGGCAACAATATAATTTGCATAATCAGCATACCACGGTGTACTACGTGAAGCATTGATGACATTCAATTGCTCATCAGGAAAGCTAACATCAATAGGTTGTGGGTCATCAAGAACATTCTCCAACCTAGACAGGTTATCTGCTACGGGGTTCTCAGCACCCTTCCTATCAACAACATGCAAATCAAATTCTTGTAGCAAGAGAACCCATCTGATAAGTCTAGGTTTAGCATCTTTCTTTTCCATGAGATACTTAATAGCAGCATGATCAGTGTGAATAGTAACCTTGGAATCAACAATGTAAGATCTGAACTTTTCACATGCAAACACGACTTCTAAAAATTCCTTTTCAGTAGTAGCATAGTTTCTTTCGGCATTGTCTAGAGTTTTACTAGCATAATGAATAATATTCAACTTCTTATCAACTCTTTGTCCTAGAATAGCACCAACAGCATAATCACTAGCATCACACATAATTTCAAAAGGTAGGTTCCAATCAGGTGGTTGAACAATAGGTGCAGTTATCAAGGCCTTCTTAAGTATTTCAAAGGCTTCCTCACAATCATCGTCAAAAACAAAAGGAATATCCTTTTGCAAGAGATTGGTAAGAGGCCTAGAAATCTTCGAAAAGTCCTTAATGAACCTTCTATAGAAACCAGCATGACCAAGGTAACTGCTTATACCTTGGATGTCTGTAGGGCATGGCATTTTCTCGATCGCATCAACTTTAGCCTTATCGACTTCAATACCTCTTTCAGAAATTTTATGTCTAAGACGATGCCTTCATTAACCATAAAGTGGCACTTCTCCCAATTCAAGACAAGGTTGGTATCTTTACATCTGTGCAAAACTCGATCAAAGTTGCTGAGGCAATCATCAAAAGAAGACCCGTAAACGGAGAAGTCATCCATGAAAACCTCAACAATCTTTTCACAAAAGTCAGAGAACATAGCCATCATACATCTTTGAAAGGTAGCAGGTGCATTACATAAGCCAAAAGGCATACGTCTATAAGCAAAGGTACCGAAAGGGCAGGTAAAAGTGGTTTTCTCCTGATCAGATTGTGCAACGGGTATTTGGGAGAAACCAGAATAACCATCTAGAAAGCAGAAGTGTGTGTGTTTAGACAACCTTTCTAGCATTTGGTCGATAAAAGGCAAAGAGTAATGATCTTTCCTAGTGGCTTTATTCAATTTCCTAAAATCAATCACCATCCTATAGCCAGTAATAATCCTATGTGGGATCAATTCATCTTTATCATTAGGGACAACGGTAATACCTCCCTTCTTAGGGACGCAATGCACCGGACTTGCCCAATCACTATGAGCAACAGGATAGATAATACCTGCTTCCAGGAGCTTTAGTATTTCTTTTCTTACTACCTCTTTCATCTTAGGATTTAATCTCCGTTGAAGATCAGCAACTGGTTTGGAATCAGGATCGGTTTTAATTTTGTGCTGGAATAGAGTGGGACTAATGCCCTTAAGATCATCAAGAGTATATCCAATAGCAGCACAGTGCTTCCTCAGAGTTTTCAATAATTTCTTTTCTTCATGCTCTGAAAGGATAGCACTAATAATAACAGGATATATCTCTTTTTCATCAAGACAAGCATACCTAAGAGTATCAGGTAACTGTTTAAGCTCGAACACAGGATCACCCTTTGGTGGGGGTGGATCTCCAAGCAGTTCAACAAGCAAATTATTCTTAAGTATAGGATATTGTTCAAAGATAACTCTATCTATCTCATTCCTTTCATCCATATGCATATCATTTACATGCTCAAGCAAGTATTGCTCTAAAGGATCAGTAGGAGGCACAGCAATAGAAGCTAGGGCAATAATTTCATCCTTACTAGACAACTCTTTTTCATGAGGTTTCCTACCAAACATGGAGAAATTGAACTCATGTGACACACCTTCAAAGCCAACAGTGACAGTTTGCTTCTCACAGTCAATGTGAGCATTGACAGTATTGAGGAAAGGTCTGCCAAATATGATGGGACAAAAGCTATCTTGTGTGGTAGCAAGAACGAGAAAATCAACAGGGTACTTAGTTTTACCACACAAGACTTCAACATCTCTAACAATTCCCAAAGGGCAGATAGTATCTCTATTGGCAAGCTAAATAGTGACATCAATAGGTTCCATCTCGACAGGTGCAATCTCGTATTTAGTTTCATCATATAAAGATTGAGGTATTGCACTAACACTAGCACCCACGTCACATAAACCATGATAACAATGATCTCCTATCTTAACAGAAACAACAGGCGTGCCAACAACAGGCCTATGTTTGTCTCTAGCATGAGGTTTAGCAATTCTAGCAGCATCTTCACAGAAGTGAAAATCATGGCCATCAACATTGTAGGACAGGAGATCTTTGATAATAGCAATGCTAGGTTAACCTCTAATTTGCTTAGGGGGTGTAAGTGTTCTAATGTAGCCCCTACGTATCACAGTTGAAGCTTTAGAATGATCCTTTATTCTAACTGGGAAAGGTGGTTTCTCAATGTAAGCACTAGGAACAATAGGATTATTATAAGCAATGACTTTCTCTTCAACTGGATTGGGTTTAACTACATTGACTTCTATGGGAAGATGATATTTAAACCACTTATATTTAGGGAGATTAACATTAGCAGCAAATGATTCACATAATGAAGCTACTATCTCAGAGTCAAGTCCATGTTTAGTGCTAAAATCACAAAAATAATTTGTTTCAACGAAGGATTTAACGCGATCGAACTTAAGATTCATACGTGACTCCTTACCTTCATCAAACTCCCAATATTCAGAGTTGCGTTTAATTCTTTCCAATAAATTCCATTAGAAGTCAATATCCTTGTTCATAAAAGAACCGGTACAAGAAGTGTCAAGCATGGTGCGATTATCATGAGAAAGCCGAGCATAAAAGTTCTGAATAATAATTTCTCTTGAGAGCTCATAGTTGGGGCATGAATATAACATTGACTTAAGCCTCTCCCAAGCTTGAGCGATACTTTCTCTAGCACGAGGCCAAAAATTATAGATATAATTCCGATCACGATGTACCAAATGCATAGGATAAAACTTTTGATGAAATCCCAATTTCAATCGGTTGTAGTTCCCTGATCCAGTATCATCACATAACCTATACCATGTCAATGATTTATCCCTCAAAGATAAGAGAAAAACCTTCTTCTTGACCTCATCCTCGGGCCAACCTGCAAGCTTAAATAAACCACAAACTTCATCTACATTTATTAGATGCAAGTCGGGATGTGATGTTCCATCTCCTGTAAAAGGATTAGCCAACAGTTTCTCTAGCATACCCGAAGGAATTTCATAACAAATATTTTCAGTAGGTGCAGCAGGTTGAGGAGCAACTCCTTGTGCTTCCGTTCGAGGTGAAGATACCCCGAACAAGCTCCTCAAAGGATTAGTTTCCATAGTGACAAGTGACAATAAATTTCAGCACACTATATAAATGTTTGCTTACCAAATTCCACTTACCAAAGGCGCTTCATTCCCAGGAAACGGCGCCATAAAAGAGTCTTGATGACCCAAAAGTGTAGGGGATCTATCGTAGTCCATTCAATAAGTAAGAGTGTCGAACCCAACGAGGAGCAGAAGGAACTGACAAGTGGTTTTCAGCAAGGTATTCTCTGCAAGCACTGAATTTATCGGTAACAGATAGTTGTGTGATAAGATGATTCATAGCAAGTAGCAAGTAACAAAGGTGCAAAAAAGTGAACCAATCCCTTTTGTAGCAAGGGACAAGCCTGGACAAACTCTTATAGGAGGTGAAGCGCTCCCGAGGACACATGGGAATTTCTGTCAAGCTAGTTTTCATCATGTTCATATGATTCGCGTTCGCTACTTTGATAGTTTGATATGTGGGTGGACCAGTGCTTGGGTTCTGCCCTTACTTGGACAAACATCCAACTTATGATTAACCCCTCTCGCAAGCATCCGCAACTACGAAACAAGAATTAAGACAAAGTCTAACCATAGCATTAAACTAGTGGATCCAAATCAGCCCCTTACGAAGGAATGCATAAACTAGGGTTTAAGCTTCTGTCACTCTAGCAACCCATCATATACTTATTACTTCCCAATGCCTTCCTCTAGGCTCAAATAATGGTGAAGTGTCATGTAGTCGAAGTTCACATAACACGACTAGACGAAAGACAACATACATCGCATCAAAATATCGAACGAATACCAAATTCACATGACTACTTATATCAAGACTTATCACATGTCCTCAGGAACAAAAGTGACTACTCACAAAGCATAATTATGTTCATGACCAGAGAGGTATTGAATAGCATCAAGGATCTGAACATATAATCTTCCACCGAGTAATCCAAGTAGCATCAACTACAAAGAGTAATTAACACTACTAGCAACCTTACAAGTACCAATCGGAGTCGAGAGACGGAGATTGGTTACAAGAGATGAACTAGGGTTTGGAGATGAGATGGTGCTGATGAAGATGTTGATGGAGATGAGTCCCCTCCGATGAGAGGAGTGTTGGTGATGACGATGGCGACGATTTCCTCCTCCGGGAGGGAAGTTTCCCGAGCAGGACAGCCCTGCCGGAGATCTAGATTGGTTCTGCTCAAGTTCCGCCTCGTGGCAGCGGCGATTCCTCCCGAAAGCCTCCTCCTGATTTTTTCTGGAACGAAACCCTCCTTATAGAAAAAGATGGGAGCGAGAGGGGCAATAGGGGGCCCACAAGCCACCTAGGCGCGGCCAGGGGGTAGGCCGCGCCTGGCAGGCTTGTGGCCTCCTGGTGGCTCCCCTCTGGTACTTCTTCCACCCAGTATTTTTTATAAAATCCAAAATAATTCCTCGGTTATTTTCACGGCTTTTGGAGTTGCGCAGAATAGGTATCTCAAACTTGCTACTTTTTCAGACCAGAGTTCCAGCTGTCGGCATTCTCCCTCTTCATGTAAACCTTATAAAGTAAGAGAGAAAAGGCATAAGTATTGTACCGTGAAGTGTAATAACATACCATAAATCGATAAATATCAACATAAAAGCATGATGCAAAATGGACGTATCAGTTGGTCGTTCGTTATCCCCATGGCCTGGATTTGACCGAGCATCTCGTTAAGGGCAATGACGTCTGTCGAGTCCATGCTTTTAGAGTACATGGGGTCAAACTGCAATGCCGCAGTTCCGATGGTGCTTTTGGTAGCATCAGGGCACTGCTTATGCCAAGATGATTTGGATACGTCGACTGGTTCGGGCTCTAGGGCCGAACCCAGGGTGCACGAAGCCTTGAGGGCATAGTGCAACATCCGTGGCGTCAAGGAGTGGGGGTTCGAGAGCTCTTCAGGGGGAGCCAAAAAATTTATCCAAATAAGATCCCTCCGGGAGTCAACGACGAACTCTAAGTTCGCAATCCGGATCTCTTGATCAGGCGCAAGGTTTTTGACCCAGGCAAGGCAGCCGATCGAAACAGCATGCAGCATGACGCTGTCGAACGCGAAGATCTGTCCGGGGATGAAAATGTCCTTATTACAAATGGCATCGTTGTTGATTAGGCGAGCCATCGATCCCTTAGCGGTCACAAAGTGGAACTCTCAATGAAAGCACCAATGTCAGTGTCAAGACCGACAAATCTCAGGTAGGGGGTCCAGAAGTGTGGATCTTGGATCAACGGGTAACAGGATACAAAGAAGACAATGTTTACCTAGGTTCAGGCCCTCTTAATGGAGGTAAAACCCTACATCCGGCTCTTGTTTATATTGATGATGGGATACTGAATACAGAGTTGATCTACCTAGAGATCATATGTCGTGGTCTAAAAAAACCCTATGAGTAATGATCTTAACCTGTCGTACGAACTAAAGCCCTTTGGTTTATATAGATACCAGGAGTACTAGGGTTACACAATATCGGTTACAATGAGGAGGAAATACACCGATTATCATCTTTCCTTGGAGCGCACACCAAGTCTTCGGAAGAGTCCGTTTTGGACACAACATCGTCTTGTAATTCGGACTCCAGTGACAGGTATAGGACAACCCAGGAGTTCGGCCCATGAAAATAGGTAAGTGGCCCAAGGACCCCTTAGTCCTAGACTCCCTCACCCAAATTAAGTGTTGTGGTGTAGTGTTCGTTAATTTTTTCCAAAATGTAACTCACTATACGCAGATAGCTTTAAATGATCGACTCTCACATCCGTGTCAGTGGACTGATCCGTTGTCTATGGACATATATATGGTCTGATTTGGTGGTCAACGTTGATGTTGCCCTTATACGTCCATGTTGTTCGGTGATTATCGGGTTAGATGGCTAGATCCCTAATGTAGCGGCCACCAAAATGGGAACACTGGTTTAGCATAACCTTTTTTTTTGAAAAGGAGGTTCAAACCCCCGGCCTCTGCATCAATCGATGCATACAGTCATTTTTATTAATTATTCAACATAGGTCTAACAAGAACATACATCAAGCCATCTGAAGCCACCACTCACACCTACAAAACTCGATAATGTGGAGTGCTCTCACTCCCCATATACAAAACCGGTGCCGTCACCGATACATCCACATAACGTATCGGAACCCACAGCCGGTGCAGCAAACCTAAAGAGTACTCCACATGCACACGTTTTAGATGCCGTCGTCATCATCAAGCCGCTAACCCATCTTCAGGACAGAGATCTGTATCATCCTTCCCAGTCCGTCCATCCGTCGACGCCACCACGGCTCGTGAGTCCAGACGCGAAGATTCTGAAAGATCTGTCGTGCGTAGCACCTGCCGACCAGGCATGACACAGCATCGCACCTGTCGGCCAGGCATGACTTGACATCTCCACCGAAAGCTCCGTAAAAGATGATTGACACCGCCACAGCGCCACCGCCCTGCGCTCATTCGTCCAGACACGAAGATTCTGAAAGAACTTCCGTGCGTAGCACCTACCAACCAGGCATGACTCGACGTAGCACCTGTCGGCAAGGCATGACTTGATACTTCCACCAAATCTTCGGGCCATACGAAGCCGCTCCATCTCCTGCCTCTGTCATCTAGTGCTGCTCCCCAAACGATGCTCCCAAGAGAGAAACAGCACCGCAGTACCGCCATCGTCCGATCTGGAAAGTCAGATCTTAGGGTTTCCCCCGAAGTAGTGCCCACCACCAGCAACTGTCTAGGACCCACATAGTGCCCACCACCACTCAGCCCTCAAGGCGGCGCCTTTAGGAAGGTCACGATGTCAAGGATGTTGCCACCGCCCACCGGAGTTAGGGTTTTCACCCGAGATGCAGTGAGGTAGGAAGTGGAGGAGCAGACGTAGACCGACGTCTCCAGGAAGAAAAACGACGCCCTTGAGCATCGGCGGCGGCGGCGGCCGGCCAGGGCCGACCAATGGGTTTCCCCTTATCTGAATCTCCTCCACCAGCTTCATCCACGGCCACGCCGGCAACACTAGGAAATCGCGGGAGAGAAGCACACCGGGGGTATCTGGATCAATGAAGATCCAATCAGAACAATGACGAGTACCACCACCCTGCACTGGCCGACGGCGTCCGGGCACCGGATCCAGAAGGATCTGACCCGAACTCGACGACGCACGCGACCACCATGTCTTGCCCCTCTCTCAGCCGCCGCACCGCGCCGCAAGAACGAACCCCAGTCGTCGATGTGCTCCGCACGCCGCCGCTAGGATCCACATGCAGCGCCGCCGCAGCGCTCGCTAGTCCTGCGCCTCCTCACGAACGGCCGTCCCACGCCAGCCACGTCGCGTGAAGGGGAGAGGATCCCCGCCGCCACCCCTGCCGGCCAGGCTTCGCCCGGCGGTGCTGCTGGCGGCGGCGAGGATGAAGGAGGAGCGAGGGAGGACCGATGGCGGCGGCTAGGGTTACCCCCTGGTCGCCCACGGGGGCGATAGGGGGGAGGGACGGGAGGCGGCGGCTCTTCAAATGGGGAGAATTTCACTTCCCAGCCTCTGCACCAACTAAGGATGCATACAACCATTTTTAGTATGAGTACCAAGATAAACATGCTCCTCATAATTTTTTAAATGAGTATCAAGATTTTTTTGATGAGTGGTTTCACATGACATCCACATGACGACACGTCCGACCATCCTGCACCGTCGGGCATTGCGTAGATCCATCATAAGGACACGTATAATGGTGTTATCTTAAGAGTGCTATATACGATAAATGCTGAGATGAAGGAGAGAGAAATCGTAAGAAAAGGCTTGACTTCTCTTATTTAAGAGATGATCTCTTAACACAATATGTCTCATCATGTTTTTAGTAATAGCTAGTTTTTGTAAGATACGGTGAAGAGATAACCCATTGTAGACATCATTTTTTGTCTTCTTTAAATAATATGCAAAACCCAAGATAAGACTGTATTAACTATCATTATACATGCCTAACACGCAGTCTATCCAACACGTCGTCCGATCAAACGGCAAGTAGTGGGGTGCACTGAAATTGGAATACTGTTTGGCCGAGGTACCGCTATAGACTTTGGCAAGTCAAGTAACTTGGACCAGGAATTATTTTATGTTACGATATTTATAGTGAGTGGTGTCATTGGAAATTGCTTTTGGAACCTGGCCTTCATGGAGGCCTTTAAATTTAAAATTCAAATTTCATGAAAATTTATATTTTTACATTTCAAAAAACTCTGAAAAAATACAAAGATAAATGAAGGCATGATACACATGTATGTAAATTTTCAGAAAACAATACGTTGAAATGAGGGTTGTACAAAAAAGACAAATCTGAGGCTTTTTAACAGATGATACTATTTATCTTTCCAACTCATGAATTTGTCTTTTTGTGCAGATCGTATTTCAAGGTATTTCATCCTAAAATTTTACACACATACACATAACATCCTTCCTTGTATACTTATTCAGATTTTTTGAAACCAAAAAATTTGAATTTTGAATTTTTCAAAAATTTCGGCCACCATTGAGCTCGGCCTCCAAACGTCCATTCTCGTGGTGTCATGGGTGTGATAACATAAATTTCTTCATTTATTACTTTGTAGAGTTATTTTGGATTGGGAAGCATTATTATCTAATGGTAAACATATTATGTTATTATATTTGCCTTTCTCCTCATTAAATATTTTTCACATCATGTATAGTTTTTAATTATATACTCCCTCCGTTCAAAAATACTTATCATTGAAATGAATGTATCTAGATGTATTTTGGTTGTACATACATCTACTTTTATCAATTTGTATGACAAGTAATTTTGAATGAAGTGAGTAATATTTATGTTTTTATCTATGTTATTCCTGCTATGACCAGCCTTACTCATATTTCTCGCTAGCTCCATCCGCGGATCGACACTTCAGTCTATATTCTTCTGTTCTCCATTCCAACTGGCCAGCTTTTTTGAAAAAGCAAGCATATGCATGTTATTCTCATACCAACCATATCACATTACAGAAAATAATAATAACCCGCTACACTATTCTATAGGCTAATATGCATGGCTACTACAAGTCTAGATAACTAGGTTTTTGACGTGTGCACATTCCTAGAATCGTTTCTGTAGGTGAATCCTTTTAGAATAACTCCCACCAGTACATCAAATCATTGTCGCTAGTTAACGTATTAAATTGCATATCGGCTTGTCAAAAGTCGCAAAAGCCATTAATCAAGGGATGCCTGCACATAACTATATCTCTCGACAGCAGTCTACTATTACTATAGTACGTGTTAACTAACGGCGGAGAGAAGCTTATAACTAACTAGATACTCGGTAGGAGTACTTAGCAGCAGGGTGGTCCTTCTCTTTCTTTTTTGCGGGGAGGGTGGTCCTTCTCTTTGGCTGAACATACATTTACACGCGGTACACGCGCTTTGGGAGCTGCGTGGACATGAGTTCAGCTCAAATGATCTCCTAAGGAATCCCGGTAGTAGAAAGATAGGTGTTGGTAGAATTTGTCACATAGGACTTCTTTTTTATGATGCTACATATAATAAATTAAGAGTTAGAGAAGAGAGTTGTACATGAGAGCAAAGCTAATAGTGATGCCAATAACGGACAAGAACGTTTGGTCTATGAGTGTATATAAACCCTATATGAAAAAAGTAGTAACAGAATAAAAGTTGAGAAAATCTGAAAATACTTTTGAAACAAACTTGACCTTCCATTCCACTTGTAAAAGAATCCACAAAAAGAAAAAGAAAAAGTGTTTACGTATTTAAAGAAATTGACCAAAATAGTGTGAATAGTGACTTATAATCGCAATATATTTTTTGTAGATTAAGGTATATATCCTAATGGTGGACAGGGGTTGATGCCTCCAACCCACATATGTTCAAAGCATGGTACTTGCAATTTGGGCTAATGCATCAATTATACTATAGGATTCTCCCATGTTAAGGAAATATTTTTTGCTTTTTTCCTGAAGTCAACGCTGGTTTTTTATTTGTGAAAATTTATACATTATCTAGTGTCAAACAAAGTCAAATTTATTTTCAATTAACTTCTAAACTTTTTTCACTTTTTTAATTATTAATTTTCCTCATATTAGGTGTATATGTACCCAGGAATCAAAGTGCGTTTTCTTGTCAATAACCGGCTACGTGGAGTTGCCACCTCACCTATTATTCTACTCATACAATAGTTAGTTATACTTGCATGATATATGGTAAATCTTTTTTCTACCACAAAGGATGTTGGAGGTTATGCTATAATGTACAGTAAATTTACAACTCGCTTCTTTTCCCTCCCCTCTTCTCTCTCCCCCAAGTAGGCAAAAATCACTATAGGGAAAACTTATGTTGTCTTGTGTTTCGTCATATGATCCAAGTGTAATTTATCGGCCCCTCGGCTTACAACAATGTAAGCCAAGAACCAACCCTTAACCGCACGACAACGAAAGGGCCCTTGGCTTAAACCACTGTATGACATGCAAAGTTCAAAACACACTCGGCTTAGACAAGAATCTCGACATATTCCCTTAAAAACACCCGGCTTTGGCTGGCCATAGTGGAAGTAACTAAGGTAGTATTATATACTTGGGATTAGCCTGGCACAGCCGCGGTGCTGTTAGATGTTTAGTCCCACCTCGCTAGCTGAGCAAGAAGTTTGGTGGTTTATAAGCGTTTGTACGCACACTATCTTGAGCTCCTCTCATATGCAGGCTTCCGGGCCTAAACTGTCACTAGTTGTTGAGCCTTCTGCGGGCCTGAATCCTGGCCCAAATTTCTAGTTTGGTTTCTAGTCGTATTCAGGCCGTGGTGGCCCATTATTTGATGTTTTTTTAAAGAATATAGTTTTTTGTTCCTACTTACTGTTTTTAGTGATTCTTTCATTTTTTGAATTATTTGAACTCCAGACCTTTTGTGTGTTCAAAATGCACCATTCAAAGCCACCTCATGAATTTTCAACTATTTCTGACTTAATTTGCTATTTTTCATGCATTTATTGATTATTTTTTAGCTAAATGACCCAGAAATTGAAAAGCACTACAAATGAAGTCTAAATAGGTTGAAAGGTGGCATGGTATCATCATTTCACCCACATAGCATGTGCTAAAAAGTTGAGAGGGTTGCGGCAAAAACTGGACGCACTTCGTGTACAAATCGGACAATCTCTTTCGAAGTATCAGGATTTCATACAAAAACTCATTTGTTACACAAGGGATTTCATTTTTTTTGAATTATTTGAACTCCAAACCTTTTGTGTGTTCAAAATGCACCGTTCAAAGCCACATCATCAATTTTCAACTATTTCTGACTTCATTTGATATTTTTCATGCATTTTTTGATTTTTTGAGCTAAATGACCCAGAAATTGAAAAGCACTACAAATGAACTCTGAATAGGTCGAAAGTTGGCATGGTATCATCATTTCACCCACATAGCATGTGCTAAAAAGTTGAGAGGGTTTCGACAAAAACTAGACGCACTTCGTGTACAAATCGGACAATCTCTTTCGAAGTATGAGGGTTTCATAGGAAATCTCATCTCTTACAAAAGGGATTTCATTTTTTGGAATTATTTGAACTTCAGAACTTTTGAGTGTACAAAATGCACCATTCAAAACCACATCATCAATTTTCAACAATTTCTGACTTCATTTGGTATTTTTCATGCATTTATTGAATTTTTTTTTGAGCTAAATGACCCAGAAATTGAAAAGCACTACAAATGAACTCTGAATAGGTTGAAAGTTGGCATGATATCATCATTTCACCCACATAGCATGTGCTAAAAAGTTGAGAGGGTTGCGGCAAAAACTGGACGCACTTCGTGTACAAATCGGACAATCTCTTATGAAGTATCACGGTTTCATACGAAAACTCATCTGTTACAAAAGGGATTTCGTTTTTTCGAATTACTTGAACTCCACACCTTTTGTGTGTTCAAAATGCACCATTCAAAGCCACATCATCAATTTTCAACTATTTCTGACTTCATTTGGTATTTTCCATGCATCTATTGATTATTTTTTAGCTAAATGACTCAGAAATTGAAAAGCACTACAAATGAACTCTGAATAGGTTTAAAGTTGACATGATATCATCATTTCACCCACATAACATGTGCTAAAAAAGTTGAGAGGGTTGCGGCAAAAACTCGACGCACTTCGTGTACAAATCGGACAGTCTCTTTCGAAGTATAACGGTTTCATACGAAAACTCATCTGTTACAAAAGGGATTTCATTATTTGGAATTATTTGAACTCCAGACCTTTTGTGTGTTCAAAATGCACCATTCAAAGCCACATCATTAATTTTCAACTATTTCTGAATTCATTTGGTATTTGTCATGCATTTATTGATTTTTTTGAGCTAAATGACCCAGAAATTGAAAAGCACTACAAATGAACTCTGAATAGGTTGAAAGTTGGTATGGTATCATCATTTCACCCACATAGCATGTGCTAAAAAGTTGAGAGGGATGCGGCAAATACTGGACGCACTTCGTGTACAAATCGGACAATCTCTTTCGAAGTATTAGGGTTTCATACGAAAACTCGTCTGTTACAAAAGGGATTTCATTTTTTGGAATTATTTGAACTCCAGAACTTTTGTGTGTTCAAAATTCACCATTTAAGGCGACATCATCAATTTTCAACTATTGCTGACTCCATTTGCTATTTTTCATGCATTTGCTGATTTATTTTTGAGCTAAATGACCCAGAAATTGAGAAGCACTACAAATGAACTCTGAATAGGTTGAAAGTTGGGATGGTATCATCATTTCACCCACATAGCATTTTGTGTTTGCGCCAAATAAGACCTTTGGGATGGTCTACGGTGTTTGCAATTTAATTTTGCTGAAAAAACAAAAACTTTTGACCTCAGTCCAGGAATTTCTTAATTTCACTGGAACGTGCTTTTGATCTCAATTTTTTACATAGATTCTTATACATTTTACCGAGATTGTCTTAATTTTTCATAATTATTTTTGGAGTTACATAACTATTCGAATTATACAGATTACTTCCGACTATTCTGTTTTTGACAAATTCTGTTTTCTTTGTGTTGTTTGCTTATATTGATATATCTATGGGTTGTATCGGGGGGTATGAACCATGGAGAAGTTTGAATACAGTAAATATTACACCAATATGAATAACAAATTAGTTCACAACAATACCTAAAGTGGTGATGAATAAATAAAGGGCTAAACAACCATTCAAATTTGGAAACTCTATATAATAGCACAAACAGAAACTAGATATATATAAATTGGTCCAAGCAGTACATAACAATACATGCAAGCAGTACATAATAATAGCTAGCATATATATATACAAGTGTTCGTCGTCCTGAACACTACTCATCTGAATCTGAATCTGCATCAGAATGTACCAAAGCTGGTTCTTCGAGTTGACGCTGGCCATATCTCACGGTCCTAATCTTGCGGTACAACTCGTATGCAACGTATGCATCTTTTGCTGCATACTCAAGGTTGATAGGTTCAAGTGAGGACTTCCCCCACTTCTTGTGCTGAGACTTCGAGAAAGCCTTCTTCATATCATGGTACTCCTCGTTGATCAACGCGACAGCCATATCAGCCATTGAAGTCCTCGGATAATCAAGCTGGAATAGGCCTTGGAGATCAATGTGGCATGCACCTGGTATCTCAATACCAAAGTTGCGCCTCATATTTTTCCTACCGCTTGTTATGTCAACGCTAGTGAAACCTATGCCGATGCAAAGGAAGTCCATGAGTTCTGGAGATTGCTTGTCACTATTGTAACATCAACAAATTAAAATGAAATAAATGTTACATACTGCTACAACAAGGAAAAATATTTCAATACAACTAAAGAGAAATTTATCATAACGATTCAAATGGAATATATTGCTATTCTATGCAATTTTCATATCCTATGAATTGATATTTATAGGATTCCAATATTGTAACATATTGCTATCCGATGCAATTTTCATATCCTTCGATCAAAGAAAGCCTATGTTGTAATATATCCAATGGAACCTAGGGAGATCAATATATGCTATCCAATGGAACCTAGGGAGATCAATATATCCAATGTTGTAACACATATTGCTATCCTATGCTATTTTCATATTGCTATCAAATGGAACATATAAAGAAATTCCATATTGTTATCAAATGGAACCTAGAGAAGATCAATACATGCAATTTTCATAACCTTGGATCAAAGAAAGACACAAAACTTACCTCGCCCATTGGAAGATCAAGACATGTTGTTTGAAACATAGTTGGATGACGGCAACACCTTGATGGTTGGGCGTGAACTCCAGATCAAGCCCCGAGAACGCCTCATGCTCCGGCGCGGCGTCAAGCCACTCCCGGAACCGTGATAGAAAATTTGGCACCACCCTGCTCTCGTTCATGTACCCACACGTGAGCCAGGTCGTGTCATGTGCCCGCACCTCTCTGACTAGATATGTCATGGTAGAAGAAGAATGGAAGAACAGAGGGGAAGAAGGGAGGAAGAAGAACAGAGAATGGCAAGAGACTCTACTTCGGTTGCAGTTTTCATCGCTGGAAACGAAGCAGGAGGGCGAACCGTTTGGACCTTTAGTCCCGGGTTGGATGAGAAACCAGCACTAAAGGGGTGATTCGAAGGGTCGCCACCCCGGTTTGATCCACCAACCAGGACTAAAGGTCCATACGAATGGTTGCATGAACGCCCGCCACCACACCTTAGTCCCGGTTTGATCCACCAACCAGGACTAAAGGGGATACGAATGGTTGTCAGCCTATTAGTCCTGGTTCTTGACTAGAACCGATACAAAAGGGGTGAGACGAACCAAGACCAATGTCCCACGATGCCCGGCCGGCGCCCTAGCCTCACGAACCAGGACCAATGTCAACATAGGTCCCGATTCGTATGTGAACCGGGACTAATAGGATTTCGGGACCTGGACCAAAGCCCTCTTTTCTACTAGTGATATATAATAGAAACATCCTCATATGGCGAACAGAGTTATATATGATAATTGATCTTCATATAAATGAAGCATAAAACTTTAGCGTACAGTTTAGCAATCACTTAGAAATTTTCATGTTGTAGTAGTACATGTAAAAAAATATAGAGTTGTTCATTGACTTAAAAAAATTCATGAAGTGTGAAAAACAGCTTATCTCTCATGGTTGCATATTGCCATGTTTTAATATTTGCACAAACTATGGAACACTCCAGAGACTTAGATAAAGAAGAGATGTTGGGGTATATAATCCGCGACGGAGGTGATGATTGTTGGAATTATGCCCTAGAGGCAATAATAAATGTATAGTTATTATTATAATTCCTGTATCAAGATAATAGTTTATTATCCATGCTATAATTGTATTGAATGAAGACTCATTTACATGTGTGGATACATAGACAAAACACCGTCCCTAGCATGCCTCTAGTTGGCTAGCCAGTTGATCGATGATAGTCAGTGTCTTCTGATTATGAACAAGGTGTTGTTGCTTGATAACTGGATCACGTCATTGGTAGAATCACGTGATGGACTAGACCCGAACTAATAGACGTAGCATGTTGATCGTGTCACTTTGTTGCTACTGTTTTCTGCGTGTCAAGTATTTATTCCTATGACCATGAGATCATATAACTCACTGACACCGGAGGAATGCTTTGTGTGTATCAAACGTCGCAACGTAACTGGGTGACTATAAAGATGCTCTACAGGTATCTCCGAAGGTGTTAGTTGAGTTAGTATGGATCAAGACTGGGATTTGTCACTCCGTGTGACGGAGAGGTATCTCGGGGCCCACTCAGTAATACAACATCACATACAAGCCTTGCAAGCAATGTAACTTAGTGTAAGTTGCGGGATCTTGTATTACGGAACGAGTAAAGAGACTTGCCGGTAAACGAGATTGAAATAGGTATGCGGATACTGACGATCGAATCTCGGGCAAGTAACATACCGAAGGACAAAGGGAATGACATACGGGATTATACGAATCCTTGGCACTGAGGTTCAAACGATAAGATCTTCGTAGAATATGTAGGATCCAATATGGGCATCCAGGTCCCGCTATTGGATATTGACCGAGGAGTCTCTCGGGTCATGTCTACATAGTTCTCGAACCCGCAGGGTCTGCACACTTAAGGTTCGACGTTGTTTTATGTGTATTTGAGTTATATGGTTGGTTACCGAATGTTGTTTGGAGTCCCGGATGAGATCACGGACGTCACGAGGGTTTCCAGAATGGTCCGGAAACGAAGATTGATATATAGGATGACCTCATTTGATTACCGGAAGGTTTTCGGAGTTACCGGGAATGTACCGGGAATGACGAATGGGTTCCGGGAGTTCACCGGGGGGGCAACCCACCCCGGGAAAGCCCATAGGCTTTGGGGAGACACACCAGCCCTTAGTGGGCTGGTGGGACAGCCCCAAAGGGGCCTATGCGCCAAGAGAAGAAAATCAAAGGAAAGAAAAAAAAAGGGAGGGAAGAAGTGGGAAGGGAGGGGGACTCCTCCCACCAAACCAAGTCCAACTCGGTTTGGGGGGGAGTCCTCCCCCCCTTGGCTCGGCCGACCCCTTGGGAGTCCCTTGGACCCCAAGGCAAGGTCCCCCTCCCTCCTCCTATATATATGGGGCTTTTAGGGCAGATTTGAGACGACTTTCTCACGGCTGCCCGACCACATACCTCCATAGTTTTTCCTCTAGATCGCGTTTCTGCGGAGCTCGGGCGGAGCCCTGCTGAGACGAGATCATCACCAACCTCCGTAGCGCCGTCACACTGCCGGAGAACTCTTCTACCTCTCCGTCTCTCTTGCTGGATCAAGAAGGCCGAGATCATCGTCGAGCTGTACGTGTGCTGAACGCGGAGGTGCCGTCCGTTCGGTACTAGATCGTGGGACTGATCGCGGGATTGTTCGCGGGGTGGATCGAGGGACGTGAGGACGTTCCACTACATCAACCGCGTTCTCTAAACGCTTCGGCTGTACGATCTACAAGGGTACGTAGATCACTCATCCCCTCTCGTAGATGGACATCACCATGATAGGTCTTCGTGCGCGTAAGAAAATTTTTGTTTCCCATGCGACGTTCCCCAACAGTGGCATCATGAGCTAGGTTCATGCGTAGATGTCTTCTCGAGTAGAACACAAAAGGTTTTGTGGGCGGTGATGTGCGTTTTGCTGCCCTCCTTAGTCTTTTCTTGATTCCGCGGTATTGTTGGATTGAAGCGGCTTGGACCGACATTACTCGTACGCTTACGAGAGACTGGTTTCATCGTTACGAGTAACCCCCTTTGCTCAAAGATGACTGGCAAGTGTCGGTTTCTCCAACTTTAGTTGAATCGGATTTGACCGAGGAGGTCCTTGGATGAGGTTAAATAGCAACTCATATATCTCCGTTGTGGTGTTTGCGTAAGTAAGATGCGATCCTACTAGATACCCTTGGTCACCACGTAAAACATGCAACAACAAAATTAGAGGACGTCTAACTTGTTTTTGCAGGGTATGATTGTGATGTGATATGGCCAATGATGTGATGTGATATATTGGATGTATGAGATGATCATGTTGTAATAGAAATATCGACTTGCACGTCGATGGTACGGCAACCGGCAGGAGCCATAGGGTTGTCTTTATACTAACATATGTGCTTGCAGATGCGTTTACTATTTTGCTAGGATGTAGATTTAGTAGTGATAGCATAAGTAGCACGACAACCACGATGGAAACACGTTGATGGATGATCATGGTGTGGCGCCGGTGACAAGAAGATCGTGCCGGTGCTTTGGTGATGGAGATCAAGAAGCACGTGATGATGGCCATATCATGTCACTTATGAATTGCATGTGATGTTAATCCTTTTTGCACCTTATTTTGCTTAGAACGACGGTAGCATTATGAGGTGATCTCTCACTAAAATTTCAAGACGAAATTTTGTTCTCCCCGACTGTGCACCGTTGCTACAGTTCGTCGTTTCGAGACACCACGTGATGATCGGGTGTGATAGACTCAACGTTCACATACAACGGGTGCAAAACAGTTGCGCACGCGGAACACTCGGGTTAAGCTTGACGAGCCTAGCATGTGCAGACATGGCCTCGGAGCACATGAGACCGAAAGGTCGATCATGAATCATATAGTTGATATGATTAGCATAGGGATGCTTACCACTGAAACTATTCTCAACTCACGTGATGATCGGACTTGGGATAGTGTAAGTGGATCATGAACCACTCAAATGACTAGAGAGATGTACTTTTTGAGTGGGAGTTTAGCATATAATTTGATTAAATTGAACTCTAATTATCTTGAACATAGTCTAAGTCCACTTTGAATATATTTGTGTTGTAGATCATGGCTCACGCAAGTGTCATCCTGAATTTTAATACGTTCCTAGAGAAAGTTAAGTTGAAAGATGATGGAAGCAACTTTGTAGACTGGGCTCGTAACCTTAAGCTAATCTTACAAGCTGGAAAGAAGGATTATGTCCTTAATGCTGCGCTAGGAGATGAACCACCCACTATGGCTGATCAGGATGTTAAGAACGCTTGGTTAGCGCGTAAGGAGGACTACTCAATAGTTCAATGTGCAGTCTTGTATGGCTTAGAACCGGGACTTCAACGTCGCTTTGAGCGTCATGGAGCATTTGAGATGTTCCAGGAGTTGAAGTTTATCTTTCAGAAAAACGCCCGGATCGAGAGGTATGAGACCTCCGATAAATTCTATGCTTGCAAGATGGAGGAAAACTCGTCTGTCAGTGAACATGTGCTCAAAATGTCTGGGTACTCAAACCGTCTAGCTGAACTGGGGATTGAACTCCCGCAAGAAGCTATCACTGACAGAATCCTTCAATCACTGCCGCCAAGCTACAAAGGCTTTGTGTTGAACTACAACATGCAAGGGATGAACAAGTCTCCCGGCGAGTTGTTTGCGATGCTGAAAGTCGCAGAGTCTGAACTCCGTAAAGAGCATCAAGTGTTGATGGTGAGCAAGACCACTAGTTTCAAGAAAAACGGCAAAGGCAAGAAGGGCAATTCGAAGAAGAGCGGCAAGCCTGTTGCCAATCCGCCGAAGAAACCCAAGGCTGGACCTAAGCCTGAAACAGAGTGCTTCTATTGCAAGGGTATGGGTCACTGGAAGCGCAATTGCCCCAAGTATCTGGCAGATAAGAAGGCGGGCAAAGAGAAATCAGGTATATTTGATATACATGTTACTGATGTGTACTTAACCGGCTCTCGTAGTAGTGCATGGGTATTTGATACCGGTTCTGTTGCTCACATTTGCAACTCGAAGCAGGAACTGCGGAATAGACGAAGGCTGGCGAAAGACGAAGTGACGATGCGCGTAGGAAACGATTCCAAGGTTGATGCAATCGCCGTCGGCACAGTGTCACTTCAGCTACCATCGGGATTAGTGATGAACTTAAATCATTGTTATTTAGTGCCTGCGTTGAGCATGAACATTATATCTGGATCTTGTTTATTGCGAGACGGTTACTCTTTTAAGTCTGAGAATAATGGTTGTTCTATTTCTATGAGTAACATCTTTTATGGTCATGCACCGAATGTGAGAGGATTGTTCATATTGAATCTTGATAGCGACACGCATATACATAACATTGAGACCAAAAGAGTTAGAGTAAACAATGATAGCGCCATATTTTTGTGGCACTGCCGCTTGGGTCATATTGGTGTAAAGCGCATGAAGAAACTCCATGCTGATGGACTTTTGGAGTCACTTGACTTTGATTCACTTGACACGTGCGAACCATGCCTCATGGGCAAGATGACTAAGACTCCGTTCTCCGGAACAATGGAGCGTGCAAGTGACTTGTTGGAAATCATACATACCGATGTGTGTGGTCCAATGAGCGTGGAGGCACGCGGCGGATATCGTTATTTTCTCACCTTCACTGACGATTTAAGTAGATATGGTTATGTCTACTTGATGAAGCACAAGTCTAAAACATTTGAAAAGTTCAAGCAATTTCAGAGTGAAGTGGAAAATCATCGTAACAAGAAGATCAAGTTCCTGCGGTCTGATCGTGGGGGTGAATATCTGAGTTTCGAGTTTGGTACTCACTTAAAACAATGTGGAATTGTTTCGCAGTTAACACCGCCTGGAACACCACAGCGTAATGGTGTGTCCGAACGTCGTAATCGTACTTTGTTAGAAATGGTGCGATCTATGATGTCTCTTACTGATTTGCCGTTATCATTTTGGGGTTATGCATTAGAAACAGCTGCATTCACTTTAAATAGGGCACCATCGAAATCCGTTGAGACGACACCATACGAACTGTGGTATGGCAAAAGGCCAAAGTTGTTGTTTCTTAATGTTTGGGGATGTGATGCTTACGTCAAAAAGCTTCAGCCTGAAAAGCTGGAACCCAAAGCGGAAAAGTGCGTCTTCATAGGTTACCCAAAAGAGACAGTTGGGTACACCTTCTATCTCAAATCCGAGGGCAAAGTGTTTGTTGCTAAGAACGGAACTTTTCTCGAGAAGGAGTTTCTCTCGAGAGAATTGAGTGGGAGGCAGATAGAACTTGACGAGGTTGTTGAACCTCTCATCCCTCTGGATGGTGGCGCAGGGCAAGGGGAAACCTCTGTCGTTGCGACGCCGGTTGAGGAGGAAGTTAATGATGATGATCATGAAACTCCAGTTCAAGTTTCTGTTGAACCACGCAGGTCGACGAGATCACGCGCTGCTCCAGAGTGGTACGGTAATCCCGTCTTATCAATCATGTTGTTGGACAACAATGAACCTGCAAATTATGAAGAAGCAATGGTGGGCCCAGATTCCAACAAATGGCTAGAAGCCATGAAATCCGAGATAGGATCCATGTATGAGAACAAAGTGTGGACTTTGGAGATACTACCTGAGGGCCGCAAGGCTATTCAGAACAAATGGATCTTTAAGAAGAAGACGGACGCTGACGGTAATGTGACCGTTTATAAAGCTCGACTTGTGGCAAAGGGTTTTTCACAAGTTCCAGGAGTTGACTACGATGAGACCTTCTCACCCGTAGCGATGCTTAAGTCCGTCAGAATCATGTTAGCAATAGCTGCATTTTTCGATTATGAAATCTGGCAGATGGATGTCAAAACGGCGTTCCTTAACGGTTTCTGATATTATATGTGGATGACATATTACTGATTGGAAACAACGTAGAGCTTTTGGAGAGCATAAAAGGTTACTTGAATAAAAGTTTCTCTATGAAGGACCTAGGAGAAGCTGCTTACATACTAGGCATTAAGATCTATAGGGATAGATCAAAACGCCTGATAGGACTTTCACAAAGCACATACCTTGATAAAGTTTTGAAGAGGTTCAAAATGGAACAGTCCAAGAAAGGGTTCTTGCCAGTGTTACAAGGTACGAGATTGAGTAAGACTCAGTTCCCAGCAACTGATGAAGATAGAGAGCATATGCGCTCTGTCCCCTATGCTTCAGCCATAGGCTCTATCATGTATGCAATGCTGTGCACTAGACCGGATGTTAGCCTGGCCATAAGTATGGCAGGTAGGTTCCAGAGTAATCCAGGAGTGGATCACTGGACGGCGGTCAAGAATATCCTAAAGTACCTGAAAAGGACTAAGGAGATGTTTCTCGTGTATGGAGGTGACGAAGAGCTCGCCGTAAAAGGTTACGTCGATGCAAGCTTTGACACAGATCCGGACGACTCTAAGTCGCAAACCGGATACGTATTTATTCTTAATGGGGGTGCAGTAAGCTGGTGCAGTTCCAAGCAAAGCGTCGTAGCAGATTCTACATGTGAAGCTGAGTACATGGCTGCCTCGGAGGCGGCTAAGGAGGGTGTCTGGATGAAGCAGTTCATGACGGATCTTGGAGTGGTGCCAAGTGCACTGGATCCAATAACCTTGTTCTGTGACAACACTGGTGCCATTGCCTTAGCAAAGGAACCAAGGTTTCACAAGAAGACCAGACACATCAAACGACGCTTCAACCTCATCCGCGACTACGTCGAGGAGGAGGACGTAAATATATGCAAAGTGCACACGGATCTGAATGTAGCAGACCCGCTGACTAAACCTCTTCCACGGCCAAAACATGATCGACACCAGAACTGTATGGGTGTTAGATTTATTACAATGTAATTCACATGGTGATGTGACGGCTAGATTATTGACTCTAGTGCAAGTGGGAGACTGTTGGAATTATGCCCTAGAGGCAATAATAAATGTATAGTTATTATTATAATTCCTGTATCAAGATAATAGTTTATTATCCATGCTATAATTGTATTGAATGAAGACTCATTTACATGTGTGGATACATAGACAAAACACCGTCCCTAGCATGCCTCTAGTTGGCTAGCCAGTTGATCGATGATAGTCAGTGTCTTCTGATTATGAACAAGGTGTTGTTGCTTGATAACTGGATCACGTCATTGGTAGAATCACGTGATGGACTAGACCCGAACTAATAGACGTAGCATGTTGATCGTGTCATTTTGTTGCTACTGTTTTCTGCGTGTCAAGTATTTATTCCTATGACCATGAGATCATATAACTCACTGACACCGGAGGAATGCTTTGTGTGTATCAAACGTCGCAACGTAACTGGGTGACTATAAAGATGCTCTACAGGTATCTCCGAAGGTGTTAGTTGAGTTAGTATGGATCAAGACTGGGATTTGTCACTCCGTGTGACGGAGAGGTATCTCGGGGCCCACTCAGTAATACAACATCACATACAAGCCTTGCAAGCAATGTAACTTAGTGTAAGTTGCGGGATCTTGTATTACGGAACGAGTAAAGAGACTTGCCGGTAAACGAGATTGAAATAGGTATGCGGATACTGACGATCGAATCTCGGGCAAGTAACATACCGAAGGACAAAGGGAATGACATACGGGATTATACGAATCCTTGGCACTGAGGTTCAAACGATAAGATCTTCGTAGAATATGTAGGATCCAATATGGGCATCCAGGTCCCGCTATTGGATATTGACCGAGGAGTCTCTCGGGTCATGTCTACATAGTTCTCGAACCCGCAGGGTCTGCACACTTAAGGTTCGACGTTGTTTTATGCGTATTTGAGTTATATGGTTGGTTACCGAATGTTGTTCGGAGTCCCGGATGAGATCACGGACGTCACGAGGGTTTCCGGAATGGTCCGGAAACGAAGATTGATATATAGGATGACCTCATTTGATTACCGGAAGGTTTTCGGAGTTACCGGGAATGTACCGGGAATGACGAATGGGTTCCGGGAGTTCACCGGGGGGGCAACCCACCCCGGGAAAGCCCATAGGCTTTGGGGAGACACACCAGCCCTTAGTGGGCTGGTGGGACAGCCCCAAAGGGGCCTATGCGCCAAGAGAAGAAAATCAAAGGAAAGAAAAAAAAAGGGAGGGAAGAAGTGGGAAGGGAGGGGGACTCCTCCCACCAAACCAAGTCCAACTCGGTTTGGGGGGGAGTCCTCCCCCCCTTGGCTCGGCCGACCCCTTGGGAGTCCCTTGGACCCCAAGGCAAGGTCCCCCTCCCTCCTCCTATATATATGGGGCTTTTAGGGCAGATTTGAGACGACTTTCTCACGGCTGCCCGACCACATACCTCCATAGTTTTTCCTCTAGATCGCGTTTCTGCGGAGCTCGGGCGGAGCCCTGCTGAGACGAGATCATCACCAACCTCCGGAGCGCCGTCACGCTGCCGGAGAACTCTTCTACCTCTCCGTCTCTCTTGCTGGATCAAGAAGGCCGAGATCATCGTCGAGCTGTACGTGTGCTGAACGCGGAGGTGCCGTCCGTTCGGTACTAGATCGTGGGACTGATCGCGGGATTGTTCGCGGGGCGGATCGAGGGACGTGAGGACGTTCCACTACATCAACCGCGTTCTCTAAACGCTTCTGATGTACGATCTACAAGGGTACGTAGATCACTCATCCCCTCTCGTAGATGGACATCACCATGATAGGTCTTCGTGCGCGTAGGAAAATTTTTGTTTCCCATGCGACGTTCCCCAACAATGATTTCACCTCATAGTATCTCAACGACATGAGAGAACATTGCACCTAGAAACAGGGAAGTGTATTTATACGAAAGCTCAACTTGCAACACCCGTCAGAAACATTCAGGATGCAATCCAGGACGTGCAGGAAGGTAAGTTCCATACCAACAGAGAGAAGGACAAGCTATCACGTGCCCTAGGGAATACTGAACACCCTGGACGAACACGAGGCACATCAGGCTCCGTTCCATGGAAGGTTGGGTTTCCCGACAATTGTGCCACTTATAGAAGTCGAGCGAGAAATAAGAGAGAGGAAGCAGACCGGCTACAGAAATTTGAAGAAAGATTAGCGTTGCACAAGAAAAAATATAGGAACTTACCAGCCAGCGAGCTACCAGCCCATCATCTTAGCGGCATGAAGATCCTTCATTCGATACTGCCCACGGAGCTACCCAGTATCTCAGCGGAAAACTAGCATGGCTTCCATAGAGCTCCTTCGGCCTGATATCACGACTCCTCGCTACCCCCTGGATGATATCACGGAAAGGGAACACTGTGAACTACATGTGAAATGTGTTAACTTAACCTTGAAGGTGGCGGCTCGCTATGCCTTACCTCGTCGACCTCATGGAACTTACCATTCCTCTCACTCCAGATGGCTATATTGTTGTCGAGGTGGATGAAGTTATCAACGGATTTAAGCAGCTGCATCTTGAGTACCCTAAGAGTGAAGGGGAGACTCATCTAGGAGATGCCATGAGGAGTGCCAATCTATGGAGAAAGGAACACATCGTGCTTCCGCACTAGACGCCGCGTCAGCACACTCAGCCTGAGGAGGCCCCTCAGCAACACACTCCTCATAGTGCGGCTCTATCTCTGCTGCCTCAGCCGTCTCTGCCGCGTTAGCACACACCATCGCCTCGGCTGCTTCGGCACACTCAGCTGGAGGAGGCACCTCGGCAGTAGACTCCTCACAGTCCAGCTCTATCTTTGCTGCCTCAGCCGTCTCCGCTGCGTCAGCACACTCCGTCGCCTCCACCGTGCCAGCAGACTTGGCCGGAGGAGGCCCCTTAGCAAAATCCATCGCGTCAGATGACTCTGCCTCCTCCGCCACCTAAGCTTTGGCTGAAGAGATCTGTCACTTCTCCGACGGCTAGTAGTAAAACAGCGAAGAAATCAAGAGCGGGTAGCGTCAAGAAGGCTCCTACCAAGTTACCATATGACATGACTGACGAGGAAAACAAAGAGATCGTAGATGCCAAGGTGAAACGCCATTTTGCAACGAAGTGTATAGATCCACTTAAGGAAATAGATCCATAAAAATGAGGCGTTGTCTGAGAACCTTTCGAAACCACTACCGCGACTGCTATCACACTATGAATGCTCTATTGTGTAGTCATGTAGAGATCCACAGCAGCGGACAAGAAGTAGCAGTATTGCAAAGGGGAAAAAATCCCAGGTCGGCGAACAGAAGATCTAATCGTGCCCCCCCTGTCGCGTTAAAGGCGTATATTTATCTTGCTAATGATCTGTTGGTTGCGGCCGCTGGTCCTGGTTTCACTCTTGGTGATTACTTAGGCGATGAAGTATAGTTCAAAATGGCTGAGTTAGCCTTTATATTCGAGCACGGGAAGCCTCTCCTCCCACCTGTGGAGCTCCTGAATCTACCAACGATGATGCAAAAATTGCATAACTGGTATTTGGAAGCCTCAAATAAAGGGGCCGACTATATCATTGTGGGTGCTAAAGATGAGCATTACTTCAAAGGACACGTGGAGATTTTCGTTCAATTTGAAGAATTAATTCAGTTATATAATCAAGACGCCATCAAAAAATCTATCGTCACTTGCTATTGCTTGTAAGTATCATTTCTGTAATTTAGTCTCTAGCTCATCTCATTCCATGTATAACTATCCTCACTTTATATATTATGCACAAAGAAGATCCTCGAATGCATAAGAGGACAAATATGGGACATTGGGTTCATTAACCCAAATATTGTTCATGAAGTTACCGTAAAATGGAACATCGAGGATGCAAAGAAGATCTTGCTAAGGGCATTCACTCAACAAGAAACCAAAAGGGAAATACTATTTGCTTACAACTTCAAGTGAGTGTAATACTCTCTTATACACAACATTCTCTTTTGCTAATTACTTGATGTTAAGTGTAATAGATGAGCTATGCATATGGAGATTCCACTTTATTCTGCTAGTCATTCAGTTTGACATAGGAAAAGTACTTCTCATGAACCCGTTACGTAAAGACATGGAGATGTGGGTGGACCTGTGAGCAATGCTCCAGAGGTAATTTCAATCATTATCGCACTATATCGGCAACTTTTGCTCATTCCATGATATCAAGTAATTAATAACTCCTTTATTCATTTTTTGTGAGATAGAGTTTGGAAAGAGCTTACCAAGAAGGTCAGGGGTGAATGGGAAGCAGAGTTTCGATTTAAAGAACTCAATGTAAGTAGTACTAACTCGGTCCACGCATCTCTTTGATTTTAGTATCAATACATTATCATGCTTGATTATTATTTTGATTGAACTCTATCCACGTAAAGTGCTCGAGGCAGGGATCTGGTAATAACTTATGTGGATCATACGTTTGCGTGTTCATTCACCAAGCGACCTATGAGAAGGGCAGACTTCTGGAAAAACTTTAAGTATGTAAACAATATTCACAAAAAAATACATTAATTGTGTTGAGTTTCATTCATGAATATATATATATATATATATATATATATATATATATATATATATATTGATACCTTATTTAAAATAGATTGAACGGAAGCGGGACGAAATCCTACCAAAGGCTCGCGTACGAGCAATTCAAGAGGAATTGGCGGGATTTTTCCTTCAAGAGATCATAGCTGAAAACGGAGCATACCATCGAGAAATGGTAGTGAAGGTTGGTAATTAGATATTAGAGATCGTAAGAGATGCTACATTGTATATATGCATGAATGTGTACTATACGTAGTAGCGTCGAATAGATATACGAAAACTTGTTGTTCGATCAAGCACGGAGAAAGAGAGGTCACTTCTCTCTATATTCATGACGATTTGTGTAATGGTTCCTTCATTGTTATATGTAGTAGCTAGCATCGAATTGAATGGAGACCATAAATAAAAACTAAAAAACCCTAAATGTAAAATAATTGAATGGTAAACACAGAAAGAAAAAGGGGGAAACACAATATGAAATCCCTAAACGCTCCAAAACATTAAACCCCTCATTTAAAAAAACACAGTTCTTGGCAGGTGCTGACGCATGGCTGCCTTTTAGTCCTGCTTGGTGCTACCAACCGGGGCTAAAGGTCCTCCTTCCTGGGCATCCCACATCGGTCACATGGAGCTGCTTTAGTCCCGGTTTGTAACACAACTATGACTAAAAGTGGGGGCCTTTTGTCGTGATTGCTTAGTCCCGCCTGTAGAACCGGGACTAAAGGCCCTTAGGAACCGGGACTAATGCCCTGTTTTCTACTAGTGCTCCCTGGAGATGGATTAAGGTCCTTTTTTACTAGCCCTCATTCCGACGATGTTTCTTTTGTTGTTGGAGCATGTGTGGATGTGTATCTCCAGCAGATCTTATGGGATTCAATCAATGATAGTTTTAATGGATCTTCGTGGATCCAATCTTCGTTTGTGTTTGTTCGTGTATGGATAGGTTGGATCCTTCAATCGACCTTCTCTTCATTTGTTATGGTTGTTATTCTGGTGTGCTCCTCCTGTGGAGTCTTAGCACGACAATTTCCCAATTGTATACCCCAACAAGTTTTTCTGAACTCCGGTGAGGTAGGTGTGATGATGGCGGCGCACCTTAGGGTAGCTTCAGTGCTTGTAGTCGTCGCTAGGTGGTATACGAACCTTGATTTGTCTCTCTCTCTCCCTCTCTCGCCCCTGTCCCTTCCCTCTCCCTCTCCCCCCTCTCACTTCCCATCTCTCTCCGTCCCCTCTCTCTCCCTCCCTCCTCTCTCTCTCTCCCCCTCTCTCTCTCTCCCCCTCCTCTCTCTCTCTCTATTTCTCTTTCTCACTCACTCCCTCTCTCTCTCTATCCTTCCCTCCCCTTCTCCCCCCCCTCTCTCCTCTCTCTCCCTCTCTCCTTCCCTCCCCCTCCCTCCCTTCATCTTTCCCTCTCTCTCCCTCTCTCCCTCTCCCTACCTCCCTCCCTCTCTCCCTCTCTCTCTCTCCCTCTCTCCATCCATCCCCCTCCCTCCCTCTCTCTCCCTCTCTCCCTCCCTCCCTCCTCTCTCTCTCTCTCTCTCTCTCTCTGTGTGTGTGTGTGTGTGTGTGTGTGTGTGTGTTTGTGTGTGTTGTGTTGTGTTGTGCTTTGAACTACGCAAGGCTTGGTTACTGAATTATGATGCTTGGTCAGTTCTTTGTTTTGTTATGCCAGAACATGTCCTTGTCAAGTATATGTGATATATCATATGATGCTTGATTGTATACTTATTTTCATCTTTTTCATGATTTAAGCAAAAAACGATAATTGGGACTTAGCTTGATATAGCTCCACTATAGTTTTTCATATATCCTGGGCAAGATCCCGATAAGTGACATAACCTGCTATTTAGAACTATGATCAACATCGAACCACGGTTTGACAGCGATGGGATGCCGGTGCGTAGTGGTGGTGCAATTTCCCTCCGCTCTGTCAAATGGAGTAGGACAATGCGTTTCCTTGACTATTCGCCGTGGGTTGGCGCTCGTGTATGTGGATTAGATGCGGTGACATGATAGACATGGTGCATGAATCCAACGATCACATGTGCGTATTAGATGCTTCACCGAGTGTGGTAAAATGGTGGCAATGCTTACGAGATAGAGTGGACTTGTCCTACTACAAGATGGCTTGGTACCATAGGGAGTTGGGTGGAGTGATTCTTGTATTCACTGTTGATGTTGATGAACATTGTCTAATTTGGTTCTGGCTTGATCACGGTAACAATTGAACCAACAGCATAGTGATACCAAGCCTCTTTATTAACGACATATTTTCTAATCTTTCTAATCCTCAAGCCCATTGCATCCCTCTTGATCTTGTGATCATCGACGACATCAACGACATACAACTCCAATTTCATCTTATTTTCTTTAATTCTTTTCAATTTTTATTTCAAATACTCGTTTTCTTTTTCAACTAAATTTAACTTCTTGACAAGAGGGTTGGTTGCAATTTCTGATTCAGATACCTCCTAGATAAAAATATCCATGTCACCTTGATGGACATAATTGTCATAAATGAGAAATGCAACAAATAGTTATAAAAGAGAATGTACCACATTAGAATCATAAACCGGACGAGGACCGGCGGAGACGGATATCAAGACCATGGCACTATGTATAACAAACAATCATACATGTAATAAAACTATCTAAATCATACAAATAAGATTTTTCTTGTATAAAAAGGATAAGAACAAGAGGATCACCAAGGTGGTGCCGACGACGAGACGGTGTGGACGATCGACGGTGGTTAGGACGAGGAAGGGAAGGCACTAAGTAAACCACACCTACAGAGATGCAAAGTGAGAAGTTAATTTGAGCTCAGCTTGCATATAAATGAAACAAACTCCCACATAATTACTCCCAAACAAGAACCCACAAATCACTATACTTATAGATCATTGAACGAGCTAATCTAGCAATGAGAGATTAAAGGAAAAAGTTTCTAACCTTTGTGAAAACTTGAATAGATGGGGTGCCTCAAATCTTGACAAATTTTGGCAAAAAATGGAGGGATAAGCTAGAGAAGGGGAAGAGAAAACAGAGAATGGAGAGGATGATCTCGGGCTGGAAGAAGCATCTATATATAGGGATATATTTAGTCCAGGTTTGTGCTACAAACCGGGACTAGAGATCCATCTCTAGTCCCGGTTGTTGTTACAAACCGGGACTAAAGGGGCTCGCAGGGGCCCCAGCCTGACACCAGTCTGCCACCACCCCTTTAGTCCCGGTTGGTAGCACCATTTGGGACTAGAGGTTCCTCATAAGCCGGGACTAAAGCCTAGACTCATGAACTGGCACTAGTGGCAGCATTATTCACGGTCCAAAATCCAACCGGGACTAATGCTTCCGTCCAAAGGCATGTTTTCTAATAGTGTCCATGCCTTCATTATTCTTTCTTCCTCTGCATATGTTCTCTCTTTTGCTGACACCGTCGCTCCATCACCCCACCAACCAGGGGCCAAGCCAACAATCTGACAAGATTTGGCCCCTGACACATCCAAATTTTGGTGCAAATACTAACTATGTATACTCGCATACTCCTATAAAGTACATGCTTGAAGTCTTTAGATGAGTCATGCGCCCATGTCGGCCCACCGGACTGATTGCTAACGTTGTGGGCATGTCATCGCATGTCTTGAGTGCACAACACATTCTCCTAAAAACGATGCACATATATAAAACTGTTAATGATTATTAAAGGAAAAAAATTCTACGGCTTACATTTGTTGAATCCAAATCCTTTTGATCACGGAAGTGCTCCATCAACTTATTGGAAGTAGAGCTTCCTTATGGGATTGTGTACTTTCTAATTAGCTTCACTTACAAATTAAATGTGTTTCTATGATTCTATTCCACTGGTTACTAATTCACACTGTTCAAGAATTCATGTGATTAATGAGTTAATGGCATAGTGAATCGCTATTCATAGGATGGTCGAATCGAATATATCCGTCGCGTTAGCTTGTCAAGCCGATTAACTTGCATGTGATGCCGATTATTAGGTTGTCAGGCCGATTAAACGTTGTTGGCCCATTAATTTGTGGGCAAAGAAAGCCCAAGTATTTGGTGTGTAACCCCTCCCATCCCCCTCTTTCTCCTCGATAGCTAGGGTTCGACAAAATCATAACATATTTTGGTATATTACATAGCTAGGAGCATGAAAGTATGGTATAATACATAAAAGTATAAATATATGTTGCCACTTTCCTATTTAATCTACCAATTAATGTTCAACCGATAAACCAGTTAATACGTCGATTCACCGATTAATCGCTATTCCCATGCTGACCAAGGAGCTACCAGTTACCGATTTCCTTAACAATGCTAATTCATAATGATAAATTAGTGATCGGTCATCCATGTAATATCCATTGAGTGATTGTATTTGTTGAACAAGAAGCTACATTGAATATTCTAAAGAGCTCTTGCATAGTTACATTATATATGGTTTTTCCGATCATAAACTTCACCACACTTGAAAAATATTTCGTCCTTCGTCACTACCGCCCACTCAGCCCCATCCTAACCGAAACTCATGACTCCATCACATCCGCTGTTATACCCATGTGTGACGCCGCTTGTCCTCTGCTCCTTGCCCACACCTATCCTCCATCCATTGCACAGGTACCATCCTACCCTATTGCGCTCATCATGCAGCAAGTGTTCGGTGAAATGCACGTGCTATTGTTTTATCCCTTCTTTTTAAGCAATAGATCCCTTTATGGAGTACATATACAAGCACTATATTGAGTTGTCTGGTGGATCGTCCGACGAGGAGGACTACACAGATGAGACGGTGATGATGCAAGTGGTCCTTGCAGATGCGGACCACGCGGAAGAGAATGTTCTCAATTTCATGGGATCGATCATGGGTCATCGAGTGCTCAACTGCAATAGGGCACGCGGCCATTTGACGCTGATGGACAACTAGTTTGCCCCTAATAACATATTTGCTCACAATTTTCTGCGACGCTTTTGGATGAAAAGAGAATGTCTTTGATCATCTCTACCATGGCGTCTGGTCCTTTGACGACTACTTCGTCTTGAAGAAGGGTGTCATAGGAAGGATTGGGTACTCTAGTTACCAGAAGTGCACGGCTGCACTACGAATGCTTGCATATGGCACGACCGCTAATTCATGGGATTAATTCATATCGATGTCGGAACAATACATGCGGAGATGCCATTGTAAGATTTTCTATTCACATATCGTTTCAATGTTTGAACCTTAGTACCTAAGAGAACTAACTGTAGTAGACATCCGGATGATTTTGGCTATGTTTGAAACAAAAGTGTGGCCTCGTTTGCTCAAATTTCTTGATGGCGTGCATTGGAGATGGAAGAACTGCCTAAAAGCTTTACAAGGGAAATATGAGGGTCATGTTAAGAAGTCCACCAGCATTTTTAAAGTAGTTGCATTACATGATTTTTATAGTTAACGCGCTTTCTTTGGCATGCTCGGGTCTCAACAGCCACCCTAGTTTGCTAGGTTCACTAAAGGGAAAGCTTCCCCTTGCCACTATATTGTCAATGGGCATGAATACAACATGAGATATTATCTAGTCGACGATATCTATCCTCCGTAGTGTACTGTTGCCAAGACCATCTGTGAGCAAGTTGGTTCAAAAAGATCTCACTTTGTCCGAAAACAAGAAGGAGCTAGAAAGGATGTTGAGGGGGAATTTGGAGTTCTGCAGGCCCTTTTTACAGTTGTTCATGGACCTACTAAACCATGGGATCCAAAGACCTTGTGGAAGGTGATGATATTTGTGTGATCATGCATAACATGAACGAGGAGGATGAGGCTATGAGTAAGCTGCCCTAGCTCTTTAATTTTAGAACATGGGAGAGTATATTGAAATTTCCAAGAAGAATCCATCCACATTTTATGAGTTTGTTCAAATGCATCAATAAATTCAGAATTGTGCCACTCATGAGCAACTGAAGAAAGATTTGATTGAGCATCTGTAGGCGGTTAAAGGGGACACCTAGTACATATGTGCTAGTTAAATTGAAGTTTAAACTATTATAATTTGAATATCTTGTTGGATTGTAATATTTAGATTAGAACTATCATTGCATTTGATTTTTTAATCTAAACTGAAACTAGATATGTTTGAGCATCTGGACTGGGAAAAAAGTTTGAGGGTCGGCGTTGGAGATGCCCAGCATCTGTAGCAGACCCCTTAAAATGCGAAACTATAACATGGTTTTCAGTTTGCGGAAAACGCGTTTTAAGGGTTGGTCTGAGCTGCGGCCGAACAGACCCCTTAAACATAAACTGTAAAATCGATTATTCGCTTATTTTTTCCTCACATCTTCTTCTTCCTCTCGCCCGTGTCCATGATCGACTAAATTCGCTCCTATAAAATCGGTGGAGAGAAGACGGAGCGGCCAAATATTTGGCCTCTGGTGATCATTAGATGTATTAATTGATTTGTATGTGTGTGTGTGTGTGTGTGTGTGTGTATATATAAATATATATATATATGGTTACAAGGTACAACATGGACGAGATAACATTAGGTGGTGAACCAAATGCTTCCAAAAAGAATATGGACAAATTTGTATCTCAATGCGGAGTTATTGTCAGGTACCAAATCCCGATCTCCATTCAAGAATGGCTTAGGCCAAAGAAAGATCGAGAAGTTAGTTTTATGAACGAAAGAGCAAAAAAACTGCTTTGGGATACGCTCATGACATATTACACCCTATCAGAGCATTTCTCACATGCACAACGGGAAAAAGACAAGAAGTTTGTTTTTAAGAAAATGGCCACACAATTCTGTAACTGAAAAAAACGGTTATGGTCTGACTTCAGCAAACAATACATAACTCTAGAATTCACTAGACAATACGAGAAATTAAAATACAAGACCTTGTTGATACAAAACACGTATAAGTCTCGCAGTATGGACGGTTAAGAACGGTTTGAGGGTTTATCCTAAGTTTATTATTAGGCGCACAAGAGTCTCATGATTGAAGCAAATCGTACAGTGTGGAACAAAACGCAAAGAGCATGTACCCGATCCGATCAGTCTGCATTGTTTTTTTTATGCGTAACCGATCGACTACGAGCAAGCGCAGTAAAGGACAAAGGCGCGCCTGCAGGTATCATATTCCTATTCGTGCGCTGCATGCTTTCACAAGTAAAGATGGCCGGACGAGCCGCATTGTACTCTCTTGGCGTGCTTCACCAAAGAGTAAAGTGTTCTCTCTTTCTCCCTCTCGTACGTAGACAGAGACACCTCAAAAATATAATACAAGAATTAATCTTGATGGAGAGGCTGGAATCTTCATTAAAAAATGCTATTCAAAACAAGAAACAGTGGCACATTAACATCAGTGTTCCAAATTTATTACCAAGCAAAGAAATATCTCCTTGTGAAAAAAATAAAGTAGAGCCATACATAAATTACGTAAATGCCTGGATATTCTTTTGCACTGGATACTTTTCATCCTATTAAAAATGTCAAATGTATCGGCAATAAAGTCTTACCTTTTGACTGGGAGACCCGCGAAGAAGAAACATTTTTGACCGCGAGGAGAAGCAGAATCATCTGTGAGCCGAATGCATAACTTCCCACGTAAAGTCAAATTCTCTCGGATAAAATCCTACATATAAAAATGTAGAGATCCCCCAAATCACAAGTACCAGTTTAGAAGGAATGAAATTAAGTAGCATACATGTTCTAACTGAATGGAAGATTGTGGAAGACAACTTGCACGTCGTTGTGCACATATCTATTAGTGCTTTACACATGCTTAATTACTCTCAAAAGATTCATCAAAGGCGGCCAGTTTAAAGAAAGGGTAAGAAAGCTATGTAGATGGATATCAAAGATCTCCTAGAGGATAATTAGAGATCAATTAAGCCGGCCAGCCCATATCTACATTATTTTTCCGGTGTAGCTGGTACGTATCTAATGTGTGATGCATGCATGCATGCATGGACCCCGTCTGAAAGTGCATGCATGATTTGTTTTGAAGAACTTAAAGTACTTTGTAGAATCCATCTAAGCAAGCACATGTGCGCCAACTTGTGCTAATTGATTGCTATCTTCCGATGAAACTATTCTAGGTCAAAATGGGAAGGCAGAAAATATAATAGAAATTCATCTGCGATTCCAGACCACAAAACGAGCAACGGCATGACTCCATACTTTCGTACCAGAGCTTCAATAAGATCCAACATTGAGGTCTCTCCCAATGTATCTTCCCTTAATTAGCACCCTAACATAGGAGCATAAAAATTTAACGATGTTACGATGCATTATTTCTTAGGCTGGCAGTGACAATTTTGATGAGGTGACATAAATTAAATAACGAAAAAAGGTTGGGTATCATATCATGATACCGTATAAATTATTTCTTAGAAAGTTGCGCGCTATATAAAATAGCTCGGCCTTTAAAAGTATGATATTATCATGCTATAATACGCTATAACATGCTATTATCGAGACATTGTACACTGATCAATTTAACAAGATAATTCTCTACACGCTATAGCAGCGTTATAGCGCGCTATTTTTTTTAATATTTCATAATACATACTGTGCCACTATGTATCATGTTCATGAAAATAAATAAGGTTATCTAAGGAGAACGGATGTTTGGAGGCCGAGCTTCATGGACTTTGAAATTTAAAAAAACATCAAATTTCGAACTTTTGGGTTTTAAAAAAATCTGAAAAACGTTATGCAAGTAAAGAAGGATGTTATGTGTATGTGTGTAAATTTTTAGAATGAAATAGCTTGAAATGCGATCTGCACAAAAAAAGACAAATTCATGAAATAGCTTGAAATACGATCATGTGTTAAAAAGCCCCAGATTTGTCTTCTTTATACAAGCCTCATTTCAACGTATTTTTTTCTAAAAATTTACACACATATGTGCTACGCCTTCACTTATATCTGTATTTTTCAGAATTTTTTGAAATGTAAAAATATGAATTTTCATGAATTTTGAATTTTGCATTTAAAGGCCTTCATGGAGCTTGGGCTCCAAAAGCAACTTTCGTTATCTAAGATACTAATCTAGCATATCATGCATTACAGACATAGTTTCATCCATTAGTATCATACACATGATACTAACTTGTCATACTATCCAACAAGGGTGAAATTAGACCTTGGACAAATAGGGTTGTAGCCTCAGACCTGGTCTAACAAGCACCTATCCATATAGCGCAGCGACTATCTATCGTCTTAAACGATCCGAGTAACAGCTATCGCTGAAGCGGTTTCCCCCCTCGCCTTGTATTGGGCCATCCCATTCAAGACAGATAAATAGTGGTAAAATAGGTGAAAATAAGTGAGAAAGATAAATCAAACTTGGATCTGCAAGGAGAACGAATGCCGCGCTTGCACACCGCCCAACTTCTTTTCATGCTAAGAACTTGGGACGCGCTATACTTGTGACTACTCCAGCCCTTTTTTCTGTAATTTTTCTTTTCTTTGTTTTATTTCTTTTCTTTCCTTTTTTCTTTTCTGTTTTTCTTTCATTCATTTTTTCATTATTTTCTTATTATGTTCGTTTTTATTTTTTTTTGTTTTCTTTTTTCTTCTCCATTTTTGTTTGGTTTTCTTCTTTCTTTTACATTTTTTTCCTTATGTTTGTTTCCATTTTCACTCTACATTTTCTTATATGTCAAAACATTTTTTTTAATAAGTGATCAAGATTTTTCTATAGACATTCAACATTGTCCGAACGGTTATACACCATTTTTTAAAATATGTATTCCACATTTTAATAGTTACTCAACATTTTGCAAATACTTGTCCAACATTTTGAAATACTTGTTAAGCATTTTTTAATATTTATTTAATATTTTCAAATGCTTTGTTTACATTTTCAATACTTGTTCAACATTTTCTGTATACTTGTTCAACATTTTAAATATTTATTTAACATTTTAAATACATGTTCCACAACTTACATACTTATTAAAAATTACTAAAAACTTGTTTAAATTTTTAATAATAGGTGTTAAAATTATTTAAATACTTCTACAACATTTTGTATGCTTGATTAACATTTTTATATAAAAATAAAAAATAAAATACGTCTTCAATATTTTTCAAATACAGATTCAACAGTTTTCAAATACTTGTTAAATATATTTTTATTAATTTTTCAACAGTTTTCAAGTGTTTTAGTAGAGTGTTTTTTATAATATATAAATTTTAAATATTATGAACAATAAGCAAAAGAAAAAAATAAAACATAAAAAACGCAAAATGGAGTAGGTGGCCTCGCTTTCTTTAGGGAAGGGTTTGCTGAAGGCGAGATATAGTGAGGAATCTCCTATTTCCCGTATTTTGCGGACAATCTTCGTGCGGTTTTGCTGGTTTTGGGAACCTTCTACTAGTTTCCAGACGATTTTTTTGATTTTTAGAATCTTCCAGAAGGTTCATGAACTACCTTTTCATTTTATCATTTTTCTTTTTTCTTTTTTATTTTATGTTCCTTTTTTTCTTTTCTAGTTTTGTTTAATAAATTATTCTGGATTTTCAAAAAAAGTTCTGCATTTTCAATGATTGTTCTTTCAATTCCAAAAATATTATTTGCAGTTTCAAAAACGCCCTAAATTTCAAATGGTTGCTTTCTTCACAAGCATTCATAACTTCAAAAAATGTTCAGGATTTTAAAAAATGTTCAATATTTTAAGAAAATGATCGGTATTTTCAGAAAATATTCGTTATACTCAAAAAATGGTTAGTATTTTCAACAAATGTTCGAATTATCAAACATTTGTTCAATTTTTAAACTAAGTTCTTGTTTGAAAATTGTTCTTAAAGTTCGTAAAATGTTCTTGCTATTAAAAAAATTTCTGAATTTCAAAATTTTGTTTTGCAAACTTTATTCATAAATTAGAAAAATGTTATGGATTTTCGTAAAATGGTTCGTTTTGCAAACTTTATTCATAAATTAAAAAAAAATTGATTTTCAAAAACTGTTCTGGATGTTGAAAAAATGTTGGATTTTCTTAAAATGTTCTTCAAATTCGAATAATGTCCTTACTTTTAGAAATGTTCTAAATTTCAAATAGTTGCCATTTTTCAAAAACATACATAACTTCAAAAATTATTCAGGATATTAGAAACTATTCGGTATTTTACGAAAAATGTTCGATATTTTCAAAAAAAATCAAAATCACAAAAAAACCAAGTTCATGTTCAATAGTTGTTTTTATATTTCGAAAAATGTTTTTTCTTTTAAAAAATGTTCCAAATTTAAAAAAAACGGTTTTCAAACTTTGTTCATAAATTAAAATAAATGTTCTTCAAATTCAAAAAATGTTTTTGCTTCAAATTCGAAAAGTAAAGGAAAAGGAAATAAAAAAACTAACCAACAAGTAAAAAAAGAAAGGAGATAAATAGAAGAGGTAAAAAGAAAAAAAAGAAAAATATCAGCTATCAAGTGAGTAGCTTGATCGTATCGTTCGTTGAGAGCTCAAATTATTTGGATCTTTGCATCATATTTCTTGGTTCTTGTTTGGTGCTTCTCTTTGTGAGTTGTAGAGTTTATGGTCATCTTCATGGCAAGCTCGAGTTCATTGAAAACGAATTCCATTTGCATCTTCTATGATGTTTTTGATGTTAGAGTTTTTGTCGGTTCTTCATTCATAGAGGTTTCGCATCTCTATATCATTGGCATTTTTATAGCCGCTTGGGCGGTACTTCCATTGTGTACTACTACTGCTACTTCCGCTTATGTTTTCATTTTTTTTGAGTGAATTTTTGAGCGGCAGTTCTTAGCGGTAGTACCGCCTGTACGGTACTACCGCTTATATTTAGGTTCTGGAGTCTTACTGCTTCCGAGCTGAAGTACCGCTGGGCAGGGCAGTAGTACCGCGGTTCTTCATTCATAGAGGTTTCGCATCTCTATATCATTGGCATTTTTATAGCCGCTTGGGCGGTACTTCCATTGTGTACTACTACTGCTACTTCCGCTTATGTTTTCATTTTTTTTGAGTGAATTTTTGAGCGGCAGTTCTTAGCGGTAGTACCGCCTGTACGGTACTACCGCTTATATTTAGGTTCTGGAGTCTTACTGCTTCCGAGCTGAAGTACCTCGAGGTTTCTGCCATTTTGCTCATATTTACTTGAAACTTCTGTTCCAACGGAAGTACCACTCGCCTGAGCGGTACTACCGCTTGTGCACATACTGAGTGCATAGTGGTTGGATTTCCAAGGACCTATTTAAGGGGGTCTTCTTCCGCAATCGTCCCTAACCTATTGAGCTCGTATTCCCCCCCCCCCCATAGTTGACCTTCTTTGAGCTTGGTAACTCTCTATTCCTCCAATGATTCTTGCTAGTTCTTGAGGGAAAAGAGAGAGGAGATCTTGATCCACATTTCCACCAGTCACTTTCTCCTTCATGTGAGGGGAACCCCTTGGATCTTGATCTCGGAGTTCTTTGTGAGCTCCTTGTTCTTCCTCTCATATTTCTCCATAGCTTTTGTTGTTGTGGAGGGATTTGAGTGTGGGGGACTTCACCACTTCATGTGTTCTTGCCATTGCATTAATTGCATCGGTTTGAGTTCTCCACGGTAATACATGGAAGTGAGAAATTTGAGAAGCTTGTTACCCTTGGGTGCTTGGTACCCTAGAGATTGTTCTTCGTGGATGCTTTGGCGTCCTAGAAGCTTGGTGGTGCCTCGGAGCTCAATCATTGTGGTATAAAGCTCCGAGCAAGCATCGGGGTCTCCAATTAGGTTGTGGAGATTGCCCCGAGAATTTAAGGTCGTCTCGGAGCCACAATCCATTATGGTGAAGCTTTGTGGTGTAGTTGGGAGCCTCCAACTAAGTTGTGGAGATTGCCCCAACCTTGTTTGTACGGGTTCGGCGACCACCCTCAAGGGTACCTTAGTGAAAACACGACATCTTGCATTGTGCGAGGGCGTGAGAAGATTACAGTGGCCCTAGTGGCTTCTTGGGGAGCATTGTGCCTCCACACCGCTCCAAATGGAGATTAGTATCAGTAAGGGTGTGAACTTCGGGATACATCGTCGTCTCCACGTGCCTCGGTTATCTCCTACCCGAACCCTTTACTTATGCATTTTACTTTGTGGTAGCCATATTGTTTCTTGTTATATATCCTGCTATCACTTAGTTGTTTATCTTGCTTAGCATGAGTTGTTGGTGCACATACGTGAGCCTAGTTGTTTTAGGTTTTGTGCTTGACAAATTAAATGTTAATTTTATTCCGTATTTCTTCAAACCTAAACTGTAATTATTTTAAAGCGCATGTTCACTCCCCCCTCTAGGCGACATCCACGTCCTTTCAATTATGTTGTGACTACCATAGGATTGATCTTGTTTAATTATATTAGACTAATAAATTGGTTTGCATATGTTTACGAGGAGGTCCACTTGTGTACGCGGTGCTTCGAGTTCATCCACCGAGCAACCGCAAAAAGTTTTCACTAATGGGATCGTCTTCACCAACTGTGAAACAAGGAAGAAATTTTAGAATCTTAGTGCAAGGAAGATCAAAGCAACCAAATGGCCATGCGAGTCAACACTTGCTAAGCTAGGTATTACTAATGATTTCATTTGCTTTGTGATAATGTCGGGTTGCACCATTTGTTTATCAGGGATGTGAGACGTACGAATGCATGACGCTTGAGTTTCTTAGTACTCTCTCGCGTAATGTTATCCTCGTGCTCCATCTTCAGGCATCGCATGAGCATCATCGTCACCGGCGTGACACCATGATCTCCATCATCATGATCTCCATCATCGTGTCTCCGTGAAGTCGTCACGCCAACTACTACTATCACTACTACTATGGCTAACCGTTAGCAATGAAGTAAAAGTAGTAAGCACATGGCGTTGCATCTCATACAATAAATTAAGACAACTCCTATGGCTCCTGCCGGTTGTCATACTCATCGACATGCAAGTCGTGAAACCTATTACAATAACATGATCATCTCATACATCATACATGCAACATCACAACTTTGGCCATATCACATCACATGTCAAACGCTGCAAAAACAAGTTAGACGTCCTCTAATTGTTGTTGCAAGTTTTACGTGGCTGATTTGGGTTTCTAGCAAGAACGCCTTCTTACCTACGTGACAGCCACAACGATTATATGCCAAAGCTATTTACCCTTCATAAGGACCCTTTTCATCAAATCCAATCCGACTAGAGTAGGAGAGGCAGACACCCGCTAGCCACCTTTATGCACGGTGTGCATGTCTGTCGGTGGAACCAGTCTCACGTAAGCGTACGTGTAAGGTCGGTCCGGGCCGCTTCATCCTACAATACCGCCGGAAAAGAATAAGACTAGTAACGGCAAGCAAATTGACAAACCATCGCCCACAACTTTTGTGTTCTACTCGTGCATAGAATCTACGCATAGAAAACCTGGCTCTGATACCACTGTTGGGTAACGTAGCATAAATTCAAAAAAATTCCTACGCATATTCAGATCTTCCTATGGAGAGACCAGCAACGAGAGAGGGGTGTGTGCATATTCATACCTTTGAAGATCGCTCAGCGGAAGCGTTGCTAGAACGCGGTTGATGGAGTCGTACTCGCGGTGATTCCGATCTAGTGCCGAACAACGGCACCTCCGCGTTCAACACACGTGCAGCCCGGTGACGTCTCCCGCACCTTGATCCAGCAAGGAGGAGGGAAAGGTTGGGGAAGAAGTCCAGCAACACGACGGCGTGGTGTCGGTGGAGAGACGAGGTCTCCCGGCAGGGCTTCGCCAAGCGCCGGCAGAGAGGAGGAGGGAGAGGAGCACGGCTGCGCCGAGAGAGAGATGAAACCGTGTGTCAAACAGCCCCGAACCCTCAACTATATATAGGGGGAGAGGGAGGGGGCGCAGCCCTTAGGGTTCCCACCCCCAAGGGGTGCGGCAGCCCCAGATGGGAGAGGGGGCGGCGGCCAGGGCAGGGAGGAGGGGTGGCGCACCCCTCTGGTGGGCCTTAGGCCCACCTATGCTAGGGTTCCCCCTTTCCCCCCTTCTCTGGTGCGCATGGGCTGGGTGGGGGCGCACCAGCCCACCTAGGGGCTGGTTCCCTTCCCCACTTAGCCCATCTAGCCTCCCGGGGTCGTTGCCCCCCTTCGGTGGTCCCCCGGGACCACCTCCGGTGGTCCCGGTACATTACCGATGACGCCCGAAACACTTCCGGTGTCCAAAACCATCCGTCCTATATATCAATCTTTACCTCCGGACCATTCCGGAGCTCCTCGTGACGTCCGGGATCTCATCCGGGACTCCGAACAACTTTCGGTAACCTCGTACAACAATTCCCTATAACCCTAGCGTCATCGAACCTTAAGTGTGTAGACCCTACGGGTTCGGGAGACAGGCAGACATGACCGAGACACCTCTCTGGCCAATAACCATCAGCGGGGTCTGGATACCCATGGTGGCTCCCACTTGCTCCACGATGATCTCATCGGATGAACCACGATGTCAAGGATTCAATCAATCCCGTATACGATTCCCTTTGTCTGTCGGTATAGAACTTGCCCGAGATTCGATCGTTGGTATACCTATACCTTGTTCAATCTCGTTACCGGTAAGTCTCTTTACTCGTTCTGTAGCATGTAATCGTGCGATTAACTCCTTAGTCACTTTGAGCTCATGATGATGTTCTACCGAGTGGGCCCAGAGATACCTCTCCGTCACACGGAGTGACAAATCCCGATCTCGATTCGTGCCAACCCAACAGACACTTTCGGAGGTACCCGTAGTGCACCTTTATAGTCACCCAGTTACATTGTGACGTTTGATACACCCAAAGCACTCCTACGGTATCCGGGAGATGCACAATCTCACGGTCGAAGGAAAAGATACTTGACATTAGAAAAGCATTAGCATACGAACAATACGATCTAGTGCTAGGCTTAGGATTGGGTCTTGTCCATCACATCATTCTCCTAATGATGTGATCCCGTTATCAATGACATCTAATGCCCATGATCAGGAAACCATGATCATCTATTGACTAACGAGCTAGCCAACTAGAGGCTTGCTAGGGACACATTGTGATCTATTCATTCACACATGTATTACTGTTTCCTGTTAATACAATTATATCATGAACGATAGACGATTATCATGAACAAGGAAATATGATAATAATCATTTTATTATTGCCTCTAGGGCATATTTCCAAGAGAGTATCCATGGATCTAGGCAAAGATCTAGTTGCATTGAAAGCCTTGATATACATTATTTCTATTTTGTTACCACTAACTCATTCGAAGAAGTTGGAGAAGTTTCTAAGGTGAATGATGAGAACATGCTAGTTATTAAAAAGCAACAAACCTTGACGTCATTTATTCACCGAATGTGAGAGGATTGTTCATATTGAATCTTGAAAGCGATACGCATATACATAACATTGAGACCAAAAGAATTAGAGTAAACAATGATAGCGCCATATTTTTGTGGCACTGCCGCTTGGGTCATATTGGTGTAAAGCGCATGAAGAAACTCCATGCTGATGGACTTTTGGAGTCACTTGACTTTGATTCACTTGACACGTGCGAACCATGCCTCATGGGCAAGATGACTAAGACTCCGTTCTCCGGAACAATGGAGCGTGCAAGTGACTTGTTGGAAATCATACATACCGATGTGTGTGGTCCAATGAGTGTAGAGGCACGCGGCGGATATCGTTATTTCCTCACCTTCACTGACGATTTAAGTAGATATGGTTATGTCTACTTGATGAAGCACAAGTGTGAAACATTTGAAAAGTTCAAGCAATTTCAGAGTGAAGTGGAAAATCATCGTAATAAGAAGATCAAGTTCCTACGGTCTGATCGTGGGGGTGAATATCTGAGTTTCGAGTTTGGTGCTCACTTAAGACAATGTGGAATTGTTTCGCAGTTAACACCGCCTAGAACACCACAGCATAATGGTGTGTCCGAACGTCGTAATCGTACTTTGTTAGAGATGGTGCGATCTATGATGTCTCTTACTGATTTGCCGTTATCTTTTTGGGGTTATGCATTAGAAACAGCTGCATTCACTTTAAATAGGGCACCATCAAAATCCGTCGAGACGACACCATACGAACTGTGGTATGGCAAAAGGCCGAAGTTGTCGTTTCTTAAAGTTTGGGGATGTGATGCTTATGTCAAAAAGCTTCAGCCTGAAAAGCTCGAACCCAAAGCGGAAAAATGCGTCTTCATAGGTTACCCAAAAGAGACAGTTGGGTACACCTTCTATCTCAAATCCGAGGGCAAAGTGTTTGTTGCTAAGAACGGAACTTTTCTCGAGAAGGAGTTTCTCTCGAGAGAATTGAGTGGGAGGAAGATAGAACTTGACGAGGTTGTCGAACCTCTCATCCCTCTGGATGGTGGCGCAGGGCAAGGGGAAACCTCCGTCGTTGCGACGCCGGTTGAGGAGGAAGTTAATGATGATGATCATGAAACTCCAGTTCAAGTTTCTGTTGAACCACGCATGTCGACGAGATCACGCGCTGCTCCAGAGTGGTACGGTAATCCCGTCTTATCAATCATGTTGTTAGACAACAATGAACCTGCAAATTATGAAGAAGCAATGGTGGGCCCAGATTCCAACAAATGGCTAGAAGCCATGAAATCCGAGATAGGATCCATGTATGAGAACAAAGTGTGGACTTTGGAGATACTGCCTGAGGGCCGCAAGGCTATTCAGAACAAATGGATCTTTAAGAAGAAGACGGACGCTGACGGTAATGTGACCGTTTATAAAGCTCGACTTGTGGCAAAGGGTTTTTCACAAGTTCCACGAGTTGACTACGATGAGACCTTCTCACCCGTAGCGATGCTTAAGTCCGTCAGAATCATGTTAGCAATAGCTGCATTTTTCGATTATGAAATCTGGCAGATGGATGTCAAAACGGCGTTCCTTAACGGTTTCCTTAAGGAAGAGTTGTATATGATGCAACCCGAAGGTTTTGTCGATCCTAAAAATGCTGACAAGGTGTGCAAGCTCCAGCGATCCATTTATGGACTGGTGCAAGCATCTCGGAGTTGGAACAAACGCTTTGATGAGGTGATCAAAGCATTTGGGTTTATACAAGTGGTTGGAGAATCTTGTATTTACAAGAAAGTGAGTGGGAGCTCTGTGGCGTTTTGATATTATATGTGGATGACATATTACTGATTGGAAACAACGTAGAGCTTTTGGAGAGCATAAAAGGTTACTTGAATAAAAGTTTCTCTATGAAGGACCTAGGAGAAGCTGCTTACATTCTAGGCATTAAGATCTATAGGGATAGATCAAAACGCCTGATAGGACTTTCACATAGCACATACCTTCATAAAGTTTTGAAGAGGTTCAAAATGGAACAGTCCAAGAAAGGGTTCTTGCCAGTTTTACAAGGTACGAGATTGAGTAAGACTCAGTGCCCAGCAACTGATGAAGATAGAGAGCATATACGCTCCGTCCCCTATGCTTCAGCCATAGGTTCTATCATGTATGCGATGCTGTGCACTAGACCGGATGTTAGCCTGGCCATAAGTATGGCAGGTAGGTTCCAGAGTAATCCAGGAGTGGATCACTGGACAGCGGTCAAGAATATCCTGAAGTACCTGAAAAGGACTAAGGAGATGTTTCTCGTGTATGGAGGTGACGAAGAGCTCGCCGTAAAAGGTTACGTCGATGCAAGCTTTGACACAGATCCGGACGACTCTAAGTCGCAAACCGGATACGTATTTATTTTTAATGGGGGTGCAGTAAGCTGGTGCGGTTCCAAGCAAAGCGTCGTAGCAGATTCTACATATGAAGCAGAGTACATGGCTGCCTCGGAGGCGGCTAAGGAGGGTGTCTGGATGAAGCAGTTCATGACGGATCTTGGAGTGGTGCCAAGTGCACTGGATCCAATAACCTTGTTCTGTGACAACACTGGTGCCATTGCCTTAGCAAAGGAACCAAGGTTTCACAAGAAGACCAGACACATCAAACGACGCTTCAACCTCATCCGCGACTACGTCGAGGAGGAGGACGTAAATATATGCAAAGTGCACACGGATCTGAATGTAGCAGACCCGCTGACTAAACCTCTTCCACGGCCAAAACATGATCGACACCAGAACTGTATGGGTGTTAGATTTATTACAATGTAATTCACATGGTGATGTGAGGGCTAGATTATTGACTCTAGTGTAAGTGGGAGACTGTTGGAATTATGCCCTAGAGGCAATAATAAATGTATAGTTATTATTATAATTCCTGTATCAAGATAATAGTTTATTATCCATGCTATAATTGTATTGAATGAAGACTCATTTACATGTGTGGATACATAGACGAAACACCATCCCTAGCATGCCTCTAGTTGGCTAGCCAGTTGATCGATGATAGTCAGTGTCTTCTGATTATGAACAAGGTGTTGTTGCTTGATAACTGGATCACGTCATTGGGAGAATCACGTGATGGACTAGACCCAAACTAATAGACGTAGCATGTTGATCGTGTCATTTTGTTGCTACTGTTTTCTGCGTGTCAAGTATTTATTCCTATGACCATGAGATCATATAACTCACTGACACCGGAGGAATGCTTTGTGTGTATCAAACGTCGCAACGTAACTGGGTGACTATAAAGATGCTCTATAGGTATCTCCGAAGGTGTTAGTTGAGTTAGTATGGATCAAGACTGGGATTTGTCACTCCGTATGACGGAGAGGTATCTCGGGGCCCACTCGGTAATACAACATCACACACAAGCCTTGCAAGCAATGTAACTTAGTGTAAGTTGCGGGATCTTGTATTACGGAACGAGTAAAGAGACTTGCCGGTAAACGAGATTGAAATAGGTATGCGGATACTGACGATCGAATCTCGGGCAAGTAACATACCGAAGGACAAAGGGAATGACATACGGGATTATACGAATCCTTGGCACTGAGGTTCAAACGATAAGATCTTCGTAGAATATGTAGGATCCAATATGGGCATCCAGGTCCCGCTGTTGGATATTGACCGAGGAGTCTCTCGGGTCATGTCTACATAGTTCTCGAACCCGCAGGGTCTGCACACTTAAGGTTCGACGTTGTTTTATGCGTATTTGAGTTATATGGTTGGTTACCGAATGTTGTTCGGAGTCCCGGATGAGATCACGTACGTCACGAGGGTTTCCGGAATGGTCCGGAAACGAAGATTGATATATAGGATGACCTCATTTGATTACCGGAAGGTTTTCGGAGTTACCGGGAATGTACCGGGAATGACGAATGGGTTCCGGGAGTTCACCGGGGGGGGCAACCCGCCCCGGGGAAGCCCATAGGCTTCGGGCCTATGCGCCAAGAATAAGAAATCAAAGGAGAAGAAAAAAAAAAGAGGGAGGAAGTGGGAAGGGAGGGGGACTCCTCCCACCAAACCAAGTCCAACTCGGTTTGGGGGGGGAGTCCTCCCCCCCTTGGCTCGGCCGACTCCTTGGGGGTCCTTGGACCCCAAGGCAAGGTCCCCCCTCCCTCCTCCTATATATATGGAGCAATTAGGGCTGATTTGAGACGACTTTCTCACGGCTGCCCGACCACATACCTCCATAGTTTTTCCTCTAGATCGCGTTTCTGCGGAGCTCGGGCGGAGCCCTGCTGAGACAAGATCATCACCAACCACGTCTACATCAAGATGTCGTGGTATTTGAATGAATTTAATGAGGTTATACTTAAGCTCTTGGATCTTCAAAACACTCAAGTTAGTTTGTTCCAAAACTTTGCTTTTTTATTTGCTTCCATTTTTCTTTTTTCCTATGTATCTTTTTGTTTACAAGTTAGTTTTTCAAGACCCAAAAACCAAAAAATAGAATAAGCTTTGCTTTGTTCTTGTACTCTTTTCCCCTTAGAATTTGTTTGCATTTTTGTTTTCAGAGGAGTTGATATACACCGGACAAAAAGTAATGCAAGAATAAGGAACAGAAGTCTGCAAATTTACAACCTTCAAGGTATGTCCTACGACTCCTGTCTTTTGCACTTGAAATACTTAGAGTAGATGTAGTGGCAATATGTGTGATCTGTATAAGAGGGAGTAAGTATTAATAATTAAAACAAAGGTTTTGTTCTAGTAGCTAAAATAATTGTGTAGCCTTTGTTTTGTTCAAAATAGATAATTAAGATTTGTTGTTAGACTGTTTTTAAATGAGATGATCTGAACTAAGAATAACCATGCACGAGAGGAAGTCTTCAAAGACTTGGATGTTGAGAAAATTGTAGAGAAATGATGTTTAAAATGCTCAACCCCGTGTTGTTAATTTTAGTAGACGTGGTAGCACTTGTGGATTAAATTGTATATAGGAATTTAGTTGGAGGATGGACAAGATTATGCCAAAAATATGTGGTGTGTCTCTTACATGGTGATTCGGCTTCTCCTTGGTGCCATAGACCTGATACTATATGCACGTGTACGTGTGTAAATGTGGATTCAACGTCTTTCTTGATGTTATGCTAAGGACTTCTCTGGTCAATGAACGATCCACCATAACCATGGCTCAGATTTTGGCTATGAGTTTCTTACCATACGTAGTGGCAACACTACAAACGAATATTATTCGGCTTTCTCTTGAATAGGTGTGTATCTGATAAATAAAGGGGACTTATCAAAAAAGCTTGAAAGATACATATATCAAAGGTCCATAGTCAAAAATTATGCCACAACAAAACTCTATGCATGATGACTTATTTGGGATAATCCCCTTCACGTGACAACCAAAGTTTCAGCAAATAATGATTGAAATGAAGTGCTTGAGAGTATAGAGGATGAGATAACCATGGGCATGTTTATTAGCACTCTAGCATCATATTTTTCTACATGCCTTTTAGTCCCTAACCTATGTTTTTATGGCTCTATCAAAGAGAAACTCTTTCGTGCATTCCCAGTAAGCAAGTGTTGTCTAGAATAAATAGAATGGAATGTTACAAAGTTGTTTAATCTAGTAGATCAAATACTTGTGTTGATTATCTATGCTTCAGTTACACTTGCATAATAGCCATGCAGCCGCTATAGCTATACTAAGTTTTCATGTCAAGAAGAGAAGTCTTACTTGGGCGTACCGATCGTAAGTGAACCAAAACCCTCTTGTTATTTCGGTTTAAACAACTGAGTTCCTTACAATTTGGATATCTCTCTATGTTGCTCGAGGATGATCAAGTTTAAGCTTGGGGGAGTTGATGAGTTATATTTTTACACTAATTCACCCTTTGATGAAACCAAGATATTTCATTAAAACTGAGATATTCCACCCAATATTGTTACTAATGACTAATAATTGCAAATGATTCCACAAATCCTCTCATTTATGTGTTTCCACGGGAAATGGGCTAAAAAGGGAAGAAATCACGTTTGAACATGGAAGGCAATGAAAGAGGAGATAGAAGAATCAAGAGGAGGTGCACCATAAGAAACAGATCAAAATACAACATCTCATGCAATCGCAACCACTCACTTGGGTGGTCGTTGTTGGAATTATGCCCTAGAGGCAATAATAAATGTATAGTTATTATTATAATTCCTGTATCAAGATAATAGTTTATTATCCATGCTATAATTGTATTGAATGAAGACTCATTTACATGTGTGGATACATAGACGAAACACCGTCCCTAGCATGCCTCTAGTTGGCTAGCCAGTTGATCGATGATAGTCAGTGTCTTATGATTATGAACAAGGTGTTGTTGCTTGATAACTGGATCACGTCATTGGGAGAATCACATAATGGACTAGACCCAAACTAATAGATGTAGCATGTTGATCGTGTCATTTTGTTGCTACTGTTTTCTGCGTGTCAAGTATTTATTCCTATGACCATGAGATCATATAACTCACTGACACCGGAGGAATGCTTTGTGTGTATCAAACGTCGCAACGTAACTGGGTGACTATAAAGATGCTCTATAGGTATCTCCGAAGGTGTTAGTTGAGTTAGTATGGATCAAGACTGGGATTTGTCACTCCGTATGACGGAGAGGTATCTCGGGGCCCACTCGGTAATACAACATCACACACAAGCCTTGCAAGCAATGTAACTTAGTGTAAGTTGCGGGATCTTGTATTACGGAACGAGTAAAGAGACTTGCCGGTAAACGAGATTGAAATAGGTATGCGGATACTGACGATCGAATCTCGGGCAAGTAACATACCGAAGGACAAAGGGAATGACATACGGGATTATACGAATCCTTGGCACTGAGGTTCAAACGATAAGATCTTCGTAGAATATGTAGGATCCAATATGGGCATCCAGGTCCCGCTGTTGGATATTGACCGAGGAGTCTCTCGGGTCATGTCTACATAGTTCTCGAACCCGCAGGGTGCACACTTAAGGTTCGACGTTGTTTTATGCGTATTTGAGTTATATGGTTGGTTACCGAATGTTGTTCGGAGTCCCGGATGAGATCACGGATGTCACGAGGGTTTCCGGAATGGTCCGGAAACGAAGATTGATATATAGGATGACCTCATTTAATTACCGGAAGGTTTTCGGAGTTACCGGGAATGTACCGGGAATGACGAATGGGTTCCGGGAGTTCACCGGGGGGGCAACCCACCCCGGGGAAGCCCATAGGCTTTGGGGAGACACACCAGCCCTTAGTGGGCTGGTGGGACAGCCCCAAGGGGGCCTATGCGCCAAGAATAAGAAATCAAAGGAGAAGAAAAAAAAAAGAGGGAGGAAGTGGGAAGGGAGGGGGACTCCTCCCACCAAACCAAGTCCAACTCGGTTTGGGGGGGGAGTCCTCCCCCCCTTGGCTCAGCCGACTCCTTGGGGGTCCTTGGACCCCAAGGCAAGGTCCCCCCTCCCTCCTCCTATATATATGGAGCAATTAGGGCTGATTTGAGACGACTTTCTCACGGCTGCCCGACCACATACCTCCATAGTTTTTCCTCTAGATCGCGTTTCTGCGGAGCTCGGGCGGAGCCCTTCTGAGACAAGATCATCACCAACCTCCGGAGCGCCGTCACGCTGCCGGAGAACTCTTCTACCTCTCCGTCTCTCTTGCTGGATCAAGAAGGCCGAGATCATCGTCGAGCTGTACGTGTGCTGAACGCGGAGGTGCCGTCCGTTTGGTACTAGATCGTGGGACTGATCGCGGGATTGTTCGCGGGGCGGATCGAGGGACGTGAGGACGTTCCACTACATCAACCGCATTCTCTAATGCTTCTGCTGTACGATCTACAAGGGTACGTAGATCACTCATCCCCTCTCGTAGATGGACATCACCATGATAGGTCTTCGTGCGCGTAGGAAAATTTTTGTTTCCCATGCGATGTTCCCCAACAGTCGTATGGCATGGAAACTGAGGCACCTCGTCCACGTGAACAACTTTTATAAAGGGGACCAGGTCGAAATGTAAATAGAACGACGTCGAGGAAGCCAGAACAGAATCATCTTTATCCCCTCTCATCAACCCTAGTCGCCGCCATTCCCATCTCCATAGCGACCATCACTACCATAGTTCATCTCCCTCTAGTTCATACTTATAATCGTGCATCGCACAAGGCATTTATTGTAAGACATATTATCAATCTATCAATCTTCAAGATGTGTTCTTCAATGTGTTCTTCATGCGATCTAATTTTCATGTGTGAGTAGTTCGATAAGGTATGGGTTGAGGCATAGGCCTTGCAACCCTCTGTATTTGTTCTAGGGTCAATGGAAGTGATCTAATCTCCATGTGTGAGTAGTTTGGTAAGGTATGGGTTGATGCATAGGCCTTGCAACCTTGTGTATTTGTTCTAGGATAAACATAAGTGATTTGAATTAATATTTCATATGTGTGAAATAAAATTGTTTCGTGGATGTCTCTTGTCTTGTCCGCATTCTTCATTCTTGCACGTACCCAAGCTCATGGAGAGCGAGTCACAAACTGGCTAAGGGAGGTGAGAATGTGAAGTTTATTATGAAAACCAGTTCCAGAAAGGTTTAGTATGGTAACACAGATCCAATGCTTGGGGATTCATGAGGTGTATTCATTAAACATCCAAAGCTCTTGTCTGATTATCATAATCTTAATTACTGAGGAAATCTCGTGCGATGGATAGGGCCTTCGGTAGGACAAATGATTCTTGATGAAGGACACGTGGCGGTCAAGATGTTATTTGGACACATCCCCCACTTCTGTTCGTAACAAGCACATCTCGATGGGTGACTCCGAGCACATAAATTAAGATCATATCTGGTCTCAACACAAATACATGGTTGTAAGCATTAATACCTCATACTCGTACCTCTTTTTATTTTAAGTGTTTAATCACAATTAGCTTGATTCATTCAGTCAAAATCTGAATTATTTCTATAACAAAAGCTTGCTAGATACCATCGCCTCAAGGGAACCTTCCTCTCGCGAGTTCGATAACCAGGGTCACCTCTTGGGGAAATAGGTTCGGGGAACTTTCTGTTCCGTTACAGGTTCACTAAAAATGAAGTATCATCGGACATGTAGGAGACACCATGAAAAGAAAATAAACGGTACATGCACACACACAAAGCACAGGCTTGCACTATTGGAAGATGTTGCTAATGCGACACTAAAATGAGAGACCCATCAACGAAATTGTGTGTGATGCATGAATTGCAAAAGGTATAGTTTAACATATGTAGCCAATAACGTGAACTGTGTGGGATGGAGGACCCATCAAACACGTTTCTGAAAAGACTTACATGTGCGATTTGCACCGTACAGTTCATCCATACAAACTTTTCGCGATTCGATAAAATAACACAAACGTTTACTACTCAAAACTTGGCTTTAGTTAGACTCTACCGATACATCTTTTCGGCCTCTACTAGGCTCCACCAAGGACTAGTGGATTGAACTTACCTACTACAACATCCCAAAAATGAGTGTCATGACGTCGCTTGTAATGTTAACCTCTTGGGTTCTTTGGGGTGAAAGAAATGTGCATGTCTTTTGTCACAATACTGCACCGCCCTTAGTTCTTCTAAACATCATCAGAGAGGGGAGGTGGGTTAAGAAACTGAGCCTAGCTCAAATGATTAGGTTTCTTGTGGTGGAACCACCCCATCAGGATTCAAATCCTAGACTTGTCATTGGTGTTCACATTTTTCTAGATTTATTTCGGACTTTTTGATGATGTCTTTCAGTGAAAGGAGACATTTCCGTCGACTACGATATGCCTATTGTAACTTTGTCAATCTCAATATATTATCTTGAGTCAATCTCGGGAGGTGCTCATATGGATATGGGTATGCGTGTGTATGTTTATAAGGATGTGTAAAATGAAGGAGGTCACTCACTTGATAACCGCGAGTGCAAGAACATTGAAATCAATTATACGATCAACCACAATGGGAATAACTTCAAGAGTAACATCGGTCCAACTGAGCAAATTTTCCTATGTGGCAATGAGTTAATGAGGAGAGAGGTAAATTGAGCAACTTAGAGCATGGTTAATAATATAGCCAATTGTTGGCTATAATATCTTGTCATATCATCTATAGCTAATACATACATTCACTCATACAACAAGGTTAGCTATATGGTGTACTTGCTCTTAGCTAGTTACTCATTCTAAGAGTAACATCACACATACCAAAATAAAATGAGTGTATAACCTAATAAATGAAGCTTCGCATGACACTACACATATATTACTACTCATTATGGCAGGAACATAGCCTAGGATAGCGTGTATATTACTCTCCATCATGAGTAGTCTACTACATAAGACTGGTCGTAATGAGGAGTATCATATACTAGTATCATGCATATGATACCACTGTATGCTACTATCTTCCTAATGCATAGCATCGTATAGTATTTTATTTATTGTCATGCATAACATATAATAGCATATAACATTTATTATGATACGGTATCATGATATGATACTCAACCTCCGATTTTTTATTTAATTCAATATCACCTCATCAAAGTTGTCTGGTTGACATGTATGATACTAGCTACCACTACTAGGAAAAACCCTACGAGTAGTGCGGGACATTTAGCTACCAGTAGGGCCGACAGGCATGCTACTGCTACAACGCTATAGCTAATTTTTAGCAATAGCGCGCTTCATGACCAGCGCTACTAGTGAAGCCACATATCAGTAGCGCTGTGAACCACCACGCGCTACTCATATGTGATTTTACGAGTAACAATGTTTTTTAGCCCGCGCCACTATTAAATCCGCAAATTTCTTTTTTATATTTATTTTGTATTTTTACATGGTTATACATATTAGTATACAACAAAAATAATAATTTTGCAACAAACAACGTTTCGATAAAAGTGGATGGGTGCAAGTGATCAAGTTCAATTAGAGAGAAAATATGATGTTAAAAATTGCAACATTATATTTTTCTCTAATTCAACTTGGTCACTTGCATACATTCATTTTAATCTAATTTCTGTCATATAACTTACCATCCTCTTAATCATGTAACAACTCATCATCCTCTTAATCATATAAGAACTCATCATCCTCTTAATCATCTAACAATTCATTATCATCTTAATCATACCAAGTTAAAATGTCATAAAATAGAAAAACACCATAATAATCATAAACTAAAAAAGGCCATCTCTCTTGGCTATCACATATTATTCACTCCTAGGTAGAACATACTACTCTCTACTGGGTAAAATAGCATAAAAAGGTAAGCTCCACTCTCTCCATTGTGAAGAATAAAGATCCACCTATCTTCAACATGTGGCATGCTCAAATTCTTCGCGTCTCTGCCAAGTAGTTGTCGACGGCTTTTCATTAAACTGTCAAATCCTTTAAGTTTCAGGCTTCCATCCCTTCTAGAAAGCGAGTACGCATTGCGAAAACATATAGGCCACCGTGACCGTAAGTTGATAACATTCAAATGACGACCTTCTATAGTCATCAGATCAGGCACAACCTCTGGCGGGAAATTCTATTGAAGAACATAATAATAACATAGTTAGCAATCTAGTTTTTCTTAAAAAATTATTTACGCAAAAGATGGACTAATTAGTGACACAATAGTAAAAAAATAATCTTACCATCCTATCTACATGGAAATTATTAGGGTTCAACTCGTGCACTAGTGGCACGTATTCAGAATAGGTAAACACTTTCCATCAGTAGTCTCATAAAATCCTCCACTCAGCCTCGTCCACCGCTTGACAAAACCATCCTACGGCAGGATGCATTTTCACGTCTCTCCTTTTTAACTCCCCTAAAATTAAGCTAAATCCACCTCATAATGCTAATTAACCTGCCGTTCACAAAAACCAAATCCCATCACAAGCAAGAGTTGCTCACCATGTTCTACCCTAGCAGCAGTGAGAACTCCCTGTTCCACTCGACGGCGGCAGTAGTGCACCTCCATCGCCCCTACTCTCCACCCTTCATTGTTTCTCATTGATGTGCCCATGAAATATCATAGGTGATTCTAACTTTGAATTCTGTATATGTTTTAGAGCCGAAGGTAGCAGCTATGGAAGAAGAAGCTCCCAGTCTGCCTGCTGCCTAGCCCACCATATCCATCCCATCGTGGTGAACAGCAGCATCGACGGCCTCGTCAAGGCGGTCATGGCGTCCCATCGTTGAGCATTTTGTCGTGGGTGCAAGCTATATATTCGCTCGTCGTTTTGGCTTCGGCGTCTCCAGAAGAAGTTTCTTGTCAAGGTGATCAGTGTGCTCCTCTAACACATCTAGATGCGCATGATCAAGACAACACTTGATCACGGGATGGCCAATGCATGCATCCATCAGATGCCATCGACCAATGTACCTAGCATCTGGATGTTTCCATGATTTGAAGAATTGTGAACCATATAATGAAGCACAGGGAATTTTCCATTGAAAATTAAACAAAAAATTGGTCCAAGCCAACTTATAGTATATGGATAGAAGGAAGCATATATTTAGGTACTAGGAGACATAACATATTCAAGGTTGAATCATACTACATGTTCTTTAAAGGAAGTGTAATACGTGTGTTGTTTTGGAACAGAAGCACATTTATTAATAATAGGAAGCATAACACACTAAAACTTGAAGCATGTAATAGAGACCACCAACACACATATCTATCAAATTGAAGCAAGTTTCGGTCACAATGCTTTACATCACTGTAAATTTTTGTCGCTTCAGAAGCAATGGAGGATACATTGGAAGCAAAATGTCGTTCATAACGAAGCATAGTACAGAACCTTGGAAGGCTAGTGCGCTAAGGTAATTAATTTGTTTCCTTCAAATGGAAAATCAGTTTCCAAAAGTTCAGCATCCAAGAGTGATTTTCGGAAGCAATCAAACCACAATATACGTCAATTGGATCCGTTTTGAAAACTCCATGTTAATTGGTTTCTGTTTTGGAAAGTCCAAACTAGGATGGGCAGCATGCAATGTTTCTTCATCCACTGTTCACACAGGCTCACATCTAACGGTGACGGAGTGGTCTGGTAAGATGCTAGGGATCAGTAGTCTGATCCCTAGTAGTGCCCTTCAGAATAACTTTAGTCAATATCTTCATAATTGTTGTTATAATCATCAACATCATCAATAAATGAGATCAGATGGTGTTAGAGCATCTATCTCCATATGTGGTTTTGGTAATTGATGACAAATCCTATGGACTAACGGTTGCCTTAAGTTATATTTATAGGATTTGTCCATAGGCAATTCTTGAAGTCCATCTGTTGGGTTCAAGGAGTTTATATGATGACCAAGGTGGTATTCAAGGTATTATTCAAAGAATGGTCAAAGAGACACAAGGTTGATCAAGATCGTCAGACAAAGAGTAAATCAAGATGATCAACACACAAAGCGTACAAGATGTACCGAGAGGGATCAAGTGATCCCATGGTATGGTAAGCATTGTCCATTACGTATTTGTGTACTAACCCATGGTGTTCGCGAGAGTTCTATGTGGGGTTAGGTGTGTTTCCATGGGCTTGCGTCAAGAGGAAGATCTCATACAACCCATGGAGGATGACGTCAAGTGGTGGAGGATGGTGGCAATGGACTTGTGAAGATATGCTAAAGAGCGGCTCACCTAGAGTGTGTATGGGGGAGCAATCAACTAGTATTCATCAAGCCAACGCAAGCAAGAAAGGTGGTCCATCTTGAGGAAGCCAAGATCATCGTCATCTAGCTCAAGAGGATGAGGTGCAAGGTATAGGTTTGCCCTTGATAGGTTTTCTGTTTTAGGATAGATTGTCGTACTGTCAAGGGGGGCTCTCAAGTGAGTAGTTTGATCGTATCGTTCGTTGAGAGCTCAAACCATTTGCATCCTTGCATCATACTTCTTGGTTCTTGTTTGGTATTTCTATTTGTGAGTTTTAGAGCTTATGGTCATCTTCATGACACGCTCTAGTTCATCGAAAAAGGAGTCCAGATGCATCTTCTATGATGTTTTCGATGTTGGGTGTTTTTACCGGTCTTATTCGAAGAAGGGTTCTCACCATTTTCTTATGGTACGTTTATCACTTGATTCTTATTGATATTCCTATCAAGATTGTGTTATCCCATGTCGTTAGCTTTCCAACAAACTTGGTTTCGTTGAATTCGGAGTCCGTATGCGAAAGTTACAACAGTTTCAATATCGAGCGGTAGTACCGCTCCTGTAGCGGTAGTACCGCCCCCTGAGAGGTAGTACCACCCCCGGAGCGGTAGTAATTTTTTACTACCGCTCCCTAGCCGTAGTACCTCTCCAGGAGCGGTAGTACCGCTCCGTCGGGCTGTTTTTTGCATCCTCAGCATGGTTGGTGAACCTACCAAACGGTAGTACCGCTCCCATGAGCGGTAGTACCGCTCCCATGAGCGGTAGTACCGCTTTGTGCGGGCTGTGAGGCTTAACGGTTGGATTTTTCCCCACCTATAAAAGGGGGTCTTCTTCCCCATTGAACCTTATCTCTTTAGCTCATGTTCTTCCCCCATTGTTGACCTTCTTCGATCTTGCTAACTCTCAATCCCTCCAATGATTCTTGCTAGTTCTTGAGGGAAAAGAGAGAGGAGATCTAGATCCACATTTTCACCAATCACTTTCTCCTCTAAGTGAGGGGAACCCCTTGGGTCTAGTTCTTGGAGTTCTTCGTCTTCTTCTTCTTTCTTCCTCTCATTTTCCTCCCTAGCATTAGTTGCTTTGGTGGGATTTGGGAGAGAAGGACTTGGGCACTCCATGTGCCCTTGCCATTGCATTAGTTGCATCGTTTGAATTTTCCACGGTGATACGTGGAAGTGAAGTTTGAGAAGCTTATTACCTTTGGTACTTAGTACCCTAGATATTGTTCTTCGTGGATGCTTTGGCATCCTAGAAGCTTGGTGGTGTCTCGGAGCTCAACCATTATGGTGTAAAGCTCCGGGCAAGCGTCGGGGTCTCCAATTAGGTTGTGGAGATTGCCCCGAGCAATTTGTACGGGTATCGGTGACTGCCCCAAGGTTTGCCATTTGTACGGGTTCGGTGACCGCCCTCAAGGGTCCCTTAGTGGAATCACGGCATCTTGCATTGTGCGAGAGCGTGAGGAGATTACGGTGTCCTTAGTGACATCTTGGGGGGCATTGTGGCTCCACACCGCTCCAACGGAGATTAGCGTCCGCAAGGGTGTGAACTTCGGGATACATCATCGTCTCTGCGTGCCTCGGTTATCTCTTACCCGAACCCTTTACTTATGCACTTTACTTTGTGATAGCCATATTTTTTATTGTCATATATCTTGCTATCACTTAGTTGTTTATCTTGCTTAGCATAAGTTGTTGGTGCACATAGGTGAGCCTAGTTGTTGTAGGTTTTGTGCTTGACAAATTAAACGTTAGTTTTATTCCGCATTTGTTCAAGCCTAAACTGTAATTATTTTAAAGCGCCTATTCACCCCCCCCTCTAGGCGACATCCACGTCCTTTCAATTGGTATCAGAGCTAGGTCTCTCTTTATTAGGTTTAACCACCTAGAGAGTAAGGATGTCGACTAGGGGTTTAGGATTCACTAACACTCTTAGTTTCGATGGCACAAATTTTGATGTTTGGGTAATTCGCATGCTTAATCACTTTCGGGTCTTGGACCCAAATTTAGAGCAAATTGTAGATATGGGGTTTTCTCCTCCAAAGGATTCTCAAAATATATCTTTAGAGGATGAGAAAAACTCTTATCTCAATGCTCAAGCTTCTAATGTGCTTTTTGATGCTTTGAGCAATGTAGTTATATTTCAACTCATGCCATTCCGGGATGCTCATGAGTTGTGGACAAAGCTTCAAGATAAATATGGTATGTCCAAGATTTGTGGGAATGATTGTTCTCCCTCCACCTCCGATCGTGTGGTCTTCTCAACTTCATCTACTTCACCTACATGTGGATTGCCACAAGGTAATGATATGGTGAGTAGTGGTGATCATTGCAACGATGATAGTGGGTTTATTGTTGATGATCCTTTATCACTATATTATTGCAATGCTTCATCTTTGGGCATTAACACTTCGAGCACTCTAAATGTTCTACATGCTTGGTGTTGATAGTCCTTCCATATCATGTAAAAACTGCTTGACTAAATCTCATGATGATATGCTTCCTATATCTTGTTGCCATGATAAAAATGTATATATTTCCTCGAGTTGTTGTGCTAACAATGTAGAGGAAATTCATCACTCCATGGAACAAGATGTTGCCTTGAATGATGCTTCAAGGGATCCTACATCATCATATATTGTGACTCACTTTTGCCTTATGGCTAAGGCTTCAAAGGTATCTCCTACTTTGAATCCCAATATATCTCATGATGATGATGTTGATGATAATGGGGATGAGAATAATGATGAAGAGAGTGATAATATTGCATCCTTAAAAATTAAGGGTGAAATGATTTTTGAATCTCTTTATAAGAATAAACTTGCTTGTTCCAACTTCTTGGAAATCATGTCTACTGCCACTGAGGGCAAGAAATACATTGAGGAATTGGAAGCTCATCTCGAGGAGCATGAGGCCACCATTGAGACAATGGAAGGTCATGAGCGTGAATACGCTAACGAGATCGCGGAGCTATCTCAAGCTCTTGAAAATGAACAAACCACCAAGGAATCTCTTGAGGAAACCTTTCCTATAGAATTATCTAGATTAAAGGAATCCCATGATAGAGCTCTTGAGGTGTCTAATGATTTTAGAACTAAAAACAATAAGCTTGAAGTTGCACATGCTAAACTCGTTGAGGACTATGAGCACCTCGAAAATGGCTCAAAGGCTATTAATAGTTCGCTCATCGAACTCACCGAGTCTCATGCTCAACTTGAAGCTTCATATGCTAAAGAGCTTGCCAAGTTGCCTTCTCCTCTTATTGTTAATAATGATGCTTGTGCTACTAATTCTACTTCTTGTGAAGCATCCATTTTAAAGTAGAATGTTGAGCTAAGGGCTCAACTCGAGTTTCTATCTATAAATTATGGGAAATTGGAAGAAATTCATGTAATGCTCACAAGCTCTCATGATGATCTTCTAGTATCCCATAATGTGCTAAAATTATCTCATGAGGCTATTACTACCAAGGTAACATCGAGTGAGCCTCATGTGGACATTAGCACTACTTCTAGTCAAAAAGCTATATTGCCATGTGCTAGTCCTCGTAATTCATCTACTCACAATGTTGCTACATCTTGTGATGGATTACTTTCCATGCCTTGTTGCTCTAACAACGAAGCTTATACTTCCTCTAGTACTTGTGTTGATACTAACCATGTAGAGGAAATCAAAGAGCTCAAGGCCCAAGTCACTTCCTTGAAGAAAGACTTGGAAAAGAGTCATGAAGGAATGTCCACACTCAACAATATCTTGTGTGGGTAAAAATCCCCAAATGACAAATATGGACTTGGATTCAACTCCAACAAGAAGAATAAGTCCAAAATCTTCAAGAAGAAGGGCCAAGAACAAGTCAAGAATTCGGCCAAGATTATTTGCTTCAAGTGCAAAATTGAAGGGCACCATGTTAGATCTTGCCCACTAAAGAAGAAGCCCCAAAGTCACAAGCAACAAGGGAAGAGGCCACAAGTGCACTCACATACTCAACTACAAGTTGAAGAAAGGCCCCTTCCCAAGAAGACCCAAGCCAACACTCCTCATGTTGAGAAATCAATAGGGAAGAAATTAAAGGGTAGATGTTCCTACTTATGTCATGAGAAGGGTCACTTCGCTTCTTCTTGCACGAGAGGTAATTTATCCAACCCAATAATTATTGATGATATCTATTCACTTGAGAAGGATAAGGTTGTCAATGTGTTTGCCAAGTTTGTTGGTACTCAAAGTGGTGTCAAGAAAAGTACCATTTGGGTTGCCCAAGCCTATTGTGACTAACCTCTTAGGACCCAACGTGGTTGGGGACCAACAAGCTCAAACTTGATCAATAGGTGTTTGTGGAGGACATTAGAGACTTGGATACATAATGAAGAATTAAGGGGTCTTCATCATTCATATTTTCTCAAGCCAAGTCATTTGGATTATCGAGTTTCTATCTTATATCCAATGTGCCTCCTTACGGTAACTTGTACTTAAACTGTTTACATTGTTAGTTGCTTGCCCCTTTGCATGTTGTGGTTTTGTACCTTGCATGTGTTTGTACATGTTGTGCTTCCAACGTGCTTATGTTGAGTAATCGAGTATGTGTATGTTGGTTTGCATATCATGTACATGTGAGTCTTGTATTGAGCCTTTTTGAATCTTGTTTGTATCTTTATTGGCTCTTGTGAGAGATTAATGGATTATCCCATTGTGGGGGAGTGATGTGCTTTGCACACCTCACAATCCTATAAATGTGTATACATGGGGAATACCACTTAGGATTGATATTTCAAGATTATCTAGTTTCTATGTTGTATGTCTTACTCATGAGAAATTCAAATTCTATATGGTCCATTAATTATCTCTTGTTGGTTTTAATTTGCCACTTGTTAATATTGTTGGGTTATCACATTATGGGGGAGTAATATGCTATGTGCATATTACAAGCCTAGAGAATGTGTACATTTGAGGTATTGCCACTTAGTGTTGATATTGTAAATTATCTTGTTCCTAGGTGGCATGTTTGCTCTACAAGTGTCATTTTCTTGCGTTGTATGGGTAAAGATGATCTTGGATATATTTACGATCTACCAATGAGTATCATTTCAAAAATACTTCTTGTCCTTGACAATTGGTATTCCCATCATGGGGTAGGAATTGCTAATCGTCTTTACATTGGATTTTGTGTTTCGTTTGTCTTCCTTGCCTCTTGTGGATCTATTTTAACATGTCTAGTGTTTTTATAGATATAGAGAAAGTGATGATCCCATCTTGTGCATTTTGTATTTAAATGCAAATTCTATATAATGCACATCCCTTGGGGGAGATATCCTATTTTCTTTAGAACACTCTCTTTATTCGCCCATCATAAAATCTTTTGATCCTCATCAAGTGTGTGTTGATGGAAGGCAAGTCTTTCTCTTTATGATGCTTTGTGCCATCATGCAAATTTGTCGAGGGTTTGGTTTGTTGGAACCTAGCTCTCTTTTGGAAACTAGATACCTCGTGTTTGTTTTCCTTCAATTGGTATCTTGTTTCCTTTTATTTGGCATGTGTAAATGGATATCTCATTCCTTGAGGTATCTTTTAATTGATATCCTTCAAGTGATAGTTTTTCGTTTGGTATCTTATTATCACTTGATACCTTGTCTTTTGGTGTATTATCAACTTTGTGTTGAGTTGATTCTTGAAAGCCTTGAGCATGCATATTTACTATATATAGCTTCTTTTGCTTGCTTTCTTTCTTTGACCCAATATATAAGGGAAACTCCACCTTGTCATAAATTGGCTAAAGTGTGCATGAAATTCAAATTCATATATATGTGCACATATGTATGTGGAGTTTCTCCTATGTATTGTTGGTTTTCTAACTCTTTGGTCCCAATGAGCTTGGGCACCATTTTGTTTGTTTTGTTGTTCCAGGAACAATTGGAGATGCGTTGGATGCTCGGCTCACCTATAAGGAAGGTGTTGAGACCATGTGGTTATTGGAGCCAAGTTAGGATGATCAACGAACAACTATCTACTACATCAATCCAATGTTGTCTCGGTAACAAGTATCTACTTCATGCATTCATTTCTTGCAAAGGCCCAAACCTGTCTTTCATTTTCCAGGTTGCATCATGGCATGAATCTCTTGATTCGTTCTTGTAGTACTTGTTTCCTTTCTCAAAGCATCCGAGCGATGATGTCTTATTGCTAGTTGGGATGTCTTTGATGTTCGTATGTTGGAAGTTCATATTGTATAATAAGAAAATATTAGGCCATGTGCTATGCTTCCAAGCAAAGATCTTATTGATATATTTATGACTTCCTTTTGGATATCTTGTTTGTTCCTTCTTGTAACCATTTCGTGTGTACATCCTTCTTTGTGCATATATATCATCATGATTGTCTTCCACTTAGAATCTTTTACACATGAGAGAAGTTACATCTCTAATTGATATCCTCTTTTCTTTCACGTCCACCGTTGGCATTTCCTTTTTCATTTTTTGGTGGCTTCGTGAAAGGATTTGTCTTGAGTGCGTATCTTATTCTCCTACATGTTGATGCACTCTTTGACCATGAAGATTATTTTTCCACGTGCTTGTCTTGAAGATGGTTTTGCCATTTCGATTGGTATCCCTCCTCTTGACAAGGTTCTTATTTCCTACCTTCACCATGGGTTGTCAAAAGCGTTGGTCTTATTTTTTTTATTAGTAAGCTTGTGAACCCATTTTCTAGTATGTGTGTGTGGGAATGATATGTCTTGCACTTTGTGTCTCATTTCATCAAGACTATGTTGATGAGTAATGCTCATCGTTATCTTAGTCTTCTCAAGTGCTTTGCCATGATTCACACACATTATTTTGGTTGAGCCTATTCTTAAGTTGCTTCTTTTACATGTTGCTCAACCATTTTGTTTTGTGCAAGTGATATGCGTATTTTCTCATTTATCTTCTTGCACTCGTTGTGTGTTTTTATTAATTTTGGGGGAGCAACGATCCTATTTTGTGCACTTGTATCAAATACAAAAATCTCTTATTAGTGCACAAATCATGGGGAGCTTCTCTAAGCATTGTCCATTACGTATTTGTGTACTAACCCATGGTCTTCGTGAGAGTTCTATGTGGGGTTAGGTGTGTTTCCATGGGCTTGCGTCAAGAGAAAGATCTCATACAACCCATGGAGGATGACATCAAGTGGTGGAGGATTGTGGCAATGGACTTGTGAAGATATGCTGAAGAGCGGCTCACCCAGAGTGTGTATGGGGGAGCAATCAACTAGTCTTCATCAAGCCAACGCAAGCAAGAAAGATGGTCCATCTTGAGGAAGCCAAGATCATCGTCATCTAGCTCAAGAGGACGAGGTGCAAGGTATAGGTTTTCCCTTGATAGGTTTTCTGTTTTAGGATAGATTGTCGTACTGTCAAAGGGGGCTCTCAAGTGAGTAGCTTGATTGTATCGTTCGTTGAGAGCTCAAACCATTTGCATCCTTGCATCATACTTCTTTGTTCTTGTTTGGTATTTTTCTTTATGAGTTTTAGAGCTTATGGTCATCTTCATGACACGCTCGAGTTCATCGAAAACGGAGTCCATATGCATCTTCTATGATGTTTTCGATGTTGGGTGTTTTTACCGGTCTTATTCGAAGAAGGGTTCTCACCATTTTCTTATGGTACTTTTCTCACTTGCTTCTTATTGATATTTCTATCAAGATTGTGTTAGCCCATGTCGTTAGCTTTCCAACTAACTTGGTTTCGTTGAATTCGGAGTCCGTATGCAAAAGTTACAGCAGTTTCAGTATCCAGCGGTAGTACCGCTCCTGGTGCGAGCGGTAGTACCGCTCCTGTAGCGGTAGTACCGCCCCCGGAGAGGTAGTACCGCCCCCGAAGCGGTAGTAATTTTTTACTACCGGTCCCTAACGGTAGTACCGCTCCAGGATTTTTCCCCACCTATAAAAGGGGGTCTTCTTCCCCCTTGAACCTTATCTCTTTAGCTCGTGTTCTTCCCCCATTGTTGACCTTCTTCGAGCTTGCTAACTCTCAATCCCTCCAATGATTCTTGCTAGTTCTTGAGGGAAAAGAGAGAGGAGATCTAGATCCACATTTCCACCAATCACTTTCTCCTCTAAGTGAGGGGAACCCCTTGGGTCTAGTTATTGGAATTCTTCGTGTTCTTCTTCGTTCTTCCTCTCATTTTCCTCCCTAGCATTAGTTGCTTTGGTGGGATTTGCGAGAGAAGGACTTGGGCACTCCGTGTGCCCTTGCCATTGCATTAGTTGCATCGTTTCAATTTTCCACGGTGATACGTGGAAGTGAAGTTTGAGAAGCTTATTACCTTTGGTGCTTAGTACCCTAGATATTGTTCTTCGTGGATGCTTTGGCATCCTAGAATCTTGGTGGTGTCTCAGAGCTCAATCATTATGGTGTAAAGCTCCGGGGAAGCGTCGGGGTCTCCAGTTAGGTTGTGGAGATTGCCTCGAGCAATTCGTACGGGTATCGGTGACCGCCCCAAGGTTTGCCATTTGTACGGGTTCGGTGACCGCCCTCAAGGGTCCCTTAGTGGAATCATGACATCTTGCATTGTGCGAGAGCGTGAGGAGATTACGGTGGCCTTAGTGGCATCTTGGGGAGCATTGTGGCTCCGCACCGCTCCAACGGAGATTAGCATCCGCAAGGGTGTGAACTTCGGGATACATCATTGTCTCCGCGTGCCTCGGTTATCTCTTACCCGAACCCTTTACTTATGCAATTTACTTTGTGATAGCCATATTGTTTATTGTCATATATCTTGCTATCACTTAGTTGTTTATCTTGCTTAGCATAAGTTGTTGGTGCACATAGGTGAGCCTAGTTGTTGTAGGTTTTGTGCTTGACAAATTAAACGTTAGTTTTATTCCGCATTTGTTCAAGCCTAAACCGTAATTATTTTAAAGCGCCTATTCACCCCCCCCCCTCTAGGCGACATCCACGTCCTTTCAGATGGGTTTTCTCCAACCAAGTTAGATCGGAGGCAAGACTGTAGTAGGTCATGTCTAATGTCTTTCGAGTTTTTTTGAAGAAGAGAAATAAGTTGTCAATGAAAAATAAACGAGTTAAGTAGGGGATGAACACCAACTATTTTTAAATAAACAATGCAAATCACTTAACAAATATGGTTGTCAAACTCACATTGAGGTAAAACTAGAATTATATCGACATCCACCCAAATGTCGATATTAACTTGAATATCATCTTCACTTCGAGCATCGAAGGTTATTTTCATATCCTCCTGAAATCCATATGCCTTTCCTAGAGCTTCCCAAGTTGAGCAACCAAAATGCGAGTGATTAATTGCATTGTAGTGTGACCAGAAATGTGAAACCATGTTTATTCCTTAGGTGATCTCTCTTCGTCTCCATGTCCTCCACTTGTTGGAAATCAAGCTTTTTCAAGATATACGGTCTTGCATGGCAAGGGATGCACTAGTCGAATTGTAAAAAACAAAAATAACACGGTGAAGCAAAGAAACACAAAGCAAAGAAGCAAAAATAGTGGTCATCGTTGTGTACCGTAAAAACATCAAAGGTATCGTCAAACTTAATGGTGAAGAACCTGCCATTTCGCAGGTGAGGCTCGCGGCCGCACAGACCCTGATTTTCACCGCAATAATCACACTGAGGGATCCACTCGTCGTCAGACGACATTTCATGTGATCATGATTCAAAGACTAAAAATCAGCATGTGTTGAGTTTCAGTCTGTCGATGCTTCCTCGAAAAACTCTCATATCTCATTGTGTATATGGTGCACACACACTCTCACACTCGTATGATGGTGTATGTTAGTGGACACTCCCTCACACTATTACTTCGACCGTCGGTGATGACCGCTCCTCCCTTCGTTCTTACGTGCATTACCAAAATCTCTAGCACACGGGAACGAAGGAGGAAGCGGCCACCACGACAACAGTCGGGATTCTTCCTCGGATATTTCGACGGTCGGTGCTGATCACTTACTCCTCTTCTTCTCTCTCACACACTAATATTTCAACTGTCGGTGATGGTCGCACCTCTTCTTTTCTCCTTGCGCATTATACCGAAGTATATATCGCAAGAAGAAAAGAAGAGGAAGCGACCCCATGGCAAGAGTTGGTATTCCTTCATCAAGAACATACAAAAAGTCACACAAGGAGCTTCGACAGACTGAAAGTAAACCCTATAAGCATTACTCATCGTAGTCGAAAATGATAATGAAAATCACCGAATGACCTATGTTTTGCCAAATCACGGGCACTCGATATTTCCTACTTTCTAGCACAAGTCATGTCAAAATTTTGGCATGACCTTTTCTAAAAACAAGACATATCGAACGCCTGAAATTTGTCGGAACAAAAATGAATCAACATTCCATTAAAACATAGGTCACTCAGAGGTATTCCCTGCAATAACATACACACATGTCCAAATAGACCTATTTGTTTACTAAAAAATTATAGACCTAATATTTTTACTACAAATTTATATTAGTGAAGTCCTAGGAAATTCAATACCTAAAAATTTCTCATCTATAAACAAAACTACTCGGGACTACCTGTGGCGGACTAGAGGCTACCTGCGATGGTGGTGGACGGCCGGGATGGGGAAGCGCGTCGGGAGGGCCGGGATGTGGGGTAGGTCGGCCGTGTGGGGAGGGCTGGCATGTGGGGGAGGGCGGCCGTGGGGGAAGGGCGGGATGTGGGGGAGGGCGATCGCGCGTCGAAGGGAGGCCGCGCGTGCGGGGGGCGGGCCGACGAGTGTGGGCGTAGGGAGTGCGGGCGAGAATGAAGAGGGAAAGAGAAAGAGGGGCACGAGAAAGAAGAAGATATGATACAAGTTGACACTAGCGGGTGTTGGAAACAGGCGCTGCTGCTAAGTTGGACAAGGAAGTGATGGGTCTGGGCTACCACAGTAGCAACACTGACTAAGTGTAAGCGCTACTGATAATACAATTAGTATTGATAATACAATTAGCGATAGTGCCGGCTAGTAGTATACGATACATCCATGACGACCAGCCTAATGTTTATATTCTTGGATGTGTTGTAACTCAAATACACTTTATTTTCTTTCAAAAAAGAAAAATACCCCCTACCTCGTAATCACGGAACCGGTGCCAACTTTTTGACCAAACCTCTTGCTTCTCCAAGACGGGCCTACGAGTCTACCACTAGACGAGTAGACGTGTGATGATACAGTGCCTGCCAAGGGCCGGTCCTATCAGGGACGATGATGACAGTGCAAATCAGGGCATCCTACAGGCTACAGGCGTGCACCGCACACATCCATTTGCTGGTTCAGCCTGCTTCTTCTCCTCCCCCCGGACTGGAGTCTTGACGGTTCAAGTTCTCCCCCTCCGCCTTCCGGTGTCATCCATGCTTGGTTCTCCAAGTCAGGTTCCACGCCGTGGTGTTCACCGGATTTGAGCTCCACGGAACACCTCTCCCCGCACCAACTACTCCCTTCCGGCCGGCATTGCAGTAAATCCTACGCTTTTGTTTGCTGCTTAGCCCTTTCTGCATGTTCATTTTGCATCTTTTGTTTCAGTCCTAATGCTGGGCTCAACGGTTCTGCCACTGCTCTTAGACAAAGGAAACCTTCAGGCCTTTCTGCAGTGAGAAGCTACAGGTTCATCTCTTGTTAAGGCAGGTAACTTGATGGGCAGGTTCAGAGTAAAGTTGTAAACCAAAATTGGTGTGGAGGAAGACTTGATGTGCTTTCATGATCCATGTTTTTCCGCTTACAAGACATTAACAGGCGGCGAGATGAGCAACTCCTGTGAGTGCTGCAAGAGATACTGGACTCATTTGCATGGCAAGGTCAAGTGTTTCTTCACGCACATGGACAGAAACTCTGGGCATAGCATGGTAGGCTCAGTGGATACTGGATTGCCTTGGCAGCAACAAGAAACTAGTATTAGTATTCCTAACGGTTCATATTTTTGCAGGTCATGCCAGAGAGCTTTGTCAACTGTTTCGCGTGGAAGCTGTCAGGCACCATTGAGCTAGAAGCCCCCAATGGTAATGTGTATGATGTTAGAATTACTGAGCGTAGGAACAAAACATTACTCAGATCTGGGTGGGGGGCGTTTGTCGACGCCAATCATATAGTAGAGAGCGACTCGTTGATGTTTCGACACCGTGGAAACTGTCGCTTCAAGGTTGTGGTCTTTGATTCTAGTGGTTGTGAGAAAGTGGTGTCCTGTGCTCGCAGACAGGGTAATACCAATGATCAAGCACCAAGCACAAATTCTACAGACATTTTGACCAGTTTCACTGATGGTAATACTCATTCGTCAGCACGAGGACGATCAGATGATTACTGTAGAAAACGAGCAAAGAAAGATGCAATAGCTTATCCTTCGGAGGGTTCGTCAGGTTAACTTTACAACTGATTGTAACTATTGATCACATTATACGGTGCCATTTTACTGCAGTTAACCACCCTTACTCTTGAAACTCTTTTACAGCAGAAGATAGTCCTTATGAGCATCAGTCATCTGAGTCCGATGATCAGATGCTCCCAACGCCTGTTTATGTGTTATCAGGGAAGTGCTATGTAACGGATGAAGATGAGGCCAGTATAATTGCACTTGCCCAGGAAATTCAACCTGAAATGCCTCTGCTTGTGGTTATGATGACGAAACCCAGTGTGAAACCATATCCTGATCTGGTAATATTAAGTTAATTGTATGAATTCCCCTTGAAAAAGAAGTTAATTATATTCCTTATAACAACTTCCATAAATATACATTTGTCATTCGTTACTGTTTTGAAGTAAAAATGACTGAAACAGTGAAAGATGCACACTCATCATAGATTCAGTATACTTTGTGGATTTTTCTTTTGTTACGGTTGTAACATGTTGTCGTACTTTACAGTAGAAATCATGTTTTTAGGGGGATTTCACTTTTATTGCAGTATTAATGCTCATGATTAAAACTTGGATCGGTTTCACATTCTGCGCCTTTCTGTGATCAGGTAATTCCCAAGGATTACGCACTCGCACACTTTCCACGCAAAAACCAGACTATCAAACTACAGCTGCCTGACCAGAGCAAGAAATGGTACTGTGAGTTCCGTGTCAAATCTGATGGAGGTCATTTCAATCTAAAAGAGTGTGGCTTTGCCCGTGACAATCATTTACTGGAGGGAGATATGTGCGTCTTTCATCCCATGATGAATCGTAAGGGTAGAACATTCAAAGTCATGGTCCATCTGCTTTGCAAAGCAAGCATTGATCATACCTCCAGTAAAAATGGTTTGACAAGCAAAAAGAATGTTCCAACATTGTGTATTAAGGAGGATACAAATGAAGGTATGGTAGTTTCACAGAAGTATTACCACCCAAAGAGTTTGTATCTTTCTGTGTAATACATGTGAAAACTTGTTCAGGAGAAGAAATCCCTTCTTTGGGACATGAAGAACATGGAATCAATGATGAAGAACCCTACATGATGCCAAGGGGTACCTGTCTAACGCGACTGCAGAAGAAGAAAGTTTTGGGGAAAGTTGAAGCCATCGGATCAGATCTACACATCTACATTGCAGTCATGACCAGGAGCAGTATCCTCGTCTCCCTAGTAAGTCTAAAAAAATATTCTTCTGATTAGAGTCGACAGTTATTTTCTTTTGAGAGAAATCAGTCCATATAAGCATTTGTGATCCCCAGTTGCCCATTTAGCGTCATGACCATGAATGGGATGTAGTACTACTAGTTTCTCCAACTTAGATTACGGAGAGATATGTTCCAACCATTCAGCCACTGTATCAAGAGAAATTTTGCTACCTACCACTCCTCTACATGATTGCAAGTTTGTATGTTATTCTAATAATGTGTTCAATATTCCGCGTGCATATGAACAAACAGTCTTTTGCCATAAAGTACTCTGCCACGTACCTTCGGGAGGGGAGCGGAAGTTTGGTGCTTCAGGTGGAGGGGAAGAGCCAGGTATGGCATGACGAGATGCGCGAAAAGGGGGGTGCCATGAGGATACGTGCAGGCTGGACTTCTTTTGCCAGCGACAACAACCTGCGGGAGGGGGACATCTGCCTCTTCGAGCTGATGAAAAACGAGGGGGGACCGAAGAAGATGATGGTCTATATCATTCGCCGTGAGCTTTGCTAGTTTCACGCTCTTGGCAAGAGGCAGAGAGGTCTCTGCTCTTTGTGCTGGTATTTTGTAAGTTGCTGATGGGGCTCTTCGCTGCTTTTGTGATCTGGAAGTAGAACTATGGGCATGGCCACTCTCTCGAATGAGCAACAAACTATATCTGTATGGCAAACTAGTAACTTAGTTTTAAGCAGGTTGTGATTTTTTACTTCAGTGTCAGCCTTATTTTGTGGCATGAAGTTTAAACTGGTTGTGCTGACGAAGTTTGTATGAGGAAGCCACTTAATTGTTTGTATCCTCTGAGTAAACTCGTGATGCCTAGTCTACTAGTTCACTTGTGTACTTCCTTTGGGTTGATGCAAATTCAGTGCATAAGAATGTACTCTACTCACTATGGTAAATCCAACCACAAAGAATGTCCAGGAATTAGTGAGACAACATTCAAGAAGAAGAATTGAGTGGAAGATCGCGAGACAATTCGTCTTGATGGATGAATCTTGTCTTCAATGTGGCTTCTATTTTTGTTTCCTTGTTTGGCCTAGACATTTACACCATTGAAATTGGTTCTGAGAGCCATACCATATACGATTATGAAACAATTAATTTACTTGAAGAATAAATACGTATCTATTTTTATACTATTTCAATCAGTTTCAACTATATTAGGATCAGACACCATTATTTTGAAATTTAATATTCGCAATCTTAACCAGGCAAAAACAGCTGGGCGGTTTTGTTTTTGTCACGTAGAAACCTTCCAAAAATATTATCTCAATGATTACATTTTTGAAAGTCTTGAATTCCCGTTGTTTCACCATTGAATGGTTTGAACACTTTCAAGTTTTAAGAAATCACAATTGTGTGGATTCAATTTTTTTTTCAAGTTTCAGTTTATTTTATTGAGAATATCTCTCAATTTTTGATATTTCCATCTTTTAGAAAATTCCTGTTCAGAAAGTTTCATGGTCTTACTTCTAATTGAATGGTTTGAAAATTTTCAAGTTTAAAAAAAAAACACAATTGAAAGGTTTGAAAATTTTGATGTTTCAACTTATTTTATTCAGAATATCTCTCAATGTTGGTATTTCCATGTTTTAGAAAATTCCTGTTCAGAAAATAAGTTATGTGTGTATTAAAATATCGATCTTACATGCGAATTTAATATTTGAATCTGATAGCTCAGTAAAAATATGAAGAACAAAAATCAACAACTTGGGGTAAAACATTACTTAGATGGATAATAAACTAAATATGTGTCTTAACAGAAACTACTTATAGCTCTACGAATATAATTATGTTTCTTCCATTTGGGTAAACAAAGAAAGACCATTATATACCTCCAAATATGAGCTAATATTTCAAATTCATGTTTTTCCACATATAATTCAATATGTGAATTAACATAGTAGATTGGACCCGCACGAAAGGAGCGCCTTGAAAAGTTCAGTACCGTAAAACTGAAATGTCCTTAAAACAGTGTTATATGATCAAGAGATTATATATAGTTTGAAGATGAATATCGCCTCAAATGTTGGTCCTCATATAATGCAGCATCTATAGGAAAGATTAGAAGATCTTAATCATTTTTTTCTTTTTTATTTCTGAAGGTATTGCTAATAATTCAAATTTGGCAAAACCAGCTAAACTATATGGTATGCCAAATATGGCAGAAGGGCCACATACCTTGAAGTAATATCATCAAATTTGAGTCATTAAGCTCTCCATGTTGCCCACCAGGTTCACCAGAGCAATTCGATATAAAAGTAATACAAAATGAAAGAACTAGGGAATAATTCAGACAAATTTACTCACAGAGACAGTAATGCTCTTGCAATAATCTAACCCTATGGTGCAAGCAGCAAACGGCTGTGCAATGTAACTATGTAAGTTATTGCACCACCTGCGACCCACTTTATACTTTGGTTAAGAAAATTCAGAAAAATAGAACTTGGAAGTTGCATGTAGTAGTTTATAAATCATTAAATCTACATAGTAGGAAGATATTATACTATGCAACCACTGCTCAATATGGCAAGAAGGTAATATGGCAAACGGCTGAAGTTATATGAATATAACAACACAAATCGTGGCTAAAGACATGTTCAAGAAGGAAAATGTTGGACAATTTATGAAGGATATTCTGAATTCTGAAACATCTGTAAGAATCTTGGGAGGTTTATTCCAATTTTGTAAGTGAAAATTAGGTATCATACATTAAAAAAAGGTATGGAAAAGCCATTTGACTGTTTTTTCAAGCTGAATTTAGAACTTTTGCATACACCTATATGTACTGCAATTATTAGTTCATAAATTTGACAGTGCATATAAACTTCAAAATACAACAATAACTTTTAACTACAACAACTCCAAAAGAAAAAAGAAACATTTGATTAGTCAAAGATGAATATACTAAAACAATTTGCATTGGCTTACCATGAACTAATAGGACACCCTGCAGATCACTTCCACATGAGAAAATAGAGAAGTATCCTTGTCAACACACAGCATGATGTAAACCACATGGCTACATACAACCTAGTGCTTGGAAAAGTTTCAATTAAATCATACAAACTAAATAAACATCAAATAATCACAGTTCACAATAGGGTGGATCGACCTTAATGGCACCTCACATACCAATCAGTTGAAGATTGATCACAAATATTAAATGAGCATTACCCAGTCCATAAATCCCACCAAGCCTGTCACTATAGAAATCTTAATCGCAGCGATCAGAAAATTGCAGGTCTCAACCAACCAATGCTTAGAAAATTATAAATCTGCAACTACAAAAAATAAACATTATATAACCATGACCTACCAATTGACATTATTATAAATGAAATAAGGCAATGGGTTTATCTAAAAAAATGAGATAATCATATAGGCCAAAGTGAAGATGACAGAGACGGTGGAGGCAATGACAGTGCTGCAGAGGTCACAAAACAGTGGCCCGATGTAAGGGCACATCGCAACTCAGCTTAAGTGGATCAATTTATTTATCAAACAAGCCGATTACATCCGAACTCATCGACTTGAACACATGAACAGGACTCTGTAACAGGGCTCATCAATTAGCATAAAGACATCAAAAGACAACCAGATTCTACTAGAAGATTCGACTAGCTGACAACTAGGTAGAAGAACTACTCGGCTACTCGCCATCCCCGCCAATCAGCACCTCCAGATTTTCCCTTTCTTCGCCTTCCAGCACACCCTGCTAGGTGTTCTTGACTTGTAATCCGATTACTTCCGGTTGCCTCCTCAACTCTCAGCACGTGAAGGCCATCAGTAAATTTAATTCGGTTGTACGTGCTCCGACATTGACAGAAAAACAAAAGAAAGCAAGTTACTCACGTGGCCTGAAATAAACTCTGCAATAAACACAAAGAGAGGGGGGAAATCGAACCTTCTTCAAGCTATTTGGGCCAGCAGGACCGGAACACCAGGGGGATTTGATTGATACGGCTAGATGACTGTCCAGTAGACCAGCTCCTCGACAGTAGGCTTCTTTTCGCTCCCTTGGCGCTCAAGGATTTCTTCTGCGACAACTTCCGGACCTTTCTCCTGGTCACGACTGTTCTGCGCCTCAGTCACGACGAGGCAGCCGCGGTGGCCGGAAGGGGGAGCAGCTGGGCCTCGCCGACGGCGCAGGGCGAGGCTGCGGTCCAGGATCGCCGACGACCAACCTGCAGCCTCGGAGTCGTCGGCGAGAAGGAGATCCCCGCAGCGGCCTCTCTTCTTCTCGCCGGGGTCGCGCATCTGCGCCGGCTGGACGGGATCCACGAACGTGAAAGAGCCGAGCATGGCGTTCGGTCCCTGCGGTGGGATCTCGACGGACGACATGGCGGCGGGCGGCGGCGGCTGTCAAGATCGAAACCCTAGATCTGGCTTGGAGCAACGAAAGCGCGGGAGGAAAGAAAGGATTGAGCGGAAGCACAGATGAGAAATTATCGATCTGGACGAGGTTAAATGCGGCTTTATAGTAGTGTCGGAAACAAGTCAAATGTACGTATTTTATATTATGAAAAATCCATATGTATTTTATACTGTAGAAAATTGGTAAGTGCTCGGATTTTTTTTAACAAAGGTAAACGATTGAATGGCTATTTTTAAATTAATTTTCTTTTGGCTGTTTATCAACACCTTGTTAATCACTTTTTTTTTCTTCTTCTAGCCAAATCAACTTTTGGGAGAGTTCTGACCAACGATGTGTCACGGGAGCGCCCAGGCCCAGCAGCCTCATTGTGGCCTGTTTGCGCCCAGGCCCAGACCAAGTCACGTGATTATATATCTCTTCTATCCCTCCCTTACATATATACATATATATATATATATATAATAAAGCGGCTATTGCTTCCGTGGGAAAATCCACCACGATATTATTTTTAAAAAGCCCCTGTAATTTTTGTTATTCAACCCGCACTCCATCATTTATCTGCAACGCAAAAGGAAAAAACGATTCGCTGCAAAAATTATACCCGTACGCATCGCCTCCTCCCGTCGACCCTGGGCCACCCTGGCCTGGGCCGCCACACCACTCGCCGCCGCGGCCGACCTCAACCGCCACCGCTGCCGATCTCAACCCACCCGCCTCCGCGGCTGTACCTCTCCCCGCTCACTGCCCCCGTTGCGGCGCTCGAGCGCATCGCATCGACCCTGGTCCACCCTGGCCTGTGCCCAGGCCGCTGCCACACCACTCGCCGTCGCGGCCGACCTCAACCACCACTGCTGTCGATCTCAACCCACCGCCTTCGCGGTCGTAGCTCTGCCTGCTTGCTGCCCCCGTTTCTGCGCTCGAGCACAACTTCTGGATCAAATCAACGTGATAGCTACAGGGACTTGGGATGATGCGTCCGCTCGATGCAGAACGGCGATGGCGCGCGGATAAGGCACGACGGAGCGAAGTACTTGCAGGTAGAGGCGGGCCTCCATGACTCACACGGGGAACTCCGAGGTTATGGCGCGTCAACGGCGACTCCTTATGGCCAGATAGAGGCGTCTAACCCTTGCTCCCCTCAATGTATCCCCTCCTCTGACAGGAACTCATCATCTGGTAAGATCCCCTCCCCATGCCTCCAACCGTGTGCCAAGCACCGGCAAGAAATTTTGTTTTGTGGAAATTTGTTTGCTGATGAATGAATGTATTTAATGTAAGATTGCATTGTTGTAGAGAGAGAGAATGGAACATCACCTTCAATTTGTCATCTGATCCCACATTCTCTACCCCATGAGTGAAATAAGATAACAGTCAATTGATCAATTCAGGTAGCCTCTTTGTTTTGCTTTGCTTGTCCCGCTCAATTTCTCATCATGATGAAATTAACAATGGGTGGGTTGATTTTCCAACAAAATAGGATATGACTTACTACATTAGTTAGTTAGCTTATTATTTTAATAAATCAAAATGATTATAAAAATTAAAAGCGTGTGATATTTTTTCTTCCGTTACAACGCATGGGCCTTTTGCTAGTATATATATATATATATATGACAAATTTTATCTACCACCGGTGGTAGTTACCACCACTTGTGTTTTGTATGTTGTATGTAGTATTTATCAAATCGAAGAGTATGTATGCGTAGTATGTAGTATATAATCATGTTTAGGTAGTATATATACTATTTTTGGTAGTATGTATCATATTTTATGTATGCTCTTTTTTACATACAAATATATGCGTATCTCACAAATATAATAAAAATTATGGGTCAACTTGTAATTTTCCATGTAACTCACTTTGAAAAATCTTGTATATAGTATATAAACATAATAAGAATGATAAATTAGTATATATACTTCCGCGTGGTAGTATATGGAACATGTGGGGTAACTACCCCTGGGTGGTAGGATGTATTATATATATATATATATATATATATATATATATATATATATATATATATATATATATATATATATATATATATATATATATATTATCTTACCTCTTTACCTACTAATAAAGCAAGGAGTGCTTCTGCCGTACGTCATGAAAAATGCCTCTGAGGTTCGCATAAATTACCCACCTATGCCACCCGTAAGTTACAATACCGATTCGTTTTTTAAACTCTGATTTAGCTCTTCCTTTTAATTCAAAAACGGCGGTCCCCCAAAGTCATCACTATCGGAGCGCCAGCCCAACTGGTTGGGCACTTAAAGTTCCACTCAGGAGACCGCAGTTTGATTCCAAGCTCAGCCAATTTTCTCCCACCTTTTCTCGTTCAATACTCGCGGGTGCATGATGACTGGGTCGGCCTTCAGAGCATTTTTTTTTCTTCTTTCTTGCACTTTCCCTTTGTTTTTTTCTCTTTTGGCTTTATTTCGATAAACTTTGCAAAAATGTAAATCATTGATTAAAGAAGTGTCAAATTTATAGACAAAAAAGTTCTCATATATACAAAAATGTACAATATGTATAGATAATAATAATATATTTTTAAAAAAATGATCATGTATTACTTTAAATGTAGAGAAATGTTTCCGATGCATAATAAAAACATATACAAAAATATAAAGTGTGCATGGAACAAAGTAGACATAGAAAATATATTTTTTCAAAAATGTTAATCGTGTATTTGAATAACGTCAAACATGTATTATACGTGTATATATAAAATGTTTCTGATGTCATCCACAAAAAAATATTTCTAATGAATAAAAATTGTACAATTTTTCTTATACAAGCTTTACGTAATCGAATGGCTTAGCTTTGAATTTTCATATTGTTTTAAACTGTTTTGCTAATGATTTTTTTAAATATCGATGTTGATACGCAACCTTGAACATTTGGCAATTTTTTGTGGAGTTCTCTAATATTTCTGCAACCAAATTAAGATTTCACTTGAATTACAAATACAAACAAATATATCAGCAAGACAAAAATAGTACTCCCTCCGTTTCAGTTTATAAGTCCGGCACGTGTATCTAGGTCGTCAATTTGACCAACTTAATGAGAGGCATATATTACAAAAAATATATTATTAGAAACTTTAGATGTTCTATTTTGTAATGATATAATTTTTATGTTAAACAATATATTTTATATAAATCAAATTGACGACCTAGGTACACGCGCATGCCTTATAAACTATGACGGAGGGAGTACTCTGACGCACGTGCTATCATTAATTAATAAAACATGCTTTGCTATTTTCATCATAATGCAAATATTTGTGGGCATCACCGAGAAGGAGAGAGACCATGCAACTTGAAACATCAAGTAAGATCATATCCACATTTACTTATTATATGTTCATTAATAATATAAGTTCACAAGACATAAATTTTAATTATTTAGAATACATGTACTCAATATTCTTTCAGGCTCTTATTTCTTGATTTGTTCATTAAATATGCATCAAGTTGGTGTATACTTCCTCTGTAACTTAGCATACTGAACGTACTAAAATTTTCTCAGAGAGAGAGAGAGAGAAACAAAGAGAGACCTTATGACTGACCACATTCAAATGTGTTTTTGTTGTGTGAGCACTCAGGCTACTGTCGGTGACATAAATATGATGCCATTTGAAATTAAAAGATGTAGGCCTATTAAGATCTTGAGTCGTGGTTATTGGATTAAAAATGCGTGTTGTTTACTCTCCCATTGCAACGCACGGGCTCTTTTGCTAGTAATAATAAAATAAATAGTGCTTCTTCCGTACGTCATCTAAATTGTCCTTAAAGTTGACAAAAATTACCCACCAATGCCACCTATAAGTCATAAAAAACGTTTCAAACAGGAAAATCTCCGGACTGGGCCGACCCATGTAGGCACCTCCTATTAGGGCTGGGCGTTCGGTTTATATGGTTAATACGATTCGGTTTATTCGGTTCTATATAATTTCGGTTTTTGAGAAATAGAAACCGAAATATTCATTCAAAATTTAGAAACTGAACCATATTAACCATAATATTGTTGGAAATATGCCCTAGAGGCAATAATAAATTAGTTATTATTATATTTCTTAGTTCATGATAATCGTTTATTATCCATGCTATAATTGTATTGATTGAAAACACAATACTTGTGTGGATACATAGACAAAACACTGTCCCTAGTAAGCCTCTAGTTGACTAGCTCGTTGATCAAAGATGGTCAAGGTTTCCTGGCCATAGGCAAGTGTTGTCACTTGATAACGGGATCACATCATTAGGAGAATCATGTGATGGACTAGACCCAAACTAATAGACGTAGCATGTTGATCGTGTCATTTTGTTGCTACTGTTTTCTGCGTGTCAAGTATTTGTTCCTATGACCATGAGATCATATAACTCACGGACACCGGAGGAATGCTTTGTGTGTATCAAACGTCGCAACGTAACTGGGTGACTATAAAGATGCTCTACAGGTATCTTCGAAGGTGTTCGTTGAGTTAGTATGGATCGAGACTGGGATTTGTCACTCCGTGTGACGGAGAGGTATCTCGGGGCCCACTCGGTAATACAACATCACACACAAGCCTTGCAAGCAATGTGACTTAGTGTAAGTTACGGGATCTTGTATTACGGAACGAGTAAAGAGACTTGCCGGTAAACGAGATTGAAATAGGTATGCGAATACTGACGATCGAATCTCGGGCAAGTAACATACCGAAGGACAAAGGAAATGACATACGGGATTATATGAATCCTTGGCACTGAGGTTCAAACGATAAGATCTTCGTAGAATATGTAGGATCCAATATGGGCATCCAGGTCCCGCTATTGGATATTGACCGAGGAGTCTCTCGGGTCATGTCTACATAGTTCTCGAACCCGCAGGGTCTGCACACTTAAGGTTCGACGTTGTTTTATGCGTATTTGAGTTATATGGTTGGTTACCGAATGTTGTTCGGAGTCCCGGATGAGATCACGGACGTCACGAGGGTTTCCGGAATGGTCCGGAAACGAAGATTGATATATAGGATGACCTCATTTGATTACCGGAAGGTTTTCGGAGTTACCGGGAATGTACCGAGAATGACGAATGGGTTCCGGGAGTTCACCGGGGGGGGCACCCACCCCGGGGAAGCTCATGGGTGTTTGGGGTGCCGCACCAGCCCTTAGTGGGCTGGTGAGACAGCCCAAGAGAGGCCTATGCGCATAGGAAAGAAAATCAAAGAGGAAAGGAAAAAAAAAGGAGGTGGGAAAGGGAAGAAGGACTCCACCTTCCAAACCAAGTGGATTTCGGTTTGGGAGGGGGAGACCTTCCCCCTTGGCTCGGCCGACTCCCTTGGGAGTGCTTGGACCCCAAGGCAAGTCTCCCCCCTCCTCCTCCTATATATAGTGGGGTTTTAGGGCTGATTTGAGACAACTTTGCCACGGCAGCCCGACCACATATCTCCACGGTTTTACCTCTAGATCGCGTTTCTGCGGAGCTCGGGCGAAGCCCTGCTGAGACAAGATCATCATCAACCTCCGGAGCGCCGTCACGCTGCCGGAGAACTCTTCTACCTCTCCGTCTCTCTTGCTGGATCAAAAAGGCCGAGATCATCGTCGAGCTGTACGTGTGCTGAACGCGGAGGTGCCGACATATGTTTTTTTAGAATTCAAAAACTCTTCTACCGACATATGTTTTTTTAGAATTCAAAAACTACTCAGGAGTTTTGAAAAATGTTTGCATATAGAAAAAGTTTAAACTTTGAGAAAATGTTCATAAAATAAAAAAGTCAACGATTTTAAACAAAAGTCCGTGTAAAAATCTTAAAAATAGTTCGTGCCTCTATTTTTAGTCTCATTTTTTATTTTCATTTTTCTGTTCCATTTTTTAGTTAAAATAATTTAGAACTTTGAAAAACTTTTGCAATTTATAAAACTGGGAATTTTGAAATAAAAGTTTGAAGAAAATATAAAATGTTTGTGAATTCAAAAAATGCTCAGAATTTTTGTAAAAATATTCGCATATTCAGAAAAATGTTCATAATTTTGAGAACAATGTTGATGAAAACAATAAAAGTCCATGATTTTGAAAAAAAGTTTGTGTGTTATTTTTTAAATGCAATTGAAAAAAATGTTTGCTAATTCAAAAAATGTTCATGCATTTCAAGAAATGTCCCAAAATTTTAAAGACATAATATGATCAGTACCATTAAAGATTATAATTGTTTTTCTTACGTTGCAACGCACGGGTCCTTTTGCTAATGGTCGACGTCCATCCCTTCCCCGCATCCAGCCGCAGAGCCGGTGTATCACGCCGCGTCTCCTATCTCTGCGCCACACTAGCCACCCCTCCTACACGCGAACCAGACGTAGTCCCTCTCGTGTTGCCCTTGCGTGGATACACCATGGCAGCAACATGCTCCCCGGCGCACATGGTCGATTGTTCATCGCACTCGGTGTGTCACTATCTCCGGCCAGGAAGCTTGTTCCCACCCCAACTTCCAGCGCATCGTCCGCGTAGATCGGTAACCTGCAAGATGCACATAGCTTAGCACACCACGAACGAAAGCATTAACTCAAATTGCCGCCCATCTATCCCCGTTATGTGTAGCCTATCCAGCCCGCTACGATGGATGGTCTACGTACAAGATGTATACCTATCTTTATCTCTGCCCGTATATGGAATTGAATATTTCACGATACATATCCCCATGAAGAGATGGACGTCCAGATATTAGATTTATTTGGACCCCAGTCCCAAAACGCCCCTCCCATATCTATATCTATACCTTACCTATATCTTTATCTTTATCTTTACCTAATAATAAAGAGGCTATTGCTTCCGTCGAAAAACCCGTCATTACCTTTTTTTAAAAGCCCCTGTTTTTTAGATAATTAAACCCGCAGTATCTTTTTATGTGTTACGAACAGGAAAACGTTTCATTTTTGCAGAGAGCCCCCTATGGCATTGGATAAGAGAAACGCATCTGGGCTGACAGAAAACGCACGAGCCATTGGATAAGAGAAACGCACCTGGCTGACAGAAAACGCATGAGAGGGCTATCGCTTCTGCCCTCATAATCCCACATTGATACTTCACAGATAATTTTGTCACTTTATATACATGCGCCTTGGTGATTTTACAAGAGGCAACGGAAATCAACAGAGGAACAAATTCGAGAAGAAGAAATTGGGATGACGCGAACGGAGGTGGAGCCGCGAGACAGAGGGGGCTCACGGCGAAGGAAAGGGGCTCGCGCGGGCGATGCATACGTGGAGGTGGGGGCGTTGGGGTTAGAGGATTCAGGCAACCGGCGGGGTAAGTCTTGTCGGAGACTGACCCCGTAGGTCGACCTCGGAGCAGCACACCATGGGAGGTGGTCGCGAGGTGCAGAGGTCGGAGGCGGTAGAGGAGCAGAGGAGGAGGCGAGCGCGGGCGCGGGCGCCATTGGAAGGGGGAGTCGGGGAGATTGAGGATCCTGTGGGGCTCTCTCCCCTAGTGGCGCGAGGTGGAGGAGAGGAGGGGGGGCTGGGGATCGAGCTAGGTTAGGGGATTTAGGAGTGGGTAAGGTTGGGCCTTGGCACGCCTAATGGACTGTGCACCACTACTCTCTCTCTTTCCTTTAATTTCTTTCTCTAAATTCTTTAATTAAAAATGTGTGGTATTATTTTTTTCCCGTTGCAACGCACGGGTCCTTTTGCTAGTACTAATAAAGCACATATTGCTTCTGTGGTATGTTATTAAAATTGCCATTAAAATTGTTTAATATTACCCACCAATGCCACCTATAAGTTATAAAAAACGTTTTGTAGGGAATCCTCGCATGGGCCGGCCCAAGCGTAGGGACCAGCTATACTACGCTCTGCTCACTGAAAAATAAACAACACGCTTTTTGGGCCAGCCCATGGGCGGGGGCCTGTTTTTTTAGTTTTTTAATTATTATATATGTGTTCCTTTTTATGTTTTCTAATTAAAATAAAAAAAATCGAAATTCAAAAAATTATATTTACATAAATGTTTGATAAACATAAAATGTTTGCGAATTCAAAACTTGTTCAGGATTTTTGTAAAAATGTTTGCATATTAAAAAAATCATAATTTTGGAGAAAACATTCGTGAATCAAAAAAAGTCCATTATTTTGAGCAATTTATTTAATGCAATTAAAAAATGTCTGACAATTCAAGAAAATGAATTATTTGCCAATTCACAAGAAAATACTTGAAAGCAGTTCGTAATATAAAATAATGTTTGGAATTTAAAAAAATGTTTATAAATAGTAAAAAAATGTTGTCGATTCTAAAAATGTTCTTAAATTTGTAAAAGTGTTCACGAATGATCGAATGTATGATGTTAAACAGTAATGCTTCTGAGTCTTTCAGATTATATACCTGAGTGAATTTTGAAGAATTAATTGTGAGGGTGAATCGGAATATTATAGTATAGTTTTTTAAAAAAATCTTGAAATTCCGAATAGTTCTTTGAGTTACCAAATTTTTTGACAACCATGATATTTAAAAAAAATATAAACATTGTTTCAACTTGTGAATTGTGAATAAAATTAAAAGAAGAAATATTTTCTTCCATTTGTGAACAAATTTTCGAAATCATGCGATGAGATATGAACATAATGTGGTCATTGCTATTGAAGATGATGATTTTTTTTCTCCCGTTGCAACGCACGGGCCCTTTTGCTAGTAATAATAAAGGAAGGATGGTTTCTGTCGTCCGTCATGGCTCTTTTGCAGAAAGGCCCTTATATTTTCCTCTAATTAACCCGCATTCCGTTTATAAGTGAGGCCAAATCGTTTTTTTTTTGCATTTTACACAACACCCCGTTACTTTCGTGCTAAATAACCTGCGGTTCAAATTATAGTCATAGTGAATTGTTTTAAAAAAAAAATACGTAAACCCCTCACATATGCGTTAATAACCTCGAAGTCCATTCAGAATAAATATGTATTTTCAAATAACAATATCTTTTAAACCGTAAATCCAATTTAAACATGTTATATATGAAACTTGATTAGAAAAATGTGTAGAGTTTGAATATGTTGTTATTTTACATGTTAAATATATTTAAAAAAATACTATATAGGATACAATACTAATCAATATTTGTCTTTATTTTGTATGGACTATTTGTATTGTAACATGTTAACTTAAGCATCAATATTTGAGAAATGTTATAATCTTTGGACATGATGTATTTGCACTGGTTTTTTTCTTTGTACATATTTTATAATCGACCTTACGTACATGCTTTTTTTTGACAGTATCCACGCACGTTTTTACCAATGGACTACACTTTTTTCATTGTTCATTTTTCTCCCGTTGCAACGCACGGGCATTTGTGATAGTTAGTGTAAAAAAAAGTTAGCGTTGTAATCAAGCGTTGGTCACAAACAGACTCCAGATCTGGCCTTTCGATGAAGAACAGGAGGTGGCCGCGGCTCCATATCGTAAACGCGATGAAACTTTCTTTTTTATTTTCTCCTCAAAAATAGCATTTTATAGTGCTGGAGTTAGGGTCAAAGGAGCCCCGAGGGCCTCACTACCCACGCGGGTGTGCCAGGGGCGCCCTGGTGCATAGTGGCTGCCCATCATTATGGTGTTGGTTCCAGTATTTTTATTTTATTCCTAAAAAATCTCTAGAAAGTTTCATCCAATCCCGAAAACTTTTATTTTTGCACAAAAACAACATCATGGTAGTTTTGCTGAAAACAACGTTAGTCCAGGTTAGTTTCATTCAAGTCTTGCAAATTAGAGTTCAAAACAAGAGCAAAAGCTTTACGAAAAGTATATACGATGGATACATATCAGCAGTCATCTTTGCTTGCTCCATCGGCCACTCGGTCTGCCTCCCCACTCAGGTCTTGTGCAGGGGCGGAGCTGCATCTGCATCTACCCTGTTGCACAGTTGCTAGTTTAGCTTAATGCATTTATACACATGCTTGATCCAACTACCAAACTACATGTAAAAAGCTACTTGACCCTGTTGCCCGTGCAACAGGGTAGCTCCATGCAGCTCCGTCCCTGGTCTTGTGTGATGGGATCCCCTAGGCTCTTACCTCGAGAGGAGGAGGAGGAGGATACGTTGAGTGTGGGTTTGGACGTGTGTCCTCCGTCATCCCCCCCCCGCTCCCCTGCGTTGGTGTGCTATTCCCTCTCATTAGGGACCCCGTCCTCATCAGCCGTTAGGTCCGAGGTGATGGTACCTATGTGTAGGAAATATGCCCTAGAGGCAATAATAAAATAGTTATTATTATGTTTGCTGTTTCAAGATAATCGTTTATTATCCATGCTAGAATTGTATTGAAGTAAATGCAAATACATGTGTGGATGCATAGACAAAACAATGTCCCTAGTAAGCCTCTAGTTGATTAGCTCGTTGATCAAAGATGGTTAAGGTTTCCTAGCCATATACAAGTGTTGTCACTTGATAACGGGATCACATCATTAGGAGAATGATGTGATGGGCAAGACCCAAACTATAAACGTAGCATGTGCTCGTGTTATTTTATTGCTATTGTTTTTTGCATGTCAAGTATACATTCCTATGACCATGAGATCATGTAACTCACTGACACCGGAGGAATGCCTTGTGTGTATCAAACGTCGCAATGTTACTGGATGACTATACAGGTGTTCTACAGGTATCTCCAAAGGTGTTCGTTGAGTTAGCATGGATCAAGACTGGGATTTGTCACTCCGTATGACGGAGAGGTATCTTGGGGCCCACTCGGTAATACAACATCACAAACAAGCCTTGCAAGCAATGTGATTAAAGAGTTAGCCACGGGATTTTGTATTACGGGACGAGTAAAGAGACTTGCCGGTAACGACATTGAAAGGTATGGAGATACCGATGATCGAATCTCGGGTAAGTAACATACCGAAGGACAAAGGGAATGCTATACGGGATTAACTGAATCCTTGACATAGAGGTTCATCCGATAAGATCTTCGTAGAATATGTAGGATCCAATATGGGCATCGAGGTCCCCCTATTGGATATTGACCGGAGACTGTCTCGGTCATGTCTACATAGTTCTCAAACCCACAGGGTCTGCACACTTAAGGTTCGGTGAAGTTTCGGTATAGTTGAATTATTGATGTTGGTAACCGAAGATTGTTCGAAGTCCCGGATGAGATACCGGACGTCACGAGGGTTTTCGGAATGGTACGGAGACAAAGATTGATATATATGAAGTATACATTTGGCTTGTGAAAGGTTTTCAGGCATTACCAATAAAGTACCGGGGAGTGACGAATGGGTACCGAAGTTCTACCGGGAGGGGCCACCCACCCGGTAGAGAACCAAAGAAGCCCAAGGGTGGCGCACCAACCTCTAGTGGGCTGGTGACCAGCCCAAAGAGGCCTATTTAGGCCAAAGGAGAAAAGGAAAGGAGGGTGGGCCAAAGTGAATTGGGGAAGGGGGACTCCTCCTTCCAAGTTGTGTTGGAGGAGGACTCCTCCCTCTCTACTTGCGTCGGCCGAACCCTAGGGCCTTGCCCTAGGGCACCACCCCTCCCCTCCCTCCTATATATAGTGGAGGTGAGAGAGGCTTTTGGCACCTCAAGCCAAGGCGCAGCTGATACGTCCCAAACGTATCTATAATTTCTGTTTGTTCTATGAACATTTGGGTGACATTGTTATATATTTTGCTACACTTTTATATCATTTTACACATATTTGGACTAACCTACTAACTCAGTGCACCCAGTGCAAATTTCTGTCTGCTGATGTCTATTTTGCAGGGGGTTTTACCCAATTTTCCAAAGCCCAAAAAATTCCAGAAAAATATATAAAAAATCAGTGAAATAGAAGCTTCTGGATCACCGAAGGAGGGCCAGAGGGGGGCCAGGGGTCTCCCAGGCGGCCCGCTGGCGCGGCTAGGCCCTAGGCCGCGCCAGGAGGTTGCTTGGGTGGGTCCCACCTCCTCCGGTGCCCTCCTTTGGCCTATATTTAGAGTTTTGAGAGGAAACCCCCGCAGACTTTCTGGAATTGCGAATTTCTCCATCGTTCCGCCGCCGCAGCGCTTCCGAGATCGATAGTGTCAGGAGATCTCTTCCCGGCACCCTGTCGAAGGGAGGATTGACCTCCTGGAGCTTCTCCACCGCCATGGACGCTTCCCGGACGTGCCGTGAGTAGTCCTCCTTGGACCATGAGTCCATGACCAGTAGCTATGTGATGTCTTCTCTCCAATATTGTGCTTCAATGGTTAGTCCTTGTGAGCTGCCCTACATGATCAAGGCATCTATGTAATTCTCTTGCTATTGCTATGCTCGGTTTGTTGGGATCCGATGGATTATGAGATTATGTTAAGATTGTTATGAGTTATATATTTGATTATCCTTTTATATTATGTTCCTTAGTGATCCATGCATGTTTTTCGTTGATATTTATTGCTTTGGCCAAGTAGTAGATTGTAACTCCAAGAGGGAGCGTTATGCATGATTGTGGGTTCATGCCCCTCGATGTCTAGCTTGAGTGACGGGAACATGAGACTAGGGGATGTTCTTGTTGCCATGAGGGGAGAAAACAACGGTGCTTGTGACCACGGTTGCAAGGATTGTTTACCTTACGCATAGTTCGTTAATGCAGTTGTCCGTTGCTTTGAGTTTACACTTTGTGTGGGGCTCACAACTTAATACCAGAGAGATGTTCTGGATAGATATCTCAGGGTGGATGATTAGTAAGTAGATGTTGGTGAATAAACGGTCTACTTGTCTTGGCATACTGCCCATTACTATTAAACTTCTAACTATCAAGTAACATAATTAGCATTGCGGTGCGATCATAATTCTGTCAATTGCCCAACTGTGATTTGTTTACCCTAGCATAGTTGTTTATCGTCTTTTGGGAGAGAGTCATTACTAGTGAATATCATGTGACTCCGGTCCATATCACTATCCTTGTTTACACCTCCATCATTTACCGCTTTCATTTACTTTTCCGTTGCAATCACTATTACTTTCCCGCTTGTGTTTTGATCCTTTGCAAACTACAAGGCCGGAGAGATTGACAACCTCTCTGTACTCGCTGGGAGCAAAGTTATTTGTTATGTGTGCAGGTCCACGTCTTCTGCTGACCAGGACAAGAGACACCTACTTGTTGAGCCTAGGAGTTCTCTTGGTTCGATAAACCTTACAGTCTCCGTGTAAGGGAAATCTGCTGCTGACTACATCTCCACCTTCCACTTGGGGTAACCAACGAGGGGCGAGAAGTATATCCATCAAATCGTCATCAGCAGCCCTCTGTCCCTCCACCACTTCGTGACACCCTGTAGCTAGTTTGGTATGGTAAGGCGAAGCCCTGCCGGAGTAAGCCCTACCGGAGTAGCTCCACCACCATCGCCGCCACGTCGTCGTGCTGCCGGAGAATTCAGCTACCTCTTTGTCTCTCTTGCTGGATCAAGAAGGCAGAGATCGTCATCGAGCTGCACGTGTGCTGAACGCGGAGGTGCCGTCCGTTCGGTGCTAGATCGGGACGAAGTTCGTGGGACGCTTGCGATTCGGATCGCGAAGACGTTCGACTACATCAACCGCGTTTCTTAACGCTTCCCGCTTAGTGATCTACAATGGTATGTGGATCCGATCTCCCCTCTCGTAGATGATCATCACCATGGATAGGTCTTGCGTGTGCATAGAAAAACATTATTTCCCATGCAACGTTCCCCAACAGTGGCATCATGAGCTAGGTTCATGCGTAGATGATATCTCGAGCAGAACACAAAAGAGTTTGTGGGCGTTGATGTTAAATTTGCTGCCCTCCTTAGTATTTTCTTGATTCGGCGATATTGTTGGATTGAAGCAGCTCGTACCAACATTACACGTACACTTACGAGAGACCATTTTCATCGACTAACATGCAACTTGTTGTATAAAGATGACTGGCGGGTGTCTGTTTCTCCAACTTTAGTTGAATCGGTTTTGACCAAGCGGTCCTTGGAGAAGGTTAAATAGCAATTTGCATATCAACGTTGTGGCTTTGTGTAAGTAAGATGCGATCATACTAGATACCCATAGCAGCCACGTAAAACTTGCAACAACAAATTAGAGGATGTCTAACTTGTTTTTGCAGGGTATGCATGTGATGTGATATGGCCAAAGACATGATATGATATATTGGATGTGGATCATGTTGTAATAGTTAAATATCGACTTGCACGTCGATGCTACGGCAACCGGTAGGAGCCATAGGGTTGTCTTTAATTATTTTGCGCTTGGAGATGCTTTGCTTTATTGCTAGTCAGTAGCTTTAGTAGTAACAGCATAGTTAGTGCGACAACCTCGTTGGCAGCACAATGATGGAGATCATGGTGTGGCGCCGATGACGATGGAGATCATGTCGGTGCTTTGGTGATGGAGATCATGAAGCACAAGTTCATGGCCATATGATGTCACTTATGATTTGCATGTGATGTTAATCCTTTTATGCACCTTATTTTGCTTAGGACGACGGTAGCATTATAAGGTGACCCCTCACTAAAATTTCAATATCAAATTGTGTTCTCCCCGACTGTGCACCGTTGCGACAGTTCGTCGTTTCGAGACACCACGTGATGATCGGGTGTGATAGACTCTACGTTCACATACAAGGGGTGCAAAAGAGTTGCACACGCGGAACACTCGGGTTAAACTTGACGAGTCTAGCATGTACAGACACGGCCTCGGAACACAGGGGACCGAAAGGTCAAGCATGAGTCATATAGTGGATATGAACAACATGGAGATGTTCACCATTGAAGCTAAACTCAACTCACATGATGATCAGACTTGAGTTAGTGAATTTGGATCATGTGGCACTCGAATGACTAGAGGGATGTCAATTTGAGTGGGATTTTATTAGTAATATGATTAGCCAAAGTCAATTATCTTGAACATAGTCTAAGTAATCTTCGTAAAATTTTATGTTCTAGATCAATGGCTCGCGCAGTAGCAACCCTGAATTTTAATGCGTTCCTAGAGAAAGCTAAGCTAAAATATGATGGAAGCAACTTTGTTGACTGGGCCCATAATCTGAGGCTTATCCTCACGGCTGCCCAAAAATAATATGTTCTTGATGTACCGCTAGGTGATGCTCCACCCGAAATGGCGTTGCGAGGAGTTATGAACGTGTGGCAGACGCGTAAGGATGAGTACTCATTAGTTCAGTGCACTTTTGTGTGGCTTAGAACCGGGGCTTCAAAGACATTTTGAACGTCATGGACCATATGAGATGTTTCAGGAGTTAAAATTTATCTTTGAGAAGAACGCCCAGATCGAGAGGTATGAGACCTCCGATAAGTTCTATGCTTGTAAAATGGAGGAGAACGGGTCTGTCATTGAACATGTGCTCAGAATGTCTGGGTACTCTAACCGTCTCGGTGAGCTGGGAAATCCTCTCCTGCCAGAGGCTATCAGTGACAGAGTTCTTCAATCTCTGCCACCTAGCTACAAAGGCTTTGTGTTGAACTATAACATGCAAGGGATGAATAAGTTACTCACCGAGCTATTTGCGATGTTGAAAGTCACAGAGTCAGAAATCCAGAAAGAACATCAACTGTTGATGGTCAATAAGACCACTAGTTTCAAGAAAAACGGCAAATGTAAGAAGGGTAACTCCAAGAAGAGTGACAAAGCTGTTGCCCCTCCGATGAAGAAACCCAAGTCTGGACCCAAGTCGGAGACTAAGTGTTATCATTGCAAGGGGATTGGTCACTGGAAGCGTAACTGCCCCAAGTATCTGGCCGATAAGAAGGTGGCCAACGCCAAACACGGTATATTTGATGTACATGTTATTGATGTGTACCTCACCAGCTCTCGTTGTAGTGCCTCGGTATTTGATACTGGTTCTGTTGCTCACATTCACAACTCAAATCAGGAAATGCGTAATAAATGAAGGTTGGCGAAGGATGAAGTGACGATGCCCGTGGGAAATGGTTCCAAGGTTGATGCGATCACCGTCGGCACACTCTCACTTCAATTACCGTCGGGATTAGTGATGAACTTAAATAATTATTATTTAGTGCATGCGTTGAGCATGAACATTATATCTGGATCTTGTTTATTGCAAGATGGTTACTCATTTAAGTCGGAGAATAATGGTTGTTCTATTTATATGAGTAATATCTTTTATGGTCATGCACCCAATGTGAGGGGTTTGTTCATGTTGAATCTCGATACTTATGACACTCATATCCATAACATTGAGACCAAAAGATGTAGAGTTAATAATGATAGCGCCACTTTCTTGTGACACTACCGCTTAGGTTATATTGGTATAAAAAGCATGAAGAAACTCCATGCTGATGGACTTTTGGAGTCCCTTGATTTTGAATCACTTGACACATGTGAACCATGCCTTATGGGCAAGATGACTAAGACTCCGCTCTCTGGAACAATGGAGAGTGCAAGTGACTTGTTGGAGATCATACATACTGATGTGTGCAGACCGATGAGCATAGAGGCACGCGGTGGATATCATTATTTCCTCATCTTCACTGATGATTTGAGTAGATATGGTTATATTTACTTGATGAAGCACAAGTCTAAAACATTTGAAAAGTTCAAACAATTTCAGAATGAAGTTGAAAATCATCATAACAAGAAGATCAAATTCCTATGACCTGATCGAGGAGGTGAGTATCTGAGTTACGAGTTTGGTGCTCACTTAAGACAATGTGGAATTGTTTCACAGTTGACACTGCTGATTGATGGACTGTTGGTTCAAACTAAATGCTTTGGTTAGAACCTTTATTACCTCCACTGAGCTACTGCAAACTGTCATCGATTTGTCAATTGGATCTCCCTAGCCTAATTTTTCTGGACCGTCCAATTACAATCGGAACGATCAGATAACCCCTAACTAGCTATATATTTAGATCCTAGTCTAAACCAATCCAAGCCCTATTTTCTAGGGATCCTCCCCTGTCCCATCCATCAATCCCCTCACCACCGCCACCCACTGAAAAATTCCCCTCGGGATCCCCAGATTCAGTCTGCAGTCAACCCGGCAAGCCACTCGATCTAGAGCTCCATGCGCCTCGACCTCGTACTCCGTGCGAGCCGACTGGCCGGACGCGTCCGTCGCCATGCCGTGCGAGCAGGCCGTCCCCGACGAGCCAACCTGAGAGCACGAGCGCGCATGGCCTCACCCCCGAGCTCCCGTGCCTCGTGCTTCCCAGGAGCCGGTCCTCCCGAGCTCCCGCTTGCCTGAGACCGTGCCGTGAGCCGCCGGCAGCCGTGTCGGCGAGATTCACCGACGCACAGGCAACACCGCTGACCCGGGTCGCCCCTCAAGCCTGCCTTCTTCCTCCTCTCTCCGTTTCCTCCCCCATATCCCTAATCTTCCTCTCTGTGCACCTCTCTTCCCCGCAGGTACGCACAACCACGGAACACCTGCAGGTGTAGCAGTAGCAGCCATGGACATGTACAACCGGATTCAGTGCCCCCAAGGACCGGATCCATCCATCCCCAACTGTTCCATGCTCCTCACCTCTCTCTCACCTCGGCTCTCTCTCTCTTTGTCTAGCAGGAGCAGCCCCAGACCTCGCCATGGCCATGCATGACCTGTTGCAAGCTCTCCTGCCCATGAAGCTCGCCATCGATGCCTCCCCGCCTCAGATCCGGGTGGGATCGACCGGATCCGACGCCACCATGACCCTGCCGGACTTCGACCCCCTCGACCCGCGCCTCCCCGCGAGTCTCCGCGTGCAGCCGTCGCCTAGGCTGCCTTCCGTGAGCACCGTTGCGAGCACAACCAAGTAGACCCAGTACATCTTCAGATAACAGATGTGTTGCGTTTTCAGTTTTATTCAGTTAGCGTCAGGGTATCTTCATCTTTCGCGAAACCCATTTTAAACCATAGCTTCTTCGTATCCCATTTGGTGAGTGCGCTTGCCCATTACCATGGAGGTCTTGGGTTCGAGTCCCACGCTCCCTGAATTTTCCTTTTAGTAATTTTGTTGATTTATGTTCGCCCACGACCCAGTTATGTGGTGCAGTGCTACTATGTTTGCCATAACCATAGCGCTAGCACACTGGCTTGTGCTTTGTAGTGAGACCCAGGGGTCGTGGGTTGAAATCCCAGATGCCCCATTTTATTTTATTTTCCCCTTGTATGTTTTTTATAGTTGTTGTCACACGTTTGGGCCTGATCTGTCGCTGGGTTGCTGTTGGGGAACGTCGCATGGGAAACAAAAATTTTCCTACGCGCACGAAGACCTATCATGGTGATGTCCATCTACGAGAGGGGATGAGTGATCTACGTACCCTTGTAGATCATACAGCAGAAGCGTTAGTGAACGCGGTTGATGTAGTGGAACGTCCTCACGTCCCTCGATCCGCCCCGCGAACAATCCCGCGATCAGTCCCACGATCTAGTACCGAACGGACGACACCTCCGCGTTCAGCACACGTACAGCTCGACGATGATCTCGGCCTTCTTGATCCAGCAAGAGAGACGGAGAGGTAGAAGAGTTCTCCGGCAGCGTGACGGCGCTCCGGAGGTTGGTGATGACCTTGTCTTAGCAGGGCTCCGCCCGAGCTCCGCAGAAACGCGATCTAGAGGAAAAACCGTGGAGGTATGTGGTCGGGCTGCCGTGGAAAAGTCGTCTCAAATCAGCCCTAAAACCTCCGTATATATAGGTGGGAGGGAGGGGACCTTGCCTTGGGGCTCAAGGAGCCCCAAGGGGGTCGGCCGAGTCCAAGGGGGGAGGACTCCCCCCCCAAACCGAGTTGGACTTGGTTTGGTGGGAGGGAGTCCCCCTTCCTTCCCACCTTCTCCCTTTTTTTTCTCTTGATTTTCTCTTCTTGGCGCATAGAGCCCTTTTGGGCTGTCCCACCAGCCCACTAAGGGCTGGTGTGCCACCCTCAAGGCCTATGGGCTTCCCCGGGGTGGGTTGCCCCCCCCGGTGAACTCCCGGAACCCATTCGTCATTCCCGGTACATTCTCGGTAATTCCGAAAACCTTCCGGTAATCAAATGAGGTCATCCTATATATCAATCTTCGTTTCCGGACCATTCCGGAAACCCTCGTGACGTCCGTGATATCATCCGGGACTCCGAACAACATTCGGTAACCAACCATATAACTCAAATACGCATAAAACAACGTCGAACCTTAAGTGTGCAGACCCTGCGGGTTCGAGAACTATGTAGACATGACCCGAGAGACTCCTCCGTCAATATCCAATAGCGGGACCTGGATGCCCATATTGGATCCTACATATTCTACGAAGATCTTATCGTTTGAACCTCAGTGCCAAGGATTCATATAATCCCGTATGTCATTCCCTTTGTCCTTCGGTATGTTACTTGCCCGAGATTCGATCGTTAGTATCCGTATACCTATTTCAATCTCGTTTACCGGCAAGTCTCTTTACTCGTTCCGTAATACAAGATCCCGCAACTTACACTAAGTTACATTGCTTGCAAGGCTTGTGTGTGATGTTGTATTACCGAGTGGGCCCCGAGATACCTCTCCGTTCACACGGAGTGACAAATCCCAGTCTTGATCCATACTAACTCAACTAACACCTTCGGAGATACCTGTAGAGCATCTTTATAGTCACCCAGTTACGTTGCGACGTTTGATACACACAAAGCATTCCTCCGGTGTCAGTGAGTTATATGATCTCATGGTCATAGGAATAAATACTTGACACGCAGAAAACAGTAGCAACAAAATGACACGATCAACATGCTACGTCTATTAGTTTGGGTCTAGTCCATCACGTGATTCTCCTAATGACGTGATCCAGTTATCAAGCAACAACACCTTGTTCATAATCAGAAGACACTAACTATCTTTGATCAACTGGCTAGCCAACTAGAGGCTTGCTAGGGACGGTGTTTTGTCTATGTATCCACACATGTAAATGAGTCTTCATTCAATACAATTATAGCATGGATAATAAACAATTATCTTGATACAGGAATTATAATAATAACTATATTTATTATTGCCTCTAGGGCATAATTCCAACAGTCTCCCACTTGCACTAGAGTCAATAATCTAGCCCTCACATCACCATGTGAATTACATTGTAATAAATCTAACACCCATAAAGTTCTAGTGTTGATCATGTTTTGGCCGTGGAAGAGGTTTAGTCAGCGGGTCTGCTACATTCAGATCCGTGTGCACTTTGCATATATTCACGTCCTCTCCCTCAACGTAGTCGCGGATGAGGTTGAAGCATCGTTTGATCTGTCTGGTCTTCTTGTGAAACCGCGGTTCCTTTGCAAAGGCAATGGCACCAGTGTTGTCACAGAACAAGGTTATTGGATTCAGTGTGCTCGGCACCACTCCAAGATCCGTCATGAACTGCTTCATCCAGACACCCTCCTTAGCCGCCTCAGAGGCAGCCATGTACTCCGCTTCACATGTAGAATCTGCTACGACGCTTTGCTTGGAACTGCACCAGCTTACTGCACCCCCATTAAGAATAAATATGTATCCGGTTTGCGACTTAGAGTCGTCCGGATCTGTGTCAAAGCTTGCATCGACGTAACCTTTTACGGCGAGCTCTTCGTCACCTCCATACACGAGAAACATCTCCTTAGTCCTTTTCAGGTACTTCAGGATATTCTTGACCGCTGTCCAGTGATCCACTCCTGGATTACTCTGGAACCTACCTGCCATACTTATGGCCAGGCTAACATCCGGTCTAGTGCACAACATCGCATACATGATAGAACCTATGGCTGAAGCATAGGGGACGGAGCGCATATGCTCTCTATCTTCATTAGTTGCTGGGCACTGAGTCTTACTCAATCTCGTACCTTGTAGAACTGGCAAGAACCCTTTCTTGGACTTCCATTTTGAACCTCTTCAAAACTTTATCAAGGTATGTGCTTTGTGAAAGTCCTATCAGGCGTTTTGATCTATCCCTATAGATCTTAATGCCTAGAATGTAAGCAGCTTCTCCTAGGTCCTTCATAGAGAAACTTTTATTCAAGTCATCCTTTATGCTCTCTAAAAACTCTATGTTGTTTCCAATCAGTAATATGTCATCCACATATAATATTAGAAACGCCACAGAGCTCCCACTCACTTTCTTGTAAATACAAGATTCTCCAACCACTTGTATAAACCCAAATGCTTTGATCACCTCATCAAAGCGTTTGTTCCAACTCCGAGATGCTTGCACCAGTCCATAAATGGATCGCTGGAGCTTGCACACCTTGTTAGCATTCTTAGGATCGACAAAACCTTCGGGTTGTATCATATACAACTCTTCCTTAAGGAAACCGTTAAGGAACGCCGTTTTGACATCCATCTGCCAGATTTCATAATCGAAAAATGCAGCTATTGCTAACATGATTCTGACGGACTTAAGCATCGCTACGGGTGAGAAAGTCTCATCGTAGTCAACTCCTTGAACTTGTGAAAAACCCTTTGCCACAAGTCGAGCTTTATAAACGGTCACATTACCGTCAGCGTCCGTCTTCCTCTTAAAGATCCATTTGTTCTGAATGGCCTTGCGGCCCTCAGGCAGTACCTCCAAAGTCCATACTTTGTTCTCATACATGGATCCTATCTCGGACTTCATGGCTTCCAGCCATTTGTTGGAATCTGGGCCCACCATTGCTTCTTCATAATTCACAGGTTCATTGTTGTCTAACAACATGATTGATAAGACGGGATTACCGTACCACTCTGGAGCAGCACGTGGTCTCGTCGACCTGCGTGGTTCGACAGAAACTTGAACTGGAGTTTCATGATCATCATCATTAACTTCCTCCTCAACCGGCATTGCAATGACAGAGGTTTCCCCTTGCCCTGCGCCACCATCCAGAGGGATGAGAGGTTCGACAACCTCGTCAAGTTCTATCTTCCTCCCACTCAATTCTCTCGAGAGAAACTCCTTCTCGAGAAAAGCTCCGTTTTTAGCAACAAACACTTTGCCCTCGGATTTGAGATAGAAGGTGTACCCAACTGTCTCTTTTGGGTAACCTATGAAGACGCACTTTTCCGCTTTGGGTTCCAGCTTTTCAGGCTGAAGCTTTTTGACATAAGCATCACATCCCCAAACTTTAAGAAACGACAACTTTGGCCTTTTGCCATACCACAGTTCGTATGGTGTCGTCTCAACGGATTTTGATGGTGCCCTATTTAAAGTGAATGCAGCTGTTTCTAATGCACAACCCCAAAATGATAACGGCAAATCAGTAAGAGACATCATAGATCGCACCATCTCTAATAGAGTACGATTACGACGTTCGGACACACCATTACGCTGTGGTGTTCCAGGCGGTGTTAACTGTGAAACAATTCCACATTGTCTTAAGTGAGCACCAAACTCGAAACTCAGATATTCACCCCCACGATCAGACCGCAGGAACTTGATCTTCTTGTTACCATGATTTTCCACTTCACTCTGAAATTGCTTGAACTTTTCAAATGTTTCAGACTTGTGTTTCATCAAGTAGACATAACCATATCTACTTAAATCGTCAGTGAAGGTGAGAAAATAACGATATCCGCCGCGTGCCTCCACGCTCATCGGACCACACACATCGGTATGTATGATCTCCAACAAGTCACTTGCACGCTCCATTGTTCCTGAGAACGGAGTCTTAGTCATCTTGCCCATGAGGCATGGTTCGCACGTGTCAAGTGAATCAAAGTCAAGTGACTCCAAAAGTCCATCAACATGGAGTTTCTTCATGCGCTTTACACCAATATGACCTAAGCGGCAGTGCCACAAAAATATGGCACTATCATTGTTAACTCTAACTCTTTTGGTCTCAATGTTATGTATATGCGTATCGCTATCAAGATTCAATATGAATAATCCTCTCACATTCGGTGCATGACCATAAAAGATGTTACTCATAGAAATAGAACAACCATTATTCTCTGACTTAAAAGAGTAACCGTCTCGCAATAAACAAGATCCAGATATAATTTTCATGCTCAACGTAGGAACTAAATAACAATGATTTAAGTTCATCACTAATCCTGACGGTAACTGAAGTGACACTGTGCCGACGGCGATTGCATCAACCTTGGAACCATTTCCTACGCGCATCGTCACTTCATCTTTCGCCAGCCTTCGCCTATTCCGCAGTTCCTGTTTCGAGTTGCAAATATGAGCAACAGAACCGGTATCGAATACCCAAGCACTACTATGAGAGCCGGTTAAGTACACATCAATAACATGTATATCAAATATACCTGATTTTTCTTTGCCCGCCTTCTTATCTGCCAGATACTTGGGGCAATTGCGCTTCCAGTGACCCATACCCTTGCAATAGTAACACTCCGTTTCCGGCTTAGGTACAGCTTTGGGTTTCTTCGTCGGATTGGCAACAGGCTTGCCGCTCTTCTTCGAATTGCCCTTCTTGCCTTTGCCGTTTCTCTTGAAACTAGTGGTCTTATTCACCATCAACACTTGATGCTCTTTACGGAGTTCAGACTCTGCGACTTTCAGCATCGCAAACAACTCGCCGGGAGACTTGTTCATCCCTTGCATGTTGTAGTTCAACACAAAGCCTTTATAGCTTGGCGGCAGTGATTGAAGGATTCTGTCAGTGATAGCTTCTTGCGGGAGTTCAATCCCCAGCTCAGCTAGACGGTTTGAGTACCGAGACATTTTGAGCACATGTTCACTAACATATGAGTTTTCCTCCATCTTGCAAGCATAGAATTTATCGGAGGTCTCATACCTCTCGATCCGGGCGTTCTTCTGAAAGATAAACTCCAACTCCTGGAACATCTCAAATGCTCCATGACGCTCAAAGCGACGTTGAAGTCCCGGTTCTAAGCCATAAAAGACTGCACATTGAACTATTGAGTAGTCCTCCTTACGTGCTAACCAAGCGTTCTTAGCATCCTGATCAGCCGTAGCGGGTGGTTCATCTCCTAACTCAGCATTAAGGACATAATCCTTCTTCCCAGCTTGTAAGTTTAGCTTAAGATTACGAGCCCAGTCTACAAAGTTGCTTCCATCATCTTTCAACTTAGCCTTCTCTAGGAACGTATTAAAATTCAGGATGACTGTCGCGTGAGCCATGATCTACAACACAAATATATTCAAAGTGGACTTAGACTATGTTCAAGATAATTAGAGTTTAACTTAATCAAATTATTCGCTAAACTCCCACTCAAAAAGTACATCTCTCTAGTCATTTGAGTGGTTCATGATCCACTTACACTAGCTCAAGTCCGATCATCACGTGAGTTGAGTATAGTTTCAGTGGTAAGCATCCCTATGCTAATCATATCATCTATATGATTCATGATCGACCTTTCGGTCTCATGTGTTCCGAGGCCATGTCTGCACATGCTAGGCTCGTCAAGGTTAACCCGAGTGTTCCGCGCGCGCAATTGTTTTGCACCCGTTGTATGTGAACGTTGAGTCTATCACACCCGATCATCACGTGGTGTCTCGAAACGACGAACTGTAGCAACGGTGCACAGTCGAGGAGAACACAATTTCGTCTTGAAATTTTAGTGAGAGATCACCTCATAATGCTACCGTCGTTCTAAGCAAAATAAGGTGCATAAAAGGATTAACATCACATGCAATTCATAAGTGACGTGATATGGCCATCATCACGTGCTTCTTGATCTCCATCACCAAAGCACCGGCACGATCTTCTTGTCACCGGCGCCACACCATGATCTCCATCAACGTGTTGCCATCGGGGTTGTCGTGCTACTCATGCTATTACTACTAAAGCTACATCCTAGCAAAATAGTAAACGCATCTGCAAGCACACACGTTAGTATAAAGACAACCCTATGGCTCCTGCCGGTTGCCGTACCATCGACGTGCAAGTCGATATTTCTATTACAACATGATCATCTCATACATCCAATATATCACATCACATCATTGGCCATATCACATCACAAGCATACCCTGCAAAAACAAGTTAGACGTCCTCTAATTTTGTTGTTGCATGTTTTACGTGGTGACCATGGGTATCTAGTAGGATCGCATCTTACTTACGCAAACACCACAACGGAGATATATGAGTTGCTATTTAACCTCATCCAAGGACCTCCTCGGTCAAATCCGATTCAACTAAAGTTGGAGAAACCGACACTTGCCAGTCATCTTTGAGCAACGGAGTTACTCGTAACGATGAAACCAGTCTCTCGTAAGCGTACGAGTAATGTCGGTCCAAGCCGCTTCAATCCAACAATACCGCGGAATCAAGAAAAGACTAAGGAGGGCAGCAAAACGCACATCACCGCCCACAAAAACTTTTGTGTTCTACTCGAGAAGACATCTACGCATGAACCTAGCTCATGATGCCACTGTTGGGGAACGTCGCATGGGAAACAAAAATTTTCCTACGCGCACGAAGACCTATCATGGTGATGTCCATCTACGAGAGGGGATGAGTGATCTACGTACCCTTGTAGATCGTACAGCAGAAGCGTTAGTGAACGCGGTTGATGTATTGGAACGTCCTCACGTCCCTCGATCCGCCCCGCGAACAATCCCGCGATCAGTCCCACGATCTAGTACCGAACGGACGGCACCTCCGCGTTCAGCACACGTACAGCTCGACGATGATCTCGGCCTCTTGATCCAGCAAGAGAGACGGAGAGGTAGAAGAGTTCTCCGGCAGCGTGACGGCGCTCCGGAGGTTGGTGATGACCTTGTCTCAGCAGGGCTCCACCCGAGCTCCGCAGAAACGCGATCTAGAGGAAAAACCGTGGAGGTATGTGGTCGGGCTGCCGTGGAAAAGTCGTCTCAAATCAGCCCTAAAACCTCCGTATATATCGGTGGGAGGGAGGGGACCTTGCCTTGGGGCTCAAGGAGCCCCCAGGGGGTCGGCCGAGTCCAAGGGGGGAGGACCCCCCCCCCCAAACCGAGTTGGACTTGGTTTGGTGGGAGGGAGTCCCCCTTCCTTCCCACCTCCTCCCTTTTTTTTTCTTTTCTCTTTATTTTCTCTTCTTGGCGCATAGAGCCCTTTTGGGCTGTCCCACCAGCCCACTAAGGGCTGGTGTGCCACCCTCAAGGCCTATGGGCTTCCCCGGGGTGGGTTGCCCCCCCGGTGAACTCCCGGAACCCATTCGTCATTCCCGGTACATTCACGGTAACTCCGAAAACCTTCCGGTAATCAAATGAGGTCATCCTATATATCAATCTTCGTTTCCGGACCATTCTGGAAACCCTCGTGACGTCCTGATCTCATCCGGGACTCCGAACAACATTCGGTAACCAACCATGTAACTCAAATACGCATAAAACAACGTCGAACCTTAAGTGTGCAGACCCTGCGGGTTCGAGAACTATGTAGACATGACCCGAGAGACTCCTCGGTCAATATCCAATAGCGGGACCTGGATGCCCATATTGGATCCTACATATTCTACGAAGATCTTATCGTTTGAACCTTAGTGCCAAGGATTCATATAATCCCGTATGTCATTCCCTTTGTCCTTCGGTATGTTACTTGCCCGAGATTCGATCGTTAGTATCCGTATACCTATCTCAATCTCGTTTACCGGCAAGTCTCTTTACTCGTTCCGTAATACAAGATCCCGTAACTTACACTAAGTTACATTGCTTGCAAGGCTTGTGTGTGATGTTGTATTACCGAGTGGGCCCCGAGATACCTCTCCGTTCACACGGAGTGACAAATCCCAGTCTTGATCCATACTAACTCAACTAACACCTTCGGAGATACCTGTAGAGCATCTTTATAGTCACCCAGTTACGTTGCGACGTTTGATACACACAAAGCATTCCTCCGGTGTCAGTGAGTTATATGATCTCATGGTCATAGGAATAAATACTTGACACGCAGAAAACAGTAGCAACAAAATGACACGATCAACATGCTACGTCTATTAGTTTGGGTCTAGTCCATCACGTGATTCTCCTAATGACGTGATCCAGTTATCAAGCAACAACACCTTGTTCATAATCAGAAGACACTGACTATCTTTGATCAACTGGCTAGCCAACTAGAGGCTTGCTAGGGACGGTGTTTTGTCTATGTATCCACACATGTAAATGAGTCTTCATTCAATACAATTATAGCATGGATAATAAACGATTATCTTGATACAGGAATTATAATAATAACTATATTTATTATTGCCTCTAGGGCATAATTCCAACAGTTGCATTGTGTCTTCGAATTCGGCACAGTTCGTTTTTTTATCTATGCTAGGAATTTTGCAAATTTCAGACAAAGCATCGATTTTCAAACATCCGTAGCTTTTAGACCGTGCACCGGATCGAAACAAGTTATATATGGAACTTGACTAGAATCTTGTGTAGATTAACAAATTCCAACTCTCATGCATAATTAGAACTATTTAGTGTGCTGTTTGCATCGGTTTGCGTGTCGACGTGTTGAAAACGGTTTAGGTCGTAACTATCTGAACCGTAGCTCCGATTTGATCGTGTCCTATATGAAACTTGCTTAGAATCTCGTGTAGTTTCATGTTCTCTTGCTGGTTGTATGTTTTGAAGTGCTCGTGACCATCGTTGCACACATATTGCATTCATGCCATCATATCTTGCGGTGTCCGTATCTTTTGAACCGTTGCTCCGTTGGAGATGTTCTCTATGTGTAAATTGCTTGTAACGACATGTAGAATCACGTGAACCTATTTGTTTTTCTGTTTAACAACTAATTAAATGTGTTAGTTCAGATCTGGAAGAATTGTAAATTAACATGTGAGGTCGTTTCGGAGGTGCTATATGACATTTCCGACCTCACTTAAAATGCCTAGATAGGTAGTTTAATTACGCTTCACCTCTTGCCATGTTTAACCATATTTAATATTGCCGTGTATCTAATCGGGATAGAACTAAATAAATAGACGTGGAGTTTCGTCAATATGCAATTCGTTGCATATTGAACTTCACTTAATGTGTAGTGTTTGATTGTGTGAATTGTCATGCTGTGACTTGCATGTATTCAGCTGCTCATGCATCATTTGTGTTGTGCATCGTGTGGTGAACATCGTGTGTTGATGCTTGTTTCCGGTTTTCCCCGTCTCTATAGAGTTCCGCAAGCGTGTCGGATTGTGAGGACCCGTTCGACTACGTCGATTCGCCTGCTTCACGGAGGCATTCTTCTTCCAAGCGGGATCTCAGGCAAGATGACCATTTCCCCAGATACCATTACTATCATTGCCATGCTAGTTTACCGTTTCTATCGATTATGTCTCGTTGCCTACCACAGGTTAAATATCAGCCTCTCAACAATGCCATGAAAACCTTCAACCTGTTCGACCTAGAAAACCACTGATTGGCTATGTTGCCGCTTGCTTAACCCTGTGTTAGCGTTGCTAGTTGCAGGTGCAGTTGATTCCATGTGATAACATGGGTTTCTTGTTATATCACCATATTAATGCTATTTAATTTAATGTACCTATATACTTGGTAAAAGGTGGAAGGCTCGGCCTTTCTAGCCTGGTGTTTTGTTCCACCTTTGCCCCCTTAGTTTCGGCTACCTGTGTTATGTTCCATAATTGAGCGCTCCTAACACGATCGGGGTTGTTATGGGGACCCCCTTGATAATTCGTTTTAGATTAAAGCTTGTACGGCAAGGCCCAACATTGGTACTACATTTGCCCAACATAATAATTCTGTTAATCTGAAATGCATAGGGAGTTAGCGCTACCCGAGGAGTAATTCTACATAATACAGGGAGGGCCAGTGCTGATGGTGCTGGTCCAAAACAGAGCACCGTGCGGGGCCAACCCGGAGCAACTCAGGAGATTTCTATCAGGCCACCGTACGCTTCGCTTATCCGTCGTGTCCTGAGAACGAGATACGCGGCTCCTATCGGGATCGTCGACACGTCGGGCGGCCTTGCTCGATTAGTTTTACCTTTGACGAGATATCTTGTGCATGGGGATTCCGGTGATGCTTTGGGTAATCTCAGAGTTGAGGTTTTCCACTAGGGAATCCGACGAGATCGCGAGCTTCGTGATTGAGAATTTCTATGCGGCTTGTGGTAATTTGTGATGGACTAGTTGGAGCACCCCTGAAGAGTTAAATCTTTCGGAAAGCCGTGCCCGCGGTTATGTGGCAACGTGGAAACTTAGTTTAACACTGGTTCTAGATAACTTGAAGTAACTTAATTAAAATATGCCAACTGTGTGCGTAACCATGACAGTCTCTTTCGCGAGTTCTTACTCCGATCGAGGACACGGTGGGGTTATGTCTGACGTAGGTAGGTGTTCAGGATCATTCATTTGATCACCAGTAGTTCACGTCCGCTATGCGTAGATCTTCCCCCTCTTATTTCTTGTACTCGTAAGTTTAGCCACCAAATATATGCTTAGCCGTTGCTGCAACCTCACAACTTAACCATGCCTCACCCATTAAGCTTTGCTAGTCTTGATACCTTTGGAAATGAGATTGCTGAGTCCCCTGTGGCTCACAGATTACTATAACACAAGTTGCAGGTACAGGTAAAGGTTACTTGATGCGAGCGCGTTGATTGTTCATTTGGAGTTGATTCTTCTTCTTCTTCTTCTTCTTCTTCTTCATCGATCTAGGATGGGTTCCAGGCCGGCATCCTGGGATAGCAAGGATGGACGTCGTTCTTATTTTTCTCGTTTGTTTTCGTCCGTAGTCGGACCCTGCTCTTGCTCTTGATGATTATTTAATGTACTGATGTGACTCTGATGTAGCTTGTGGCGAGTGTAAGCCAATTCTATATAAATATCTCTTCTTTTCGGTACATGTACTTGTAATGATATCCATTCTTGCGACACGACGAGATGCGCTTCTATCCCTGATGAGGCGTTTGTGCCAAATTGAGGATAGGGTCGCATCTTGGGCGTGACAAGTTGATATCAGAGCAGTACCGACCTGGAGCCCCCTTGATTGATCGAACTTGGCCGAGTCGAGTCTAGTGAAAACTATTTGAGTCTTAGTTATATATCGGAGAGTAGGATTCTTTTTTCTCCTCTTCTATGCTCTGGTGAGGAATCTTGACGTAATAATTTACTCTACTCCTCTTCTCACTCAAATTTTTTTTAGGATCACGCGGTATTCTTGGAATCTATGTGATGCCGATGTGACGGAGTTCTGTCTTGGTGGCTCCTATCTGCTTTGAGTTTCAGGGGAGTTGAGCTCCAGGGGATTTTTGAGCACATCGTTATCATTCAGATTTCTTAGTATCTCAGTATGAAGGATGTTCGTAATTTCTTCAATACTAGTAGTGGCGAGATAACCCCGATGTCCCCAGTACTGGTGCAGATTGTTCAGGAGTACTGCCATACTTTGTACCGTTGTGATCACGAGGGTCTGTTGTAGATGAAGGTCCGAGATTCTGGTTGTGTGTTGACGGATGTGATACAGGTGACGGGTTAGTATAGGAGTTGTGTGATTATTACTCCTTGTATCCGTGTACCAGATTGCATGACCAGATATTTCGGGAATTCTTAGGTGGGAATTCAAGTAGTTACTTATAAGATGATCTTCCAACAAATTTGTGTTGCTTCGATGTAAAGTGGTGATTTCAGACCTTTCCAAGAGGTGTTCTCATATTTTTATGTGAATGCTAATCCTTGTGCTTAATCAGTTGTCTTGTCAATTCTTGTTAACCGGAGTCGTCATGTTAATTCCTTTTTAACCGGTGTGCTTCTCTTCAGTGAATTCAATCCTCTTTAATTTTTGCAAGATCATTCTCTCATTTTATTTCGGAGTTCATCTCATCTAGCCCAAGTTGTCTTTGTTTTTCCCCACCCTCCCGCCCTTTTTCTCAGTGATTCAATTTTCATCCAAGAGTTTTCTCTTCCTTGTGCTTCCGCTGTGTGTTCTTTTCTCTCTTATCCGGTGATTCGTTGTGAAGATTCTGAGGAGATTCGTGTCATATTTGTTCATTCTTGTCATCCTTACCGGTGAATTTAATTCAGTTGTCCGTGTCATCATGTCCTTTTCATCCTTGTAATTCTTTCCTATGTTGGAAATTTTTGTTAGCCTATCTTGTTATTCATTCCTCTCTTTTCCATCCGGAGTGGTGAAGTATCTCAGTAGTTCCGTTTTCAATTATTTCGAGGTGCTAACCTCATCTAGTTTTCATTTGTACCGATGCAATATCTCTCTTCTAAGAAATCCTTTCAACGGTGGTTTCTTTGAGTGGGCCCATAACTCATAGGTTTTTCCCAGGATCTTTCCTGGCTCTTTTAATCTTTTCCCAGAGATCATTAATTCTTTTCAACTATGACGTAAGCATGATTTTTCATGAGTCATATTCCTTCTTCAAGATCTATTTGAATTATTCTCATATTTGGCTCAACCTTTCATTCTTCTTTATTTCGGAGTGTCTCAGTTATTCTTGGTGGTGTTATCCTCATCATTTCAGCTTTGAAGACCGAAGGAGTATTTCTCTCAAATCTTTGTTCTTTCTCTTGGAGAGTCGTCATTTCAGCTTTGTGCCATCATCTTAATTGTTGTCAATCTTGAGTATCCCTTTCTTGTGATCCGGTGCATTTCTATTTTGTTTTCATTCTCGATCCTCCGAAGGCCATCATCCAGAAGATTTTGTTCATTCTCATCTTGCAGCTTTCATTCTCAAATTCTTCTCCATTGTTGTCTCTTCGTTCGTCTCTCGTTTATTCTAGTGCCTTGTTCTAGTTTTCTCTCAGGTGGCTCATGATCTCTTCATTCTCATGTATCTCCATTCATTCATGGTTGCCTCATTATTTCAATCCTCACCGATGTCTCCTTCAAGACTTCTTCTAGTTTGTGCTCATATCTCTCCTCAATCTTTTCAAGAAGAACAACTTGTATGCTAAATCCGTTGCTTATCATCAATTTAACTTGATGAAGGATAAGCATAACATAATTCTTATTCTTGTTCATAGTGATTTCAATTCTTCTTTCGGAGCGGCTCATGATATCAATTCTTTCTCAAGTGTTCTTCAAAATTCTTATTGGAGAACCTCAAGTATTCTTTCTCTTGCATCTCTAGTGCATTGTTCTTCCTTCATCCTTTGAGGTGGTATTATAGCATTCTTGTTAGTGTAGGAGCCTCGAAGAGATTTCATTTCAAGAATGAGATAATTAAACCCCCCAATTCTATGATCATGAGATATTTTCAACCCATGATTTCTTCATCGAGCTATCTTGGTTTGGATTTCACCTAAAGCTTTTCCTATGGATTGTTGCTATCATGGTGCTTGTCATTAGTCCAAGTTCTCAATGTATCCTCTTGGTGTAATTAATTGTTCTTATCTTGTTTCTCCCAATCAATCCTTGTTTCTGTTAGTGGCTGGTTGTCACTTCATTAGTTTGAAAAGGTTTCCATAAGCCCACTACTATCTTGTTCTTTTCGTTGTTGTTTTCCAACAACTCCGTTCAATTCTTCGTGCAAGGTTGCTTGCCAAGTTCATTGGATTTAGTAGTTGTCATTCTCTCTTCATTCTCTTCTTCCGTATGAGATAGTTCCTATTCTATTGTTCCGGAGGCATTGTGATATTGCTCTTTGGGTCTAGCATCTTGTTCTGTCAAGATCATGGTGTTCCCTTGTTCTATTTAGTTGTTTGTTATGAATATTGTCTAATTCTCCTACCTTATCGAATTTTTTGTCCCATTTTCCTACCGAAGTGCTGCCCTTGCTTGTTTCTCATATCACTCCTCATCGCTTTGCAACCTTCAAGGGTCATTGTTTTCACTCGTTTGTCAAATAAGCGATTAAGTTTTACTTCTTGCTTTCTCATCCTCTCCCCCTTTATTCTTGGATCTCGGGGCTAGATCCTCTTGTAGTGTAGGAGAGTTGTGACAGCCCGATGCCGACGTTCCAGAAGATTCCCCCTTCTATTCCATTTTCGTCGTGTGTCTATTTTCTTTTGTCGCATCATCATCGCATCATGCGCATCATCTGCATTGCATCGGCACTCTGTTGCCGCTAGTTTTCAAAAAAACTTGCATCCGTTGTTAGTTGCCGGTTCTCGTCGTTGTCCGTTCTGAGCCCGACCACACACGCACGCGCCCGCGACATCGTCAAAACCCTGTTTTAAAAGTGTGTTGAAAACTTTCTCTGATCGGGGTGAAACTTGGCATGCGGTCGTAATTAGTTTTAGGTAGGCCGTATGTCGAATTTCGTCGCGATCGGAGTCCGTCTGGTACCCGAACGGTCGACCGTAGCGGCACCGTCTTCGGTTATTCGCCGGACGGTTGTCGGTGTTTTAAAATACGTTGCCGTGCCGCTCGTTTTCCCTCTCACCCCCACCTAGCCTCTCTGCACAGTGCACCGAACCGCCGCAAAACCCAGTCCGAAAACCTCCCGGAACCCGAGCCCGGCGGTCGTGACCGTTGGATCCGGATCAACCCCGTTTTACTGCAAACTGTCATCGATTTGTCAATTGGATCTCCCTAGCCTAATTTTTTGGACCGTCCGATTACGATCGAAACTATCAGATGACCCCTAACTAGCTATATATTTAGATCCTAGTCTAAACCAATCCAAGCCCTATTTTCTAGGGATCCTCCCCTGTCCCATCCATCAATCACGACACCGCCGCCACCCACTGAAAAATTCCCCTCGGGATCCCCAGATTCAGTCTGCAGCCAACCCGGCAAGCCGCTCGATCTAGATGTCCCTGTGCCTCGACCTCATCCTCCGCACGAACCGATTGACCGGACGCGTCCGTCGCCATGCCGTGCGAGCAGGCCGTCCCCGACGAGCCAGCCTGAGAGCACGAGCGCGCATGGCCTCACCCCCGAGCTCCCGTGCCTCGTGCTTCCCAGGAGCCGATCCTCCCGTGCTCCCGCTTGTCTGAGACCGTGCCGTGAGCCGCCGACAGCCGTGTCGGCGAGATTCACCGACGCACAGGCATCGCCGCTGACCCGGGTCGACCCTCAAGCCTGCCTTCTTCCTCCTCTCTCCTTTTCCTCCCCATATCCCTAATCTTCCTCTCTGTGCACCTCTCTTCCCCGCAGGTACGCACAGCCACGGAACACCTGCAGGTGTAGCAGTAGCAGCCATGGACAGGTACAGCCGGATTCAGTGCCCCTAAGGACCGGATCCATCCATCCCCAACTGTTCCCTGCTCCTCACCTCTCTCTCACCTCGGCTCTCTCTCTCTCTCTCTCTTTGTCTAGCAGGAGCAGCCCCAGACCTCGCCATGGCCATGCATGACCTGCTGCAAGCTCTCCTGCCCATGAAGCTCGCCATCGATGCCTCCCCGCCTTAGATCCGGGTGGGATCGACCGGATTCGACGCCACCATGACCCTGCCGGACTTCGGCCCCTTCGACCTGCGCCTCCCCGCGAGTCTCTGCGTGCAGCCGTCGCCCAGGCTGCCTTCCGTGAGCGCCGTTGCGAGCACAACCAAGCAAACTCGGTACATCTTCAGATACAGATGTGTTGCGTTTTCAGTTTTATTCAGTTAGCTTCAGGGTATGTTCATCTTTCGTGAAACCCATTTTAAACCATAGCTTCTTCGTATCCCAGTTGGTCAGTGCGCTTGCCCATTACGATGGAGGTCTTGGGTTCGAGTCCCACGCTCCCTGAATTTTCCTTTTAGTAATTTTGTTGATTTATGTTCGCCCACGACCCAGTTATGTGGTGCAGTGCTACTATGTTTGCCATAACCATAGCGCTAGCACACTGGCTTGTGCTTTGTAGTGAGACCCAGGGGTCCTGGGTTGAAATCCCGGATGCCCCATTTTATTTTATTTTTCCCTTGTATTTTTTTATATTTGTTGTCACACGTTTGGGCCTGATCTGTCCCTAGGTTGCACTGTGTCTTCGAATTCGGCCCAGTTCGTTTTTTATCTATGCTAGGAATTTTGCAAATTTCAGACAAAGCATCGATTTTCGAACATCCGTAGCTTTTAGACCGTGCACCGGATCGAAACAAGTTATATATGGAACTTGACTAGAATCTTGTGTAGATTAACAAATTCCAACTCTCATGCATAATTAGAACTGTTTAGTGTGTTGTTTGCATCGGTTTGCGTGTCGATGTGTTGAAAACGGTTTAGGTCATAACTATCTGATCCGTAGCTCCGATTTGATCGTGTCCTATATGAAACTTGCTTAGAATCTTGTGTAGTTTCATGTTCTCTTGCTGGTTGTATGTTTTGAAGTGGTCGTGACCATCGTTGCACACATATTGCATTCATGCCATCATATCTTGCGGTGTCCGTATCTTTTGAACCGTAGCTCCGTTGGAGATGTTCTCTATGTGTAAATTGCTTGTAACGACGCGTAGAATCACGTGAACCTATTTGTTTTGCTGTTTAACAACTAATTAAATGTGTTAGTTCAGATCTGGACAGAATTGTAAATTAACATGTGAGGTCGTTTCGGAGGTGCTATATGACATTCCCGACCTCACTTAAAATGCCTAGATAGGTAGTTTAATTATGCTTCACCTCTTGCCATGTTTAACCACATTTAATATTGCCGTGTATCTAATCGGGATAGAACTAAATAAATAAACGTGCAGTTTCGTCAATATGCAACTCGTTGCATATTGAACTTCACTTAATGTGTAGTGTTTGATTGTGTGAATTGTCATGCCGTGACTTGCATGTATTCAGCTGCTCATGCATCATTTGTGTTGTGCATCGTGTGGTGAACATCGTGTGTTGATGCTTCTTTCCGGTTTTCCCCGTCTCGATAGAGTTCCGCAAGCATGTCGGATTGTGAGGACCCGTTCGACTATGTCGGTTCGCCTGCTTCACGGAGGCATTCTTCTTCCAAGCGGAATCTCAGGCAAGATGACCATTTCCCCAGATACCATTACTATCATTGCCATGCTAGTTTACCGTTTCTATCGATTATGTCTCGTTGCCTACCACAGGTTAAATATCAGCCTCTCAACAATGCCATGAAAACCTTCAACCTGTTCGACCTAGCAAACCACCGATTGGCTATGTTGCCGCTTGCTTAACCCTGTGTTAGCATTGCTAGTTGCAGGTGCAGTTGATTCCATGTGATAACATGGGTTTCTTGTTATATCACCATATTAATGCTATTTAATTTAATGCACCTATATACTTGGTAAAAGGTGGAAGGCTCGGCCTTTCTAGCCTGGTGTTTTGTTCCACCTTTGCCCCCTTAGATTCGGCTACTGGTGTTATGTTCCATAATTGAGTGCTCCTAACACGATCGGGGTTGTTATGGGGACCCCCTTGATAATTCGTTTTAGATTAAAGCTGGTCTAGCAAGGCCCAACATTGGTACTACATTTTCCCAACATAATAATTCTCTTAATCTGAAATGCATAGGGAGTTAGCGCTACCCGAGGAGTAATTCTACATAATACAGGGAGGGCCAGTGCTGATGGTGCTGGTCTAAAACAGAGCACCGTGCGGGCCAACCCGGGGCAACTCGGGAGATTTCTATCAGGCCACCGTACGCTTCGCTTATCCGTCGTGTCCTGAGAACGAGATACGCGGCTCCTATCGGGATCGTCGACACGCCGGGCGGCCTTGCTGGATTAATTTTACCTTTGACGAGATATCTTGTGCATCGGGATTCCGGTGATGCTTTGGGTAATCTCAGAGTTGAGGTTTTCCACTAGGGAATCCGACGAGATCGCGAGCTTCTTGATTGAGGATTTCTATGCGGCTTGTGGTAATTTGTGATGGACTAGTTGGAGCACCCCTGCAGAGTTAAATCTTTCGGAAAGCCGTGCCCGCGGTTATGTGGCAACGTGGAAACTTTGTTTAACACTGGTTCTAGATAACTTGAAGTAACTTAATTAAAATATGCCAACTGTGTGCGTAACCGTGACTGTCTCTTTCGCGAGTTCTTACTCCGATCGAGGACACAGTGGGGTTATGTCTGACGTAGGTAGGTGTTCAGGATCATTTATTTGATCATCAGTAGTTCACGTCCGCTATGCGTAGATCTTCCCCCTCTTATTTCTTGTACTCGTAAGTTTAGCCACCAAATATATGCTTAGCCGCTGCTGCAACCTCACCACTTAACCATGCCTCACCCATTAAGCTTTGCTAGTCTTGATACCTTTGGAAATGAGATTGCTGAGTCCCCTGTGGCTCATAGATTACTACAACACCAGTTGCAGGTACAGGTAAAGGTTACTTGACGCGAGCGCGTTGATTGTTCATTTGGAGTTGCTTCTTCTTCTTCTTCTTCGGTCTAGGATGGGTTCCAGGCCGGCAGCCTGGGATAGCAAGGATGGACGTCGTTCTTATTTTTCTCGTTTGTTTTCGTCCGTAGTCGGACCCTGCTCTTACTCTTGATGATTATGTAATGTACTGATGTGACTCTGATGTAGCTTGTGGCGAGTGTAAACCAATTCTATATAAATATCTCTTCTTTTCAGTACATGTACTTGTAATGATATCCATTCTTGCGACACGACGAGATGCGCTTCTATCCCTGACGAGGCCTTCGTGCCAAATTGAGGATAGGGTCGCATCTTGGGCGTGACAATTTCATTTGCAAGTCGCGCGTATTTCTGTAGCTAAAGCATCCAAGTCGACACCCTCCTCGTTGTTCCTCGTGACTACTTTTTTACTTTTTTTAAAAAACGGAGACGCAAGATACGCTCGACTTTAAATTAATAAAGCCCATGAGCAGGGAGCATCCAAGGTCGAAACGATACAGATAAAGATGACGCACACGGCAGCAGCCGAAAGTCTTAAAACACGCAACTGGCCATAGCCTGATCGGAAACTAACAGAGGCCTAAAAACCGCCGGTCGAGAGAACGCCAAAACCAGCCGAAAACCATGGGGATCAATGACGAGCAGCTATCTGAATAGTGCGGATCCGCTCCATGGCCTCCTTCATCCGCTCAATGTCCTGCCATTTCCCCAACGTCATCTAGGTCTGAAGGAACAATTGGCATTTGAAAATGATAACAGGAGGATGTGAATGTAACTTTTGCTCGTTAGTAATCTTGTTACGAGTGGTCCAAAGAGACCACAACAGTGTCCCTACGCAATGTCAAAAAATCCTAGCGAAACCACCCCTATGGGCGCGGAGAGAATGGGGCGCAACTCCTCACCGGAGTGAGGGTTCCAGTTTTGCTCAAAGGCTTCCCGGACCGCACTCCAAGCAAAACGAGTGAGGTGGCAATTGAAGAAAATGTGGTTAGCATCCTCATGGGCCCCACAGACCGCACATGTACCGTCGAAAGGTTTGTTTCTCTTGGCAATGTTATTGGACGACGGAAGGCGGTCATGAAACATTTGACAAAGAAACACCTTGATTTTGAGGGTTATAGCCACTTTCCACTACCCCTAGCAATGTCAAGTGTAGGGCCCACCGATAACTTGGCGTAAAGCGATTTAATGGAAAACTTTCTGGAATTTGTGAGAGACCAAGACACTACGTCTTGCTCGGTGTTCAGCACAAAACCGTACAACATGGTGCATGGCCCCTCACAGCACGCTCGTTCTGGGTCAGTGAGGGGCCGCATGAAAGAGATTGCTGGAGGGGTAGATCTAAGCGCGTCTGCCACTAAAAGTTCGGTGTTCATAGCTAGGCGGTATAGGGACTAGTGGCTTTGCGAGAGCGGCTCAGTACCACACCAGGAATCAAGCCAGAAACGGGTCGACCTACCATTGTTAACTCAAAAGTGGGCTCCTAGCACAAAAGCCGGTTTGGCCGCCCCATTCCAGAAGGACGAACCATTAGACTTGGAAGTAAGGAAGTTACCGACAGAGATGTATTTCTCCCTAAGGATCTCCGCCCAGAGCTCCTACTCATTTTACGAGAGCTTCCACAACCATTTAGAAAGGCGGGTCACGTTCATTTTTAGAGTTTAGGATCCCCAACCCTCCAAACTTCTTGGGACGGCAAACCGCAGCCTACTTGACTAAGTGGTATTTCTTCCTCTTGACTACTACCACTAGAACTACCTATGGTCTGTATGGCTTTAACTCTCTGATTCCCTGCCATGAGAGAGTCCACTACCGGAGAACTTTATGTGCGTCCGTTTAGGCTGCTGGCTGTTTGCTCAATGACTTTCTAGTATCTAACTTGAGACGAAAGCTTGAACACTACTCTGCCACTAATGCCGTTGCTGATTGATCAAACTGCAATGATTCATGTTATAACTTGTAACTTGTACATTGTGCTGTGTTCCATACTTCCATCCCATGTGCTGCTTCAAAATTCAGTAGGACTCGATAGGACAGAACATATTTAAAAATGCCCCAAGTTCCAAAAATGTGCTCAATGTACACAAGATGACCCTTGTCGACACAAGATGGGTAGTCTGACGGAGCAAGGATGTTCTCTGTGTGTTCTACTAGATGGTAAATGTATTTTTACGTGTTGATTTAATTGGTGGGAATATAATTTTTTTTTGATGGTGTTCTAGATTCAGAAATTAGGTAGCGCAATAAGAGTAAAACCTGTAAGGGTGCGTTCAAAAACTTTTTGAATATATGCAGGATTTCCAAAGGATTTTTTGCTTGTAGGAAATTTTGCTTTTGTGACATTCTGTTTACAAATTTAAACAGTGCTTCAAATGAAACCAGGCTCCGTCGCACTGAATTTGCACCTTTAGAATTTGCAGGCTCCGTTGCACTTAATATAACCATATGACTATATATCAGTTCAATCCAAAGGAACATAAAGCTAACCATCCGATGATTACAACATATTTCTTTTACTCCAAGACATTCAAGACAATACTTTTCATTGCAACAATCTGAAACAGTGTTTAAGGCAAAGAGAGGGGACGGGGGTTGGTTGCATCTGAAGGAGGCTGATGGCAACCAGGTTCACAAATGCATTCTTTCCTAGTCCTAAAGCAACGTTCTTGCTCCAGTGCACAACAGAAGCACAAACCATTGGGGCATGGTGGATCTTTCTGTGGGCATATGCATAACTCGATCTTGCCGCTATCCACCTGATCAGTTGCTTGAGCTGCATATGCAAACAAGTATGTTCTCATTCAATTAGGTATTACGAAGAATTATACTCCCTCCTATCCATATTACTTGTCGCTCAAGTAGATGTATCTAGCACTGAGATACATCTAGATACATCCATTTTAGCGACAACTAATAAGGATCGGAGGGAGTATAAAATTTCAAAATAACTTAGTAATGGTTCTCAATGGAATTAACCAAAAGTATATAAATCTAACGAATATCTTTGCGTGAAGTTCAACTAATTGTTGTTTGGTACTCACCCTGAGAAAATATTATGAAGCACAGAAGGATAACCATCACAAGCGTAATCCCAATCACCTTGCTTCTCTCCATGGTAATATAAGCTTTCTCCTTTCTAATATGAATATGAATAGTCTTTGTTTGTAAGGATTTTTTTCATATGGCTGACAATCGTATACTTGCTAACTGCCATATATTTGTATATATATAGCGAACTAATTTGATCTATGTTTAGTAAGGATTAATTGCGTCTTATCATCTACTATTAATTGCTAGGAATAAAATTCTCCATATTTAGTGAATAGTAAATAATAAAATCCTTTATAAAATATCTACCTTTAAAGCTGAAAGGCTCTGCTTGACATTAGGTCTAAAGAAAAGATACAAATAAGATTTTTTTAGGAAAAAGTTCAAAAAAACTTTGAACTTATACACGAAAGATGAACCGAATCATGAACTTACAATCACTGAAATTAGCACACCAAACACTTTCATCTCGGTTTATTTTAGACCTTGAGAGTGTTTCACTGGGATTTGCTGACGTCGCAAATTAAATCGGGCCGGTCAATTTTTCAGTCGCTCGCGCGTCCGCTTTGCTATGGGTTTAATTTTTTTTTCTTTTTCATTGTCTTTTGTTTTTTCAAATTGAGGTTCTTTATTTTTCATTGGTTTTCTTTGGCTTTCTTTTTTCCTTCGTTATATTTTAATTTTTCACTAGTTTTCTTTTGTTTTTATTTCGTCAGTATACTTTTTTGTGTTTCTTTCTTGTATTTTTCATATTGCTTGTCTTTTCTTTTCTTTTTGTTTCTTTGTTGGTTTAACCCATTTTATTTTTCATACATGACTATTTTTAGTCAGTGCACAAAGTACATTGCTAACACGCACATGAAACATATTTGATGCACTTTCGACTTTTTACAGATATATTATGTATATTTTTCTAAAATACATGTTTCCAACTTTTTTTAATACACAATAATGTTTTACCAAATACACTTTTAACATTTTTTAAATGACAATAAACATTTTACAAAACTATATGAACACTTTTTACATAGTTTAGAGAGTTGCTTGCATCTTATAAAAAATTCAAAAAGTGTTCAGACTTTAAAATTGATTATGTTTTCAAAAAGTTTTTCATTTGTTTAAATGTGTTCAGCATTTTTCTCACACATTTGTTCAGGTTTCAAAAGTTTCTCAGGTTTCCAAATTTGTTCAGGTTTAAACAGTTGCTCAGGTTTCCATATTTCTCCAGGATTCAAAAGTTGCTCAAGTTTCCAAATTTGTTCAGATTTCAAAATTTGGTCCCATTTATTGAAAAATAATGTTTCAAAAAGTGTCCACGTTTTCAAAGTTGATACTCTTTTCTAAAAATGTTCGGACTTCAAATTTTTGTTCAGGTTTCAGATATGTTCCTACTTTTTCAAAAACTTATGTTTTACAGTTCATATTTTTAAAATTGATTATGTTTTCAAAAAAATCTGCATTTTCAAACATTATTAATAATTTTCAAAAAGTATTCACACTATATTTTTTGGGAAAAGCTTACCATCATCCGATGGATTACAGCGTCCGCGTCCTCCATCTCCCATGCACGACACGTGTTCTTCATTGAACGCATTTATGCAACACATGTTATGTTTCAGAAACATATACCATGTTGCAATGGTATATGATGAGACTATATTTTGCAACAAAATATCTACAGGAAAAAACTTTTCATAACAAGATGTCTGTTGCAAAAAAACCTCATTTACACTTTGTTGCAAAAAAATTTCTGCAAAAAAAATTATATTGCAGAAATAATTCTGCAACAAGACCTATGTTGAATTGATAGAGGAACGTTTGGCTCGCTTGATCTGGCGAATCTAACGGCTCGCGACCCGGCTGATGTTCCGGTGGACGCATAACACTCCTCATATTTTCTTCCGAAGATTTCACAATTTGTTTACGTTTTCCATGTATGTTTGCCATTAAAAACGTTTTCTTTCTAATCTTGACTTTGTGGTATGTGATTAAATCTTAGGGCCTCTCATCAAATCACTAACAATTGTTGGTTGTAGTGGTTACGCGACTAGTTTAGTAGCAACATTGCGCAGGTTCGAGTCAGCTGTTTTTCTAGTTGTCTGTACTTTTATTACTTCACGCGCTGCTACAAAATAAAGGGAAACAAAGCGCTTGGCCCGTGGTAAGCCGACCACTAGTTAGCGAGCGCTCCTTCGGGAGTCTTTCAACAAACACTCCCGCGCACCGCTACTTGAGCGTTCTCAATCGTTGTCACGTGTCACGCTCTGAGCACTTGTGTCGGATTTTTTTTTACTTTTTCACACGCGTTTTTAGCTTTTTAGAATGATTTTTTTCTGATTTCTTTTTGTGTTTCGTTTTTCACCGGTCTTTCTTACCTTTTCGAGAAAAAAATTCCGTGAAAAAATGTGTTTTCTATTTATTCTTTCGCGAGAAATACGATTTTGCTTTCACGAGAGGCACAATTTTGCTTTTACGAGAGGCACGGCCGTGTCTCTCGGAAATCAAAAAAAATGCATTTTTTATGCTAGAGGCACGGCCGGAAAGGGAAAAATAGCATGTTTTGTGTTTTTTTCCGCAAGAGGCACGGTTTTGCCTTTCTAAAAGACACGGTTTTGCCTTTGTCAGAGGCACGCCCGTGCCTTTCGGAAAGGAAAAAAATGTGTTCTTTTTTTGTGAGAGGCACGATTTTGTCTTTCGTGCCTCTCAAAAATGAAAAAAACGCGAAAAAACGCGTTTTCTGTATTTTTCTATCGCGAGAGGCACGGTGAAAACGGTTCGAGATTTGTAAGCACTGTTTAGGAGATAAAAAGTTTTAAAAATACGAATCTACGAAAAAAACACTTCTAGATTGCGACAAATGACATGCATGCATTGCGCCACTTATCATAACCTGGCGAGGTGGGAGTGATCTAAAGGAGTACTTTCTAATTAATGATTTCGGTTGTTATGAAACAAAGGGAAACAAAGCGCTTGCATGTGGTGGGCCGGCCACGTTGATTAGTCTATTTTTTGGTTTTATAGCAAAAGGGCCCATGCGTTGCAACGGGAGAAAGAAATACCACACGGCACACACTCTTAATTTATAAAAAATGTCTATAATTTGAGAATTTATAGTTACGACACAAATAAAGATGGTCTTATCCTACAAAAATGCAGTTCAAAATTTCACAGGTCTTCTATTTTAACACGGCTTGCATGTAGATTTAATACGTACAAAGAATCAGTGAAGTGACCTTCAGTTTCATCTCTAATCTTGATTTTGTTGACGTGTTCATCCCCAACCCGGATGAGTACCGGTATGAAAGAAAGACGAATAATGACTTATTTATTAAGATTGCACCCTAGATAGTATTTTTATTAAACGTTTAACAGATAAAATAATATCATATTTAAATTCTACATATTTTTCTAATCAAATTTCATGTATAATATGTTAAATTTGGAGTTACGGTTTAAAAGATATGAGTATTTTAAAAAATATTTAATATATACTATGAGTTTAATGTTATAAATAGTAAGGGCTTTTTTATAAAATTATCTCGGTGGGTTTTTCGACGGAAGCGATAGCCTTTTTATTATTAGATAAAAATTATTGCTTATTACCAAAATGAAATAAAAAAAATCTCGCTTCGCCCATGTTTGGCCGGCTGAGTGTAGTCTACAGTCAATCATGTGATTCAACCTGCCACTTCGACCTGGCGTTCCCTGATTGAAAACGCTCTCAAGATTCTAAATAGATTGGGATTAAAGAGTTGATGCGTTGATTTCAGAGATTATAAATTCAGGATTCAATTTAGATTTTGTGTACAAGTTCAAGGTTTATTTTGGATTTTTGTTATTCCTTCCTTCTATCTCCACGTATTCGCCGGATGGTTTGGACAGCGTATGGATGCGTTCTTGGCTGGGATGAGCCGTGCGTGCATGTGTCAGACTTGCTTTTTTCAGCAAGGATGTGAGGATCCTTTTTTTTGGAAGGAGAAAGTTACGATTTCGTTCATATTTTAGGCTTCGATATTGTCCACACGTATGGGTGTTAAGATGATCTTACCGCAGTCTCATGTGATAAGAGAAACGACTCCACGTCTACCTGCGTGTAAAACAGGTAACACCTCACGTCCGGCTTCCTATCTTGCGGCCCGCACGTCCAGCCTCCCACCTCGCGGCCCCGCACGCCCGACATCCCACCTTGCGGCCCCGCGCGTCCGCACCCCATAAAATTGGAGTAGGTCCCCCGCGTGACAGTCACCACGCGCCCCCACCCCAAACCTTGCTTAACCTCTCTTCCATCTCCCACCTCCCGATCGATAGTCTTCCCCTGTCTCCTTCCTCGTGGTTCAAAAGTTGCTATTGCAACCAAAGCAAAATCCTAGCGTCGCTTGGACGAGAAACATGACAACGAATTCCACATGGATTCGAAACCTTATGGATACGGTTGTTCTTCTCTCACCTCCCCTTACAAATTTTTCATTAGGGGATTGGAGGGGAAAAGTCAGAGTTAAAATGGTATACGTTTTGCCATCTCTTATCAATCACATTGCCATACGGTTCGACCGTAGTTGCCATCTCTAGTCAAAAGCAGTTGCCATGTTATTTAACTGCACTTGGCATGTCTATTTACATGTCTATTCAATTATAGTTGTCATAGTTTCTCAATTGCAGTTGCCATGTCTGAACAACTATAGTTGCCATGGTTGCTCAACTGCAGTCGCCATGTTTGAACAACTGCAGTTGCCATCTTAGATAGTTTCCCTGTACACTAGGCAGTTGTCCTCTATCACTGCAAAAAACATGGCAACTCACAATTTAGGGTAAAGCGGGAGTTACCATCTCCTAAGTAAACAGTGCGCAAACTGCCGCCGCCTCTCCTCTGCTCCGTCGCAGAATCGCCCTTGCTTCGCCGCAGAATTGCTCTTTGCACTCTCGACTGCAAATGGGTGTGGGGGCAGGAATGGGGAGAGCAGATGGGTGGCGATCGTGCGGGCATGCGGGCGCGATGACAGTTCCTCCGCACATCTGGTTGGCAGCCACGAGCTCTGCATGCGTGAAACGGGTGTCCGGACGAACTGCTAAACGCCCACACACCAGTCGCTTCCTACGTGGTACATAAAACCTGTCACAATGTGTCAATGTTCGTGCAAAATTTTGGAGTATCAATTTTGTATTTATTGTCTACACCTCCAGGAATGTGATTCCGTTATGAATTTTTGCATGCATGTAGAAAAAACATCAATGTTTGTTGTCATAAAATTTTAAAATGTTTTGAATTGTTTTACTATTTTTCTAGATTTTACTCTTCATGGAAATACACAATAGTGCGCGCATTCAATAATTGTATCCAGCGATCGGGCTTCACACCTATGCATGTGTTATCTCTTTGTGTGTTAGTGCATATTGCTATTAACATTAAATGTATTCACACTCGTTAGTTTGGTTTAAAAGAAACAACTTCACATGCATTTATTTCGGTTTTCTGAATTTTAAAAAAGGCATATCTTTCAAACCGCGTGTTGGAATTCAGATCCGCTTTCACCGTTGGATTCTTCGCTGCAAGATCTTTGAAACTAGACCCCGCATGGGTATGTTTCGACGAATTTTTTTATGCCAGTTTTGGTGATATATGGTGCAACATCAGTACTCGATTGTGTAACTTTAGTACTACATGAAGCATTTTTTTTTTCAAAACCAGTTTTTTGGAGCTGCATGATCTAAATTCAGATGAGGTTGCAATCTAGCAACCATGAAAACTTGATGTGCAACTAGTCTCTTGTCCCGACCAACTATGTAGTAGTCGATGTGCAACCCTTGTCCCTTCTCATGGATGTGTGTTAGAGCATATTTCTTTATATGTGGTTTTGATAATTGATGACAATCTCTATAGACTAATGGTCGCCTTAAGTTATATTCGAAGGATTTGTCCATAGGCACTTCTTGAAGTCCATCTGTTGGTTTTAAGGAGTTTATATGATGACCAAGGTGGTATTCAAAGTATTATTCAAAGAGTGGTCATAATGACACAAGGTTGATCAAGACTAAGCAGAGAGTAAATCAAGATGATCAACACACAATGTGTACAAGATGTACCGAGAGGGATCAATTGATCCCATGGTATGGTAAACATTGTCCATAACGCTTTTGTGTACTAACCCATGGTCTATGTGAGGTTAGGTGTGTTTCCATGGATTTGCGTCAAGAGGAAGATCTCATTCAACCTATGAAGGATGACATCAAGTGGTGATCGTCATCAAGATTGCGATGCGCAAGTTCAAGTGGAACATCAGGAAGATATCATGCTTGAAGCTTGCTGTCCATTGTGGTGGCAATGGACTTGTGAAGATGTGCTGAAGAGTGGCTCACCCATAGTGAGTATGAGGAGGAATCAACTAGTCTTCATCAAACCAACACAATCAAGAAAGGTGGTCCATCTTGAGGAAACCAAGATCATCATCATCTACTTCAAGAGGACTAGGTTCAAGGTATAGGTTTTCCCTTGATAGGTTTTTCTATTGTGGGATAGTTTGCCGTACCGTCAAGGGGGGCTCTCAAGTGAGTAGCTTGATCGTATCATTCGCTGAGAGCTCAAACCATTTGCATCCTTGCATGCTATCTTGGTTCTTGTTTGGTGTTTCTCTTTGTGAGTTTTAGAGCTTATGGTCATCTTCATGACAAGCTCGAGTTCTTCGAAACGGAATCCATATGCATCTTCTATGATGTTTTTGATGTTGGAAGTTTTTGTCTGTTCTTCATTCATAGAGGTCTCACATCTCTGTATCATTGGCATTTTCATAATTTCATGTTCTTAAGATTTCGTGAATCCAACAAGCTTGAGTTTGCTCGATTCGGAGCTCGTATGCGAAAGTTATGGCAATTTCAGTTGCCAGTGGTAGTACCGCTCTTGGAGCGGTAGTAGTTTTTTTACTACCGCTCTCTGGCGGTAGTACCGTCCGGTACTACCTTGCCGTCAGACTTTTGCACATCCGCAGCTTCAGCGGTGGTAGGCGCGGAAGTAATTTTGTACTACCATGGTTGGTGAACCTACCGTGCGATAGTACCACTCCTAGCAACGGTAGTACCGCTCCTAGCAGCGGTAGTACCACTTTGCTCTGGCTGTTAGTGGGGGTAACGGTTGGATTCTTTCCCCCACTATATAAAGGGGGTATTCTTCCCCATTGGATCAGATCTATCTGTTGAGCTCGTGTTCTTCCCCCATTGTTGACCTTCTTAGAGCTTGCTAACTCTCAATCCCTCGAGTGATTCTTGCTACTTCTTGAGCGAAAAGAGAGAGGAGATCTAGATCCACATCTCCACCAATCAATTTCTCCTCTATGTGAGGGGAACCCCTTGGATCTTGATCTTGGAGTTCTTTGTGAGCTCCTTGTTCTTCCTCTCATATTTCTCCGTAGCTTTTGTTGTTGTGGAGGGATTTGAGTGTGAGGGACTTCACCACTTCGTGTGTTCTTGCCATTGCATTAGTTGCATCTGGTTGAGTTCTCCACGGTGATACGTGGAAGTGAGAAGTTGGGAAGCGTATTACCATTAGGTACTTGGTACCCCTAGTGTAGGATCGAAAGTATGTCTAGAGAGAGGTGGGGGGGGTGATTAGACTACTTGACAAGATATTTTTTTTGCCCTTTCCCAATTTTACTTCAGAGGCAGCTACGACAGTTATAACAAGTCAAGTACACCCTACACATGCAGTTATAATAGTATAGCAGCGAAAGTAAACATGCAAGTGTAAATAGAGGAGTAAGGTAGGGAGATCAAACGCATGAGGTTGACACGGTGATTTTTGGCATGGTTCCGGTAGGTGGCTCTATTGTACGTCCATGTTAATGGAGACTTCAACCCACGGAGGGTAACAACTGAGAGAGTCCACGGAGGGATCTACCCATGGAGGGTCCACAAAGAAGCGGCCTTGTCTATCCCACCACGACTTCCGTCCACGGAGGAATAGCCTTACTCACGGTAGATCTTCACGAAGTAGGCGATCTCCTTGCCCTTACAAAAATCTTGGTTCAACTCCACAACACGAAGTAGGAGGCTCCTAAGCCACACCTAACAAATCTAGGAGGCACCACCCTTCAAAAGGTAATCGATGTGGTAGATAAATGAACTCCTTGCTCTTGTGCTTCTAAATATAGTCTCCTCAACACAAATCACTCTCTCACAGAATATGCATGGGTAGGAGAGGTTGATTTGGTGAAAAGCAGTTTGGGGAGGCTAGAGATCAAGTTTCAAATGATTGGATTGGAATAACTTGGTGTCAACACATGAGTAGGTGGTTCTCTCTCAGAAAATGGATCTGGAAATGAAGTGTGTGTCTGGGTCCTTCTCCCACGAATGAGAGGTGGATGAAGGGGTATATATAGGGAGTAGCCAAAATCCAACAGTTACACACAAAGGAGCAAACTCGGTGACACCGAAGTTGGAAACTCGGTGGTATCGACTAGCACTAAAGGTTTGTACTTTTGAATCTCGGTGAGACCGATATATACAACTCGGTGGCACCGAAAAGGTGACTAACGGTCAGATGGCCAAACTCGGTGCACCGATACTCAAACTCGGAAATTCTAATTTTGTGTATCTTGGCAACAAAATGTTGGCCACCTAAACACGATTGCACCGATGCAGTTTCGTTTGCACCGATTTGATGGGAATAGCTAGGGTTTTGTCTGAGGTTCAAACTCGGTGAGTCCGATGTGGAAATGTTGGTGACACCGAATTTGTGAATGTGGAACTTGACAGAGTGGATATGTGGGAAAAATGACTGAGTGTTTTGGTGGCTAACTTTGAGCATTTGAGCAATCAGTTCATTTTACTACCTCACCCCTTTTAATAGTATTGGCTTTCCTATGGACTCAAAAAGTGATTTCTCACAAATATAAAATGAAGAGTCTTCTAGCTTGAAGCTTGAGCCAATATTATTCCTTTCTTGCATCAAGGGGCATCTCCACAAAAACCTTAAGCCATAGCATCTTTTAATTTTTTCTGAAATATACTTGGAAAACACATTAGTCCAATGATGCATATGTTGTGATCAATTATCAAAACCACCCTAGGGAGTAATTGTGCTCCCAATCTCCCCCTTTTTGGTAATTGATGACAACATATAGATCAAAGCTTCGACAAAAGGTATAATCAATGATTAGCATCGACGCTTTTAGAAGTATGTGAAAAGCAAGAGCTCCCCCTAAATTTGTGCATTATTTAAAATTTGCATTTGAATGCTAATGCACAATCGATTATGATCATGGTTTACTCTTCCATGTCACATACATCTTGGTGGTGCGTAAAAATAATAGCAATGCACATGATACCAACAAGATAAGTGAGTGATCATCACAAGGATAGCTAAGAGATGATATCTTAGCATCACAGAGGATAAAGCGTACGATGAATCACATAGATAGGATGAAGTCATCCAACAACCAGAGTTAAAAAAAACCAAATGAGAGCAAATAAAGTCAAAAGCTCTCTCTCTCACGAAGTCTATGATCTATACCTTTCTCCCCCTTTGGCAACAAGTTACCAAAAAGTTCAAAAGTATAGAACTACTCGTCTCTCTGGGCAGCTGATGATGGAGTCGATAGAACAACGTCTGTGAAGTCGTCTTCTCATGTACCTAGAGCTGGAGGAGTTGATACTGGAGGTGCTTGAATTGGAGCTGGTGCTGAAGGTGCTGAAGCTTGTGATGAAGATGTCTGACCTGTCTCCTGAGCTGGAACAGCAGCTGACCGAGGCCTGGTGCTGAACCTAGTAGTAGTGGGAGGAGGATACTCATCCTCGTCATCATCATCATCTTCATCTTCATCTTCATCCTCTGAGCGTGGAATCTCCACATAGTCAACTTCATGTTGAAGTTGTCTGACAATGGTGGTCAACTCAGTTACCTTCACATCCATGTTGTGGAATTTTGTCTCCACAACTCTCTCAAGACTCTTCTGATTTTGCATGATCTCTTGGATGTTCTTCTCCATGCCTTGGATAGTGCTCACTAGAAATGCCATTTGCTCAGCTGGGGTTCCGAGCTGTGAAACCGGAGGTGGCCTATTTCTAGTAGCTTCAGCCTCTGCTGCCATTCTTGCTGCAGCTGAGTTGGGATCATTGTCATCCATCACAACCTCATTACCTTCAAATTCAGGTTGAAGAGGTAGATGGGGACGATCAAGTAGATATGCATGCTTGCCTAGCTTGGCAATGATGAGCATCTGAATGTAAGGTGCATATCCATAGGATCTCTTCTGATCCACAACAGTTCTCCGGATAGTATCAACTATCAAGTCCATCACTCTAAATCTGGTATGTGTGGCTATCACGTGCAGCAGGTTGATAAAATATCCTCTGATCATCTTTTCATCACCTGACTTACTGACAAACACACTTGGCAGCAAACAACAGAACCTATGAAGTGGATATAGGAAAGACAGAATGGATGAGCATCACAAAATTCAGATATTTTTGAAAATTTTAAGTCTGAAACTTAGGGTATGATCTTCTGTTGGATGTAAATCGGTGGCACCGAGTTGGCATTTTCGGATTCACCGAGAAAGCTTACTCGCTTAATAGAAACTTGGCAGTCATTTTCGGTGGCACCAAAAAGAGCTGCTCGGTCTCACCGAGTTGCTTCTTAGGAACCCTAAAACAAGAATTAGTGGAACTGATTTTACAAACTCGGTCTCACTGAGTTGCATACTGCGGCAAATCAGATCCGAAATTTCCTACTTCTACTAATCTAAGGTTCATCTGGTGGACAAGAGGTTTGCACATAGTGGTATGAAGAATAAAGATTCCAATGCATGACAATCATACGGGGAAACACAAAGGAGATCGAACTGTCCCCTAGCTCGGTGGTGATTCGGCTACGGTGACGACGACGGAGTAGATTGCGTTGACATTGGCGAATCCCAGAGGCGGTGGCGCTCGGGGAGACAAAGGCGATGACCTGGGGTCTTGGGGGACAGCGAGGGTTTCAAGAACGAACTGTTTTGACGAAGTGAAATCAAAGGATTCGGTCCGCAGATATATATACCCATGCGCTGTCGGTGTCACCGAGTTCCTCAATTGTCAGTAGACAGGGAAACTCGGTGTAACCGAGTTGGCGATTTCGGTGGTACCGAGATAGGAAAACCTGATCAACTTTGAAAAATTGGTGGCACCGAGTTTATGGACTTGTTCACACCGAGTTTTTCAAAGAGGTTTTGGAAGGCAGCCTTTGACGATATGGAACTCCGAGTGCACCTTCACATAGATGGATCGACAAGTGCTTGTTCAAGTTTTGTGATGAAGCATGAATAGAACTTGAGATGAGATAGCATAGATAGCTAGAGAAGGGTCCTAGGCATTCTTGTCCATCCAATTGGCAAAAGATAAATCAAAAGCCAAATAACAACAATTGGATGTCGCCGAATGATCAAACACATACAGACCAACATGCTTACACAATAAGAATGATGAATAAAACATGGTGAACATGCACAAACGTCCTAGAAGCTATCAAGCACTTGGGCGATGACAAAGTTATCTATATATGAGTATATTGACATAGGATCCAAGTAAGAATACTTGATCATAGGTCATACTCATCGTTAAGCACAAGTGGGGTTACCACTTTTACATAAGCATTAATGTGTTCATATCCTTAGGAGATGCTTACACTCAAGTCTTAGAGTAAAGCTCCCCCTTGATATGATATCCCCACTAAGAGGGATCAACTAGCCATGGGTTTTGTCGTAAAAGACTTCAAGTAGGTGAAGTAGTGGTGGATGCTCAATGTTGATGAAGATCATCTTGAGTTGGGAGAAATCCTTCTTGTTTTCATACTCCTTTCACCTACATGGGTTAGTCCCAAAGGAAAAGGAACATATGCAAGAATATCTATGGACATGGAGTGAAGCACACATGGGATAATGTCCAAAGATGCATTAATTACCTTGTTCCTTGCTTACCTTTGAGGGAATGTGTGGCTCCTTGAACTAATGCATATGGTTGAGGTTTATTGCATATAGTTCTTGCCAAAATGAATAAGAGTGAATTTCATTTGCAGAGTCACCCCTCAAGAACTTCTAGTTCTTCCCCTTGGGAATCCACACCAAATTGATGGGAATCCTTGGAGTTGTGGTAGCACTTGTTGAGGTAGAGCTAGTAGTATCCTTGGGAATCCACTTGACCTTGGCTTGGGGTTCTTCTTCAAATAGGTCAATGTCATGTTGAAGCTTTCCTTTGCCTTTGTGGTCTTGTGGTAGAAGGCCATCTTGTGAGCTCGTTCCTTCGGAAGGAGTGGAATCACACTTCTCTTCTTGGGGAACAAACTTGGGTGTGGGATATGGACCTTCTTCCCAAACATCTCCGTTGATGTTGAAGTAGCCAACACCTTGTTTCTTCCGATGTCCTCCTTGCTTGCGCACAATTTGCGCAAATTGCTTACTTCCGGCAAGATTCTTGAAGACACCTCTCTCTATAATCCCTTTCAATAGATCATTTTCTTGCTCAAGTGTTAGTTTGCTAAGATAATTAGTGGAATCAATAGAGTTACTAGCAACAACTTATTGGATTTAGCTTTAGAATTGTTGTTACTATATGGAGAAACTTTCTTAACTTTGTTACTAGTGTTCCTAGGTTTAACTTGTGGAAGAAAGTTATACAAGAGTAATCATTTGGCTAGATAAGAAGAATTCTTCTTCCGAAGATCATCATTGATTGCTTTGAAGAACTCATGCTCTTGCTCCAAGTTGATCTTCTCGAAGCATAGCTTCTCATGGGTTCTTGCAAGCTTTCTATGATCTTCTAGAGTAGTCCCTTGAGCTAATTTAAGAGTTTTTAATTCTTGAGTTAGTCATTCAATTTCTTTCTTATCATCATCATTCGATTTCTCTTGACTAGCATGATAAATAGCAAGTTTATTTTCAGTGCATTCACTAGTTTTATCTAGAAGCAAGTCATCTTCTCCTAACAAGTCATCCTCATCACTATTGAAATCAAGATACTCAGGATGTGATACCTTGGTGCCTTTAGCCATGAAGCAGTTTCGGACTCCCTCATTTGGTGAATCAAATAAGTCATAGGAGTTGGTGGAAACAAGCGCAATCCCGGCAACACCTTCATCTTGACTATAGTCGGAGTTGGAGTGATAGCTTATCTCGGAGTGGTGATCAGACTCGGAGCCAAAGACCCATTCACCAACATGAGCTTGATGTCTTATTCTTGAACTGCTCTTGGTGTGTTTGTCCTTCTTCTCCGATTCCTTGCCTCTTCGTGAGTGTCTTCGTTCATAGTGATCTTCTCTACTCCTTCTCTCTCTACGAGGTGACTCATCTCTTGAGCTTCGACTTCAAGGTGAATCTTCTTTTCTTTTATAGGGAGCCGAGCACTCATTTGAGTAGTGTCCGGGCTTCCCACAATTGTAGCAGTTTCGGTCACGACTGGATGAACACTTCTCATCATGTCTTGAACTTGAGCTTCTATCTTTGCCTCTACTCTTGTAGAACTTGTTGAATTTTCTAAACATGAGGCTTATCTCTTCATCAGTGACAAGATTATCTTTTGAAGTAGCGAGAGCATCACATGAATTTTTATAAGCACCGCTTGACTTGTTGTGCAGCTCATTTTTGTCCTTGAGTGACATCTCATGAGCAATCCTACCAATGACTTCAGTTAGCATGGGATCTTTGTAATTTAGCATCATTTGGATCAATGTGCACACTGTGTCATACTTGCCATCAAGGGCTCTAAGTATCTTCTTGATGATGAATTTGTCAGTCATCTCTTCGCTTCCTAAGCCGGCAATCTAATTGGTGATGAGAGCTAGCCTAGAGTACATTTCAGCGACTCCTTCACCATCCTTCATCTTGAACTGGTTAACCTGACTTTGAAGGACACCCAACTTAGATTTTGTGACAGACTCAGTACCTTCGTGCATATCAACCAAAGTATCCCAAATTTCTTTTGCATTCTCAAGACAACTAATTTTGTTGAATTCTTCAGGGTAAAGGCAGTTGAAGATGATATCGCAGGCTTAAGCATTAAGTTGCAACATCTTTAGTTCATCAGCTGTCGCATCATGATCTGGTTCATGCCCATCACCAAAGAAGTTACCTTGCACACCAACAGAATAACAGCCCAAACATGAGGATTAAAGCCAAGTATATGCATTTTCATTTTATGCTTCCAACTAGCAAAATAAGTGCCACCAAAGTAAGGACCTCTACGATGATAATTTCCCTCACTCGATGCCATACTCTCTGATACGTCTCCGTCGTATATATAATTTTTGATTGTTTCATGCCAATATTCTACAACTTTCATATACTTTTGGCAACTTTTTTATACTATTTTTGGGACTAACATATTGATCCAGTGCCGAGTGCCATTTCCTGTTTGTTGCATGTTTTTTGTTTCGCAGAATATCCATACCAAAAGAAGTCGAAACGTAACAAAAACTTACGGGGATTTTTTTTGGAATATTTATGATTTTTGGGAAGAATAATCAACACGAGGCGGTGCACGGAGGGCCCACAAGCCCTGTAGCCGCCACGAGGAGGTACGGCGGCGGCTGGCAGGCTTGTGGCCACTCCTTAAGGCGGTTGGAGCCCTTCTTTCGCCGCAAGAAATATAATATCCGGAAGAAAATCGTGTTAACATTTCAGCCCAATCGGAGTTACGGATCTCCGGGAATTTAAGAAACGGTGAAACGCAGAATCTGGGAGCGCAGAAACAGAAGGACACAGAGAGAGAGATCCAATCTCGGAGGGGCTCTCACCCCTCCACCGTCATGGAGACCACGGACCAGAGGGGAAACCCTTCTCCCATCTAGGGAGGAGGTCAAGGAAGAAGAAGAAGGAGGTGGGCTCTCTCCCCCTCTCTCCCGGCGGCGCCGGAACGCCACCCGGGACATCATCGTGTGACGGCGTTCTACACCAACACCTCCGTCATCTTCACCAACATCTCCATCATCTTCCCCCATTTATATTCAGCGGTTCACTCTCCCGCAACCCTCTATACCCTCTACTTGAACATGGTGCATTATGATACATATTATTATCCAATGATGTGTTGCTATCCTATGATGTCTAAGTAGATTATCGTTGTCCTATCGGTGATTGATGAATTGCTATGATTGGTTTAATTTTCTTGTGGTTATGTTGCTGTCCTTTGGTGCCCATCATATGATTCCGCGCATGGATCACACCATAGGGTTAGTTGTATGTTGATGCATATGGGATTGAAGGGGGACCAATATATCTTATTGCTATGGTTGGTTTTACCTTAATGAACGTTAGTAGTTGCAGACGCTTGCTAATAGTTCCAATCATAAGTGCATATAATTACAAGTAAGGGATGACATGCTAGCAGAGGCCTCTCCCACATGATACTTGTTATCGATCTAGTAACGTAGTCAATTGCTTAGGGACAATTCCGCAACTCCTACCACCACTTTTCCACACTCGTTAGACACTCGTAGTTGTTTCTTTATCTAACCAGCCCCTAGTTTTATTTACGTGTTCTTTACTTTCTTGCAAGCCTATCCTATCACTCCTACAAAGTACTTTAGTGTCATACTTGTTCTAGGTAAAGCGAACGTAAAGTGTGCGTAGAGTTGTATCGGTGGTCGATAGAACTTGAGGGAATATTTGTCCTACCTTTAGCTCCTCGTTGGGTTCGACACTCTTACTTATCGAGAAAGGCTACAATTGATCCCCTATACTTGTGGGTTATCAAGACCTTTTTCTGGCGCCGTTGCCGGGGAGCAATAGCGTGGGGTGAATATCCTCGTGTGTGCTTGTTTGCTTTATCACTAAGTAGATTTATTTGCTGTTCTAAGTTGTTCTTTGTCTTTAGTTATGGATATGGAACACGAAATACCAAAAAAATTAGGTGTACTTGCTACTCATGGAGATGTTGAACCTCCTAAAACCCTCGATGCTCGTTATGTGGAAAATATTATGTAATTCTTTAATAATCCTGAGAAAGCCCCATTCAATTATATAATGGGATACACGTTGGATCAACGTGAATACTTTAGGGATTATCGCTTGACTCAAAAAGGGAAAATTTTATGGGACCAAATCCATTTGTTGAAATGGTATGCTTGGGAACTATGCAAGAGACATGGTGTTACTTGTTGCTCTAGGATGAAGGCTCCACTCCTTCCCTTTTCTTGTGAGTTTAATGATCATAGAACCTTGGCTTCTTATGCTAATGGTATATATGATTACTATGATGGGGATCAAATATAAGAGTTTTTTGCTTTTATGGGTGCTTATGAAATTGAGGCTCTGTTTAAAAGGTATGATGATAATGATGATGCTCCTTACCGATCTGAAAATTTGGCTATGCTTCGTTATTGTTATACTAATTATGAATATAATGCCCATATTGAACGATTTAAGGAGAAATCCTATGCTGCCCAAGAAGAGACTATTATTTTGCAGGAAATTATGGAAGAAGAAAATGCTGAAATTGTGAGCTCATTAGATGAAAAAGATGATGAGGAGAGCGAAGAGCAAAAGGAGGAAGAACGAACTAGCTACCCATGTCCACCTTCTAATGAGAGTAACTCTTCTACTCATACATTATTTAATTTCCCTTCGTTCTTACCGAAAGATGAATGCTATGATCCCTTGGATTCGTTTGAAATATCCCCTTTTGATGAACTTGATGCTTGCTACGCTTGTGGCCATGATGCCAATATGAATGATGCTTATGAAGATGAGCTAGCTATAGTTCCTTATGTTAGACATGATGATTTTGATGAATATATTATGCATGTGCTTGCTGCTCCTACTTGCAATTATTATGAGAGAGGAACTACATCTCCACCTCTCTATGTTTCCAATACGATAAAATTGCAAGAAACTGCTTATGCTATGTATTGGCCTTTTACTTGATGTGCACGAATTGTTCTTTTATGACATGCCAATGCATAGGAAGAGAGTTAGACTTCGTCATTGCATGATATATGTTACCTTGTGCTCACTACTAAATTACAAATCATTGCTAATTAAAATTGGCTTTGATATACCTTGGGATCCGGGTGGATCCATTACTTGAGCACTTTATGCCTAGCTTAATGGCTTTAAAGAAAGTGCTGCCTGGGAGACAACCCGAAAGTTTTAGAGAGTCATTTATTTCTGTTGAGTGATTTTATTTAGTTTAAATATATATATATATATATATATATATATATATATATATATATATATATAGAGGGGAACTTAAAACTTTTTCAAAATGAGAAGTGATTGAAAGGTGATGCATTGTGGAAGTGAGGGTCGACCTTGAACACTTGTGTTCATGCTCATGGAAACAATGTAGAATTTTTCATGGAAGTTTCTCACAAAAATAATTATCCCCTTGTATAATTCCTTTGTGTTTTTAAAAATAATGTGCCAAGTAAAGCCTTTACGATTAGTTTGGGTGATAGTTGTTTGATCACGCTGAGAAAAGACAGAAACTTTCTGATCACGAAATTAATTTTCATTTTTATTCTGGAAAAGCTTTTGAGTTCATTATTTTTGCTGCTGATTGATATGAAAAGTTTCCAGATGTTCGTAATTTTTCATATTTTTTGAGATATCAGAGATATACGGAATATACATATTGCTACAGACTGTTCTGTTTTGACAGATTCTGTTTTCTATGCATTGTTCTCTTATTCTGATGAATCTATGGGTAGTATCGGGGGGTATGAACCATGGTGAAGTTGGATTACAGTAGATATAATGCTAATATGAATTTAGAATGAGTTCACAACAGTACTTGAAGTGGTGATTTATTTTATTACACTAACGGATCTCACGAAGTTTTGTTGAGTTTTGTGTGATTGAAGTTTTCAAGTTTTGGGTGAGAGCACGATGGATGAAGGAATAAGGAGAGGCAAGAGCCTAAGCTTGGGGATGCCCCAGGTACCCCAAGGTAATATTCAAGGAAGACTCAAGCGTCTAAGCTTGGGGATGCCCCGGAAGGCATCCCCTCTTTCGTCTACAATCTATCGGCAATTTTACTCAGAGCTATATTTTAATTCGTCACATGATATGTGCAAATGCTTGGAGCGTCTTTTGTGTTTATTTTTCCTTTTTCTTTTATGCACCATGCTGGTATGAGATAGTCCTTGGTTGGCTTTATAGAATGCTTCTTGTGCTTCACTTATATCTTTTGAAGTTTGGATTGCCTGTTTCCCTACACATAGAAAACCGCCATTTGTAGAATGCTCTTTTGCTTCACTTATATTTGTTAGAGCGGGGCATATCTTTTGTAGAAAGAATTAAACTCTCATGCTTCACTTATACCTATTTAGAGAGTTAACAGGAGTTGGTCATTCACATGGTTAGTCATAAAATCCTACATAAAACTTGCAAATCACTGAATATGATATGTTTGATTCCTTGCAACAGTTTTGTGACATGAATATGTGATATTATAGTCATGCTAGTGAGTAATTGTGTATTTTTAGACATACTTGTGTTAAGGTTTGTGATTCCCGTAGCATGCACGTATGGTGAACCGTTATGTGATGAAGTCGGAGCATGATTTATTTATTGATTGTCATCCTCTGTGTGGAGGTCGGGATCGCGCGATGGTTAACTCCTACCAACCTTTCCCCTAGGAGCATGCGTGTAGTACCTTGTTTCAATGACTAATAGACTTTTGCAATAAGTATGTGAGTTCTTTATGACTAATGTTGAGTCCATGGATTATACGCACTCTCACCCTTCCACCATTGCTAGCCTCTCTAGTACCGCACAACTTTTGCCGGTGCATTACACCCACCATATAGCCTTCCTCAAAACAGCCACCATACCTACCTATTATGGCATTTTCATAGCCATTCCGAGATATATTGCCATGCAACTACCACCGTTCCGTCTCATTACATGTGCCACCACTTCCATATTGCCATTGCATGATCGTAAGATAGCTAGCATGATGTTTCCATGGCTTGTCCATTTTTTTATGTCATTGCTATGCTAGATCATTGTCACGGTACACTACCGAAGGCATTTCATATAGAGTCATCATTGCTCTAAGTATTGAGTTGTAAGTGTGATGATCATTATTAATAGAGCATTGTCCCATGTGAGGAAATAAAAGAGGCCAGCGAAGCCCATTTACAAAAAACACGCCAAAGATGCCCACCAAAATAAAAAATATATAAAAATAAAAAAGAGGCCAAAGAGCCCACAAAAAAATGAGAGAAAAGAGAGAAGGGACAATTGCTACTATCCTCTTTCCACACTTGTGCTTCAAATAGCACTATGATCTTCATGACAGAGAGTCTCCTATGTTGTCACTTACATATACTAGTGGGAAATTTTCATTATATAACTTGGCTTGTATATTCCAATGATGGGCTTCCTCAAAATTGCCCTAGGTCTTCGTGAGCAAGCAAGTTGGGTGCACACCCACTAGTTTCTTTTGTGAGCTTTCATACACTTATAGCTCTTGTGCATCTATTGCATGGCAATCCCTACTCACTCACATTGATATCTATTGATGGGCATCTCCATAGTCCGTTGATACACCTAGTTGATGTGAGACTATCTCCTCCTTTTTGTCTTCTCCATAACCACCATATTCTATTCCACCTATAGTGCTATGTCCATGGCTCACACTCATGTATTGCGTGAAAGTTGAAAAAGTTTGAGAACACTAAAGTATGAAACAATTGCTTGGCTAAAACCGGGGTTGTGCATGATTTAAATACGTTGTGCGGGGAAGATGGAGCATAGCCAGACTATATGATTTTGTAGGGATAACTTTCTTTGGCCATGATATTTTGAGAAGACATGATTGCTTTGTTAGTATGCTTGAAATATTATTGTCTTTATGTCAAATTATAGACTATTGCTTCGAATCACTCGTGTTTTAGTATTCATGCCATGATTAGATTATATGATCAAGATTATGCTAGGTAGCATTCCACATCAAAAATTATCTTTTTTATCATTTACCTACTCGAGGACGAGCAGGAATTAAGCTTGGGGATGCTGATACGTCTCCGTCGTATCTATAAATTTTTGATTGTTTCATGCCAATATTCTACAACTTTCATATTCTTTTGGCAACTTTTCTATACTATTTATGGGACTAACATATTGATCCAGTGCCTAGTGCCAGTTCCTGTTTGTTGCATGTTTTTTATTTCGCAGAATATCCATACCAAACGAAGTCCAAACGTAAAAAAAACTTACGGGGATTTTTTTGGGATATTTATGATTTTTGGGAACAAGAATCAACGCGAGGCGGTGCACGGAGGGCCCACAAGCCCTGTAGCCGCCACGAGGAGGTACGGCGGCGGCTGGCAGGCTTGTGGCCACTCCTTAAGGCGGTTGGAGCCCTTCTTTCGCCGAAAGAAAGATAATATACGGAAGAAAATCGTGTTAACATTTCAGCTCAATCGGAGTTACGGATCTTCGGGAATTTAAGAAACGATGAAACGCAGAATCCGGGAGCGCAGAAACAGAAGGACACAGAGAGAGATAGATCCAATCTCGGAGGGGCTCTCGCCCCTCCGCCGCTATGGAGACCATGGACCAGAGGGGAAACCCTTCTCCCATCTAGGGAGGAGGTCAAGGAAGAAGAAGAAGGTGGGGGGCTCTCTCCCCTCTCTCCCGGCGGTGCCAGAACGCCGCGCGGGACATCATCGTGTGACGGCGATCTACACCAACACCTCCATCATCTTCACCAACATCTCCATCATCTTCCCCCATTTATATTCAGCGGTTCACTCTCCCGCAACCCGCTGTACCCTCTACTTGAACATGGTGCTTTATGCTACATATTATTATCGAATGATGTGTTGCTATCCTATGATGTCTGAGTAGATTATCGTTGTCCTATCGGTGATTGATGAATTGCTATGATTGGTTTAATTTGCTTGTGGTTATGTTGCTGTCCTTTGGTGCCCATCATATGATTGCGCGCATGGATCACACCATAGGGTTAGTTGTATGTTGATAGGACTATGTATTGGCAGGCTAGAGTGACAGAAGCTTCAAACCTAGCATAGAAATTGATGCCTATGGGATTGAAGGGACCAATATATCTTATTGCTATGGTTGTGTTTTACCTTAATGAACGCTAGTAGTTGCGGACGCTTGCTAATAGTTCCAATCATAAGTGCATAGAATTCCAAGTAAGGGATGACATGCTAGCAGAGGCCTCTCCCACATGATACTTGCTATCGATCTAGTAACGTAGTCAATTGCTTAGGGACAATTCCGCAACTCCTACCACCACTTTTCCACACTCGTTAGACACTCGTAGTTGTTTATTTATCTAACCAGCCCCTAGTTTTATTTATGTGTTCTTTACTTTCTTGCAAGCCTATCCTATCACTCCTACAAAGTACTTCTAGTTTCATACTTGTTCTAGGTAAAGCGAACGTAAAGTGTGCGTAGAGTTGTATCGGTGGTTGATAGAACTTGAGGGAATATTTGTCCTACCTTTAGCTCCTCGTTGGGTTTGACACTCTTACTTATCGAGAAAGGCTACAATTGATCCCCTATACTTGTGGGTTATCACTCTCCTAGGTTGCTAAACCAGTGAAATGGAGACCAAAGCTCTGATACCACTTGTAGGATCGAAAGTATGTCTAGAGGGGGGGGGTGATTAGAATACTTGACAAGATATTTTTTTTGCCTTTTCCCAGTTTTACTTGAGAAGCGTAAATAGAGGAGTAAGGTAGGGAGATCAAACGCATGAGGTTGACACAACAATTTTTCGCATGGTTCTCGTAGGTGGCGCTATCATACGTCCATGTTAGTGGAGACTTCAACCCACGGAGGGTAACAGCTGTGTGAGTCCACGGAGGGCTCCACGCACGGAGGGTCCACAAATAAGCGACCTTGTCTATCCCACCACGGCTTCCGTCCACGGAGGACTAGCCTTACTCACGATAGATCTTTATGAAGTAGGGGATCTCCTTGCCCTTACAAACATCTTGGTTCAACTCGACAAAACGAAGTAGGAGGCTCCCAAGCGACACCTAACAAATCTAGGATGCACCACCCTCCAAAAGGTAATAGATGTGGTAGATCAATCAACTCCTTGCTCTTGTGCTTCTAAAGATAGTCTCCTCAACACAAATTAGTCTCTCACAAAATATGCATGGGTAGGAGAGGTTGATTTGGTGGAAAGCAGTTTGGGGAGGCTAGAGATCAAGTTTCAAATGATTGGATTGGAATATCTTGGTGATAACACATGAGTAGGTGGTTCTCTCTCAGAAAATGGATCTGGAAATGAAATGTGTGTTCGGAGTGTTTCTCCCATGAATGAGAGGTGGATGAAGGGGTATATATAGGCACCAGCCAAAATCCAACCATTACACACAAAAGAGAAAACTCGGTGACACCAAAGTTGGAAACTCGATGGTACCGACTAGCACTAAAGGTGTGAACTTTTGAATCTCGGTGAGACCGATATATACAACTCGGTGGCACCGAAAAGGTGACTAAAGGTCAGATGGAAAAACTCGGTGGCACCGATACTCAAACTCGGAAATTCTAATTTTCTGTATCTTGGCAACTGAATGTTGGTCACCCAAACTCGGTAGCATCGATGCAATTTCAGTTGCACTGATTTGGTGGGAATGGCTAGGGTTTTGGCTGAGGTTCAAACTCGGTGAGTCCAATGTGGAAATGTTAGTGACACCGAATTTGTGAATGTGGAACTTGACAGAGTGGATATGTGGGAAAAAAGATTGAGTGTTTTGGTGGCTAACTTTGAGTATTTGAGCAATCAGTTCATTTTACTACCTCACCCCCTTTTAATAGTATTGGCTTTCCTATGGACTCAATAAGTGATTTCTCACAAATATAAAATGAAGAGTCTTCTAGCTTGAAGCTTGAGCCGATATTATTCCTTTATTGCATCAAGGGGCATCTCCACAAAAACCTTAAGCCATAGCATCTTTTGAACTTTTCTGAAATATACTTGGAAAACACATTAGTCCAATGATGCATATGTTGTGATCAATTATCAAAACCACCCTCAGGAGCAATTGTGCTTTCACCTAGAGATTGTTCTTCGTGGATGCTTTGGCATCCTAGAAGCTTGGTGGTGCCTCGGAGCTCAATCATTGTGGTGTAAAGCTCTGGGCAATCGTTAGGATCTCCAATTAAGTTGTGGAGATTGCCCCGAGCATTTGTGGTCACCTTGAAGCCATATGCAATTGTGGTGAAGCTTCGTGGTGCTGTTGGGAGCCTCTAATTAAGTTATGGAGATTGCCCCAACCTTGTTTGTACGGGTTCGGTGACCGCCCTCAAGGGTCCCTGATGTCTACGCATGCTTGTATTCTTGTAGACTATGTTGGGCCTCCAAGCGCAGATGTTTGTAGGACAGGAGCAATTTCCCTCAAGTGGATGACCTAATGTTTATCGAACTGAGGGAAGTACAGGTTGAAGATGGTCTCTCTCAAGCAACCCTGCAATTAAGAAACAAGAAGTCTGTTGTGTCCCAACACACCTAATAAAATGGTAAATTGTATAGGTGCACTAGTTCAGCGAAGAGATGGTAAAATATGGGTGATAGGTGTGGCAAAGAAAGGTAATATAAATCTGTAATAAAAAATACAGCAAGGTAGCAAGTAAAAAAAGTGAGCATAAACGGTGTAACAATGGTGAGAAACAAGGCCTAGGCTTCATACTTTCACTAGTGGCAACTCCCAACAACATTAACATAGTCTAATCACATGATATTTCCACTAAAACATGCAATGGTGACGTACTCTCGGAGGTCATTCCTTTGTGATCAAGAGAGGAAGAGAATTATGTAGGGCTAAAAAACCACACCTCAAAGTTCGTAGTTCTCATCCATGGATTTAATGTCACCGCGGCCATCCAAAGAGAGTACCACAATCACCACAACATATCTCAAGGATAGTCAAAGACAAGCACCAAGAGACTCTCAATCTTCAACAAATTCACAAAAGAGGAAATCACTCATGAAAATATTCTTCTAATCCATGTTCAATAGACCACTTTCACCATGGTCTCGGGGATAATACTAGATAAGATCAAGTGAGTACATCAATCTAATACATAGAAGAAGGGGAAACATCATGGGATCACCCTAGATAAAACATATCCTATGATCACAATCAAGATCACATCATGGGAGAGAGAATTAACCACATAGCTACTCTAGAACACCTCAGCCCCGAGGAGGATCTACTCCCGCTTCATGGAGGGAGGCAGCAACGTCGATGGAGATGAATCCGGGGGCACTTCCCCGTCCCGGTAGGGTCCCGGCACAGGAATTCTGGTCCCCCGAAACTTGTTGGTGATGGCGGCGGGAATCGGAATTGCTTTTGGAGAAAAGGGTTCCGGAATCAGGGTTTCCTCCACGGGGGTAAAAATAGGAGCCAAGGTAGGGCACTAGAGGGGGTTGGCCCCACCCAGGCAGCCTCCTCGCGCGGCCAGGGGGCAGGCTGCGCCACCAGGTCGCCTGGAGGCCTGGTGTCCCCCCTCTGGCCCTCCTTCGCTCGTCTAGAGTCTTCTGGAACGCTGATTTTTTTTGGAATTTTTCGGCCACTCTAAATATGGGTATAAACCTGCAATTCACAGACATCAGCAAACAAAAACTGGCACTGGGTGCACTGAGTTAGTAGGTTAGTCCAAATATGTTGAAAAAGGTATGAAAGTGTACAAAACACATAGCAATATCACCCAAAACTTGCATGGACCAAGCAAAAATTATGGATACGTTTGGGACGTATCAGTCCCTTAGTGGAATCACGACATCTTGCATTGTGCGAGGGCGTGAGGAGATTACAGTGGCCTTAGTGGCATCTTGGGGTAGCATTGTGCCTCCATACCGCTCCAAACGAAGATTAGCATCCGCAAGGGTGTGAACTTCGGGATACATCGTCGTCTCCATGTGCCTCGGTTATCTCTTACCCAAACCCTTTACTAATGCACTTTACTTTGTGATAGCCATATTGTTTCTTGTTATATATCTTGCTATCACTTAGTTGTTTCTCTTGCTTAGCATAAGTTGTTGGTGCACATGGTGAGCCTAGTTGTTTTAGGTTTTGTGCTTGACAAATTAAATGATAGTTTTATTTCGCATTTGTTCAAGCCAAAACCGTAATTATTTTAAAGCTCCTATTCACCCCCTCTAGGCGACATCCACATCCTTTCAATGTGTATTTTTTTAAAAAATTGACACACCCTACCCCACCTCCCCTACTAGTGATTTGTACAATTTAGTCAGTTGTTCAAGCCAACTTCCTATTACTCGATGTGCAACTCCTTCCCCTAACTACTTGTGGATATGTAGTTTCGGTTGGCGGGGGCAACAAACAGAGTTGCACAAAGTCTGCTAGGAAGTTGGCCGGAGCAACATATAAAGTTGCACATCTCACAGCCAGGGATAGTTGGATGGTGAAAATTTCATATTCACGGGGGTAGTGAAAAGTTACATATTCATGAGGGTAGTAAAAGTTGCATACAAACGGGGTGCTAAAGTTGCGCACCCCACTAGAGCGGTGGTTCAGAGTGATAATAGGGAAATTCACTACAGGAATGAGAGACTTTGCCGTCTGCCATGGCGGACGGCAAAGGGGAGCACCCCGGACGGCAAAGGCCTTTGTCCGTCTGCAGACCGCAGACTACACGACAAAGAAAAATCCGGTGAAGAGATTCTTTGCCGTCTGCCTTGCTCCTGCGGACGGCAAAGAAACTTTGCCTCACGGGAGCAGACGACAAAGAACATGGACGACAGATCCGGGGGCTACGACTGTCAAGTGGTAACGACAGCCTTTGCCGTTTGCTGGGCCCACCATTCCTTTGCCGTCGGCCATGGCTCCCTTTGTCGTCTGCCAGGGGCCCCCTTTGGTGTCTGGCATGGCCCCCTTTGCTATCCGTGGGCGGACGACAAAGATGGCAAATAGGTCTGACCTTCACGGCCTTTGCCGTGTGCTGCGCTCCCTTTGCCGTCGGTGGGTGGACGGCAAAGAAAACAAAATGCCCCTGTTTATTTTAATTTTTTATTATATCCAACAATTTTTACAAGAATATATGATATATATATATATATATATATATATTTCATAGAAATAATGTTGTTGCCGTACTAATAACCATATTAAAATAAGTTTCATCCATACATACATACATATTATGCAAGTTTCATCCGTACCAAACCATATATTACAATAGTTTCATCCACACATGGAAAGTTTCATATCCATATATTACAATAGTTTCATCCGTACATATTATCAAAAAAATAATACAAGTAACCCAAGCACTCCATCAATCCAAGCTTCCGTGAAGTGAATGTAATCTTCAAAATGGGATATAAGAAAGTTAGAAGAAGAAGAGAAGTAAGCTAAGTATAGGACATTTTTGATTAAATATGCCATTTTGGAGCTAATTTGCCATTTTTGATTAAATAGGCCATTTTGGAGCTAACTAAGCTAATTATAGGCCATTTAATAGCTAAGTTAGGTACAATAGGTCATTTTGTAGCTACATAAGCTTATTATGTCATTTAGGAGAGAACTTAGCTAAGTATAGGTCATTTTTTTATTAAATAGGCCATTTTGGAGCTAATTTAGCTTACTACTTCATCTAGGAGGAAACTTAGCTAAGTATATGTCATTTTAGAGCTACATAGGTAAAATAGATCATTTAGGAGCTAACTATGCTAATTAAGCCATTTTGGAGCTAACCAAGCTAATTATAGGCCATTTAATAGCTAAGTTAGGTACAATAGGTCATTTTATAGCTACGTAAGCTTATTATATCATTTATGAGAGAACTTAGCTAAGTATAGGTCATTTTTTATCAAATAGTCCATTTTGGAGCTAATTTAGCTTACTACGTCATCTAGGAGGAAACTAAGCTAAGTATATATCATTTTAGAGCTACTTAGGTAAAAATAGGTCATTTAGGAGCTAACTATGCTTATTAAGTCATTCTAGAGCTAAATAACCTAATTATAGTCCATTTAATAGCTAAGTTAGGTACAATAGGTCATTTTGTAGCTAGGTAAGCTTATTATGTAATTTAGGAGAGAACTTAGCTAAGTATAGGTCATTTTTTTATTAAATAGACCATTTTCGAGCTACTTTAGCTTACTACATCATCGAGCAGGAAACTAAGCTAAGTATATGTCATTTTAGAGCTACTTAGGTAAAAATATGTCATTTAGGAGCTAACTATGCTTATTAAGCCATTTTGGAGCTAACTAAGCTAATTATAGGCCAGTTAATAGCTAAATTAGGTACAATAGGTCATTTTGGAGCTAGTTAAGCTTATTATGTCATTTAGGAGAGAACTTAGCTAAGTATAGGTCATTTTTTATTAAATAGGCCATTTTGGAGCTAATTAAGCTTACTACGTCATCTAGGAGGAAACTAAGCTAACTATATGTCATTTTAGAGCTACTTAGGTAAAATAGGTCATTTAGGAGCTAACTATGCTTATTATGCCATTTTGGAGCTAACTAAACTAATTATAGGCCATTTAATAGCGAATTTAGGTACAATAGGTCATTTTGGAGCTAGGTAAGCTTATTATGTCATTTAGGAGAGAACTTAGCTAAGTATAGGTCTTTTTATTAAATAGGCCATTTTGGAACTAATTAAGCTTACTACGTCATCTAGGAAGAAACTAAGCTAACTATATGTCATTTTAGAGCTACTCAGGTAAAAATAGGTCATTTAGGAGCTAACTATGCTTATTATGCCATTTTGGAGCTAACTAAGCTAATTATAGGCCATTTAATAGCTAAGTTAGGTACACTAGGTCATTTTGGAGCTAGGTAAGCTTATTATGTCATTTTGGAGAGAACTTAGCTAAGTATAGGTCATTTTTTATTAAATAGGCCATTTTGGAGCTAATTAAGCTTACTACGCCATCTAGGAGGAAACTAAGCTAACTACATGTCATTTTAGAGCTACTTAGGTAAAAATAGGTCATGTAGGAGCTAACTATGCTTATTATGCCATTTTGGAGCTAACTAAGCTAATTATGTCATTTAGGAGGAAACTAAGCTAAGTATAGGTCATTCTAGAGCTAACTTGGGTAAAATATGTCATTTTGGAGCTAAGGTAAGGTAAGTAAACATCATTATGCGGTTGTTAAGCAAAACACTAGAAAAAACATACCATTCTCGTCAGCACGGCGGTGAAGTACGGTGGCTCTAGCTTGTTTCACCTAGAGAAGGCTGACCTAGAGAAGGCTCCACTGTAGAAGCGTCGCGCGATGCGTTTCGGGAGATATTCTGCACCAAACATCGTTTGCAATGTGTCGTTAGCATGATGACACTCAAAAGATCACTGCATTGAAATGAAACTCACCGTCCCCGCCATGTTAATGACTGGCATCGCCGGAGGGATGTGGCCGGTCTTCTCGCACGTAGACTGTACATTTGGTTTCGACGAGTCAATTTTTTTAGTTATTAATGAAACGAACATTAAAATGCAAGATTTGACAAATATGAAGAAGAAACTTACCACTAAGAGCTCATACATGGCCCTGTTAGACGCATCATTCCGTGCCCACTCCGCCTCAAACAACACATCCGTCCTCTCCTCCATCTCCTTCATCTCCTTATCCTCCGCCGCCAAAAGCGCCTGATTTGCCTCTCTCTCTTTCAGAATAGCAGCCTGCAACACAACTCGTTGTTAGCACTATAATCATATTGGTTCGCACACACAACGTAATGCGGAAAGATAGTTGACTCCATTAAACTAACCTCGATGGCGAGCTCGATTGGCCATGGACGAGGTGTTATCTCAGGATAGGAGCTCATTTGGCGTGCCTTTATCTGTCGAAGTGTGCCAGGACAACGTATAAGGCCGTCTCCAATGGAGATCGAGCCATGGGGCCTCCCGTTGCCAGCTATCATCACCAGCTCTGGATCAATAGGCCCGTGGCTCGGGTTAAAGTTCTCTCCTTTCCTTGCCTTCCCGTGATCTATGTACTTCAGTAGCTTGTGGTGGGACGAGATGTTGGTGAAGTTTTCATGATGATCGAGGCCAGACTCAGAGAATGCTTTCACCTTCTTGTACGAGGATGTATGGGCCATCGCATAGAGGTCGTACATCAGTGGCACCTCCGTCTTATTGTGACGCGCCTAAAAGGTAGAGAGAGGAAAAATGTATTAGTAAAGGGCTCAAGCTAGCATTAATAAGGAATTTCATGAGTCATGAAGCAAACCACATACCCACTTATCACCAAACCCATTTAAGTTGACGCTCCCTTGATGGTGTGGCACACCAACCATTTATCCACGCCTCTCCTCGGCATTGTTGTGGCTGGCCTCCCACTTTTTGGAGCACCACTAATCCACCAAGGCCTCCCAACAATCCATCTTATGCACACACCATCTCGGGGGCACCTAAGTTAATAAAGAGAAATTTGAGTGCTACGCGTAAGAATCAAATCAAGGAAACTAACTACAAGGCCTTAATATATAATATGTAATTACCTTCATGTAATGCTCCTTCTCCATCTTAGAATCGTGGCACTTCACCTTATCCTTCCTAATACGCCGCGAGGTGTAGTAGTCTCGAACAGCCTGCACCCGAGCCTCGTGCCGAAAGTTTTGAATTAGGCGGTGGCATTCGGTTTCGATAACCTTTGCCGCGTCCTCCTCGTATCCCTCCTCACACCTGTAGAAGGTCTACAAACGAGACAACACTGATTAGTGCAATAACTAGATATTGTTGATTTTTAATTGTGTAAAGGAGAAATTACCCAGAACTGTCTGATCACCATGTCGGCCCTTGTGTGGCACAAAACATCGTCGATCTCCACCTCCCGCGGGGCCGGGGCACCCAAGTAGTGCTCCGAGGTCATTCCTACCTCTCGACCCCGACCGGGCAACGTAATAAACCCTGGGAAGTTTTGCCGGCAAAGCACACCAAGGACGCTATTGGGCTGGCGGACACCCTTGGGAACAATCCAACCCCTGCAGTATGACAAATTAAAGCCAAAGCATTAGATATTTGAGAAAACGTGAAGGCAAAAGGTTAAATAAGAGTAAATTAACTTACTTCTCCCCATTTGGCTTAATCGACCACCTCTGCTCGTGGGTCGCCGACATGAGCCGGAGCCCCGTACTACCATGGTGGTAGACGGTGGCCCCCTCACCCAGCTCCTCGTCACTATCAGCATGGCCACTTGGCTCCGAATGACCCAGATCAGTCCAGGTATCCCACTGGGTCTCTTGGTATGTACCCTCATCCCTGCTTTTCTCCGGAGTCTCCTGGAACGAAGCCTCTGGGACATGAATCTCGTGGATCGAAGGCTCGTCGACCGGAGGCTCGTGAACCGGAGACCGTGTAGCCTCCACCTCAGATGGGTCCACCCTAGCAGTCCTATGCTCACGTGAATCAGCTTGGGGTGGCGGCAAGGAAGGTGTGGCATCCACCCTACCTCTCTCGCGAGGGGTCTACCTCCTCTCACGGGGGTCGTGAGAGTCGAAGAAGCAGCCACTCCATGCAGAGTAGAGAGCAACGCTCTCCGAAGAGGCGAGACAGGAATGGAAGTACCCATCCCACCAATCGTAGACGAAGAAGGAGCCGCGGAGTGCTTTCGACCCTTTCCCACCATATTTGAACACCTGCCATGACAAAGAGTAAATGAAATTAGTACAACATAAATACCAACATGAGTAACAAAATGTATATAATTGAAGTGTATCATCATCATAAATACCAACATGACTAATAAAATTTATATATGTATATAATAATAGTTGAATACCTGACATGAACTAATAACAATCTTGATCGTCTGTATATGCTTCGGGGCCAATAAATGCATCATGATCATCACTATCATCAATAAATGCATCATCATCATCACTATCAGGAAGAACATGTGGAAGGCCTCCATTATGTAATCGGTCAAGAAGTGACATGTCATCCGCAACAGTAACCTATTCTTCTTCCGGCTCTTCCTGTTCCGGCTCAGGGGTTAAGAAGGATTCACTGTTGCTGTCTACTTCAATGTTCCGGGGTGAAATAGAGCGGTTCTTGAAACGTTTTTTGGACATACGTGTTTCTTGGAAGAATTCTCCTTCATATGTGTCTGGGTTAATGTGAGGTTTGTAATCCTCTTCATTGAGGGTAGGTGGTCTAAAACGTGGCAGGACTTCATAAACGACATCCCAACCTTTCAAATTTGGATCAGTTTGGTAGGCCCACGGTAGATATAAAACTTGTGTTGCCTGTTGAGCCATAATATAGACGTCGGGAACTAGTCCTATATGTTCATGAGTCCTTCTAGTCTCCCTCGTTTCCAACCAATAACATTTGAATACTACGATGGTCGGTGGGTTTTCACTATAGAATAGAAGTTCATAAATTGCTTCAACTCTTCCATAATACTCGGTACACTACTAGGAAAAACCTTATAGGTAGGAGCGTATTAGTAGCGCTGGAAAGTAGAAAGCGCTACTGCTATTAAGCAGTAGCACTGGACATCACGCAACGCTACTGCTAAAGTCCTTAGCAGTAGCGCAGGCCTCATAATCTGCGCTACTGATAAACAGGGACCAACGAGGCCTCCCGCAGTACCTATAGTAGCAGCGTCGTTCCTAAACCTGCGCTATTGCTGAGTTCAATATCAGTAGTGTTGCGCAGTATCCAGCGCTACTGATAAAAGGGGCCCAACGACGTAACCACAGTAGCTGTAGTAGCAGCGCCGGCTTGGTGAAAGCGCTACTGCTAAGTACAATAGCAGTAGCGCTCTTCCGGAACCACCGCTACTGCTATGTTCAGTTAACACCCCCACCGCGGCCTCAAAATTTCCTAACTCCCCCAATCCCCCACCCCCTCTCCTCGATTTCAAGCCACCTCCGCCTCCCTCACCTCCCTCGCCGTCGCCGTCGTTGTCGTTATCGCCGCCTCCCTCGTCGTTGCCACCGCCCCCTCCCCTCGTCGCGGCCACCGCCCCCTCCCCTCGCCGCAGCCACTGCCCCCCTCGCTGCCGCCTCCCTCGCCATCGCCACCGCCCCCTCCCACTCTGGTAAGCCCCCACAGCGGCCTTGATCTTGTCCACGGCATCGTACCCACATAGAGGGATTGTTGTTTTCTCAGTTTGTTGGTTTCTGGAGGTTGGGTGTAGCAGAATGGAGGCATCACAACCCTGCAAAAGGTCATTATAAAAGATACACTGTTAGATTTGTACGCATGTATGTATATTTCAGTAAAAGTTTATGGAAATATATAGTACTATTTCCACCTTAACAGTGTTAATCTACTCTTAAAGGTTGGTAGTTATAATTAGAAAGTTCAATGCATGCTTTCTGGACAGTCTCATGTTTATTCCACAAGGGACACATGGAGTAGTATGTTTATTAGTTTATATAGAATGAAAATGATAAGACAACTTCTTCGTTGTTTGTGACCACATAAATGGATTTAGTTCATGCTATGCCATGTTGATCATTGGTCATCTAAACTTGGGGAAAATAACCCTTGTCAGATGATCCTTGATCATCTGAAATTGTTGGTGTTGTTCACCTAAAGGTTGATGATTTCAAGTACCTAGACTTAGTAAGAAACACCTCTTGCATAATTTAGGTTTAAAACATAAATCTTATTTTCTATACCCTAGAAGCTTAATAAGTTATTTGTTTGCAAGAAGCTAAGATGCAAACGTTTGATGCCGCTACTCGAAAATCACTGTGCCCTAAACATTTTGAGCGATTTTCTTATATCCCATCTAGGGGAGCTTCTGGAGGTATTGTCACGATCTGGAATAGTAATGTTTCCACAGGCACTACGTTTGTCGAGAAAGACTTTGCCCTTGGAACGCAGTTTAAATCAAATCACTCAGCTCATCAATGGAGGCTACTGAATATCTATGGTCCCTGCCAGGGAGAACGAAGAACTTTATTTACAGAATGGTTGTTTGACCTAAACATCCCGACATCAGAAGACTGGTTGCTGATTGGGGACTTCAACTATATCAGAGACCCAGTGAACCGTAACAGACCGGGAGGAGATGTACATGACATGTTCACGTTCAATGAGTTCATCAGCGAGCAAGCGCTTACGGAACTTCCAATCAAAGGTAGAACCTATACCTGGTCTAATATGCAACAAAATCCGCTCTTAGAACAGCTAGACTGGTTTTTCACCTCTCTGAACTGGTCCATATCTTTCTCCAACACTATGGTGCACCCTCTAGCAAGACCTATCTCGGATCATATCCCTTGCTCCATTGTGATACAGACGAAAATTCCTAAAAATAGAAGCCTTCGGTTTGAAACCTTATGGATAGCACACCCAGGTTTCATGCCCACGTTCTCCTCTGCATGGTCTAGACCGATCCGATATGGCAAAGATGGCAATGCAGCTTCGGTCATCTGTCAGAAAATGAAGGCAGTAAGGGTAGCTCTGAAAAGATGGAGCAAGAACATCTCTCGTCTCTCTATTGCCATTGACAACACCAACAAAGCCCTGCTGGAGATCGATGCGATTGAAGACAAAAGAACTCTCACCACCCGGAGAAAAACTTCTGGTCTATACTCAAATCACACATCATCAGGCTACTACAATACCAGAAGAAATATTGGAGTAAAAGATGCACGGTTAGGTGGATCAAATTCGGAGATGAGAACACCAAGTTCTTCCAATCAATGGCGACCGAACGGTATCGACGCAATTGCGTAACTACCCTTACAACTACGGATGGCAATGTAGTTGAAGATCACAAGGACAAAGAGGTTGTCTTATTTGAAACATACAGAGAGAGAATGGGTGCGTCTAGACCACCCGACATACGCTTCGACCTCACATCACTTCTAAGAACAGAGATCGATTTTGATGCACTCACTATTCCTTTTGAGAGATCGGAGATTGATGAAGTTGTCAAACAAATGCCAGCAGATCGAGCACCAGGACCGGATGGGTTTAATGGAGGCTTTCTGAAGGCTTGCTAGTCAGTCATCAAAAATGATTTCTATGGACTCTGTGAAGAATTCCACAAGGGCTTGCTTAACCTAGAATCCCTCAACTATGGATATATCACACTGATCCTAAAGTCGACCTCGCCTGAAACAGTAAATGATTACCGGCCGATCACGCCGCTTAGCTGTTGCCTTAAGATGATTACTAAGATCCTCTCCCAACGGCTTCAGAAGACCATCTTGCGGATTGTGCACCATAATCAATATGGTTTTCTCCGGGGGAGATCGATCCATGACTGTCTGGCGTGGGCTTTCGAATATATTCACCAATGCCAAGTGTCTCGGAATAAGATAGTGCTACTTAAGCTTGACTTCGCCAAAGCATTTGATACAGTTGAACACTCGGCGATGATCAAAATCATGAAGCATATGGGTTTTAACTCGAGATGGATTAGTTGGATCAAGTGCATTTTCTCCTCAGGGAAATCTTCGGTGCTGTTGAATGGAGTCCCTGGACGACAGTTTCCATGCAGATGTGGGGTCAGACAAGGAGATCCCCTCTCCCCTCTGATATTCATTTTGGCTGCAGATCTCCTCCAAACTGTGATCAACAAAGCGATGGTTGATGGGGATCTTACGCATCCCATCAACTCTAGAGGACCTGAGGATTTCCGGTGATACAATATGCTGACGACACGATCATTGTGATGCCAGCTTGTCCTGTCCAAGCCGCTAAGATGAAGGGCATTCTAGATGACTATATTGCGACCATCGGGCTGAAGATCAACTATCAAAAGTCGACGCTGGTCCCATCAACTTGTCCCCCAATGAAAGCGACGCCATTGTGACGATTTTTGGGTGCGTGAGAGCCGCCATGCCATTCACATACCTGGGACTACCGCTGGGCACATCCAAACCCACGGTTTTGTACATGACTCCGCTGGTTTGTAAGGCAGAGAGGAAGATAACGACAGCCATGTCGATGATGTTGTATGCGGGCAAGCTAGCTCTAATGAACTCCCTCATCACATTGCTACTCATTTTCCCCATGGGGACTCTTCGGATCCCACCGACGATTGTGGAACAGATCGATAAGATACGAAGGAGGTGTCTGTGGAGGAAGAAGGTGACTGATGGTTTTAAAAGCAATGCGCTTGTAGCCTGGGAGGTGGTGTGTAAACCCAAAGATAATGGTGGACTTGGGGTTCTAAGTCTCAGACTACAAAATGATACCATGCTTCTGAAGATGCTGCACAAGTTCTATAATCGTCGTGATATTCCCTGGGTCTCACTGATCTGGAACACACACTATGCGGATGAGGTGCCGCATGTGCGGGGACCGTGTGGATCTTTTTGGTGGCGGGAGCTGATTAAACTCATGCCTCTGTTTAGGGGGGTGACCAGAGTGCAGGCTAACAATGGTCGGTCCGCGCTGTTTTGGAAAGATGATAGGAACAATGCGGTATATGAAGACAAATTCCCTAGGGCATTCTCTTTTGCTAGCTGTGAAGATGTTTCCGTCCAAAACTTCCTGAGCATGCAATCGTTGCAAGAGATGTTCCTGCTACCGCACTCAGTGCAGGCTCACGATGAAGTCAAGCTGCTGTAGGAAGAAATACGCGAGAGGATGCCCAACCCTAATGCAGATAGATGGACATGCACCTGGGGAGCTGACGACTTCAAGACATCGAAATATCGTAGGTTTTGCTTCAAAGGGGTTGTTGCCCATGCAGCTTTCGGCTGGCTGTGGAAATCAAAATGCACGCCGAAGACCAAGGTGTTTGGTTGGTTCCTACTGATGGATAGGCTTAACACAAGAAATATGCTCAAAAGAAGACGACACTACAATATAGGTTCTACGTTGGATTGTCTGCTGTGTGGCCTTCATGTGGAGGAGACGCTTGAACACCTCTTCTTTGGGTGCGGGTTTAGCCAAAGTTGCTGGGAGCTGTTAGGGATTATATGGGCTGCTTTTGATCATAGACTGGTGGTGTTGCAACATCAGAAGATGACGCATCCCCGGAAGATGTTCATGGAAATCTTCCTGGTAGCAGCTTGGAGTCTGTGGAAAGAAAGAAACAACAAATGCTTTGAGAATGTGACACCTTCCCTAGACTCTTGGAGACATAGATTTGTAAAGGACTTCTCCAACCTTAGACATAGGGTGCTAGCTAGCAAGGCACATCTAGTGGAAAAACACTGTTGCATCTTTGTTGATCCCCCCTAGGGGTGTAAAACCCTCCACCACCCTCCACCACCCCCCTTCCACCCACCCCCACCTTTACCACTTGCCTATCATCCCCACACCCCCATGTACATGTAACATTGTCAGCTTGTTTATATATACATGCAGTAGGAGCCTTTCCTACTGTCTTACACTAAAAAAAATTAGAGTTGAAGTTCTCTCAAAATATTGTTGCAAAGCAGGTACTTATGACAATTTGGTGAGAAACAAAAAATTAAGCTCATGTTTTTTCTTACCTCGCATCTAGCAAATGTTGTATTTGAAATGTAGTGCACATTATTATTCGAGTGTTGTCGGAATGTCTGAGTGGCCTATGTTTTGCCGGAATGTTGATTCATTTCCATTCCGGCAAATTTCAGGCGCACTATATGTCCACTATTTAGCAAAGGTCATGCCGAAAATTTCCGTGAATTTCGTCATGACTAGTGCTAGAAACTAGGACATATGGAGTGCTTGGGAATTGCCGGAAAGGGTAATGAATCAACATTCCGGCAAAACATAGGTCCCTTTTTATTATTCATGCTTCTGTTTATATATAGATGTTCAATTCTTTCGATATAGTGTCACGGTTGTTGTTTACACATTTACCACATTAAAACAGGAAATGTCTCACGATGAATATTGGGAGTGTGAATATTGCAGCGACTGTCGGGGTATGTGCGAAACGCCTCACCTCCGAGACGATAGGTTCTTCAGCATGAAGCTTGATGAGAATGGAGATATGTTCCTCCCTTTCCATGCAAGAAGATATGTGTTGGAGAGGCTTGGTTTCGAAGACCACGAGAGAATTGAGACAAGGAGCGCTAACCTGAGGACTATACATGGTCACACATTTGTTATCAAAGTATTTAATTTAGTTTTTCAAACATAATTTGGGTGCCCAAAGTGGGAAGATCTTTGCAAGGCATATGGATTTCAGAAGGGTATGGAAATAACCTTCGATCTTCGTCCTGAAGATAAAATGCGTGGCAACATCGACATTTGGGTGGTTGTCGATGATATGCTTCCTGTTTTACCTCCATGTGAGTTTCTCAACCATATTTGTCAAGTAATTTCCATTTATATTTAGAAATAGTTGGTGTTCATCCATATACTAAATTTGTTAAATTATAATTTACAACTTATTTCTTTTCTTCGAGTGAATTACGGAAATTAATTGACACGACACACTACACGTATGGATCACATCTAACTTGGGAGGAGAAGGATGTTCTTCTCCACTTTCTTGTTGCTGGTGTTCTGGTTTCTAGGGATACCTTCCCGTATAATTTTGGAATTGTCCAAAATTATACATTTTACATGCCACTAGTGCATAGTTGAGGCCAGATGATATTCGCCAAAATATCTTGGTAAGAGTTTCCTAATTAAGTACGCTCTACTATTGCATAAATGATGTTGATTACATTGCTAACTAGGTTATTATTATGTTCTTCAACAGCAACAGCCACATGACGTAGTGCATCTATTGATGCACCCAGAAGGTCAAATCAAAATCAAAAGCCCGCTGAGGGCTGAGTTCGATGCTCCATACTCGAGTAACCTCAAATCAAAATAAAAAGGCTCCAAATTTAAGCATGGAGAGAAATAAAGAAGGAGCGCAAGCCACAAGTTGGAGACCGTTGGATCTCTGTGATTCATCATGGAGACATAGGTGTTATTCTTTTTTATGACATTATACCTAAGAGCGAGGACTAGGTCTTATGAGAGACAAGTTATTCTGGTTCATATTAAGTTGACATGATCGATTAGGATGCATGCATATGATGACTATTATGATGTTTCTCTGTTTTACTTAATGTGTATCATATGATAACTTGGTATATGATTAAGATGATGATGAGTTGTTAGATGAGTACGCAAGATGATGATGAGTTATATGACATGATACTCCCTCCGTCCCAAAATTCTTGTCTTAGCTTTGTCTAGAAATGGATGTATCTAAATACTAAATTTGACTAGATACATTCGTATCTAAACAAATATCACACAAGAATTTTGGGACAGAGGGAGTACTTTATGTGTATGATGTGATGCAAATTATGCATGTTTATTATGATATGATGAAACCACTGTATAGAGCATGCACAAATACATAGGGGGGATATAAATACGATGCAAATTAAATATTAAAAGCAGGAATATTAGCAGTAGCACTGGCTTAGCAGTAGTGCTCTACTTATTCCAGCGCTACTGCTAACGTAGATATAAGTAGCGCTTTCAATCCAGCGCTACTGCTAAGAGTTAGCAGTAGCGCTGGCCGCAGCCCTACTAATAAGGCTAAAACCAATGCTACTACTAGGGTTTTCCCTAGTAGTGGTACCTCCTTCGCCGATAGCAGAGACAAAACAATTTGTAGTCTTTAAGTCGGGCATAGATAGCTATTTGCCAAAGGTACAAAAGTGATACCCGTTGATGTTGTATTTGTCAAATGAACGGACCTTATAGTCAAAACCATTAGCGACTTGTCTCAGTTCGGTGTCCATAGATTCTGCATCAGCCTACAAGTTTAATACAGAAGAATTGATGTATTAGCCACAAATTAGACCAAGAAATCAAATGGCCCATTAATGGTAATTAATTACCCGTTGTTCGAACCAAGAGATGAAATCGGGATAGTCGCCTCCATGCTTTGCTAGAAGATCATACTCTTCGATAGAATCCTTTTCGATGACCGCTCCATCCGAGAATTCAGCGACTTATCAACTATATCAAATATCCAGGAATAAGAGCACTTCAAAGGAATTAGAAGTTGCAGAACAATAATTTACTGAGAACTTACTCGATGTATATATGACCACACTTCTGTTAGGTTGTTGAAGATATACAATGAAATGGTCCGCCATTCTTCGACATCCAACGATTTCCCTTTCGAAGCACCAGCTGGTGCGAGCTTCCCTTTGAATAGGATGAGGTTGGATCGACCTTTTTTAGGATCGTCATAATTGTACCGAGGCTTCGGGTTATGCAAATGATGATTTTTGGCTACGTAGTGTGATGTCACGAAGTTTGTCGCCTCCTCAGTAATGAATGCCTCGGGCATCGATGCTTCAATTCTACATTTATTTTTACATTTAGCTCGAAGCGTCTTCTTCATCCTCTCAGTTGAGAAGTGATACGCCTCAAACGTATTTATAATTTTTTTATGGTTTCATGTTGTTATCTTGTCATCTTTGGATGTTTTATGTACCTTTTATATCTTTTTTGGGACTAACTTATTAATTCAGTGCCAAGTGCCAGTTCCTGTTTTTCTGTGTTTTTGGCTCTTTTCAGATCTGATTTTGGAACGGAGTCCAAACGGAATAAAATCCCTGAAATAAAATTTTCTCGAACGGAAGAAGATCAGGGGGCTTGAGGGCCAAGGCAGGTGAGCTACAGGGGGCCCACAAGCCCTGTAGCCGCCACCAGGGGGCGGCGACTAGCAGGCTTGTGGCCTCCCTGGCGCCCCCTGACCTAGCTCCTTCGCCTATATATTCCCTAAAATACAGGAAAAAAATCAGGGAATCCACGAAAACACTTTTCCGCCGCCAGAAACTTCTGTTTCCGCGAGATCTCATGTGGAGACCCTTCCCGGTGCCCTGCTGGAGGGGACTTTGGAGTTGGAGGGCTTCTACATCAACATCATCGCCCCTCCAATGACTCGTGAGTAGTTCACTTCAGATCTACGGGTCCGTAGTTAGTAGCTAGATGGCTTCTTCTCTCTCTTGGATCTTCAATACACAGTTCTCCATGATCTTCATGGAGATCTATCTGATGTAATCCTCTTTGGCGATGTGTTTGTCGAGATCCGATGAATTGTGGATTTGTGATCAGATTATGTATGATACATATTTGAGTCTTTGCTGATTTCTTGTATGCATGATTTGATATCCTTGTAAGTCTCTCCGAGTCTTGGGTTTTGTTTGGCCAACTAGATCTATGATTCTTGCAATCGGAGAAGTGCTTGGTTTTGGGTTCATACCGTGTGGTGACCTTTCCCAGTGACAGTAGGGGCAGCAAGGCACGCATCGTGTTGTTGCCATCAAGTGTAACAAGATGGGCTTTTATCGTACATATGAGATTTTCCATCTACATCATGTCATCTTGCTTAAGGCGTTACTCCGTTCTTTTGGACTTAATACACTAGATGCATGCTGGATAGCGGTCGACGTGTGGAGTAATAGTAGTAGATGCAGAAAGTATCGGTCTACTTGTTTTGGACGTGATGCCCATAGATATAATCATTGCCATAGATGACGTCACGACTTTGCGCGGTTCTATCAATTGCTCGACAGTAATTCGTTCACCCTCCGTCTACTTGCTTTCATGAGAGAACCACTAGTGAGCACTACGGCCCCCGAGTCTATTCACACCTATCGTTTCCACTTTCGCTTTTACTTTGCTTTGTTACTTTGTTGCTTTCAGTTCTCACTTGGCAAACAATCTATAAGGGATTGACAACCCCTTCATAGCGTTGGGAGCAAGCTTTTTGTGTTTGTGCAGGTACTTGTGATACTCCTTCACTGGATCGATACCTTGGTTCTCAAAACTTTGGGAAATACTTACCACCGCTATGCTACATCACCCTTTCCGCTTCGAGGGAACACCAACGCAAGGCTCCAAGGCCACGGGGGAATCCTTTGCATATTTTCCTAGGAACTCCCTAAAGGCGTAGCCGTAGCAGAAGGATTCCTGGTGCCGTTGCTGAGGAGTATCAAGACAAGAATAGTCTCTCGTCAGCACGCGTTTCTGACGCCGTTGGAAGGTCTTTTGTTGCAGTAGCAAGAAGCACCATCGATTTTGAACGGGCCCCCAATCTTGCCTCGATCGGGAGATGCAAAATCAAATGCTACATTGGATTAAAGAAGCCCGGTGAAAAGATCCTTTCTAATTTGCAGATCAACTCCGTCGCTAACACTTCCATTTCATCTAGCACGCCAGGCGATAGTTCTTTCGCACAAAGAGAACGGAAGAAATAGCTCAGCTCTGCCAGTACTAGCCATTCATCCTAAGGGATAAAGCCATGCAACATCACTGGCATTACCCGCTCAATCCATATGTGCTAATCATGACTCTTGAGAGCAAATATTTTTAATTTCTCAAGACTCGCTCCCCTCTTTAGATTCACAGCATACCCATCGGGGAACATCAAGCGCATTTTCACCCACAATAGCATTTCCCTCATAGCTGGCATTTCAAGATTGTACCATGCCTTGGGCTTTGCTACGCTTTGCTTTCCTTTCCATTGTCGCAAGTTTTGTAACGGTCAATCACATAGAGCCTCCTAGCCGATTCTAGCCTTAGGATTATCCTTTGACGTCCCCTCTATGCCGAACAATGTACTAAAAATGGCCTCCGCAATATTCTTTTCAGTGTGCATCACGTCGATGCTGTGTGGGAAAATGAGGTCTTTGAAGTAAGGCAGATCCCATAAGCACGACTTGTGAGTCCACGCGTGTTCCGTATTATACCCTTTGAAATACCTTGGACGCAAAGGATCAGGGTCGAGAGTGTTTAACTGGTCAAGGGTCTGTTGGCCTGTCGACGCAGCTGGTGCAATGTTTTTGACAACTCGACCTTTGATGAAGTTCTTCTTGTCTTTTCTCAACTTATGGTCAGGATCCAGGAACTGTATATGCATGTCGAAGCAAGAAAACTTGCGACCCGCCTGCAGCCAACGGAACTGAAGAGCTGCCTTGCATGTGGTGCACGGGAACCTTCCATGCACACACGAGCCAACGAATAGGGCACACGCCGGATAGTCATGCGTCGAGTACATGTACCACACATGCATTTTGAAGTTTTTTTGGTAGCAGCGTCGTATGTATTGATCCCATTATCCCAGGCTTCTTGCAATTCATCCTTAAGTGGCTGCATGTACACATTCATATTCTTCCCAGGATAGTTGGGCCCTGGAATTATCAATGTCAGGAATATGTTCTTTCTTTTCATAATCTCTCTAGGGGAGATTGAGTGGAATGACAAATACATGCCAACAATTGTATTGTGCTGCCGTCATACCATACACATTGAACCCATCCGTGCTGATGGGAACTCGAGGATGCCTTGGATCTGCCGATTTATCCTTATGTAATGCATCGAAGTGCTTCCACGCAAAAGCATCCTAGGTGTGTACCAACATCTTGTTCCCATCCGCATCTAGTTCGGTTCTTTTTCCCAATTTGTGCCATGTCATCTGTCTGGTCGTCTCTTCGACCATGAAAAGACGTTGAAGTCTTGGTACGATTGGTAGATACCAAAGAACATTAATGGGGATTTTGGTCTGAATCTTATAACATATACCGTTCTCTACCACAATATACCTGGAAGAATTGCAAATGGGGCAATAGTTTAAGGCCGCATACTCAAGCCTCAGTAAGGCACATCCATTCTCACAAGCATGTATCTTCTCATAGGGCATCTTAAGTACACACAGGATTTTCTCTGACTCGTACATGTTTGCAGGCAGTACATGGCCTTTGGGTAGAAAGCATCCAAATATCGTCATCATCGCATCATAGCATCCTCTGCCCAGGTTGAATTGAGCCTTCAGAGCCATTACTTGCGTGATGGCATCTGATACGTCTCCATCGCATCTACTTTTCCAAACTCTTTTGCCCTTGTTTTGGACTCTAATTTGCATTATTTGAATGGAACTAACCCGGACTAACGCTGTTTTCAGAAGAATTGCCATGGTGTTGTTTTTGCGCAGAAATAAAAGTTCTCGGAATGACCTGGAAATTTACGAGGATTTTTTGTGGAATATATAAAAAATACTGGCGCAAGAATAAACCAGAGGCGTGGATCTAGGAGCCCACAAGCCCAGGAGGCGCGGGCCCCCAGGCCGCACCTAGCAGGCTTGTGGGGCCCTCGGGGATCCGCCGCCTCCAACTCCAGCTCTATTTAATCCCTTTCGCCCAGAAAAAAAATCAAGGAGAAGAGTTCATCGCCTTTTACGATACGGAGGCACCGCCACCACCTATTCTTCCTCTGGAGGGCAGATCTGGAGTCTGTTCTGGGCTCCGGAGAGGGGAGATCGTCACCGTCGTCATCACCAACCTTCCTTCATCGCCAATTCCATGATGCTCTTCACCGTTCATGAGTAATATCATCGTAGGCTGGCTGGACGGTGATGGGTTGGATGGGATCTATCATGTAATCAAGTTAGTTTTGATGGGGATTGATCCCTAGTATCCACTATGTTCTGAGATTGATGTTGCTACTACTTTGCCATGCTTAATGCTTGTCACTAGGGCCCGAGTGCCATGATTTCAGATCTGATCCTATTATGTTCTCGTCAATATATGTGTGTTGTTGATCCTATCTTGCAAGTTGTAGTCACCTACTATGTGTTATGACCCGGCAACCCCGGAGTGACAATAGCCGGAACCACTCCCGGAGATGACCATAGTATGAGGAGTTCATGTATTCACTAAGTGCTAATGCTTTGTTCCAGTTCTCTATTAAAAGGAGAACCTTAATATCCATTAGTTTCCATTAGGACCCCGCTGCCACGGGAGGGATGGACAATAGATGTCATGCAAGTTCTTTTCATAAGCATGTATGACTATATACGGAATGCATGCCTACATTACATTGACGAATTGGAGCTAGTTACATATCTCCCCATGTTATAACTGTTGCATGATGAATGTCATCCGGCATAACTATCCATCACCGATCCAATGCCTACGAGTTTTTCCTACTGGTCCTTGCTACGTTACTTTGCCGCTACTACTATCACTGCTGCTACTGTTACCGCTACTGCTATCACTTCTACTATTGTTACCGCTACTGTTGTCACTGCTGCTACTGTTACCGTTGCTACTATTGCTATCACACTGTTTTGCTACTGATACTTTGCTGCGGATACTAAGTCTTTCAGGTGTGGTTGAATTGACAACTCAACTGCTAATACTCGAGAATATTCTTTGGCTTCCCCTTGTGTCGAATCAACAAATTTGGGTTGAATACTCTACCCTCGAAAACTGTTGCGATCCCCTATACTTGTGCGTTATCAAGACTATTTTCTGGCGCCATTTCCGGGGAGGCATAGCAGTATTCTCTGAGTCACTTGGGATTTACGTCTGTTGATCACTATGAGGAATCCGAGAGATCCAAAAACTAAAGTCTTGCCCTCAACTACGAGGACAGGTAGGGAACTGTCATCTAGCTCTGCACTTGATTCACCTTCAGTTATGAGTAAGTTTGCGACACCACCTCCTGCTAGAAATTTTGATATGTCGCCTGTGCTTGGTGATGCTACTTCTGCTATCCATGATGCTTGTGATGATGCTTTGCTTGATTCTTCTTTGCCACTAGGTGCATTCCTTGATGCACAAATTGCTAGAGCTGCTACTGAATGTGATGATACTTCTGAAAATGCTGAGATTATTGAAGTAGAACCTGCTATTTCACCTTTTACAACTAGCTCTCCTAGATATGAATTGCCTGATATACCTGAGGGTTATGTTAGGGAGGGAGAGATAGCTGAGGACTTTCTTGCTTGTAAGGATAGCTATGATCTTGAGAAATTACTGCGCAAGTGGAATGAAAAATCTCTGAACATTAGGATGAAATACGACCCGAAGTTTGCAACTTCCCCTATCTTTGTGACCGATAAGGTTTATGAATTCTTTGTCAATCCTGAGTTAATCACTTTGGTCGAATATTATCCTTTTCATGGTTATGAGTCTGAAACGGTTGTAGCAGATCTTACTAAACTACACGATATAGCCACCCTATTCACGAGTGAGGAAAAGATCCGCCACTACTATATCCTTAAGCTGTTTCCTTTCTTGCTAAAGGATGATGCTAAGACTTGGTTCACTTCTCTTGCTCCTGGTTGTGTGCGTAGTCCCCAGGATATGATCTACTACTTCTCTGAGAAATATTTTCCTGCCCATAAGAAACAAGCTGCCTTGCAGGAAATATATAACTTTGTGCAAGTTGAAGAAGAGAGTCTCCCACAAGCTTGGGGGAGGCTTGTCGAGCTGCTGAATGCTTTGCCTAATCACCCGCTTGAGAAAAATGAAATACTTGATATCTATAATGGACTGACCAATGCTTCTAGGGACCACCTAGATAGTTGTGCCGGTTGTGTTTTCAGGGAACGAACTGTGGAACAAGCTGAGATTCTATTGAATAATATCTTGTGCAATGAGAATGCTTGGACTATTCCCGAACCACCTCCGAAGCCAACTCCGAAGAAAATAGGTATCCTATTCCTCAGTCCTGAAGATACGCAAGAAGCTAAGAAATCTATGCGAGAGAAAGGCATTAAATCTGAAGATGTCAAAAATCTACCACCTATCGAAGAGATCCATGGTCTTGATAACCCGACACAGGTAGTAGAGGTAAATTCTCTTCGTAGATTGAATGAGAGTGATATTCCTTTTGATAAACCTGCTAGCTTATGCCTAGATGAATTTGATAACTTTGTTGCCAAACAACAAAGTTTTAATGATTATGTTAGCAGACAATTGGAATAGAATGCTCGTATGCTTGTTCATTTAAGTGCTTGTGTGGATAGAAATGTCAATGATCTTAAGCTTTTGAGTAAACATGCCTCTATGGTTACTACTCAGGTAGAACAAGTACTTAAGGCTCAGAATGACTTGCTCAATGAGTTGAATGACAATTCTGTTAGAGTCGTCACTAGAGGCGGTAGAATGACCCAGGAACCTTTGTATCCTGAGGGTCATCCTAAGAGATTTGAACAAGATTCTCAAGGAGTCAGCACCGAGGCACCTAGTCATCTTAGGAAGAAAAAGAAAGATGATAGGAACTTGCATGCTAGCAAACCTACTGTTGTTACACCCGAGAATCCAAACCATGTCTCTGTTTCTGATGCCGAAACACAATCTGGTGATGAACATGATCCTAGTGATAATATCGATAGTGGTGTTCATGATGATGCTCAACCTAGCAATGATAAGGATGTGGAGATTGAACCAGTTGATCTTGATAACCCACAACCTAAGAATATGAGATACAATAAGAACGATTTCATTGCTAGGAAGCATGGTCAAGAAAGGGAACCATGGGTTTAGAAATCCATGCCCTTTTCTCCCAAACCATAAGAAAAAGGATGATGACGATTTTGAGCGCTTTGTTGAAATGATTAGACCTGTCTTTCTGCAAATGCGTTTGACAAATATGCTCAAAATGTCTCCTTATGCTAAGTACATGAAGGATATTGTGAATAATAAGAGGAGGATACCTGAGGTTGAGATTTCCACCATGCTCGCTAATTACACCTTCAAGGGTGGAACTCCTAAGAAACTAGGTGATCCCGGAGTGCCCACTATACCTTGCTCCATTAAAGGCAATTATGTTAGAACCGCTTTATGCGATCTTGGAGCCGGTGTTAGTGTTATGCCTCTCTCTCTTTATCGTAGACTTGAATTGGATAAGTTGACATCCACTGAAATGTCTTTGCAAATGGCCGACAAATCAACTGCATTCCCTATCGGCATTTGCAAGGATGTGCCTGTCGTAGTTGCTAACGTTACTATCTTAACAGACTTTGTTATTCTGGATATTCCCGAGGATGAAGCCATGGCGGTCATCCTTGGAAGACTCTTTTTAGACATCGCAGGGGCTGTTATTGATTGCAACAAAGGCAATGTCACTTTCCATGTCAATGGTAATGAGCATATGGTGCACTTTCCGAAGAAACAATATCGAGTACATTGCATCAATGCTATTGAGAAAACTTCATAGATTCTTATTGGGAGCTTTGAATGCCCTATACCTACTGTTAGATGAAGTATGATTTGCTTGTTGGGGATATGCACATCCCCATTGAGGTAACCTAGTGACTATTCGAAAATTCTCCGTTTTTATGCGATTCAAAAAAGTTTGTCAAGGAGACTTTATCAACCTCATTGACGGATTTCTTTTGATGACCATGAGATAGATGAATCTGAGAGTCACAACCTTGTGCCCCAACTTTTATTTTCCGTTGTTTAGAAGGAAAATGATAGATTTAGCTTTAGTTTTCCCTGTTTTCTACTTCTTGCGTCCCGTAGAAAAGTGTCCCGAAAATAAAAGTTCTTCAAATGCTCTGAAAATCAAGTATGATTTTTTCTGGATTTTTTGAAAAATTGTGAGACACAGAGCTAGTCAGGGGGATGCACTAGTGGGCCACAAGCCCAGGAGGCGCGGGCACCCCCCTTTGGTGCCTACCAGGCTTGTGGGGCCCACGTGGCCCCCCTCCACTTATTCCAGCTCCCATATCCTTCTCCTTCCTCTAGAAAAATTCATTCTACAACTCAAACCCGTGTTCTTGCTCTTGTTGCTGCGATTTTCGATCTCCTTGTGCAAAGCCCCATTCACCAAACTGTTTTGTCGGAATTGTTCCTTGGTATGTGACTCCTCCATTGGTCCAATTAGTTTTTGCTCTAGTGCCTTATTCGTTGTGTATTATTGCTGCCTTGGTGACCCTGTTCTTGAGCTTTGCATGCTAATTTTAGCTGGTCCCAAGTAGTTTTGATGCATGATATGGCCTCTAGGCACTTGTAGGAGTAGTTGATGTGAGTTTCGTTGAGCCTCGTTCACTTCTCCTTTGAGTCACTAAAAATTTCAGAAATTTTCAGAGAAAGAAAAGGGAAAAGATGAGGAAGTTCCTAAGAGGTTCTTCAAGCCGTGACCCCAAGGATGATGAAAACGAGAAGAAGAAACCCAAGTATCCAGTCCCCCGAGCTGCGAAAGTTCGAGCGTGCGAGTGGCCAAGCGATGTGTTCTTACCTGCCGCCAGTCTTTATGAGGATTTTTATTACATGGTGGAGAACGCAAGCCTTACCGCATTCGTTGAAGATAAGTGTCCACAATACCTCCTCCTCACTAATACTTTTGTGCAAAGCTTTAACTTCTATCCAAGGAAGAGTCGTCCTATGGTTGAGTTCAAGCTATATGATATCCCCGAGCGCATGTCACTTCAGGATTTTTGCAATGTCTGCAAATTACCTTATGTTGGGTATATTCATGAACCTCATCCATGGGACTTGGAGGCTTTCATTGATACTATTGTTGTAGGAGAGGAGAGAGGAGTGTCTTGCGCTAGAGTTGCTAGCATACATTTTCCCGTGCTTCGGTACTTCTCATTATTCGTAGGAAAATGTTTGATTGGCCGTGGGAAAGCTGGGGCCCTTAGCTCCCCAGATATTGCGGTCTTGCACGAAGCTATTTATAATGATAAAACTTATAGCTTGGGCGCTATAGTGGCTCAACGGTTGAACACGAACCGTACTAAAGGCGCTGTTTATGGTGGTATCTATGCTACCCGTCTTGCTAAACATTTTGAGATACCTATTAGACTGCATGAGGAAGAAGAATGCTTCTTCCTGAGAGATATCTAGATTATGATAGCATGGTTCGCCATGACTTCCTTGATAAAGATATAAATAAGAGGATGATTTATAACCTGGTATTTAGTCAGGGTACTCGTGAGACTATTGATAACCCACAAGTATAGGGGATCGTAACAGTTTTCGAGGGTAGAGTATTCAACCCAAATTTATTGAGTCGACTCAAGGGGAAGCGAAAGAATATTCTCAAGTATTAGCAGCTGAGTTGTCAATTCAACCACACCTGACAGATTTAGTGTCTGCAGCAAAGTATCAGTAGCAAAGTAGGGTGATAGCAGCAATAGCAACAATAACCAGTAGCAGCAGCAAAGTAATGTAGCAAGGACCAGTAGTGAAATATTCGTGGGCATTGGATCGGTGATGGATGATTATGCCGTATGTGATTCATCATGTAACAGCTATAACATGAAGAGATAAGTGACTAGCTCCCGTTCGTCAATCTAATGTAGGCATGTATTCCGTATGTAGTCATCCGTGCTTAGGGAAAAGAACTTGCATGACATCTATTGTCCATCCCTCCCGTGGCAGCGGGGTCCTAATGGAAACTACGGGATATTAAGGTTCTCCTTTTAATAAAGAACCAGACCAATGCATTAACACTTGGTGAATACATGAACTCCTCATACTATGGTCATCTCGGGAGTGGTTCCGGCTATTGTCACTCCGGGGTTCCGGGTCATACCACATAGTAGGTGACTACAACTTGCAAGATAGGATCTAAAACACACATATATTGGTGACAACATAATAGGTTCAGATCTGAAACCATGGCACTCGGGCCCTAGTGACAAGCATTAAGCATGGCAAAGTAGTAGCAACATCAATCTCAGAACATAGTGGATACTAGGGATCAATCCTCGTCAAAACTAACTCGATTACATGATAGATCTCATCCAACTCATCACCGTCCAGCAAGCCTACGATGAGATTACACACGAATGGTGAAGAGCATCATGGAATTGGCAATGAAGGAAGGTTGATGATGACGATGGCGACGATTTCCCCTCTCCGGAGCCCAGAACGGACTCCAGATATGTCCTCCAGATGAAGAACAGGAGGTGGCGGCGCCTCCGTATCGTAAAACGCGATGAACTCTTCTCCTCGATTTTTTTCTGGGCGAGTCGGACTAAATAGAGCTGAGATTGGAGGCGGTGAAGCAACGTGGGCCCCACAAGCGTGGTAGGCGCGACCAAGGGGTGGCCGCGCCTCCTAGGCTTGTGGCCCACTGGCTCACCTCCTCCGGTGGATCTTTTCGCATGTATTTTTCATATATTCTAGAAAAATTCTCCGCAAATTTTCAGGTCATCCCGAGAACTTTTATTTCTGCACAAAACCAACACCATGGTAATTCTGCTGAAAACAACATTAGTCCGGGTTAGTTCCATTCAAATCATGCAAAGCCTTGCTTAAAGCTTAAAGCCTTGCTTGTCCTCAAGCAATTCTGCTGAAAGTAGATACGACGGAGGCGTATCAACTCCCCCAAGCTTAAAGCCTTGCTTGTCCTCAAGCAATTCAGTTGACAAACTGAAAGAGACAAAAGAAACACTTTGACGTACTCTGTTTGATCTTGTTGTTGCAACTATGTCTAACTATCCAGAGTTTCAGCAAGATCACAAGCAAACCATATAAGCAAATGACATCTAGGTCTCACGGTAAACTCATATCAATGGCATAATCAACTAGCGCGCAAATAATAATAAGTCTCGAACGTCGACGCTTCAATCAAAACAATCATGAAGCAGTACGAATAGATGGTATCTCGCTAGCTCTTTCTGAGACCACAAAACATAAATTCAGAGCACCTTCAAAGATCAAGGGCTGATCAAACATTGTAATTCATGGCAATGAAGATCTAGTCACAGTCATACACAAGACAGTTAAAAGCAAAGCATAAAAATGACAGAGGTACTGTCTAATTGGTGCTTTTATAAGAGGAAGATGACTCAATAGGAACATGAATAGACATGCCCTTCACAGAGGAAAGCATTGATTTGTAGACGTGCGAGAGCTCAAGCTTTGAAAAAAGAGATAATAATTTTGGGTGGCATGCTTTCATTGTCAACGCAATGACTAAGAGTTCTCAACATCTTCCACGCTACTCATGCTATAGGCGGTTCCCAAACAGAAAAGTAAAGTTTTGACTCCCCCACCACCAATCAATCACACTCCACAGCTAGCCGAATCCTCGGGTACCATCCATACCAACATCAATCCTTGGGTAGTTTTGTTTGCAATTATCTTTTCGACTTGAGCATGGAACTGGGAATTCCAATTACCGCCCCCTTTCTCGTGAATGATAGTGAATAAACACATATCGAGCATAACACGCCTAGCACGGAAGATACTAATATCCCCCTGTCACCACATGAACGGTTCGGGCATGCAAAACAGATTATTTCTTGAAGATTTAGAGAGTGGCACATACAAATTTACTTGGAACGGCATGTAGATACCGCATATAGGTAGGTATGGTGGACTCATATGGAACAACTTTGGGTTTATGGAAGTCGATGCACAAGCAGTATTCCCGCTTAGTACAAGTGAAGGCTAGCAAAAGACTGGGAAGCGACCAACTAGAGAGCGACAACAATCATCAAAATGCATTGATATTAACTAACATTGAGTGCAAGCATGAGTAGGACATAAATCACCATGAACATGAATATCATAGAGGCTATGTTGATTTTGTTTCAACTACATGTGTGAACATGCGCCAAGTCAAGCCACTTGAAACATTCAAAGGAGGATACCATCCTATGATACTACATCACAGTCATCTCAAAATTCATGTTGGCATCCAAGGCAAACCATTATAAGCTCCTAGCTAATTAAGCATGGCATTAGAAACTATGATCTCTAAGTTGTCATTGCAAACATGTTTCTCTCACAACAAAGCTGAATCAGGAACGGTGAGCTAGTCATATTTACAAAAACAAAATAGATCGAGTTCATACCAGCTTTTCCAGGCTCATTCACTTCATCATATATCGTCATTATTGCCTTTCACTTGCACGACCGAATGATGTGAACAATAATAAGAGTGCTCGTGCATTGGACTAAAGCTGGAATCTGCAGGCAAACACAAAGGAGAAGACAAAGTAATATGGCTCTTTAACAACTAAACATGTATGCATGCGAGAGCCACTAAACATTGTAACCATTATCTTCTACCTTGACCCAAAGAAAAAGAAAACTATTTACACGGGAAAGCTCCCAACAAGCAAAAGAAGAAAAGAAAATCTTTTTGGGTTTTCTCAAACTAGACAGACACACAAAAATAAAACAAGAAAAAGAAAATAAACTAGCATGGATGATAGAGTGGCAAAGTGTGAACACCGACGAACAAAGTGAAAGCGTAAGCAAGAATGTAAAGTCGGTGAGAAACACATACTCCCCCAGGCATAGGCTTTTGGCCTAAGTTGTTCTACTCCCATGGATGGTCCGGGCAATACCCAAAATCATAATGGGGGTTATACGGGAGCGCTGCAGCCACTGCCTGAATAGCTGCCTCACGGAGAGGAGCAACCTTTGCCTCCCTCTCTTACTCCTATGCCTCTCCTCTGGTTAAGTAATATCTCCGTTTTACCTGAAAGTCAAAGAAGGCAGGAGCAGGAAGGGTAATATCGAAAACACGCTACCGGTTAAATATCTAACGGTATAGGAGGGATTCATCATCCCTCTCAAGGAACTGATAGCGTGTCAAAGCGGTGCGGTCAAGGAAAGCGGTATGAAGTGGGGCATCTCCTTCGCGGATGGGTACTCCAAGAAAATTTGCTATGCGAGTGGCATAGATCCCACCAAATAAATCCCCTTCATTAGCATTATTATTCAGCCTCCTTGCTATAATAGCTCCCATGTTGAAACTTTTATCACCCGTTACTGCGCTCTTAAGAATACTAAGGTCGGGTGCGCAAAGGTGACAATGCTCAATCTTGCCATCAATGCATATGCCTATGAAGAGGGCAAAATAATGCAAGGCAGGAAAATGAATGCTCCCCATGGTAGCGTGTGTAATATCTCTAGTTTCTCCGACAGTTATACGAGAGAAAAAATCTGTAACCGAAGATTTAGGAGGATCAATGAGACTACCCCAGATAGGTATCTTGCAAATTCTATTGAAATCCTCTAAATCCATGGTATACTATTTGTCATAGAGATCAAACAGTACAGATGTATCACGGCCAACTGAAAATTTGAATCTACGAACAAAAGAGGCAGAGAGAGCAACATACTATTCACATTTATCGGAGATGAATTCTTCGAGTCCGACGTTGTGAACAAGTGTATCAAACTCATCTTTGAAACCTGCCTCAATCATAAATACATCAGAAGGCCATTCACATGGTTGTACCTGTGCGTTCCTCGGTTGGTAAGGATCGGGTTCCTGAATCGCAAGACGGGGACCTCTCTTGCTTGAGGAACCACCATGATAGCTTCTCCTGAACATCTTCCTTTTCTAAAATTTTCAGTGACCCAAAGGCAAAGTGAACAAGGCTCAACTAAACACGTAGCAACTACTCCCACAAGTTCCTAGAGGCCATATTACGCATAAAAACTACTTGGGACCAGCTAAAATTAGCATGCAAAGCTCAAGAACATGGTCACCAAGGCAGCAAAAATACGCGAAGTATAAGGCACTAGAGCAAAAACTAATTGGACCAATGGAGGAGTCACTTACCAAGGAGTAATTTCCCCAAAACAGTTCGGAGAATGGTGCTTTGAGCAAGGAGATCGAAAATCCCAGCAAGAGGAGCAAGAACACGGGTTTGAGCTGCGAAACAATTTTTTCTGGAGGTAGGAGAAGTGGATGAGAGCTAGAATGAGTGGAGGGGGTGCACGTGGGCCCCACAAGCCAAGTAGGCACAGCCAGGGGGTGCCCGTGCCTCCAGGTCTTGTGGCCCACTGGTGCAGCCCCCATACTAGCACTTCGTCCCAGTATTTTTCAAAAATTCCAGAAAAAATCATACTTGATTTTCAGGACGTTCGGAGAACTTCTATTTTCGGGGTACTTTTCCACGGGACGCTAAAAGCAGAAAATAGGGAAAACTAAACTAAATCTATCATTTTTCTTCTAAGCAACCGAAGGTGAAAGCTTGGAACACAGGTTTGTGACTCCTCGATTCATTCATCTCATGGTCATCGAAAGAAATCCGTCAATGAGGTTGATCAAGTCTCCTTGACAAACTTTTCGAATTGCAAAAGAAGACGGAGAATTTTAGAATAGTCACTAGGTTACCTCAATGGGGATGCGTATCTCCCCAACAAGCAAATCATACTTCATCTTAATAGGAGGAATAGGGCATTCAAAGCTACCAATAAGAATCGATGAAGTTTTTTCGATAGCATTGATGCAATGTACTCGATATTGTTTCTTCGGAAAGTGCACCGTATGCTCATTACCGTTGACATGGAAAGTGACATTGCCTTTGTTGCAACCTATAACATCCCCTGGAGTGTTTAAAAAGGGTCTTCCGAGGATGACCGCCATGGCATCGTCCTCGGGAATATCCAGAATAACAAAGTCTTTTAAGATAGTGACATTGGCAACCACAACAGGCACATCCTCACAAATGCCGATAGGTAAAGCAGTTGATTTGTCGGCCATTTGCAGAGAGATTTCAGTGGGTGTCAACTTATCCAGTTCAAGTCTACGATAAAGAGAGAGAGGCATAACACTAACACCAGCTCCAAGATCACATAAAGCAGTTCTAACGTAGTTGCCTTTAATGGAGCAAGGTATAGTGGGCACTCTGGGATCACCTAGTTTCTTGGGAGTTCCACCCTCGAAGGTATAATTAGCGAGAATGGTGGAAATCTCAACCTCAGGTATCCTCCTCTTATTAGTCACAATATCCTTCATGTACTTAGCATATGGAGACATTTTGAGCATATCTGTCAAACGCATTTGCAGAAAGACAGGTCTAATCATTTCAACGAATCGCTCAAAATCCTCATTATCCTTTTCTTTGATGGTTTGGCAGGAAAGGGCATGGGTTTCTCAACCCATGGTTCCCTTTCTTTACCATGCTTCCTAGCAGCGAAGTCATTCTTATTGTATCTTCTATTCTTAGGCTGTGGGTTATCAAGATCAACAGGTTCAATCTCCACATCCTTATCATTGCTAGGTTGAGCATCTTCATGAACATCACTATTGATATTATCATTAGGCTTATGTTCATCATGAGATTGTGTTTCAGCATCAGAGACAGAGACATCGTTTGGACTCCCAGGTATAGTAGCAACAGGGTTGCTAGCGTGCAGGTTACTATCATCTTTCTAGGATGACTAGGTGCATCAGTGCTAACTCCTTCAGAATCTTGTTCAATTCTCTTCGGATGACCCTTAGGATACAAAGGTTCCTGAGTCATTCTACCGCCTCTAGTGACGACTCTGACAGAATTGTCATTCAACTCATTGATCAAGTCATTCTGAGCTTTAAGTACTTTTTCTACTTGAGTAGTAACCATAGAGGCATGTTTACTCAGAAGCTTAAGATCATTGATGTTTCTGTCCACACAAGCACTTAAATGACTAAGCATACGAGCATTCTGTTCCAATTGTCTCCTAACATAATCATTGAAACTCTGCTGTTTGGCAACAAAGTTATCAAATTCGTCCATGCATAAGCTAGCAGTTTTATCAAAAGGAATATCACTCTCATCAAACCTACGCACAGAATTTACTTCTACTACCTGTATCGGGTTATCAAGACCATGGATCTCTTTGATAGGTGGTAGATTTTTGACATCATCAGATTTAATGCCTTTCTCTCGCATAGATTTCTTAGCTTCTTGCATATCTTCAGGACTGAGGAATAGAATACCTCTTTTCTTCGGAGTTGGCTTAGGAGGTGGTTCAGGAATAGTCCAAGCATTCTCATTGCACAAGATATTATTCAATAGGATCTCAGCTTGTTCTATGGTTCGTTCCCTAACAACACAACCAACACAACTATCTATGTGGTGTTTGGAAGCATCGGTAAGTCCATTATAGAAGATATCAAGTATTTCATTCTTCTCAAGAGGGTGATCAGGCAAAGCATTCAGTAGCTGGATAAGCCTCCCCCAAGCTTGTGGGAGACTCTCTTATTCAGCTTGAGCAAAGTTGTATATTTCCTGCAAGGCAGCTTGCTTCTTATGGACAGGGAAATATTTTCAGAGAAGTAGTAGACCATATCCTGGGGGCTACGCACACAACCAGCAGCAAGAGAAGTGAACCAGGTCTTAGCATCATCCTTTAGCGAGAAAGGAAGCATCTTGAGGATATAGTAGTGGCAGATCTTTTCCTCACTAGTGAATAGGGTGGCTATATCGTGCAGTTTGGTAAGATGGGCTACAACCGTTTCAGACTCATAACCGTGAAAAGGATCAGATTCGACCAGAGTGATTAACTCAGGGTCGACAGAGAATTCATAATCCTTATTAGTCACTGATGACCCACAAGTATAGGGGATCAATCGTAGTCCTTTCGATAAGTAAGAGTGTCGAACCCAACGAGGAGCAGAAGGCTCTGATAACCGGATTTCAGCAAGGTAATAACTGCAAGCACTGAAAGTAGCGGTAACAAGTGATTGTGTAGCGAGGTGAAACTTAGCAAGCAAAGAGTAACAAGTAACAAGTAGTAGCAATGGTGCAGCAAGTGGCCCAATCCCTTTTGTAGAAAAGGACAAGCCTGAACAAGGTATTATAGGAGGAAAAACGCTCCCGAGGACACACGGGAATTTCTGTCATGCTAGTTTCATCATGTTCATATGATTCGCGTTCGTTACTTTTATAGTTTGATATGTGGGTGGACCGGCGCTTGGGTATTGCCCTTACTTGGACAAGCATCCACTTATGATTAACCTCTCCCGCAAGCAACCGCAACTACAAAAGAAGAATTAAGACAAAGTCTAACCATAGCATTAAACTAGTGGATCCAAATCAGCCCCTCACGAAGCAACGCAGAGACTGGGGTTTAAGATTCTGTCACTCCAGCAACCCATCATCTACTTAGTACTTCCCAATGCCTTCCTCTAGGCCCAAATATGGTGAAGTGTTATGTATTCGACGTTCACATAACACTACTAGAGGAAAAACAATATACAACATATCAAAATACCGAATGAATATCAAATTCACATGACTATTATCAGCATGACTTATCCCATGTCCTCAGGTACAAAAAGTAACTACTCACAAGACATAATCATAATCATGACCAGAGGTGTAATGAATAGCATCAAGGATATGAACATAAACTCTTCCAGCAAGTAATCCAACAAGCATCAACTACAAAGAGTAATCAACACTACTAGCAACCTTACAGGTACCAATCGGAGTTGCGAGACGAAGATTGGTTACAAGAGATGAACTAGGGATTGGAGAGGAGATGGTGCTAATGAAGATGTTGATGAAGATGCCTCCCCTCCAACGAGAAGAGTGTTGGTGATGACGATGGCGACGATTTCCCCCTCCGGGAGGGAAATTTCCCCGGCAGGATCGTCCTGCCGGAGCTCTAGATTGGATCTGCTCAAGTTCCGCCTCGTGGCGGCGGCGAAACCACGAAAAAGCTCCCGATTGATTTTTTTTCCAGACCTGGACGCTTCATATAGAAAAAGAGGGGGGCTAGTGGGCCTTCAGGCAGCCCACAAGCCTGGCCTGCGCCACCAGGGGGTGGTGGCGGTGGGCAAGCTTGTGGGGCCCTGGTGGCCACCCTCCGGTAGTTCTTTCACCCAGTGTCGTGGTTTTGTCACGGCAGATGTCCTCGTGAAAGGACTTAGTACTGGAGCCATCGCACCTTGGTGGCGACTCAAAGGGGTTAAGCGGGAGAGACACGGCGATTTACCCAGGTTCGGCCCCTCGTGAGGAGGTAAAAGCCTACGTCCTGCTTTGGTGTGTATTGATATGGTTTCGATTACAAGGAGGGCGTAACTCGCCGAACCTAGCACTCGATGATATCTAACCTGCCCTCTCCTCCCCTGGGACTCGCCTTTATATACAGGTCGAACCCCTAGGGTTTACACGGGTACTTTCCTTCCTACAAGTCGTGACCCCTATGGTCTCTAAGTCGCCGTCTTCCAAAGCCTGGAGACCTTCCAGGAGTTATAAACCGCCATACGACCTTGATCCGGCCAAGACAAGGCCCAAATAATTGTTTGGGCGAATCGCCTAATGAATAACCCGGCCCAACTAGGGCGGGTCATTCACAGGTAATATCCCCAACATTAGGCCCCAAATTGACTTGAACTTCTTTTTCATGCCAATACTTCCGCTCAGTTGAAGGCGATTCATTCCTCATTTTTCTTCATATGTCAGAAATTGTAACCCGCCATCGGGCATCGAAAATTCTTTAAGTCGCCAAACCATTTCTGGTTGGCCTCTTCTTATCCCTCGATTTTCAGGAAGACTGACACAACCCCAACGGATCTTAGCGCATCGTTATCCCGAAATCTTCGGCACGCATTTATAGCGAATCTTTTTATTCCCCGGCGGTTCCCGCTCACGGCGCCTCGATTCCAGCACCCGCTCTGATAAATAGACGGGGGGGGGGGGGACAGGACTGGTGCTTCCCACCTACCAGTCTCGTCAACCTCCTCCCCATCATTGCAGCGAGAAAATCTCATCGCCTCCCGAGGAATCCGCCGCTGACCGTGCTTCCCGCCTTCACGCGAGGAGCTTCGGCGCCTCCTATAGGCCTTCGCCATCATCCAGCCTCGCCCCACGGCCGATCCGTCCACCGCCGTCGCCCACTGCATCATCGTCGACCATCTCGCCGTTCGCCACGAATTCCGCCGTCACCGAATACCTCTTTGCTCGACGGGACTCCCGTGCTTCTTCAACAACTTCTATCACCGTCGGCCTCTTTCGCCCGAAAGCATCAGGTTAGGCCTCCGCCCATTTTAGGAATAGATTCAATCTCTGCTTGAAGCTCCAGCCACTGCCATGTTCTTGATGTTCCTTGCGAACAGACGTCGCCTACCCTGAACCGATTAGCATGAATGTCGATGAGATAGCCAATGCTTTGAATACCTTTACTTATCCGCCTTTACTTGTGAATCTTTAGAATAGTGTTTCATCAAGCGAGGGGCGTCGTCTTGCTCTGGTAATAAATTGCTGCATCCAGTTATTTTCCTCAGGTTTTTCATCTGCCTGGTAAATCCATAATTTACCTACTGTTTGCGGAAAGCTGTTTGTAGTCTTCACACTTTGATATTTCGAACGAACGTCTCCATCATCTTTAGAATGCAGCTCTTGTGAATAACCACACTTCGTAAGTCGCCATAGTAAACCAACTCGGCCTTTTGATATGGCGGGTCAAGCCCTTCCATCAGTCCATGGACAAAGTACTTGGCGAGTTAAATGAACTTATTTTACCCCTTTCAGTAGATGTTCGAGGCATGTAAGTTCATACTTTACTTCTTTGTAGCATGGGCGCCGTGTTCAAAAGTGACTCGCTTCCTACCAAGGTTGATGACACCATACTAGCTGATTATGTGAAAACGGGCAACTTGGACCCTCAGAATGTTATCGGCTGGGGCACCGGGTTCGGAGAAGATCTCCCTAACCCCAAAGAAGGGGAAATAGTCGTTTTTGTTGAACACCTGGAGCGAGGTTTCAAGCCGCCCGGATCGAAGTTTCTTAGAGATGCCATGGCTTTCATGAACGTCCGCCTCCAGGATTTGGGACCCAATTCCATAAGCAACTTATGCCAATTCCAAGTTTTATGTGAGGCTTATCTGCGGATTGAGCCCTCTGTTCCTTTATTCTGGCACTTTTTCCATCTGAATCGCCAAACGGAATTCCACAACGGTCCCAGCCTAGAACTCGGTGGCGTCAATGTCCAACGCCGCAGGGATAGCCCGTTTCCCTCACTCGCCATGCCCAGCCATCCCAAAGGTTGGGGTGAGTCTTGGTTCTACTGTCAAGAGACTTCTCCTGCAGGCAAAAACAAGCTTCTGGGATACAGGCCAACTCGCCTTCCAACCAACTTCAAGCTTCCACACAAGCTCACCGAGGAAGAGGAATCGGAATTCATCCCAATACTGTCTGAATTAAGATCCTTGACGAATAAAGGCCTTACTTGGGTTGACCTCATCCGCTGCTGGGTCGAATGGCGTATCCTCCCTCTGAGTCGTCGGGACGGTCTGATGTGCAAATTTGATGGCACCCTAGATCATCCTCAATGTTATTTCCATACGGCTTTAACAGAAAAGGACATTGTTACCATTATCAAGAAGCTGACTGGCGAGCCTGCGGGAAAATGTGGCCAAATCGGCCTCAAGCCTTTCTGCAAAATTAACCCGGCGCCTAAGGTGAACAAATCTAACCCGCCTTTGGTTTTTACTCCTTATGCTTCATTCGTATTGTGGTTTTTGTAACATATGCTATTTCAGAAAGGCGATAAGTTCTGGTCCAGGAAGCCCAAAAGGCCAGCCATGAAAAATGTTAGGCCGCCCTCAAAGAAAACCAAGGGTAAGGGCAAATCTGCTGCGGCTGAGCCATCCGAAGTCGATGAATCTCAAGTCAGCGATGCACTTTCGGAGGTAAAAGTTCGTCCTCTTTTCACTCGCCATCCACTACTGTTAACCTTTGTATTTATATCTCTCCCTCTCCTTGTAATAGAATGAAGACAACGAAAGCCAGGAGGACTCTGTTGAGGTAATTTCTGTTTCCTCCAATTCATCTCCTTCTCCACCTAAGCCGGCCAGGCGAGTTTGTGGGAAAGTTCCCTTCTCACACCCAAATGCTTGTTTGGACCCAAATTTCCTACTGAAGAAAGCACATCATACTTCAAATCGGAAGACACGAAGTCATTCCGGTGATCTGGTGTCCGGCTTACCAGCAACGAACAAGAGGAAACCAAATGAGGTATTTTATGAATGACAATTCTTCATGTCTCTTTGGATCAGGCCTGTAACCCGCCTATACTGTTGACATATAATTCTTGCAGAACTCTCCTCCTACATCTAGCGACTCAGTGATGTCAACACTTCCACCAATGATTCGAGTTCCACGGCAAGTCTTTTGATAATCTTGCTTTGAATCCTGAGAGTAATGAACTTTCAGTTCCTTAATGCGCTTCTCCCTTCTTTTTAGGGCACAAGCCAAGAAAAGGAAAACCAGCGGGTCAACTCCTGTCACAACTTCAGAACCCATCAAAGAATCAGCTCCGATTCAGGACAACCCAGATCAAGCCGAGCCTGAAAATCAAATGGATCTTCCTGAGTCGCCGAAGGAAACAATGGATACCCCTAAACCGCCAAGTCCATTGACGACAACAGAAGACCCAGATGCTGTGGTTATTACTGGTACCGGCTTCTCTAAGCCGGCGGCAACGGTTTTGTCAAAGCATGTGGCATCCTCCTCTCAAGCCATTCCTGAATCTGGACTCTCCAAGGCCAAGCTTTCTAAGTATGAAAATCTGGAGTTCAAGGAACTCTGCTCTGGTTTTTCAAGTCGCCTGGAGGCGAGCTATGAGATGGAGAAAAGCCTGCTGCGGATGTTAAAAAAACATGAGGTAAATTTGTTATATTGTATTACTCCCATTAACCCCCAAGGGCCGGGTCATCAGTAAAAAGATGAGCCGGGTCTTGAAAAAAAACTGAGAAAAACTTTGCGACCAGTAACCCCCAAGGGCCGGGTCATCAGTAAAAAGATGGGCCGGGTCTTGAAAAAAAATTAGAAAAAACTTTGCGACCAGTAACCCCCAAGGGCCGGGTCATCAGTAAAAAGATGAGCCGGGTCTTGAAAAAAAAAATTAGAAAAAACTTTGCGACCAGTAACACCCAAGGGTCAGGTCATCAGTAAAAAGATGAGCCGGGTCTTGATATTATATAATTTCATCTGAAAAGAAAAAATTATACATTAGCCCCCAAGTGTCAGGGATATTGCTTGCAATAGTTCTGAGACTTGCCCTTGTTTTGTACTTTCAACAGGAAACTCTTGCTCAGACTGAATCGGCGCTTGGCAATTTAAAGAAAAACTTATGTGATCAGCAAGACGCCCGAGCTAAGTCGGAGGAGAAATATCAATTGGCCTTGGCTGAGCTGGAAAAACTCAAAGCCGAGTTGAAAAGAGCTCAAGCTGACCAAGATGCCGCCATAAAAAGAGTAGAAAAGGCTGAAGCCAGGCTGGTCACTGTGCAACAGGAATTGTCCGGCTTGAAGCGTCACATCTCCAACATGACGCAAGCCGTCTTCGGTAAGCTTACTCAAACTTTTGATCTCCTCTTCTTTTTTTATATAAATAATTGTTATCGTAAGTCGCTGACCATCATGACCCTTTACTCAGGTCCGAGAGCCGCCAACCTTCAAGAAGACTGCGTGTTGATGCTGAAGGCGATTTACACGCCAACAGAGCAACTGTACACCGGCAGTGTCTTGACTGTTAAAGCTGTGATGGGTGCCAAAGAGCCTATAACTTCCATAAAGAAGGTGCTTGGCTGCCTATCCACACTTCCCCCTCAGATTGGCGAGCTAACTCGGTCAGCCGCCCGAAAGGGTGTTCTGACTGCCCTGAGTCGATGTTTGGCGTATGCTCCAGAGATCAATCCGGAAGAGGTAGCAGCAGGATTTCCTCAACTTAAAGACGATGGGTCAGAATTCGTTGAAGAGGACTATCAACGTGTTGTCAAGGAATCCCGGCTGGCAGCAACTCAACTCGCCGCAAGTCTAGATTTATCAAAGTATCAGGCGGCTTATGATAGCAAAAACAAGAAGGTCAACCCGCCAACCTTTGTGACGACCAGTTTAACTCCTCGGCGACCCAAGAACCCTTTTGACTTGGAAGCAGACCTGTCATCAATCCTGACTGATGAAGATGACTTTGCAGCTCTGGCTAAGTGCAACTGGGTACTGGGCGACTTGCAAATTGAAGTCGGCCAAAGCTCACAGCAGAATGATCCTAAGGCGCCAACAGAATAAACCTCATTGATTTGGCCAGAGAGCCATGTAATAGGTCCTTTTCATAAGTCGGTACTGTTTTTGTGATCCCCTTTCAAAGGAATATTTATATCGCCCTTAAGGCGATTTGAAATATTTGACCTGCCTTTTTAAGAATCCTTTATGATGCTTAATTCGCCATGGACGAAGCAATTCTGATCATCCTCCTGACTTAAGCTTTGAAAATAGCATATGTGAAATCAAACAAATGATAACAAATATTTTCAATAGGCATCAGAAAGAAAGGTTAAAAACCCTCGAGGCTATGCCACGAAGAAAAAATAGCAAACGGCAATTTCGTCGGCTCATAAGGTCGCGACAGGATGAGGCGAGTCAGAAAGCTCGTGCACACACCCTAAATGCAGGTTTCGTCGGCTCATAAGATCGCGACAGGATGAGGCGAGTCAGAAAGCTCGAGCACACACCCGAAATGCAGGTTTCGTCGGCTCATAAGGTCGCGACAGGATGAGCGAGTCAGAAAGCTCGTGCACACACCCTAAATGCAGGTTTCGTCGGCTCATAAGGTCGCGATAGGATGAGGCGAGTCAGAAAGCTCGAGCACACACCCTAAATGCAGGTTTCGTCGGCTCATAAGGTCGCGACAGGATGAGGCGAGTCAGAAAGCTCGAGCACACACCCTAAATGCAGGTTTCGTCGGGTCATAAGGTCGCGACAGGATGAGGCGAGTCAGAAAGCTCGAGCACACACCCTAAATGCAGGTTTCGTCGGCTCATAAGGTCGCGACAGGATGAGGCGAGTCAGAAAGCTCGTGCACACACCCTAAATGCAGGTTTCGTCGGCTCATAAGGTCGCGACAGGATGAGGCGAGTCAGAAAGCTCGAGCACACAACCTAAATGCAGGTTTCGTCGGCTCATAAGGTCGCGACGGGATGAGGCGAGTCATAAAGCTCGAGCACACACCCTAAATGCAGGTTTCGTCGGCTCATAAGGTCGCGACAGGATGAGGCGAGTCAGAAAGCTCGTGCACACACCCTAAATGCATGATTATGTCGGCTCATAAGGTCACAACAGGATGACACAATTGCTCTTTAATGAAGAAGCCCCCAAGCCAGGGAGTATTTGTAACTTTATTACTTCATAATGAAACTGAAAAACTTACAAAGTGTAGAGCTTAAGAGCTCAAGTGTAATAAGGCCGCAGATGGGCAATATTCCAGGGGCGAGTTGACTCAGCCTCCGTGGTTGGCCGATTAGGCCGGAGATCCACCAAATAATAAGAGCCATTGCGGAGGTTCTTGCTGACGACGAACAGCCCTTCCCAAGGTGGTGACAGCTTGTGCATGCGTGCTCGATCTTGTATCAACCGAAGAACCAAGTCGCCTTCCTGAAAGGTCCGACTCTTAACCCGGCGACTGTGATAACGCCGCAGATCCTGCTGGTAGATAGCCGAACGGGCCGCAGCCAGGTCACGCGCCTCCTCTAAGGCGTCCAAAGAGTCTTGACGCGCCAGCTCATTGTCTTGTTCCACATATGCGGCGACTCTAAGTGAGTCATGCCTTATGTCAGTAGGGAGAACAGCCTCTGCTCCGTAGACCAGAAAGAAAGGGGTGAAACCCGTGGATCGGTTCGGGGTGGTCCAAATACTCCACAGCACTGAAGGTAATTCTTCAACCCAACACCCTGGGGTTTTTTCCAGGGGAACCATGAGTCGGAGCTTAATCCCTCGCAAAACCTCCTGATTCGCCCGCTCTGCCTGCCCATTAGATTGTGGGTGAGCGACTGCAGAAACATCAAGTCGGATATGTTCTCGACGACAAAACTCCTGCATCGCCCCTTGGGATAAGTTAGTACCATTATCATTAATGATACTATGCGGATATCCAAACCGGAAAATCAGCTTTTTCAAAAATTTGACCGATGTTTCTGCATTGCAAGCTCCAACAGGTTCCGCCTCAACCCACTTGGTGAACTTATCAACCGCCACCAACAGGTGGGTCTTCTTGTTAGAGGACATTTTAAAGGGGCCGACCATGTCCAGCCCCGAGACTGCAAAAGGCCAAGTAATGGGGATCATTCTTAATTCTTGAGCCGGCACATGAGCCTGCCTCCCATAACGCTGGCACCCTTCGCACCGACGAACTATATCTTCTGCATCTGCATGAGCCGTCAGCCAAAAGAAACCATGACGGAAAGCCTTTGATACCAAAGAACATGAGCCGGCGTGATGCCCACAGTCTCCGGAATGAATGTCATTTAAGATTATGCATCCTTCTTCAGACGAAACACATCGCTGAAAAACTCCAGAGGCGCTCCGTTTATATAACTCGCCATTGATGATGACCATGGATTTGCTGCGCCGAATGATTTGGCGAGCCAAAACTTCGTCGGCCGGTAACTCGCCCCGAGTGAGATAAGCCAGATAAGGAAGAACCCAATCTGGAGTGACATGGAGAGCCGCCACGAGCCGATACTCGGGATCTGGTATTGCCAATTCCTCCTCTGATGGTAGAATCACGGATGGTTTATGTAAGATGTCCAGAAAAACATTAGGAGGAACCGGCTTTCTCTGGGAGCCAAGTCGTCAGAGGGCGTCAGCTGCCTCGTTGAGGCGCCGATCAATATGGTCCACCTGATAACCATGAAAATGACCCACCACATCAGACACAGCTCGCCTGTAGGCCGCATCATAGGGTCCCGAGAATCCCAGGTACCCAAAACTTGCTGTGCCACCAAATCAGAGTCGCCAAAACATCTGACCCGTGTTAGATTCATCTCCTTGGCGAGTCGCAAGCCGTGAAGCAAAGCTTCGTATTCCGCTGCATTGTTGGTGCACGGAAACATGAGTCGGAGAACGTAACAGAACTTATCTCCTTGAGGGGATACCAACACCACACCAGCCCCGAGCCTTCCAGCTGCCTAGACCCATCAAAATAAATAGTCCAGTAAGTGAGATCAGGCCGGTCTTCCGGAGCCTGTAACTCCGTCCAGTCGTTGACGAAATCAACTAATGCCTGGGAATTGATGGTTGTGCGGGGAGTATACTGTATGTGATGGGGCCCAAGTTCTATCGCCCACTTGGCGATTCGCCCTGTTGCCTCCCGATTCTGGATGATGTCCCCAAGGGGGGCAGAGCTAACCACTGTGATAGGGTGTTCCTGGAAATAATGCTTAAGTTTTCGGCTCGCCATAAACACCCCATATACCAATTTCTGCCAGTGTGGGTACCGCTGCTTGGAAAGAGTTAGCACCTCGCTGATAAAATATACCGGGCATTGCACTGGGTATTCCTTCCCTTCCTCCTTTCTCTCAACGACCACTGCCACACTTACTGCTTTGGAATTTGCCGCGATATACAAAAGCATGGGCTCTTTTTCAGTCGGGGCGGCCAGGACCGGCGGGTTAACCAATTGGCGTTTCAGGGCTTCGAGCGCCTCGTCTGCCTCATTTGTCCAAACGAATCGATTGGATTTCCTCAATAACTGATAAAGAGGGATCGCCTTCTCCCCCAGACGACTCACAAAACGACTTAGGGCCGCAATGCGACCCGCCAGTCGTTGAACTTGATTAACGTTCGCCGGCTTTCCAAGGGATGTAACCGCTTCGATCTTGTCCGGATTAGCTTCAATGCCGCGCTCCGATACGAGGAAACCCAGCAATTTCCCTGCAGGCACACCAAAAATACACTTGGTGGGATTTAGCTTCATCTGATATACCCGTAGATTATCGAACGTTTCCTTGAGGTCCTCCAGTAGTGTCTCCCCCTGGCGGGTCTTGATCACAATATCGTCGACATAGGCATGGACGTTGCGACCAATTTGGTTACGAAGACAATTCTGGATCCAGCGTTGATAAGTCGCCCCCGCACTCTTGAGTCCAAAGGGCATGGACACATAACAAAAGGTCCCGAAGGGGGTTATGAAGGCCGTTTTCTCTTGATCCTCCACGACCATCTTGATTTGGTGATATCCTGAATAGGCGTCCAGAAAGCACAATCGTTTGCATCCCGCCACCGAGTCAATGATTTGGTTGATGCGGGGAAGAGCGAAAGGATCTTTTGGACAAGCTCTGTTGAGGTCCGTGTAGTAAATACACATACGAAAAGTACCATTCTTCTTGAGTACCAAAACCGGGTTAGCCAGCCATTTGGGGTGAAAAACTTCCACGATGAACCCGGCGGCTAAAAGACGGGCGACTTCTTCCCCAATCGCCTTGCGTCGCTCCTCGTTAAATCTGGGAAGGTACTGCTGGATGGGTTTGCACTTTGGGTCAACATTAAGATGGTGCTCAGCAAATTCTCTCGGCACACCAGGCATGTCAGAAGGTTTCCATGCAAAGATGTCCCGATTCTCACGGATGAATTCGATGAGCGCGCTTTCCTATTTGGGGTCCAGACCCGTCCCAATGGTGAACTGCTTGGATGAATCACCAGGCACGAAATCGATTGTCTTAGTGTCATCCGTCGGTTTGAACTTGAGGGGCGACTCAGAGTCTGTAGTTGGCTTCTTCAGGGGTGACATATCCGCCGGGTCAACATTGGCCCGATGGTGTTTGAGCTCTTCCGCAGCACAAGCGACTTCCGCATAAGCCGCGTCCCCTTCTTCACATTCCTTTGCGATCCTTCTATCTCCATCAACTGTGATGGGTCCTTTGGGACCAGGAATTTTGAGCTTGAGGTTGACATAGCACGGGCGAGCCATGAAGCGGGCGTAAGCCGGTCGCCCAAACAGCGCATGGTAGGGGCTTTTCAATTTGGCCACCTCGAAGATTAGAGACTCCGACCTATAATTCTGTGCAGTTCCAAACGCCACTGTGAGCCTGACCCGGCCTATGGGATAAGCCGACTTGCCTGGGACAATTCCATGGAAAATCGTGGTTGAAGGCATCAGGTCTTTTTCCAATAGATTCATCCTTTGGAAGGTGTCGAAGTATAGGATATTGATGCTGCTGCCACCATCCATTACTACTTTTGATAGGGTGTAACCCCCAACTTAGGGAGCCACGACCAACGCCAGATCGCCCGGGTTATCAACTCTCGGCGGGTGATCCTCCCTGCTCCACGTTATGGTCTGCTCAGACCAATGGAGGTATCTGGGAATCGCCGGTTCAGATACACTGTACGCCCGATGACTCACCTTCTTATCACGCCTGCAAGCATTAGTGGTGAAAATGTGATACTGCCCATTACTTAACTGTTTGGGGTCGCTGCGGAAGCCCCCATTATCATCCTGACCCTGCGGAGCCCCCTGTGGGGGTGGGTGCTGGAAAGCTCCTGGCGGGTTGTACCGCCGCTGGTGGTGCACCGGGTATTGGCCGCCGCCTGGCTGCGGGCCTCCCTGAGCCCCCTATTCAGGAAAGCCGCCGAAGGGGTTCTGTCTTTGGTTGGGCGCGGCGAATTGCTCCTGGCGCTGGTCCAGGTCATCGTTTTGACTCTTCTTGACCGCCTTCGCCCGAAACTCTCGCATCACGAAGCAGTTTTCCCAAGAGTGAGTCGCCGGGCCGTCTGCCGTGGCGTGGTGCGGGCAAGGGCCTTTGAGTAGCTCTTCATAGTTACGAGGCCTCTTCCCGCTGAACCCCCGATTCTTCTTTTTGCCGTTGTTGGCATTGGTGTTGGCGACTAAGTCCGAGGGCTCCTCCTGCGGTCTCCGCTTGCCATTGGTCCCTTGATTGTGACGGTTACGCCCCTGGAACCGGGTGTGATTTTTGGATGACTCGCCCTTCTTAGGCGAATTGGCCTTACCATCCTCGCCAGGATCTTTGGTATCATCCGCCTCAGCATATCTAGTGAGGGTGTCCATCAGTTCGCCCATGTCTTGGACCTTTCGTTTGAGTCGCCCCAATTTTTGCACCAAGGGTTCGTAGTGGCAATTGTGCTCGAGGATGAGCACAGCTTGAGCCGCCGTAATACCATCTGACGAATGAATAATTTCTGCAACCCGACGTGACCAATGATGGGCCGACTCATCCGGGCGCTGAACACAGTGTTGTAGATCGACGATCGTCATCGGACGTTTGCAAGTTCCTCAGAAGTTTTTGATGAAACGCTCTTTTAACTCGGCCCAGGACTGGATGGAATTGGGAAGTAAGTTTTTCAACCAAGTGCGTGCTGACCCCTCGAGCATCATGGTGAAGTATCTGGCGCAAACCGCCTCGTTCACATCGAGCATGTCCATGGCGATTTCATAACTCTCGATCCATGACGTCGGCTCGAGGTCCGGGGTATAATTAGGCACTTTCCTTGGTCCCTTGAAGTCTTTGGGCATCTTTTCGTTCCGAAGGGCGGGGGACAAGCATGGTACTCCAACTCGCCCTCCGCCCCCGGCGAGGGGGGCCGGGGCGTCTTGGGTGTTCGGGAGATCCCGGCCCGGCGGGTTCCGTTCAGGCGGGTTGTCCTGTGGGACGTGTCGTGGCCCGCTGTTTACGGCGGGCTGGTCCTCTGGCCGGCTCCTGGTGTGACTTTCCTGAGGGGTGGAATGCAACCTCTCGAGGCTATGTGAGAACTGGGCGTTTTGAACCACCGCCGTCTTCAACATCTCGATGGCGTTCCTTGCTTCTATCTCGGCAGGGGTGTTGCCGTGAATCGGAAGAGACTCCAGATGGCGAGTTGCGGCAAGCACGTTATCCACCGGGTTGGAAAAGTGACCTTGAGGCATCCGGAATCGGGGAATGTGATCTTCCACTGGCTGAGCCGGCGGGTTAGGCGGGCGGCCCGATCCTCCCCCTGGGGCGGCTCCTGCCCCAGGGGTTCGTGGAGTATCGAACAGGCGGGTCGGATTGAGATCATGGGGCAGGCGACCGTGGTGTCTCTGCTGATGGACGGCGTCGGACGCGCGCTGCTGTCTCTCGAGCCGCCAGTTGTCAGTGTTTAAACGCATCCTTTTGGCCGTAATTTGAGCTTGCCGAGTCTCGATCCTGGCGGACTCTATCTCGGCGTCCCGATGAGCCTTTGCCACTGCCTCTCTGAGTTTCACCAGTTCGGTGTTTATCTCCTCCTGGTTTTCTGGTGTGAGGGGAGTTGCCATTAGCCTTGTGATCTCCGCCGCTAAGTCCACCAGGACTGCGGCTGGGCTCCTGGACGTCTTGCCGGTTCCATCGCCTCCAGTAGGGTTTTGTGTGGGCTGAGTCGCTCCTGCCATGTAGATGGCGATCTGGCGGCGGCTTCGGTCAAGGACTTCAGGGTCCATGGCCAGCGACAAGCCCCCAAGACAATCCCCATGAAGAGACCGGATTGAATCTGAGTCGCCCATGGATGATTCGTCATCAGAGTTGACCGGTGTAGTTTCCTGAGTCGCCGAGCGCTCTGGCTCCTCCGATCCCTGCGTGAACCCCACAAAGACCGGGCGAGTCAGATTTGGCGTTATCACTGGGCGGACGTACCTGGCCGGCTCGACGATGTCGGTGGAGGTGTCCGGCTCATGCGTGGATGATCCAATCATGCCGATGAAGATGTTGATCTTGCCGAAGGGGACCCTGTAACCACTTTCAATCGAATCCGCTTCAGGTCCCCACTGCTGGTTGTCGATGTAGGTTATCCCACGGCGGCTCCGAGTCATGAGTCCCATCGCGTAACTCCCAAACCCTGGTAGGGCTCCCTTTGAGAACTCAACTCCACCGTGCGTAGGCCCCACGGTGGGCGCCAACTGTCGTGGTTTTGTCACGGCAGATGTCCTCGTGAAAGGACTTAGTACTGGAGCCATCGCACCTTGGTGGCGACTCAAAGGGGTTAAGCAGGAGAGACACGGCGGTTTACCCAGGTTCGGCCCCTCGTGAGGAGGTAAAAGCCTACGTCCTGCTTTGGTGTGTATTGATATGGTTTCGATTACAAGGAAGGCGTAACTCGCCGAACCTAGCGCTCGATGATTTCTAACCTGCCCTCTCCTCCCCTGGGACTCGCCTTTATATACAGGTCGAACCCCTAGGGTTTACACGGGTACTTTCCTTCCTACAAGTCGTGACCCATGTGGTCTCTAAGTCGTCGTCTTCCAAAGCCTAGAGACCTTCCAGGAGTTATAAACCGCCATACGACCTTGATCCGGCCAAGACAAGGCCCAAATAATTGTTTGGGTGAATCGCCTAATGAATAACCCGTCCCAACTAGGGCGGGTCATTCAAAGGTAATATCCCCAACACCCAGTATTTTTAATATATTCCAGAAAAAATCCATGTAAATTTTTAGGGCATTTGGAGATGTGCAGAATAGTGGACTAGGATTTGCTCCTTTTCCAGTCCAGAATTCCAGCTGCCTGAATTCTCCCTGTTCAAATAATCCTTGCAAAATAAGAGAGAAAAGGCATAAATATGGTACCACAAGTAATATAACAGCCCAAGAAGCAATAAGTATCAACATGAAAGCATGATGCAAAATGGACGTATCAACTCCCCCAAGCTTAGACCTTGCTTGTCCTCAAGCGAAAACCAAGTTCCATAAACATGTCCACATGTTTGGGGACGAAGGTGTCGACAAAACATAATATAGACATGAGGGCATCATGATCACACATAGAACAACAATACATCATAAAGATTCTTATGGGAAAGTAACAATTCCTTCACAAAGCAAAGCATGAAGCAAAAACCTTACCGAGAAGTAACCAACAATAGTCCATAGTCACTGAAGCAATTGCAATTTATCACAACATCAGAAAGAGTCAAATAAGAGCTTGTAAGGCAAACCCACATACTCAATCATCTCTTTTGTTTTCCACAATTGTTACAACTCACGTGGTACTCATGGTGTCAAAGTTTCAGCTGGACACAGAGGAAGATGGGGCTTATAGTTTTGCCTCCCAACGGTTTACCTCAAGGGTAAAGTCAACAACAATAAAGCATAAGTACTCAACTCCAAGTTGATATATGAATATAGATCTTTCCCAAGCATGTGAAGGTAGCCAAGACAAAGGCAAAAAGGGAATTGGTGATGATCACCATGACTCTTACAAGGGTAAAAAGTAAAGGTACAAGATAGGCCCTTCGCAGAGGGAAGCAGAGGTTGTCATGCGCTTTTGAGGTTTGAATGCGTGTCCTCTTAGTGCGGAGGAACGTCACTTTATATTGCCTCCTGTGACAAAGAACTTTATTATGCAGTCTGTCGCTTTTATGTCTTCCTCACCACAGGTTCGTACAAAGCTTATTTTCCACACACTAATAGATCATACATGTTAGAGAGCAATTTTTATTGCTTGCACCGATGACAACTTACTTGAAGGATATTATTCAATCCATAGGTAGGTATGGTGGACTCTCAAGGCAAAACCGGTTTGAAGGTTTATGGATGCACAAGTAGTATCTCTACTTGGTGCGGGAGTTTTGGCTAATATGAGGTGGAAGCAATCGTCACATGCTAAGCGATCTCTAATCATATAACATTGTTTGGAACCAAGCAAACACAATTCATCATGTTGTCTTCCTTGTCCAACATCTACCCCTAGGCATGTAATAGTTTGGTGAGTGCTCACAATTGTAAAAAGTGTCTAAGATGATATATTTATATGTGAACCTGTCTTTCCTTATTACTTCTTATTAATTGCAAAATGACTAATGTCTATGTTGATTTATTCTCAACAAGTTTCAATCATCATACGTGTCATAAGTGAAGTTATCACTTTCCATAAGATCATCTCATGATCTTTCGTGCTATCGTTCTTTTCATGCTTTTGATCATGGCACAAAGCAAAGCCCTTGACTAAGACACTCTTTATTATATAGCTCGTAAGCTCGAATACAACGGGGGAGAGACAAAAGCAAAAGACTCAAACTAAAAACTAAAGACTTATTCCTCTAAAAGAAGAAATAAAAACTGAAAAAGAAAGAACTAAAAAAAAGGTAAAAGCAAAAGATATAAAGGTGATACGATACCAGGGCAACTCTCCCAAGATTGGTAGAAGCCAAGGGGATTGCCCATACCAATGCTTAGTTGTCTTCCTTTGGTGCTGATGGTGGTGTTGTTGGTGCAGCCTTTGACTCCAAGAGAGCTATCAACCTTTGATTTATACCTTTGAGATCCGTGACATGGTTTTCCAGCAAAACAGCTTCACGAGAAAGAGCAATATTGCAAGCACGAGTTGTTTTGCAAAACCTCAAGACTTCAATCAAGGATGGAGACAGCATATGGAGGAAGGGTTGGAGAAAGTCTACTCCTTCAACGTCTTCAATGTTGAACATAGGTTGAACTTCCTCCCTAGCTTGGGTTTTCTCCTTAGCTTGGTCCCTGGCTTCCGTAACTTCTACTCTTTTTAGATCAGCATCTACTTCCTCATGAACTTGGTGAAGATCATTCTCCCCAACAGATTCCTGAGACATCTTTGCTCTAAATCTGCAGCAGACAACAAGCTCGAAACGAAAACAGAGGAAAACTACACGATACGGAGATCAAAACCTTCGGGCGACTATATATTGATTTTTCCTGGGCCAGAAGGAGTCCTCCGCAAGAAAACGGAGTCCGGGAGGCACACGAGGTGCCCACAAGCTTGCCCACCGCCACGAGGGGGGTGGTGGCGGAGTGGGCCCTTGTGGCTTCCTCGTTTGCTCTCCGGACTGCTTTTTATTTTTCTAACTTTCCAAAAATTCCAAAACTGAGGAAATTTCCTATTGGAAAAGTATCGGAGTCCAATTTCTTGCCGAAATAGATACATCTTCGTTTTCAAGGTCTGAAACACGCTGATAAACATCCCTTATGTACTCCTGTGGAGTTATGACATTGATGATATTGGTCTCAACATTTATGGGAGTACCAGAGATGTAATGCTTGATTCTTTGCCCATTTACCACTCTAGGAAAATTTCCTTCCGTGTTCCTGATTTTGATGGCACCGGAACGGTATACTTCCTCGACAACATAGGGACCTTCCCATTTAGAGAGAAGCTTGCGTGCAAAGAATCTCAAACGAGAATTGTATAGCAAGACATAATCACCTACATTGAACTCTCATTTCTGTATTCGTTTGTCGTGCCATCTCTTAACCTTTTCCTTGAACAACCTGGCATTCTCGTATGCCTGGGCTCTCCATTCATCCAACGAGCTGATATCAAACAACCGCTTCTCACCAGCAAGTTTGAAATCAAAGTTCATCTCTTTGATTGCCCAATAAGCTTTGTGTTCCAGCTCAAGAGGTAAATGACAGGCCTTACCGTAAACCATTTTATACAGTGACATGCCCATGGGATTCTTATAAGCAGTCCTATAAGCCCATAGTGCATCCTCAAGTTTGCTAGACCACTTCTTTCGAGATCTATTGACGGTCTTTTGTAGGATCAACTTGATCTCCCTATTACTCAACTCCACTTGACCACTAGACTGAGGATGATAAGGAGATGCAACTCTATGGTTGACATCATACTTAGCTAGCATCTTGCGGAAAACACCATGAATGAAGTGTGAACTGCCATCAGTCATCAAGTATCTAGGGACTCCAAATCTTGGGAATATGACTTCTTTAAGCATCTTAATAGAGGTGTGGTGATCAGCATTTTTAGTGGGGATAGCTTCTACCCACTTAGTAATGTAATCCACAGAAACTAAGATGTGAGTGTACCCATTGGAACTCTTATAGGAGGAAAAACGCTCCCGAGGACACACGGGAATTTCTGTCATGCTACTTTCATCATGTTCATATGATTCGCGTTCGTTACTTTGATAGTTTGATATGTGGGTGGACCAGCGCTTGGGTACTGCCCTTACTTGGAAAAGCATCCCACTTATGATTAACCTCTCCCGCAAGCATCCGCAACTACAAAAGAAGAATTAAGACAAAGTCTAACCATAGCATTAAACTAGTGGATCCAAATCAGCCCCTCACGAAGCAACGCATAGACTGGGGTTTAAGCTTCTGTCACTCCAGCAACCCATCATCTACTTACTACTTCCCAATGCCTTACTCTAGGCCCAAATATGGTGAAGTGTTATGTAGTCGACGTTCACATAACACCACTAGAGGAAAAACAACATACAACATATCAAAATACCGAACGAATATCAAATTCACATGACTATTATCAGCATGACTTATCCCATGTCCTCAGGAACAAAAGTAACTACTCACAAGACATAATAATAATCATGACCAGAGGTGTAATGAATAGCATCAAGGATCTGAACATAAACTCTTCCACCAAGTAATCCAACAAGCATCAACTACAAAGAGTAATCAACACTACTAGCAACCTTACAGGTACCAATCGGAGTTGCGAGACAAATATTTGTTACAAGAGATGAACTAGGGATTGGAGAGGAGATGGTGTTGATGAAGATGTTGATGAAGATGCCTCCCCTCCGACGAGAGGAGTGTTGGTGATGACGATGGCGACGATTTCCCCCTCCGGGAGGGAAATTTCCCCGGCTAGATCGTCCTGCTGGAGTTCTAGATTGGATCTGCTCAAGTTCCGCCTCGTGGCGGCGGCGAAACCAAGAAAAAGCGCCCGATTGATTTTTTCCAGACCAGGACACTTCCTATAGCAAAAGAGGGGGGCTAGTGGGCCTTCAGGCAGCCCACAAGCCTGCCCTGCGCTACCAGGGGTGGTGGTGGCGGTGGGCAAGCTTGTGGGGCCCTGGTGGCTGTTGGGTAACGTAGCATAAATTCAAAATTTTCCTACGCATATTCAGATCTTCCTATGGAGAGACCAGCAATGAGAGAGGGGTAAGATCATCTTCATACCTTTGAAGATCGCTAAGTGTAAGCGTTGCTAGAACGCGGTTGATCGAGTCGTACTCGCAGCGATTCCGATCTAGTGCCGAACTACGGCACCTCCGTGTTCAACACACGTGCAGCCCGGTGACGTCTCCCGCACCTTGATCCAGCAAGGAGGAGGGAGAGGTTGGGTAAGAACTCCAGAAGCACGACGGCGTGGTGTCGATGGAGAGACGAGGTCTCCCGGCAGGGCTTCGCCAAGCACCGGCAGAGAGGAGGAGGAGGAAGGGCAGGGCTGCGTCGTGGGAGAGGGAGAAGTCTATCTCCCAAGGGCCAAAACCCCTCTCTAGAGGAGGGGGAGGGTCTGCGCCATCCCTAGGGTTACCTCCCTAGGGGCTGGTGGCCACCAGATGGGAAAGAGGAGCGGCGGCTAGGGTGGGGAGGGGGTGGCGCACCACCTGGTGGGCCTTAGGCCCACCTGGCTTAGGGTTTCCCCCCCCCCCCTTTTTCTCTCCCCCACACATTGGGCTGAGTGGGGAGGCGCACCAGCCCACCTAGGGGCTGGTTCCCTTCCCCACTTGGCCCACCTTACCTCCCGGGGTCGTTGCCCCCCTTCGGTGGACCCCCGGGGCCGCCTCCGGTGGTCCCGGTGGTCCCGGTACATTACCGGTGATGCCCGAAACACTTCCGGTGTCCGAAACCATCCGTCCTATATATCAATCTTTACCTCCGGACCATTACGGAGCTCCTCGTGACGTCCGGGATCTCATCCGGGACTCCGAACAACTTTCAGTAACCTCATATAACAATTCCCTATAACCCTAGCGTCACCGAACCTTAAGTGTGTAGACCCTACGGGTTCGGGAGATAGGCAGACATGACCGAGACACCTCTCTGGCCAATAACCAACAGCGGGGTCTGGATACCCATGGTGGCTCCCACTTGCTCCACGATGATCTCATCAGATGAACCATGATGTCAAGGATTCAATCAATCCCGTATACGATTCCCTTTGTCTGTCGGTATAGAACTTGCCCGAGATTCGATCGTCGGTATACCTATACCTTGTTCAATCTCGTTACCGATAAGTCTCTTTACTCGTTCCATAGCACGTCATCATGTGACTAACTCCTTAGTCACATTGAGCTCATGATGATGTTCTACCGAGTGGGCCCAGAGATACCTCTCCGTCACATGGAGTAACAAATCCCGATCTCGATTCGTACCAGCCCAACAGACACTTCCGGAGATACCCGTAGTGCACCTTTATAGTCACCCAATTACGTGTGACGTTTGATACACCCAAAGCACTCCTACGGTATCCGGGAGTTGCACAATCTCACGGTCGAAGGAAAATATACTTGACATTAGAAAAGCTTTAGCATACGAATAATACGATCTAGTGCTATGCTTAGGATTGGGTCTTGTCCATCACATCATTCTCCAATGATGTGATCCCGTCATCAATGACATCTAATGCCCATGATCAGGAAACCATGATCGTCTATTGACTAACGAGCTAGCTAACTAGAGGCTTGCTAGGGACACATTGTGATCTATTTATTCACACATGTATTACTATTTCCTGTTAATACAATTGTAGCATGAACAATAGACGATTATCATGAACAAGGAAATATGATAATAACCATTTCATTATTGCCTCTAGGGCATATTTCCAACAGTCTCCCACTTGCACTAGAGTCAATAATCTAGTTACATTGTGATGTATCGAACACCCATAGCATTATGGTGTTGATCATGTTTTGCTCGTGGAAGAGGTTTAGTCAACGGGTCTGCAACATTCAGATCCGTGTGTACTTTACAAATATCTATCACTCCACTCTGGACATGGTCCTGGATGGAGTTGTAGCGGTGTTTGATGTGCTTCGTCTTCCGGTGAAACCTGGGCTCCTTGTCTATGGCAATGGCCCCAGTGTTATCACAGAAGTGTGTCATTGGACCCGACGCGCTTGGAACCACTCCAAGGTCGGTGATGAGCTCCTTCATCCAAATTCCTTCATGAGCTGCTTCTGAAGCAGCTATGTACTCCGCTTCACATGTATATGCTGCCACGACTTCTTGCTTGCTGCTGCACCAGCTCACTGCACCACCATTCAACATATATACGTATCCGGTCTGTGACTTAGAGTCATCTGGATCTGTGTCGAAGCTAGCGTCGACGTAACCATTTACGACGAGCTCTTCGTCACCTCCATAAACGAGAAACATTTCCTTAGTCCTTTTCAGGTACTAGAGGATATTCTTGACCGCTGTCCAGTGTTCCATACCGGGATCACTTTGGTACCTCCCTACCAAACTTATGGCAAGGTTTATATCAGGTCTGGTACACAGCATGGCATACATTAGAGAGCCCACAACTGAAGCGTAGGGGACAGAACTCATCTTCTCTCTTTCTGCTGCCGTGGTCGGCGACTGAGTCTTACTCAATCTTATACCTTGCAAAACTGGCAAGAACCCTTTCTTTGAGTTTTCCATATTGAACTTCTTCAATATCTTGTCAAGGTATGTACTTTGCGAAAGACCTATGAGGCGTCTTGATCTATCTCTATAGATCTTGATGCCTAATATGTATGCAGCTTCTCCAAGGTCCTTCATTGAAAAACTCTTGTTCAAATAGGCCTTTATGCTCTCCAACATCTCTATATTATTCCCCATCAATAATATGTCATCCACATACAGTATGAGGAAAGCTACATAGCTCCCACTCACTTTCTTGTATAGACAGGCTTCTCCGTAAACCTGTATGAACCCAAACGCTTTAATCACCTCATTAAAGATAATGTTCCAACTCCGAGATGCTTGCACCAGCCCATATATGGAGCGCTGGAGCTTGCACACTTTGTTAGCACCCTTAGGGTCGACAAAACCTTCTGGTTGCATCATATACAACTCTTCCTAAAGGTTCCCGTTAAGGAACGCTGTTTTGACGTCCATTTGCCAAATTTCATAATCATAAAAGGCGGCAATTGCTAACATGATTCGGACTGATTTCAGCTTCGCTACGGGAGAGAAAGTCTCTTCGTAGTCAACTCCTTGAATTTGTCGAAAACCCTTTGCGACAAGTCGAGCTTTGTAAACGGTTACATTACCGTTTGCATCTGTCTTCTTCTTGAAGATCCATTTATTTTCTATGGCTCGCCGGTCATCGGGCAAGTCCACCAAAGTCCATACTTTGTTCTCATACATGGATCCTATCTCGGATTTCATAGCCTGAAGCCATTTGTTGGAATCCGGGCCCGCCATCGCTTCTTCATAGTTCAAAGGTTCACCTTTGTCTAACAACATGATTTCCATCACAGGGTTGCCGTACCACTCTGGTGCGGACCGTGCCCTTGTGGACCTTCGTGGTTCAGTAGTAACTTGATCCGAAGCTTCATGATCATCATCATTAACTTCCTCTTCAGTCGGTGTAGGCGCTACAGGAACAACTTCCCGCGCTGCGCTACTATCCTGTTCGAGAGGGGGTGTAATTACCTCATCAAGTTCAACCTTCCTCCCACTTACTTCTTTCGAGAGAAACTCTTTCTCTAGAAAGGATCCGTTCTTAGCAACAAAGGTTTTACCTTCGGATCTAAGATAGAAGGTATACCCAATTGTTTCCTTAGGGTATCCTATGAATACGCATTTCTCCGCTTTGGGTTCGAGCTTTTCTGGTAGAAGTTTCTTCACATAAGCATCGCAGCCCCAAACTTTAAGAAACGACAACTTAGGTTTCTTGCCAAACCATAGTTCATACGGTGTCGTCTCAATGGATTTAGACGGTGCCCTATTTAAAGTGAATGCTGCAGTTTCTAATGTGTATCCCCAAAATGATAATCGTAAGTCGGTAAGAGACATCATAGATCGTACCATATCTAATAAAGTGCGATTACGACGTTCAGACACTCTGTTGCGTTGCGGTGTGCTAGGCGGCGTCAGTTGTGAAACGATTCCACACTTCCTTAGGTGTGTGCCAAACTCGTGACTCAAATATTCTCCTCCACGATCAGATCGTAGACACTTATTTTTTTTGTCACGTTGATTCTCGACCTCACTCTGAAATTCCTTGAACTTTTCAAATGTCTTAGATTTGTGCTTCATCAAGTAGATATACCCATACCTACTCAAATCATCGGTGAGAGTGAGAACATATCGATAACCACCGCGAGCTTCAACGTTCATTGGACCACACACATTAGTATGTATTATTTCCAATAAGTCGGTTGCTCTCTCCATTATTCCTGAGAATGGAGTCTTAGTCATCTTGCCCATGAGGCACGATTCGCATGTGTCAAATGATTCAAAGTCAAGAGACTCTAATAGTCCACCGTATGGAGCTTCTTCATGCGCTTAACGCCGATATGACCAAGGCGGCAGTGCCACAACAATGTGGGACTATCATTATCAACTTTACATCTTTTGGTACTCACACTATGAATATGTGTAACATCACGATCGAGATTCATCAAGAATAAACCATTCACCAGCGGAGCATGACCATAAAACATATCACTCATATAAATAGAACAACCATTATTCTCTGACTTAAATGAGTAGCCGTCTCGCATTAAGCAAGACCCTGATACAATATTCATGCTTAAAGCTGGTACTAAATAACAATTATTAAGGTTTAAGACTAATCTCGACGGTAGATGTAGAGGTAGCGTGCAGACGGAGATCACATCGACCTTTGAACCATTCCCGACGCGCATCGTCACCTCGTCCTTGGCCAGTCTCCGCTTATTCCGCAGTTCCTGCTTTAAGTTGCAAATGTGAGCAACAGCACCGGTATCAAATACCCAGGAGCTACTACAAGCGCTGGTAAGGTACACATCAATAACATGTATATCACATATACCTTTAACGTTGCCGGCCTTCTTGTCCGCTAAGTATTTGGGGCAGTTCCGCTTCCAGTGACCCTTTCCCTTGCAATAGAAGCACTCAGTCTCAGGCTTGGGTCCATTCTTTTTCTTCTTCCCGGCATCTGGCTTACCGGGCATGGCAACAGCTTTGCCGTCTTTCTTGGAGTTCTTCTTACCCTTGCCCTTCTTGAAACTAGTGGTCTTGTTGACCATCGACGCCTGATGCTCTTTCTTGATTTCTACTTCTGCAGACTTGAGCATCGAGTACAACTCGGGAATGGTCTTCTCCATCCCTTGCATGTTGTAGTTAAGCACAAAGCCTTTGTAGCTTGGTGGGAGAGACTGGAGGATTCTGTCAATTATAGCATCATCCGGAAGTTCGACTCCAAGTGAAGTCAGACGACCGTGTAACCCAAACATTTTGAGTATGTGCTCACTGATAGAACTGTTCTCCTCCATCTTACAGCTAAAGAACTTGTCAGAGACTTCATATCTCTCGACACGGGCATGAGCTTGAAAAACTAGCTTCAGCTCTTGGAACATCTCATATGCTCCGTGTTGCTCAAAACGCCTTTGGAGACCCGTTTCTAAACTGTATAACATGCCACACCGAACCAGAGAGTAGTCATCACTCCAGGTTTGCGAGACGTTTAGAATGTCCTGGACTGCTGCGGGAGCGGGAGGGTCACCTAGCGGCGCATCAAGGACATAAGCCTTTTTAGCTGCTTCAAGGATGAGCTTCAAGTTGCGAACCCAGTCCGCATAGTTGCTACCATCATCTTTCAGCTTGTTTTTCTCTAGGAATGCGTTGAAATTGAGGTTGACGTTGGCCATCTACAATATTTATAAAGACAAACCTTTTAGACTAAGTTCATGAAAATTAAGTCCATTTAATCAAATTAAGTATGAACTCCCACTTAAATCGACATCCCTCTAGTCATCTAAGTGATACATGATCCATGTTGACTAACCCGTGTCCGATCATCACGTGAGACGGACTAGTCACCATGGTGAGCAACTTCATGCTGATCGCATTCAACCATACGACTCATGTTCGACCTTTCGGTCTCTTGTGTTCGAGGTCATGTCTGTACATGCTAAGCTCTTCGAGTCAACCTAGGTGTTTCGCGTGTGTAAATCTGGCTTACACCCGTTGTATGCGAACGTTAGAATCTATCAAACCCGATCATCACGTGGTGCTTCGAGACAATGAACCTTCGCAACGGTGCACACTTAGGGGAATATGTTCTCGAAATTTTAAGAGGGGTCATCTTATTATGCTACCGTCCTTCAAAGCAATAAGATGAAAAACATGATAAACATCACAATGCAATCATATAGTGACATGATATGGCCATTATCATCTTCGCCCTTTCGATCTCCATCTTCAGGCATCGCATGATCATCATCGTCACCGGCGTGACACCATGATCTCCATCATCATGATCTCCACCATCGTGTCTCCGTGAAGTCGTCATGCCAACTACTACTATCACTACTACTATAGCTAACCGTTAGCAATGAAGTAAAAGTAGTAAGCACATGGCGTTGCATCTCATACAATAAATTAAGACAACTCCTATGGCTCCTGCCGGTTGTCATACTCATCGACATGTAAGTCGTGAAACCTATTACAGTAACATGATCATCTCATACATCATACATGCAACATCACAACTTTGGCCATATCACATCACATGTCAAACCCTGCAAAAACAAGTTAGACGTCCTCTAATTGTTGTTGCAAGTTTTACGTGGCTGATTTGGGTTTCTAGCAAGAACGCCTTCTTACCTACATGACAGCCACAACGATGATATGCCAAAGCTATTTACCCTTCATAAGGACCCTTTTCATCAAATCCAATCCGACTAGAGTAGGAGAGACAGACACCTGCTAGCCACCTTTATGCACGGTGTACATGTCTGTCGGTGGAACCAGTCTCACGTAAGCGTACGTGTAAAGTCGGTCCGGGCCGCTTCATCCCACAATACCACCGGAAAAGAATAAGACTAGTAGCGACAAGCAAATTTACAAATCATCGCCCACAACTTTTGTGTTCTACTCGTGCATAGAATCTACGCATAGAAAACCTGGCTCGGATGCCACTGTTGGGTAACGTAGCATAAATTCAAGATTTTCCTACGCATATTCAGATCTTCCTATGGAGATACCAGCAACGAGAGAGGGGTAAGAGCATCTTCATACCTTTGAAGATCGCTAAGCGGAAGCGTTGCTAGAACGCGGTTGATGGAGTCGTACTCGCAGCGATTCCGATTTAGTGCCGAACTACGGCACCTTCGCGTTCAACACACGTGCAGCCCGGTGACGTCTCCCGCACCTTGATCCAGCAAGGCGGAGGGAGAGGTTGGGGAAGAACTCCAGCAGCATGACGGCGTGGTGTCGATGGAGAGACGAGGTCTCTCGGCAGGGCTTCGCCAAGCACCGGCAGAGAGGAGGAGGAGGAATGGCAGGGTTGCGTCGTGGGAGAGGGAGAAGTCTATCTCCCAAGGGCCAAAACCCCTCTCTATTTATAGGTGGAGGGGGAGGGGCTGCGCCACCCCTAGGGTTCCCTCCCTAGGGGCCGGTGGCCACCAGACGGGAAAGGGGGGCGGCGGCTAGGGTGGGGAGGGGGTGGCGCACCACCTGGTGGGCCTGAGGCCCACCTCGCTTAGGGTTTGCCCCCCTTTTTCTCTCCCCCACGCATTGGGCTGAGTGGGGAGGCACACCAGCCCACCTAGGGGCTGGTTCCCTTCCCCACTTGGCCCACCTTACCTCCCGGGGTCGTTGCCCCCCTTCGGTGGACCCCCGGGGCCACCTCCGGTGGTCCCGGTACGTTACCGGTGATGCCCGAAACACTTCCGGTGTCCGAAACCATCCGTCCTATATATCAATCTTTACCTTCGGACCATTCCGGAGCTGCTCGTGACGTCCGGGATCTCATCCGGGACTCTGAACAACTTTCGGTAACCTCATATAACAATTCCCTATAACCCTAACGTCACCGAACCTTAAGTGTGTAGACCCTACGGGTTCGGGAGACAGGCAGACATGACCGAGACACCTCTGTGGCCAATAACCAACAACGGGGTCTGGATACCCATGGTGGCTCCCACTTGCTCCACGATGATCTCATCGGATGAACCACGATGTCAAGGATTTAATCAATCCCGTATACGATTCCCTTTGTCTGTCGGTATAGAACTTGCCCAAGATTCGATCGTCGGTATACCTATACCTTGTTCAATCTCGTTACCGGTAAGTCTCTTTACTCGTTCCGTAGCACGTCAACATGTGACTAACTCCTTAGTCACATTGAGATCATGATGATGTTCTACCGAGTGGGCCCAGAGATACCTCTCCGTCACACGGAGTGACAAATCCCGATCTCGATTCGTACCAACCCAACAGACACTTTCGGAGATACCTGTAGTGCACCTTTATAGTCACCCAGTTACGTTGTGACGTTTGATACACCCAAAGCACTCCTACGGTATCCGGGAGTTGCACAATCTCACGGTCGAAGGAAAAGATACTTGACATTAGAAAAGCTTTAGCATACGAACAATACGATCTAGTGCTATGCTTAGGATTGGGTCTTGTCCATCACATCATTCTCCAATGATGTGATCCCGTCATCAATGACATCTAATGCCCATGATCAGGAAACCATGATCATCTATTGACTAACGAGCTAGCTAACTAGAGGCTTGCTAGGGACACATTGTGATCTATTTATTCACACATGTATTACTGTTTCCTGTTAATACAATTATAGCATGAACAATAGACGATTATCATGAACAAGGAAATATGATAATAACCATTTTATTATTGCCTCTAGGGCATATTTCCAACAGTGGCCCCCCTCCGGTAGTTCTTTCGCCCTGTATTTTTAATATATTCCAGAAAAAATCCACGTAAATTTTCAGGGCATTTGGAGATGTGCACAATAGTGGACTAGGATTTGCTCCTTTTCTAGTCCAGAATTCCAGCTGCCTGAATTCTCCCTCTTCTAATAATGCTTGCAAAATAAGAGAGAAAAGGCATAAATATGGTACCACAAGTAATATAACATCCCAAGAAGCAATACGTATCAACATGAAAGCATGATGCAAAATGGACGTATCAGTCACAAAGATAGGCGAAGTGGCAAACTTCGGGTCGTATTTCATCCTAGCGTTCAAAGATTTTTCTTTCCACTTGCGCAGTAATTTCTCAACATCATAGCTATCCTTACACACAAGAAAGTCCTAATCTATCTCTCCCTCCATAACATAACTCTCAGGTATAACAGGAAATTCAGGCATAATAGTAGGTTCTACTTCAATAGTATCATCAGTTTCATAAGTATCATCACATCTAGCAGCAACTCTAGCAATTTGTATCAAGGAATGCACCAAGTGGCAAAGCAGTATCAAGCATGGCATCATCAAGCAATGCAGTATCAACCATAGCATCATCATAAGCATCATGGGCAGCAGAAGTAGCATCATCAAACACAGGCGACATATCAAGATTTCTAGCAGGAGGTGGTGTCGCAAACTTACTCATAACTGAAGGTGAATCAAGTGCAGAGCTAGATGGCAGTTCCTTACCTGTCCTCGTAGTTGAGGTCAAGACTTTAGTTCTTGGATCTATCGGATTCCTCATAGTGACCAGCAGACGTAAATCCCAAGTGACTCAGAGAATATAGGTGTGCTTCCCCGGCAACGGCGCCATAAAAATGTCTTGATAACCCACAAGTATAGGGGATCGTAACAGTTTTCGAGGGTAGAGTATTCAACCCAAATTTATTGATTCGACTCAAGGGGAAGCGAAAGAATATTCTCAAGTATTGCAGCTGAGTTGTCAATTCAACCACACCTGAAAGATTTAGTGTCTGCAGCAAAGTATCAGTAGCAAAGTAGGGTGATAGTAGCAATAGCGACAGTAACCAGTAGCAGCAGCAAAGTAACATAGGCATGTATTCCGTAAGTAGTCATACATGCTTAGGGAAAAGAACTTGCATGACATCTATTGTCCATCCCTCCCGTGGTAGCGAGGTCCTAATGGAAACTATGGGATATTAAGGTTCTCCTTTTAATAAAGAACCGGACCAACACATTAACACTTGGTGAATACATGAACTCCTCATACTATGGTCATCTCCGGGAGTGGTTCCGTCTATTGTCACTCTGGGGTAGCCGGGTCATAACACATAGTAGGTGACTACAACTTGCAAGATAGGATCTAAAACACACATATATTGGCGACAACATAATAGGTTCAGATCTGAAATCATGGCACTCGGGCCCTAGTGACAATCATTAAGCATGGCAAAGTAGTAGCAACATCAATCTCAGAACATAGTGGATACTAGGGATCAATCCCCGTCAAAACTAACTCGATTACATGATAGATCTCATCCAACTCATCACCGTCCGGCAAGCCTACGATGAGATTACTCACGAACGGTGAAGAGCATCATGGAATTGGCGATGAAGGAAGGTTGATGATGACGATGGCGACGATTTCCCCTCTCCGGATCCCAGAACAGACTCCAGATCTGTCCTCCAGATGAAGAACAGGAGGTGGCGGCACCTTTGTATCGTAAAACGCGATGAACTCTTCTCCTCGATTTTTTTCCGGGCGAGTCGGACTAAATAGAGCTGAGATTGGAGGCGGTGGAGCGATGTGGGCCCCACAAGCCTGGTAGGCGTGACCAGGGGGTGGCGGCGCCTCCTGGGCTTGTGGCCCACTGGCTAACCTCCTCCGTTGGATCTTTGCACAGTTATTTTTCATATATTCCAGAAAAATTCTCCATAAATTTTCAAGTCATTCCAAGAACTTTTATTTTTGCACAAAAACAACACCATGGGAACTCTGCTGAAAACAACGTTAGTCCGGGTTAGTTCCATTCAAATCATACAAATTAGAGTCCAAAACAAGGGCAAAAGAGTTCAGAAAAGTAGATACGACGGAGGCGTATCAACTATTACTTTGCCTGCTCCTTCTTTGTTCAATCTTCATCTAGGCAAGTACATTATTATGCCCTCGGACATCTACACATATTGGGGCATCGCGCCACCGCACACGCCAGTGCCTGAGCTACCAGTCGAGTACCAGACACCAGTTTATCATTGGGAGCCAGAGGAGCTCACCCAGCAGTGGCACCCTCAGTACACTACGGAGTACCCCAGAGACGGTTACTTCCCACCTTGGGAGTAGACCAACTTAGGCCAAAAGCCTAAGCTTAGGGGAGTACGTGTTTCTCACCGACTTTATATTCTTGCTCACGCTTTCACTTTGTTAGTCGGTGTTCACACCTTGCCACTATATCATCCATGCTAGTTTATTTCTTTTTCTCTCTTTCTTCTCGTGTGTTTGTTTAGATTGAGAAAACCCAAAAAGATTGCCCGTTCTTCTTTTGATTGTTGGGAGCTTTCCCGTGTAAATAGTTTTCTTTTTCTTTGGGTCAAGGTAGAAGACCATGGTTACAATGTTCAGTGGCTCACGCATGCATATCTGTTTATCTGTCAAAGAGCCATATTAATTTGCCTTCTCCTTTGTGTTTGCTTGCAGATTCCGGCTTAGTCCAATGCACGAACACTCTTATTATTGTTCACATCATTCGGTCGTGCAAGTGAAAGGCAATAATGACGATATATGATGAAGTGACTGAGCCTGGAAATGCTGATATGAACTTGATCTATTTTGGTTTGTAAATATGACTAGCTCATTGTTCCTAATTCAGCTTTGTTGTGAGAGAAACATGTTTGCAATGACAACTTAGAGATCATAGTTTCGTATGCGATGCTTAATTAGCTAGGAGCTTATATTGGTTTGTCTTGGATGCCAACATGAATTTTGAGATGATTATGATGTAGTATGATAGGATGGTATCCTCCTTTGAATGATTCAAGTGGCTTGACTTGGCGCATGTTTACGCATGTAGTTGAAACAAAATGAACATAGCCTCTATGATATTCATGTTTATGGTGACTTGTATCCTACTCATGCTTGCACTCAATGTTGGTTAATTTCAATGCATATTGATGACTGTTGTCGCTCTCTAATTGGTCGCTTCCCAGTCTTTTGCTAGCCTTCACTTGTACTAAGCGGGAATACTGCTTGTCATCCACTTCCATAAACCCAAAGTTGTTCCATATGAGTCCACCATACCTACCTATATACGGTATCTACCAGCCGTTCCAAGTAAATTTGCATGTGCCAATCTCTAAATCTTCAAGTAATAATCTGTTTTGCATGCCCGAACCGCTCATGTGGTGACAAGGGGCGGTCAGTATCTTCCATGCTAGGCGTGTTATCCTCGATACGTGTTTATTCACTATCACTCACGAGAAAGGGGTCGGTAATTGGAATGCCCAGTTCCATGCTCAAATCGAAAAGATAATTGCAAACAAAGCTCCCCCTGGATTGTTGTTGGTATGGACGGCACCCGAGTATTCGGCTAGTCGTGGAGTGTGATTGATCGGTGGTGGGGGAGTAAAAACTTTACTTTTCTGTTTGGGAACCGCCTATACTATGTGTAGCATGGAAGATGGTGAAAACACTTGGTCATCGCGTTGACAATGAAAGCATGCCACCCAAAATTATTTATCTCTGTCTTCAAAGCTTGAGCTCTGGCACCTCTGCAAATCAATACTTCCCTCTGCGAAGGGCCTATCTATTTATGTTTCTGTTGAGTCATCCTCTTCTTATAAAAGCACCAATTAGAGAGCACCTCCGTCATTTTTATGCTTTTCTATTAATTGTTATTGAGTATGACTGTGATTGAATCTTCTTTGCCATGAATTACAATGTTCAATCAACCCTTGGTCTTTGAAGGTGCTCTACATTTATGTTTTGCGGTCTCAGAAAGAGCTAGCGAGATACCATTTGTTCATATTGCTTCATGATTCTTTTGACTGAAGTGTTGACGTTTGGAACTTATTATTATTGCTCTCTAGTTGATTATGCCATTGATATGAGTTCATCATGAGACCTAAATGTCATTGCTTATGTGGTTAGCTTATGATCTTGCTGAAAATCTGAATATGAGTTACACATAATTACAGCAACAAGATCAAACAGAGTTCGTAAAAGTTTTTCTTTTGTCTCTTTCAGTTGGTCAACTGAATTGCTTGAGGACAAGCAATGCTTTAAGCTTGGGGGAGTTGATACGTCTCCATCGTATCTACTTTTCCAAACTCTTTTGCCCTTGTTTTGGACTCTAATTTGCATGATTTGAATGGAACTAACCCGGACTAACGCTGTTTTCAGCAGAATTGCCATGGTGTTGTTTTTGCGCAGAAATAAAAGTTCTCGGAATGACCTGGAAATTTACGAGGATTTTTTGTGGAATATATAAAAATATTGGCACAAGAATCAACTGGAGGCGTGGAGCGAGGAGCCCACAAGCCCAGGAGGCGCGGGCCCCCCTGGCCGCGCCTAGCAGGCTTGTGGGGCCCTCGGGGCTCCACGGCCTCCAACTCCATCTCTATTTAGTCCCTTTCGCCCGGAAAAAATCAAGGAGAAGAGTTCATATGGAGGCGCCGCCACCACCTGTTCTTCCTCTAGAGGGCAGATCTGGAGTCCGTTCTGGGCTTCGGAGAGGGGAGATCGTCACCGTCGTCATCACCAACCTTCCTTCATCGCCAATTCAATGATGCTCTTCACCGTTCGTGAGTAATCTCATCGTAGGCTTGCTGGACGGTGATGGGTTGGATGAGATCTATCATGTAATCGAGTTAGTTTTTATGGGGATTGATCCCTAGTATCCACTATGTTCTGAGATTGATGTTGCTACTACTTTGCCATGCTTAATGCTTGTCACCAGGGCCCGAGTGCCATGATTTCAGATCTGAACCTATTATGTTCTCGTCAATATATGTGTGTTCTTGATCCTATCTTGCAAGTTGTAGTGACCTACTATGTGTTATGACCCGACAACCTCGGAGTGACAATAGCCGGAACCACTCCCGGAGATGACCATAGTATGAGGAGTTCATGTATTCACTAACTGCTAATGCTTTGTTCCGGTTCTCTATCAAAAGGAGAACCTTAATATCCCTTAGTTTCCATTAGGACCCCGCTGCCACCGGAGGGATGAACAATAGATGTCATGCAAGTTCTTTTCATAAGCATGTATGACTATATACGGAATGCATGCCTACATTACATTGACGAAGTGGAGCTAGTTACATATCTCCCCATGTTATAACTGTTGCATGATGAATGTCATCCGACATAATTATCCATCACCTATCCAATGCCTACGAGTTTTTCCTACTGGTCCTTGCTACGTTACTTTGTCGCTACTGATGTCACTGCTGCTACTGTTACCGCTACTGCTGTCACTGCTGCTATTGTTACCGCTACTGTTGTCACTGCTGCTACTGTTACCGTTGCCACTATTGCTATCACACTACT